>NC_141691.1:1597129917-1597787417 GCF_964263255.1 Lissotriton vulgaris
CTACAATGATCCTCGTACCTGCAGCTCTAATAACATGTTCCAATAATTCTAAACGAATGACTTTTTCTTCTTGTGCTGGTATTTGATGACCAAAAGTCGGAAACTCTAATCGATTTAGCACTAGGTCTTTGATCCGACTTAGGTAAAGGGGAATGGGAAGTGTGAAAGTCAGTAACCCCTCAGTCTCGATTCCAGGCGTCAACATCCATATCTCCACTGCCACAAATGGATCGAGATTGATCACTTGCACTTCTCTCACTCTCCCAGATCTCTGTCCCCAAGACATCTGCTAGATAAGTCCACTCTGGGGTGGCGTACCTTCTGCAGGGCACACGTACCCTTCTTGATCTTCTCGGACTCTCAGAGCCTGAATCCGTAGCTTCTTCGTCTGGCTCTGAATCTTCAGAGATCGGGACAAGGGTGCTCTCTGGATTTGCTCTCAAGGTTGACCTTCTCCTTCTTTCCGGCCAACTAACTTCTCCATTCCTTGTCCTCCTGCTCCTTGTTCTTGGACTCGTCTCTTGATCACTTGCAGCTTGTTCGGTATCTGATTCGAACTCCCAGCTACTTTCCTCTTCTGAGGCGACTTCGGTCTCACTGGTGTCCTGACCATCGTCAGCCTGTTCCGACACAGGCTCAGCCTCTTCAATCACCTCTACAGCTTGACTTTCCCCCTCTGTGGCTTCTCCGCTTTCTGCTGGATTCTCATCCGAGAGAGGAGCTGTTTCTTCCAGAGGTGCTGGAACTCTTCGGGTGTGTGAGGCGTGTATCCAGTTGGGCAAGCCTCCACACTTTACTGCAGTGTTCGTAACTAGTATGACTTGGAACGGTCCTCTCCAGCGTGCGTCTAGACAGTTCTTCCTGACATGCTTCTTCACCAGGACTCAGTCCCCTGGACACAAGTCATGGCACAAGTCTTGTGCTGATGGAACCTCTGCAGCCTGGACCTGGAGGGACACAGAATGAATGGCATCAGATAGTCCCTTGCAGTAGTCCAAGATCAAATCGTCTGTGATGTTCAACAATGCTGCAGTCGGAACCGATGGCAATCTCATAGCTCTTCCCATTAGCACTTCGTGTGGAGAGAGACCTGTTCTTCTATCGGGTGTGCTACGTATGCTCATAAGAACCAATGGAAGTGCATCAGGCCAACTCAGAGATGTCGATGAACAAACTTTGGCAAGTCTGGATTTAATTGTGCTGTTGATTTACTCTACAATCCCCGAAGCTTCTGGTCGATAACTACAGTGGAGCTTCTGGTCAATACTCAAGGCTGAACATAGCATCTTCACTATTTCGCTGTTGAAATGAGTTCCTCTGTCCGATTCCAAAGAGGATGGCACCCCAAACCTCGGTATCAACTCTCTAAGCAACAATTTTGCTACTGTAAGTGTATCGCACCTATGTGTCGGGTAAGCTTCAACCCATCTGGAAAATATACAGACAATCACTAAGACATATCTGAGTCGATTGCACTTGGGCATTTCAATGAAATCCAGCTGCATTCTATTGAAAGGCCCCCCAGACCTCCCTATGTGACTCAAAGTAACTGGTGTTCTCTTTCCTACGTTTAGTTGCTGACAGATCGCACAACGCTGACATACTGCTTCTGCCGCTACTCTAAACTTCGGGTTATACCACGTTTGTCTGAATACTCTCACCATAGCATCTCTACCTATGTGTGCTGGTCCATGCAATCTCCTTGTCATTGGACTAACAAGTTCGTTTGGTAAAACTGCTCTCCCATCTGCAGAAATCCAAAAATTCATTTCACTTTTGATACATCCAGCTGTCTCCCATGCTTTTTTCTCATCATCTGGAGCATTTTCCTGAACACACTTTAATTCGTCCCACGTATCTACAGTGTCTAACAACATAGTCAACTCAGTTCTTTCCTGTATTCCCCCCACTTCTACATTGGTGTGAGAATAACCTTGTTCTGCACAATAACGTGCAACTTCGTCCGCGTATCGGTTACCTTGCGACACAAAGTCTGTATTCTTCGTGTGCGCGGCGCATTTGACAACCGCTATGGCTGTCGGACCTTGTAATGCCTCTAACAATAATCTCACAAATTCTCCATTCCTAATAGGAGAACCCGAGGAGGTCATGTAACCTCTTTGAGACCATAACTGCCCGTAGTCGTGAACTACCCCGAAACCATACTGGCTATCGGTGTATATGGTGACTCGAATTTTGTTACCTGCCAAACAAGCACGGGTCAAAGCAATAATTTCAGCTACCTGAGCGGAATGTACTCCTTCCAGGCAAGCGGCTTCCACAACTCTGGTAATTGTACAAACTGCATATGCTGCTCTCAGCTGACCGATATCGTCTCTTACGCATGAACCATCAACAAAGAATATTTCATCGGGGTCAGTCAATGGTTCATCTATGATATCTGGTCTCGGTTTGGTGCATAGTTCAATCACATCAAGGCAGTCATGATCTGTACAGATTTCATCATCAATATCATTTGGAAGTGGCATCAAAGTAGCAGGATTCAAGACAGAGCATCTCTTTAGGGTCACATTCTCAGCAGCCAATATGACTTGCTCGTAGCGTGTGAGCCTACTATTCGTCAAATGCTGAGTCTTAGTCCTGGTCATTAACAATTCCACAGAATGCGGTACGTACACCACTAACTGATGTCCCATTCCCACATTTTCACATCTTTCAATGCTGACACCCATTGCAGCTACGGATTTGAGACATCCGGGCAACGCTGCGGCTACTGGATCTAATGTAGCCAAAAAATACGCAACTGGCCTACGCGCATTTCCGTGTATCTGGGCCAAAACTGCTAAAGCACAACCTTCTCTTTCGCAGCAGTAAAGCAAAAATGGTTTTTCGTAATCAGGCATTCCCAAAGCCGGGGCACGACACAAGTCCTCCCTCAGCTGCAAAAATGCCATCAAACAATCTTTGTCCCATGGTACCGGATCACTCACTCCCTTGTGCGTCAGTTTTAGTAAAGGTTTTGCCTTCAGTGAAAAGTTGGCTATCCACTGCCGACAATAACCGACCATGCCTAGAAACATCCTGACTTCTCTCTGTGTTTTAGGTGCGTTCATTTTCATGATCGCCTCTATTCTGTCTGGAGACACCTTCCGTTTTCCCTTTTCAATCCTGTGGCCCAAGTATTGCACTTCGGTGAGACAATACTGCAATGTACTTGGAGACACCTTGTGTCCGTTCTCGGCCAAGTGATTTAGTAAGGTGATGGTGTCTACTTTGCAAGCTTCCTCAGTTTCTGACGCCACTAGGAGGTCGTCTATGTACTGGACTAGAACCGAGTTCTTGGGCAGTACTAGACTTTCAAGATTTTTCTTCAGCAGCTGGTTAAAAATCGATGGGCTTTCTGTATACCCCTGGGGAATACGACACCATGTTAAAACGCGATTTTCCAGCTTAAAAGCGAACAAATACTGGCTCTCCTCATCTAAAGGAATCGAAAAGAAAGCCTGGCACAAGTCTATCGCTGTGAACCATTCAGCTTGGAACGGTATCTGAAACAATATTACTGATGGATTCGGTACCACTGGACAACATGAAACAACGATATTATTAATCTTTCGAAGATCCTGTACTATTCTGTATTTCCCACTAGGCTTCTGCAAACCCATAATCGGGGAGTTACATGGACTTCCCACTATCTCCTTCAGTATTCCCTGTTTAATCATGGATTCGATCACAGGCTTTATTCCTGCAATTGTCTCCGGTGTCAACTTATATTGTGGGGTTCTTGGATACTCAGCATTGGGTTTTACCATGATCTTTACCGGTTCTACCCCTTTGATCAGTCCTATTTCCTCTCCAGTAAAATCCCACACCTCAGCTGACACTGTCTCCTTCAAGTCCTGTGGAAGCTCCTCCACCGTTAGGGTAGGATATAGTTCCACGCATCCCTGCGAGTTTACAACCTTAAAATCGGCATCATCATCGTTAGTCTGCACTTCTACTCCTTCAGGTGTGCAATATATTGTGCAATTTAGTTTACACAACAGATCTCTTCCTAGCAGACACACAGGGCTAGAATCACAGATCACAAACTGATGTTCATCACTGTAATTTCCTATCTTCACTGACACTGGTTCAGTCAGAGGATTCGTCATTCTCCTGTTTGCGACTCCTACCACCTGAATCGTCTCTCCCGACATTGGCAAACCTGGGACTACCGCCGATCTCAAAGTGGATCGAGTGGCCCCCGTGTCTACCAAAAAGGTCGTAGGACATCCAGCCACCTCAGCTTCTACGTATGGTCCTCTCTGGTCTACCTCCAGGGCTGCTCCTAGAGTACAGTCGTCTTCCCTATTCACTCGTTGCCCCGTAAGAGGATCAACGTAGTAGCATTCTTCTCCTCCTACGAACAGTGGCAGTTGTCTATAGGTTTTCCCTCCATTTGTAATGCAAGGCGGTTGAGGGAACGGCGCTCGAGGAGCCTGAGTCCCCCCTTTGATAAACTTTCCCTTCGGGACTACTGTTCCCTTTACCATGCTGGTTTGAACCTCATCCTCCTCCTGTTCTAATTCCCCCGTCTCGACATTATAGGGACACTCGCGTCTCCAGTGTCCTACCTCGTTACACTGATGGCACCTCGTTGTCTTTTTCAGTGTCGCGATATCTACCCTCGGTCTCGGTCTTTCTTCCTCATCTCTGCTTTGATTATTCTGTTTCTTTCCTAGTGTTCCTGTTCCCTGTTGTCGCTGTCCACCCTTTGCAGCTGATTGCATCTGTACCAACATCAGCTTTTCCTTCAGTTTCTTTGCTTTTGAATCTATTTCATCGCTACAGTACCTTGCATACCTCAGAATCTCATCTAAAGGTTTGTTTTGCCAACAAATCAAATGCTGTTGAATCATCAGGCTTATGTCTGGCCTCAATCCTAGGACAAACTTCGACACAAACTGTCCTATGTCTTTGGGGTCCATCACATCCAACCCACTGTACTGTTTGAATGCTTTCAGCAATCTCTCATAGAACTCGTGAACGGTCTCTTTAGGTTCCTGAGTTGTTCGATCTATCTTAACCCAGTCTATGTCCTGTACCGGCACCTTCTCTTTTAACCATGCAATTACCCTCTCGTATTTTTCCATGACTCTCTCTGATGGACCATTCGTCTGGGCATCCCTCGCGGGTTCACAAATGGGCCATTCGACACTAAGTTTGCATGCCGTCCACAAATCTCCGGGTACTACGATATCAAACAGGGTGTTCAAGTCGATCCACAGCACCTTAGAGATCTTCACGAACCTCTCTACCTGTTTGTACCACTCAACGGGATTCTCCCTAAGCTTTGGAAAGGAATTGGTAAATGCCGCTAAATCCCCCCTACCCCAGGGTACATGCACGTAGCTTCCGTTCGCGATTTCTCGCAAAGGGAAAGCTTCCATTCGCATTATCTCTCCATCTTGGGACCTCGCAAGTGTACTCCTTCTGACGGATCCCCTCTTAGACCATCTTTCCTCCCATTTATCTAAATCCCTCCATACTCTGATACTCAGGATCAGTTCCTTTATGTGTACTTTCAGCCCAATCGTCCTACGCTCATCTAGATCTTGATCCGTGCAATTTAGCCTATGGTTACCCTGTAAAGCTTTAGTTCGTGACATGTCTATCATATACCTGTCTGCCAACTCAGATAATTTTTCATGAACTGACCTCGCTTTCCGAGTAACATCCTTAGACATAAACAGTATTTCATCATGATCATACAGCTCTATCCTTTCCATTGGCAATGTGCCGTCTATGATTTCATCCAAGTCTGATTTTAAACTCATTACATCGAGCCGTTTTGCTTTTATCTCAGCTTTCAGTACCTCACTCCTAGGTGGTTCGTATACATCCCTCTCACCCCCACTACGAGCCCTACGTCTCGGTACAGGTGAGTTATGAGGCGTCCTTCTTGCTTCTCTTTGTTCCCACCTCTCTAGATCCCAAGCTCTCCCATCCTCCCTTGGGGTATGGTGGAACAATGTTCTATCCCCCATTACTGCGTTCTGTCTTTTCGGCTCGGTCTCTCTAGATGCAAGATAGGATCCTCCGTTCTGTTCTATATCACTGCAACTCCCTTGCTGTCTGGTGTCACTCAATAAACGATAAGGTCCTTCACGATCCTCCATGTTCCCGCGATCCCGTCCGTGATCACTGGATGTATGACGAGACCTTTCGCGACTCTCTATATTCTCGTGACTCCAATGTCGCACGTTTTCTCCCGGGGCATGGTGAGTGCACCTGAAACTATCTCGGTACTCCTGTGTCTTTCGTTCTCCCTCACTAAGGATGAGACGAGGCACTCCCCCACACCCTGTACTCCTGTCTTCACACATTTGTCTCTTGCCACTGATGGTATGGCAAGTATCTCCCTTGCTTCCTTGACTCCCTCCCTCCCACTCCGGGCTGCTTTCGCCGGCTCCGCAGTGAGAGAGGATCCTGTTATCCTGATCTCTCCATTCTGCTTCTGTTTCTAACTTTTTATTCTGAGTCTCTTCGGCGGCATCCCATTCTTTCAAATACTCCCTTAATTCCTTAAAGGTTTTCGGTTTCGGTCCCCTCAGATACATCTGTCCTCTCTGACCCCCTTGTTCTATCCAGGGACCCGTTGCCGAATCCAATGTGGTACTCCGACTCTTTGGTCCTAGCAACTGCCTTTGGGAATTGATCGTATTATTCCTACTCTCCATCTCTGCCCTTTCCCTGTCCCATCGTGCCTGTTCCTCCTGCTGGACTCCCTCCGGGTTGTAGATTGACACTATAGGACCTATGGTAACAGGTACTTGTAGAGCATCTGGCAATTGATACGACCTTGCATGCTGCGTTTCTGGCACCTTCTGGACCACAAATCTTCCTACTACTCTCTGTACGGGACTAGATTGAGGTACTTCCTCACCTTTCTTGGAATCCCACTCTGATGTGGGGAGCGGTTTATATTCCCCCCACCTAGCCCCATCCCCTTGCTGTAGTTCGGGACTTTCGGCTTCTCTGTTGTACGGTGGTGGTCTATCTAATAATAGCCTCTCTATTAGATCCTCATCCGGCTCGCTATCCTCATCTTCTTCTAGAGGTTTCTTTTCTCCCGTAGTCTCTAGCATTGTGAACAGTTTGTCTGCTTCTATTTTTTGCACCCTCCACTTTTTAGCTTCATCATCCCATTTAGCATCGTGCACTGCTTTTACCGATCGTCTCACTCTTTCTTGGCGCCTATTCAAGCTCTTTTCGTGTGCCGTTCTAAACCATGCACTAAGGGCTTCGAACTGTGTTGGCCTCGGTAGAGGTCTCGTTGCGAGCATTACCGCTTTCAGTTGGTTCAATGCTTCTATCCTAAACGTCCCGTATCTCGGGAACGTCAGTTCCTCATTTCCTTCCGTTAGCTTACTCCACTCGGAGATCCATAGTATTGAGTGTAACCCTACATTCACAGCCATATAATAAGCTGGTGTGCCTTCTGGTAGAGCTTCTTCTCCTGCATACAAGCTTCCTCTATCTCTCTTAAAGATCGCCCTTAAACGCTTAAAACACTTCATTTTCAAAATTTACGATTTTCCTTTTAATTCTCTTCCTTATTTACTTCCCGATGACAAAACACCAATCCCTGCGCGGCTCTCGCTGACCAGCCTATCCCAGCGCGACTCTACGCTGACCGACCAATCTCAGCGCGGCTCTACGCTGACGTCACTCGTCCCCTCTGCAGCAGTTCCCCTCCTTTCTCAACTCGTCTCACGGTCTTGCATGCGTTTTCATTCATACGCCGAAAAATGACTACTTCCGTCCAAGCGATCACTTTTCTTGACTGTACGTCCACAGTCTAACTGTAATTGTCACCTCAACTGACGAGACGTCTTCCTCTCACTTCAGACGCTCGCCTTAACTGATAGGTTACTTACACACAGTAAACGTCCGACCAGCGTCCGTTACTCATACACTCACTCTGTCACTCCCCCTATCATCGGTCCTTCGGGCGATCAATGGTACTTCATGACCCCCTTTACAATGGTAGACAAATACTCTGGGTGTTCGATACACCCGAACCACTTAAGCCCTTCTCTGGATCTTAAGATTTTATCCGGTTGCGCGCGCTCACAACCTTCCCTCAATCACACTACAGGCATTCAACTCCGCTTGACATTACAACACAGGTACAACACAAAACACCGCAATCTGGCAACGCATGACCCTTATACTCACTCTCGACCGACTCTGCTGCTTTTCTCTCGCACCGTCAGCACCTTCTTCGGCAGGGATTCTTCTTCTGGTCGTCGATGACTAGGGACCTTGGGGTAATCTAAGCCTGACCTAGGTTGTCTTCCGCAAGAAGAAAACCATCTTTCTCTGCTACCAACTGCGGGGAATGAGATTTTAATATCTTTTCTGATTACCTAGATACCTATCTCATTCTTCCTTTTGGATCGATTATTTTCTGTCATTGAGTAAAAGACAAACCCCACATAGGTTAAATCAACCCCATGGACTGACGCAACTCTGAAGAACCACTTACGACTGATAAAGTTTCAAAAGTTTAATATAAAATCAGAATTAATTGCATATACAATCCTCTCAGGATAAGATTCAACAAGTATACAGGAACTAAAAGGAACATAAATTCCCTAAAGAATCTAAGTCTACAAAAGAATACAATTAAAATCAATTCCAGAATCAACAGATTAAAAAGCATAGACACAAAGTGGCTCCGTTGCGTCATCTACAAAAAGAGAAAAACAAGTTAAATCTGTCCCTACTCTATGCTAGGTGACATCCCTACTTCGCAAGTTCCTTACCTAAAAAAGGTGTCAGCAGTTTGACTTCCAAAGAAGTTCAAACTCTCTTAGCCTCTAATGGTAACTTATATCGAGAAACAGTACCCTCTCTGCCTACCCATCCGCTCTCTAAGGGTCCTCGGCCTACTGCTCTCTTGAGCTCTGCTCTTTGCTCTCTCTGACTCTTCAGGCCATCTGCGCTAACTTCTCCTCCCCGGGGTGCTGTCCCTAAATACACAATCACAGTATGGGTGGAACGCCCCTTGACGCCCACCACATATACATTTACACATGCTCTCATTCTTGGGTTTTTCCATAGCTTCATCTCTTCGCGTCGTCCGTTAAGTTGACCTTGCTTCTTAGGCACCATCTTCGTCATCTTGCTGGTGACTTCATTGACATTCCAGTTGACACTTTCAGAGCAAAGTCTATCACCTCAACAGACCTCCATTCTTTACGATTGTGTTCGTAACCTCGTTTGATCCTGTGAACGGTCATTTCTAAACAAGACCCAAATTCCAAGCGTCTCTTATCTCACTTAGGCCATAAACTTTGTCCAGCATTGTCACCTTAAATCTAACAAGACCTTTGACTCTTGTCTCGCACGTACAGATCAAGGCTATCCCCTATTCCTGTGAGCCCACTAAATTACATACAGCGGACTACGCTCTTGCGAACCCTTGGTCAGTTAGGTTAAAATCACACATGACCACACTTTCTAACATTCCTACAAACTCTTCTACACAGTATAACCTTTAACACACATTTATATATATATAATCGAATTAGCGAATCGGTAATTATACTTGAATCCATGTTACATAAAATACAACGTTTATATTCTCGTTTCTACACAGTGCTATATAGTCTGCACATTTCTTTTCTTTACATTTCACAGCTTTCTCCGTTTAATAATTACATACGTATATTCAGTTTTAGCACGTTCTAACGTTCTTAAGCATTTCTATACATTTCTATATTAGACCACTACATATACGGTCTTTCTAAGGCATATTCTAAAGTGAATACATATACATTTCCTATTACCTAAGTTACATTGGCTAACTTTTACGCTACAAGTGCTACTTCATGTTACAACTTCTACCTTTATGCGATATGCTTGTAAATATGGTACAGATATATTTTTCATTCAAATTGCGCTCTCTCACAAGTTATGATTGATTGCTTACTTTTTGCGAAGGGAGTAATCTACTGCAATTCAACATTAGTAGATCAATCCCATAGTGCAATATAAGGTGTCGCTTTTGGCTGCCCTTTATTTGGAAAATGTTGACTCTGAGTTTGTTGTTGTGATGATGGCCTCACAGAAGGACCGAGATTCATGTCTACCTTGGAAAATGAGACCAAATGTCCTGAACTATTAAAAATATATTTAAATCTGGTGGTCTCTCAGTGCGGCAAGATGATGCCAATGGTATGTATTGAAGACCCTCGAATTTGGATTGGTACTCCTCTTTTCCGTTTACTTATCTCCAAGATAAGTATACGTCTACACTTCATTAATGCTTTGTATTTCAGATTAGAACTTTTTTTCACATGTTTCAATTTTAGGTCAATTTGCCCATGACCAATACCTGAAATACCCGTTAGACTTACTCGATTGGACCATTTTATAATCTTCTTGTGAATAATTTACATGACAACCATCATTAGTTGCCTAAAAAGGCAGTATAAATTCCATCATGGAGCCAGCCTGTATTCAGCAGCGAGACCTTGCGAATCCAGCTCTGTAGTCTCTTCAGACAGAACGTGAATTTTAACGTCTTAAGTTCAATAATTTAGAAATCTCTTTAATTGTAATGGTTAAACCTAAACCGTTCCCATACATTATTGTGCAATTCATTAAACACTGCAAAAAGATTTAAGTAGGGCTAGGAAAATGAACGATCACATTCTTAGACACATGGTTTGGTGTTCCCTGATGGAGAAACTCAAAGTTTTCTCATTAAATATAATTAATACCTTACTTTTAATGTGAGGCGCGAATTCTGCAATTTTTCCAAGGCTAATTAAATGATGGTACTTTTGCTTAGTCAGTTGCATGGTACTCAGAATTTATATCCTGACTGCAGAGACTACAATCAAATTATAGCCTTTCTGTAACTACACCTAATCGTTATTTTATCAGGACGAAATTACCACTAATCTACTAAATCATTTAATGGCAAATGTAAATCTTTCAGACATTTCTTTGACAGCAATTAAAGAAGTAATTAAATCCTACCTCCACTTAATATATTGTCTCACTCGTATCAGGCCCTAAAACTCCTTTAATGTCTTTCTGTCAAAATATCCTGACCATAACTGTTCGGTTTATACAACTAGGTCTGTTAACTTAAGAACCATGTACTGCCAGCATAAGGAAACTGTTTTACATTTTGGATGAACACCCAATGGCCATTACGTCTCTGGCTGAAATCAAATTGATAAGAGTGGCTCAGCCTACCAACCTCCTGAAAACACAGAAGAGCCACACATTTTGTAAAGCTGTAGGCCAATCACCTTTCTTCCCTCTGCTCTTATTGTCAGCCAGAGATCAGTAAGCCACTTGCTGAAGTTTGTTTTGGTTAAGCTTTCTGTAGCACCAAAACTGCAACTCACCACAATGATGATGACTTATTTCCTGTCCTCGTTGGTGGGGTAGCTAACTATTCTGGGGGCACCAGAATCATTGCCCCACCTTTGATATGATAGAGCTTGTGATACTATAAAAAAACTTTAGGGCACATGACTGGTATTAAAAGAAGAATCAACAGATTGATGAGTTTCTTTCTAAAGAACAAAGACTTTGCCATCCTTTTCCCTAGAAGGAGTAAGACTTTACCAGTAATTTTGTGCCACTGGCATCTGATCTCTCTTAATCTACTTTTTATGTGGCATTGCTGGGGAATTTCATGGCAAAACATATTACCTCGTCTAGAAAAATGTTGTTGACACCTACATACATTTTAGACTGTCATCTTCCAAAGACGCTGCCTCACTGATCCCGAGGCAAACCAGGTTGTAATTGGTCAAGGGCTTGCACTAATTAAAATATGTAAAGAAATAAATCGCACCAACAATTAAACTCCATTAAGAAAAGAAGTCTGCGTGTAAACTTGCACTAAAACGAGTGTGAGTTAGCTTACCCAGCCCACAGTACGTGACCAAATCCTTCGGCATCTTTCCAGCGTCTAGCATCATTATATTGCACCCCGATCCCTGGATGGTAAATGTGGGTACCCTCAGTGGAGCCAAAATCATGGGCAGTGCTGCTTAGTTAGTGGGGAGGGGATAAACAGCCTCTGTGTGTGTCTGTGTTGACTTCTTTGTGGTAGTATAACTGAACATGTGAATGCAGGTAAGTGTGTGTTTGAGGGGCTCTAAGTTGGGCTTTTCTGGTGGCTTGACAGCTCACTCTGACCAAATAGTGTCCATTTATGACATATCATAGGCATAGTTTGCCACGTGGGACAGTTGTACATGGGATTTTGGTGTGAAAACAACACTGATATTAATTAATTCCTCACTTTCCTCTGCTGAGATTCCCAGGGAATGGAAATTCGCCGCTGTAAAGCCCCGACAGAAAAAACCTCTAGCAGACCGACAACGCTTTCGAATCGCCGTCCCATTTCATTACTTCCAGTACTATTTAAACTGATGGAAGCATTCGTAAATAAGCAACTCACCAAGTTTCTGGAGGATAATGATATCCTGCACACTAATCACTCAGGGTTCAGGGCCCAGCCCTCGACGGAATCTGCCCTACTGTTCACTGTGGAGACCTTGCGGGCCGCCATAGACCAGGGGAAGAAAGCCGTCCTGATTTTACTCGCTCTATCGGCGGCTTTCGATACGGTCTCGCACTCCATATTGATAGACCGCCTGGTAACATCGGGGATAGCAGGAGTGGTGCTGGAGTGGCTGAAATTTTTTTTCAATCAAAGGCAGCAAGTCACCGTTCTAGGAGAGTTTTGCTCTGAAGAGAAAGCCTTGGAGACAGGGGTGCCACAGGGCTCTAGTTTGAGCCCTGTACTTTTCAACCTGTATATGGTCCCCCTGATCAAACTAATCTCATCCTTCCAGATTAGCACAATTTCGTATGCTGATGATACTCAGCTAATCCTAGTCCTGGATAGCGAGGTACCTGGAGCAGAAGAAAATCTTAAAAACTGCCTCGCAGCCACCTTCGATTGGATGAGGAACAATCACCTCAAGTGTAACTTGGGCAAAACCGAAATTCTGCCATTTGGACAGCAAAACTTGTTTTCACCTAAACAATGGTGGCCGGAGGATGCAGAAGTCCCTCCTAACACCATTGTTACTGCCCGCAATCTGGGCATTAAGTTCGATGACTCCCTGTCATTTGAACAACAGGCGGTGACTGTGGCTGGCACCTGTTTTAATATCATCAGAGGTCTCAGGAAATTCTTTGACCTTCTTCCATTGGCAGCCAGGCAAACGGTGGCGGTTGCACTTATATCATCTAGGTTGGATTACTGTAACAGCCTGTACGTGGGAGCGAATAAATCGGTTCTACACAGGCTGGTCCAACATGCAGCCGCCCGTCTAGTCCTTGGCTGGCCGAGGAAGTCGTCCGCCTCGGCTGCGCTTAACGCCCTTCATTGGTTGCCAATACACCAGCGCATCCTGTTTAAAATATTTGTCATCACATTCAGGGCCTTCCATCTGCGAGGACCCAAATACCTCTCGAATGGTTTCAGACGGTATATGCCATCACGGAATCTTAGGTCCTCAAATATGAATCTATTGGCGATCCCTAAATCCAAGCTTGTCACCAAGGGAGCGAAATCCCTTGCAGTGATTGGATCTAGGGCGTGGAACCAGCTCCCATAACTCCGGCAAATCCCCGCGGAGAGCCAGTTTAGGAAATCTCTGAAAACTTGGATTTACAATCTTACGGACACCGCCTGTAAAGCTTTAGTATAAGTGTGCAGGCCTTTCTGGTTTTTGAGCAGTCTGCCGGCCAAGTCCATCTGACTGTGGTCCACAGCGCCAAGATGCTCCTTGGAGTGATAGCTGCGCTTTAAAAATGTGTCCTTACATTACATTACATTCAATGAGGACTGGCCCTTTTACTGCTGTTGCTGCACGGCATGTTTTATTTTGTCTTTATGCACTATTTTCTTTCATGGGTTTTGCCCTACTGCAGGGATGATGTGCTTTCCTTAAATTAAGCACGACATGCAAGCTTTCACTTCCCAAGCAGCCGGGACAATGGGTGCCGCTTCTTTACAATGCCATAGGTCTTGCATTTAGGAGAGTTTGAGCTATTGGCATTGTAAATGCCAATAGCTTAAACTCTCACGAATGCAATAGCTATTGCACTGCAAAATTGTTTTTTGTAGTCAAAGCCCCCATGCCGCACTTTCACGTGCGCCTTTCTTTTGAAGAGCTGTGTCTAAGGAAAGGTGCTCAGCCGCTATTAAAATGAAACTGCGCCATGGGGTTTAAAAAAAAAAAAAGCATTTGTTTGACAAACAGATGCTTTGTAAAAGGCCCCATGCCACGGTTTCAGTTTAATAGTAGCTGCGCACCTTTTGTTAGACATAGCTTTTTTAAAGAAAGGGATGCAGCCTTCATGCATGTGAAAGTGTGGCATGGAGGCGTTGAAGAAAAATGCAATAGGTCTCGCATTTGTGAGAGTTTAAGCTAGTGGCCTTTATAATGCCAATATCTCAAACTCTCGTAAATGCGGAACCTATTGCATTGCCAATGCTTGTTATTTCTTGGGGCACTTACGGCTATGATCATTATTTCAAGACTCGTGTGGAGTCATTCCATCTTCTAGATTGTGTCCTAAAGAAGTGCAACAGAAGCTCTAATTAACACTTCCAATTCTAATAAGGTTTTTATGGTATACACTACAGCTGTGTGAAATTGGCCCCGTGTAGCCCTTTTGCTGCATGACCCTGCAACCCTATGTAATTTATCTCTATCATTACTGCAGGAGCCCGAATCGAGACGGGAATGAAAGCAATTCAAGGCAGTTTTGGTGAATTACAGCTTCAAAATGTAGGGAAAAGGACATAGTTCAGTTAACTCTATACCAACAAGCGTTGATAAAGACCTTATCTGACCTTCATGCCCTAAAGTAGTGAAGAAGAGAAAACACGTCACTAAGGTGATAGCAGAGTAGACATTTATTTAGGTGCATCATGGAAGTGTGTTGACTGATTGAGGACATCAGCCATCAGACTCCTCTGGAGTCAGAAAACACAGGCAGCATATAAACAAATGTCCAGTCAGCGGTCATCTGATTCCCATAAGAGGAGGCCTGTTCAAATAAAATGTTTCACAGCTCCTCAGGTGTGTGACATAATTTGAGCAAGGGTTCCTCAGTGAGAAACTGTCCCAGCTTCCCAAAATACCATAGCAAGTAAAATGCTTAACAGGTCAGCCTTGTACACTGCTAAATGGTAAGTAATGCGCCGGGACAGCAAATATCTCAAAGCAGAAACTACTATTTTGTGTTCCTCCAGGGTTTACAGGGCCGAAAGGTGCCCTGGCATTGAGGAGGGGAGCACTGGTCAGGAGGTCGTCTTCACACACAAATATATTTTATTTTTGTTTTCTCGCCATAGGCTCTGTTGTGCATTTCATTTATCTTCGCAACAAGGAGGCTGTATACTGACCGGAGCTCCCTTTTGTGTCCTTCCCTGACAGCAAACCATATAGCCACCCACACCCGAGGAGTTATTTCCTCCGGTGTGATGGGTCCTGAACAGATCCTAGTAGCGATTTCAAAAAGAACCCTTTCAGAAAGGATCTTCGTTGTAACTTTCTAGACTTTTTATTTTAGTATTGTTGCTAACTCGGTGCTATTCCAGTTTCCTAAGTTAGAAGCATCATAGTTGTTATGTATAAGAACGGTTGCCATAAGGGCCCAAATAGTAATAGACAAATATCCTGTGGCGGCTCTCATAGGGAGTGCTGTGGGGCAGTGGGGCGGGGGAGAGGCATGGTGGGGGGGTAGTGGACTCTGACATACATCGCCAACTCGGCAATGCAGCGCACGCAAGGTAAATCGTTTTATTTATATATTTACTTACTTTACTCCATTCTGCTGTATGTCAGAGTACACTACCCCCTACCCTGTCCCTCCCCCAACCCACCTCACCAACCTGCAGCACTCCCTGTGCGAGCCGCCACTACAAATATCACTACTGGACTCTTTGTGGAACATCTTTACCAAGACTATCTGAGAGCATCTGTAATTTCAAGTCCTTGGGAATTAAATTGTACCATGCAAACAGTCTGTCTTTAAAGGCAAATGTTCAGTATTGATATCACAGCCCCAGTTTAGTCTGTTTTGGTGAGGTATGTTGAAATCAGGGGGTAAGTGGTCTATGCAACTTCTACATATTTTTGATAGACTTCAGTTGTACAGAGAGACATATGCTCTAAGAAAAACTTGCATCACTGGCAGTTTTACCAGGTCTCCTGAGACTGATAATTGCCTAACACTCCTCAATCTGATGTCATATGTTAATGGGAGCAGACAGAGGTCTTGCCCAAGGATAAGGACACAAATGGGGTGAAGCAATGATACCTCATAGCCCTGTGACTGTTTTTACTCTGTTTATATGAAATATCTAAAGTATTCTTGCATTGGAATAATTTTGCACCAAGGTTAAGGTCTCAGCCTGTTGATATTTAATGCTTATAGTCTATATGATTTTCTTTGACATTACCCTTATACGTCTGCAAGGTGGCTTAGAAGATGTACGTGCTTTTACCTCAAATCATTTCTTAAAGATCAGTGTTTAAAAGAATGTGGTTATGGCTGTTACAGGCAGGAGAAGGTGCATTCTGTATAAATAGCTGTGGGGTCAAGACAGTTTGCAAAGTGTAAACACGTACCCCTATTTAGGGAGAGTATTCTCCTCCGCCCTGATAAGCAGGTATCACATTAAGCAACAGGGTGACAGGCATTCGGCTTATGGAGGGGGCTTTAAACTCATTTTATAAATCTGTCACAAAAATGCATCTCAAGCATTTAATTGGTATCTATAAGCCAAAGTCCCTTCCTCACTACTTTATACACTTCAATATTTTTCTTGTGATTCCTGGGTTCCTGGGTTTTTTAAATACTTGAGAGGGAAAAGTTTGCGTACGTTATGCTCTTTTGGTCCTCTCCAGCAATAAAAGTGATGTGTTTGAAATTCGCTTTATGAAGCACTTTTTATTTGCCAATGGAGCTATGATTTTTGGGTCTATTATTAGCTTCATGCCACAGAGGTATAATTGCAACAGAACCTCTTTTAAATGAGAGAAACCACAGCTCTTTCATTAAGAATGTTAAGTTCACTGTATAGCTCTTTAGGTCTCCCCTAGTCAGTGCTTGCACTGTCTCTGCGATACATGCTGTCTTCAGGTTATGGGCATAAAGCTCCGCCCATTTTCTGCCCATCTTTTTAATTGGCTCCTGTCACTGTCTTTTGTAAATGGTGGCTTTTCATTGGTCAATAGGCTTAGTAGTCCCTCCTTAGTACCACCTTGTCTCTTCTTGGAACCTCCCATGAGGACACCCTCTGTTACATGTGTTGTTACTGCCTAGGTTTTAATTACAGCCTAAGAGGACTATTGTCTTAAAGGCCTTCAGGCAGGACACACACTTGTGTAAAGTAACCACTGCAAAGCTGGCAGTGGTTACTTTACTCACTAGCAAATCTCACAGTTATATGACACCTTCAATAAATTTCCCTTCATCAGCGTCACACAGAGTGCAACCTAATGTGAAATAATTATTTTTTCACATTTCAAAGCTACTAATTGTATATATGGACATAACAATTTTAATGTACTTGTGGTACTGTCTTGCATGCAATGCATTATGGGAAGGGTGGATTTACCATATCTTCTGCAGGGTGCTGGTACTGCACCCAGCAACAAGGCTAGGTAAAAATCATTGGCATTTATAATGCCAATAACTCCAACTTTGCAATGTGCAGTAATATATGTGACCAACATCGGTCTTTTAGCCACATATGGTAATGCACCCTGCCTAGGTAAAAAACATTGGCATTTACAATGCCAATAACTCCAACAAATGCGAGCCAGATTGCATTTCCAATGCAATAAGTCCCGCATTTGTTAACCCCTTCGAATCTCATGACGAGCTCAGCTAGTCATGAGCCACGGTGCTCGTGTGCTCATGACGAGCTGAGCTCGTCATGACCTTTAGAACGCTCACACGCTGGGCTAATTCCCCTGCTGTGCAAATGTTCTAAAGAAACGGGTGTGGTCATGACGAGCTCAGCTCATCATGAGCACACTACCACCGTGGCTCATGACGAGCTGACCTCGTCATGAGCACAGGGGCGCTGTGCGCGCCCCCGCCCCCCAGCACAGCATGGGAATTTGCCCAGCTGCAAAGGGGTTAAAGTTAGTGCTGTTGGCGTTTAAAATGGCGATGTTTTTTACTTTAGCTTTATTATACCTTTGGCAATAATGCTATGCAAATATCATAACTCCACTGGAAATAAAAAACATTGTCATTTTCAACGCCAACAGCTCTAACTTTAACAAACGAGAGACCAATTGCATTGGAAATGCTTGTTGAAATATATTCGGAGTCTTTACAGGCCGGGCCCTATGGCCAGTCAAAATTGATCCTAAAAAGGATATCTCTCCTAATGAGTTTACAGTAGACAGAATTCTGTTGAAATTTGAAACTGTACAAATCTGTATCAGAGACCGTCCAAGAACACAGAAGCGGACCATGCGCAGAATAATTTTAGAGCACAAAATTAGGAGAGCTACATTCCTGGTCATGTGGTTTCCAGCTGAAGAGTCTTGACTGGGAAAAGGGTGGGTTTTGGAACAGGGTGGGATTTGAACTTCTTACACAGATGGTTACAGAACCTTAATCATCTGCAATGTGATTGTTAAGCACTGAGGTTTTAGTGGTGAATATTTTTATGTCATCATTTTTAAAGTGTGGTTCGAAGTTACTGAATGATGTTTTGTACCGTATGCTCCCTCTTTCTAATGAAAAGCCTGTTAGTGAATAGGTACACGCTTCAAAAACCAAATTCAACCTTGTCTGTGAAAAATATTTGTTATTGTGCATATTTGATCTCTTTTAAGGTATATATCAATAACGTGAACTGTATGAGCCTGTATAATTAATCTGACTCCGCTATCTCAGGACATGATGGTAATATGGATATGTGCCAGTACATGTAATGTAATGTAATGTAAGTGGGCATTTATAAAGCGAAAAGCATGATTGTAATAAGGGAATGCATCAATGTTTCCTATTGCATCATAGTTCATGGATAACAATCCACGTGGAAGAAGCAGATGGAAAAATGAAGGAAAGAAAGATGATGTATGAATTTGTAATAGTGATAAGCCATGCACTATTGCATAGCGGGATTCTTTTAACTGTCTCTAATACCTATACCTCTTTAGCCAGTCTTTCTGGAATTTAAGCTGAAAGTTCATTGTTTTGCCACAGACATTTCAAAGTTTGTTGGAGAGGGTGACCCTCAATGCCCTTGGTGAAAGTAAGGCTTTACCAATATAAGTATTGACATATTTCATATGAGTGACTTCAGAATCTCTGTACTAGCTCTGTGAAGTAGAAATCGTGCTATATAATTTACAATGTTTCACCATTTTCTCAGGGCGAAAGATGCCCCAAAACCCCCCTAACAGAATTAAGACTCACCCACTTTGCCTGCTCAATCTCAAATTAATATATTTAGCAGTGCAAAGGATGGTGAAACATACTGCTCACAGTATGATGCATTTGAACATCCTCTTCTTAGGGTTCGGAGGGCAAATTCGACTTTTCCGTGCTTTAGTTTTTGTTAAACTTTGAACTTGTATTTCAATGAAGCCCTTTTACAGGCTCTGTCTAGGCTGACCCAGCAGCGCCCTAATCCTTACTGTAAATTGAGAAATTGCTTTGATATGTGATGAAGGAGCTGGGAATAGGGTGATGCACCTGATTATCTACTCTATAAGATGTAAATCAAGCATCGGCAATGCCAGTAGGTCGGGCTCATGAATGCACTGTCAAGCCAGACCTAAAAACCCATGCATGTTATTGACTGCCTCACCCCAAATGTGCTACTGCCAGAGAAAAACACCATAAGCTATCTAGTTAGCTAAGATACATTAATAGTGTTACAATGGAATGTGTGTGGCCTTAAAAGTTCAAGTACAGGCAGCTGGATAAGGAAATAATATGATCACAGTTGTGTGGAGAGTAGGCACTTTTTTTTGTGGAACCACACAACTTCTTCCCGATCAATGCATGTACTCCTGGCTCCTGACATGTGAACGGATCCAAAGCCCCTCTCCAGCTTGTTGTCATGTAATTGGCTGTCGAAAAGGTCCACTGTCAAGGCAGACCATAACCATGCATAGACTGTCAGAAGATAATTTCTAACATCACAAATATTTAGGATGGGGAAGGATATCATAGAGAAACAGTTTCAAGCTAGTACTGCCCTAATAAAAATAATACATTCAAGTTACTAAGAATAATTGAATTTCAGGGCAGCATTTTTAATTGCTGAAAACAGAAATGACGCAAACATTTTCTACGGTGCCAAAAACAAGGCCGGAATAGCAAGAAATAAGAAAAGAGAAGGTGATTGGAGTGGTAAAGGAGGGCCATAGAACAATGCAGTGCAAGAAAAAACTTTAACAGAGCAGGACAGTTGCTATAAAATAACAAGAGGACATGGTGCCCACTAAACTTACCATCCCTTGAAACAATGGAACTTGATGTTTATATGAATACAAATGTAATGTAGAAGATGTTTTTTTTAGTTAATCTGTAAAATACTATTCTGTGTACACTTACCAACTGTACACGCCTCCATAATCTACTGGCGGGATTAACTATTTCCTGCAGGTGCTGTTACTTTGAATACACACTTTTGTCCACGTGTGTTACTCTTCCGAATGTGTACCCCTTCCACTCTAGTGTACCCCCCTGCACTCCCATCTGAATTCTGTCAGCCTTCTTCATGGTCCTCTTGCTTTCGTCTGGTGGTTTAGTGCCTCCTTCTTCACTTTTCAGTCTACATTTTGTTATCTCTCTATGGTGTCCCTTAATTTTGTATGATGCTGAAAGCCCTTATCCACTCTGTTCTCTCCAAATAGGGTCTGACAGCTTGTAATAACAAATACCATGAACTATTGTGATCTCACTTGTCTACATTTTGACAGAAATGCCAGTAATGCTAAACATTGAAAACTGTGCCATAAAGTTTCTGTTTTCTACTGCTTTTCTGCTCCTTTCCAGTAGAGCTTTGATTCTAAACTTGCTCCTCTCAGATATGAATGAACAAAGTCAAGGTTTGTCTCCCTTTGTTTGAGGATTTCCTTGCCTCTTTTTCCCCCTTGGGCACTTTGCATTGTTTCTCCATGCTTTCCCTATGCCCAATCACTTGTTGGAAATGGGCCCCCTGCCTGTCGCCTATTGTGGTTTCCACTCTTCAAGCTTTAGTGGACATCATGGGAGCAGGAATAATGAGCGCAGTGATCTTTAATGCAGTAGGTACAGTGGACAGAGCATTGAGGTAGGCGACCTCTTAGACTTTGTGATTGTGACTGTTTTTTAAGAATGTAGCTGTGGATACATCCAGCTGTGTGGGAATATTTGGCATCCCTCATGGTACTTCAGTTGAGACTAAACTATATTTTCCAGATTGTAGCTGTCTCTGGTGGTCAGGGGCAGTCAGTGGGTCGTAGGCCTCGGAGCAAGCCACTGGCTGCCGATATTTCAGCGTCTCTATGATTGACTCTGAATACCTGTCCTGGGGAACTGTAGCTGCCAATGCACCTGGAAATTTAGAATGGAGGTTTTGTGGCTTGTAAGTGGGTCAGAGGGTTTTTGATCTTTTTATCTCTCTTCGTTATTCTGACTGGCATTTTACTACTGCAGGGTGTTTGCAGGAGACGTACATGATTTGCCCCACTCTCCTGCCCACCCAGACCCCTCAAGACAATACTTCCAATGATGAACCTTGTGTATAACGTCCTCTTGCTACATTCAGTGGGATTTGGAGAACAGGCTTGTGTGACGAGAGTGCTAAAACATGGCAGATGGCGGAACCTTCATAAAAATGCACCTGATCAGATATTCCCTCTATTGTATTTAAGCCCTTCCAATGTGTGAAATTGAAAGGGGGATTATGTGCACACCGATAAAGCACCCGCCATCACAATGACAGTCCTAAACCGAACTTAAACATATAATGGAAAAAGCACAGGTGCACCATAAATAGAAATGTCCAAAAACAACACAATAATTGTAAAGGCACAAATAGTAACGTCCAGAGATCTGGTTTCTTTGATTGTTTATTTATGAACAGTAGAAAAACGAACAGCCGACGCGTTTCGTCCTGGAAAGGACTTCTTCAGGGCAAGCATAAGAGGTAAACTTGTTATGCGGTGTACGTGGTCCTGTATTGAAGACCAAAAAGTCGGGGTCGGTTTCACAGTCTATGATAAAAAATATAAATGTCAGAGCAACTGAAGGTCTCTGAAGTATTGCGATCCTCCAGGATGGACATCTAACTGGGCTAAGAAGTAGGCTAAATAAAGCTATTGAACATACGATAAAGTCAGTGTTAATCCAAAAGTAAACAAGTAATTAACAAGGATGCACCATTCACAGGAGTGTGCACCTTAGTTCTGAAGGTCTCCAATAGGACCTCGATATATTACTAGCGGTCAGCAGCAGGATATTTCATTATTTCTCCAACATATTTCGTGAGAAATATTATCACCAAAATTCCGAGCCCAGATGTCGTGTCTCCTCAGTCCGTATAGCGCCTGATGGCTAGAGGCCGGCACAGGGAACCAAGAAGAGGTAAAATATCGTCCCTAACTTTAAAAGTAAAAAAAGGCTTGGGAGAGGGAGACACCTTATCACTGGTTATAATTATCTTGCCTGCTGCATGCATTTGTTCCCCCGATAGAATGCTTTGCGTACTGTGCAAGGTGCTAGGTACATTACTGTTCACTGTAGATCACCTCTTGCTCTCAGAACCCTGATGATCTTCTAAAAAGAACTGGAAACTGTAAGGGAAGGAGGCTCTCTTCCTCATTCTCTATTCATCTGGTCCAGTTGGGATGACGCTCCAGATCTCGCGGGTCTTGTATGTGCTCAGATAGGGAGCTGTAAACATCCAGCCGCTTGCTTCTTCTACTGGACCAGGGCAGTGTTGCATATGGCAACCGGGCACAGTAAAGAAATGGGTACAAGGTGAAAAGACCGCAGCAAGCCACACCTTTAATGCCTGCGTAAACTGGGATTGTGCCTGTGGCTTTATGTCCCTTCATCAAGTAGAAGATCATTAGGATGAAATGTGCGATGTGAAGTGAAGGTGACTTCTAAACAGAATTATCTTGCGCTCTGATTTTGTGGAGTCATTTCAGGCTGTCATTATGAGTCCCTCTGTAATTCCAGTGGGGCCGCCAGGAAAAGTCACCAGTGAAATTACAAGATCTGCAGGAGCACCCCTGGTTCTGCGTGTTTCACACAGAAAGTTTGGCAATTGAAATCTCTGGGTGAAACTCCTGTGAGAAATTAGGAATTTGTGATAGAAATCAGATCTGGAACTGCACTGCTTCCCACAGTAATTTCTCATTTGTAAGCAGACATTCAGAATCCAACTCGGATTTCCCGGCATTGTCACCTCCTCCCTGGAATTACAAGTATCTCTGGTGTCGGTAGCTACATGTAATAATGCCCTAAATATTTCAATGCATTTTGCATAATTTTTGTCCTAGACGAAAAGAGTCCAGTCCATTTCACATAATGTATTCCATTGTACAGTAATGAAAATAAATGTTTCAGGTAAAAGATGAAGCTGTCATGGCCATTCCTCTAAAACATGCAAGTGAATGTAAATTGTTTTTTGCCTATGGTTCTTTTAAGTCCAGCTTAAAAGCACAACAATCGCTTGACCTTATGTGTTCAACCTAAAAATAAGTTTTCAGTAGCAGTACAGAGAGGGGCTTTGCCTCCACCTACATGCTGATTGGGTAGAAGTTGAGTTCTTCCACAGAAAAAGTGCTTAACCCTCCAAGAGCTGTTATCATGTTGCATGACCCCAAGCTCTTTATCAAGTTCTGCTGTTGTGCTATTGCAGAGCTTGATCTTTAGGTCAAACACATGCAACTGCAATGCTATACCTCTCCTAAATTAGTAGATAATTATGGTATGTGTTCCCCTCTGGCAGCAACATAGATAGGAAGAGGGCAGCCGGGTGGAATGTATTGCTGTATTGCCGTCCCAGCCACCTCACCCTTCGCTTTTCAACTTCAGAAATACCTTAATATTGCACCGCTTGAGAAAATATTATTTTTTCTTTCTAATTCCTAATTTTAAAATGTATGAGCTGGAGAGACTTTAAAAGCTTCCTGGCTTCCAAAAGTTAATTTAAGTATTCATTTTAATGTATTATAATTTGTAATAATCACATTACTAATTATATATCTAATTTGTTCCAAATGTATTATATTACATTAATGTAGTTATTTAATACACTGTCATTTCAAATACCCCTTCCCTGAATCCTATAAGAACCTTACTACCTCTTAATGATATCCTTCTCAGAACCTCACAAATCCTTGCTAACCCTTAACTCTACCCTTCCTTGACCCCTAAAACCCCTTACAACCCTTTAACGCTACCCATCTGTAAACCTCAAAAATCCCTTAATGGTACGCTTCCCGGAACCCTAAAAACTTCTAACTACCCGTTAATGTTACCCTACTATGAACCCTAAAAAACCTTAATGCTGAAGGCTACTTTTCCCTGAGCACTAAAATCTATTTACTGTTCCTTGACACTAAGCTTCCCTGAACCTGTCACTGTTTGTTCATGCCACCCTTACCTGAACTCTAAAAACAGCATACCAACCTTAATGCTAATCTTCCATGAACCGGAAAACCTTACTACCACTTAATGCTACCCATCTCTGAGGCCTAAAACCCCATTATCACTCCTTAACACTAATCTTCCTGAACCCTAAAAACTCCTTACTTCCCATAATGCTACTTTTCCCTGAAGCCTAAAATTCCCTTGGTTACATTTGACCCTACACTTCCATGAACCTTAGCAAACCTTACTATCCCTTAACACCACCTATCCCTAAACCCTAAATATTCTTCACTGACCCTTCCCTGAGACATAAGACCCCGTATTTTCCCTTAACACTACCCTTTCCTTAACTCTAAAAAAACCCTTTCTACCCCTCAACCCTACACTTTCCTGAACCCTATTAACCTCTTAACACTACCCTTCCCTGAACCTTATTAACCCTTAGTAACTCTGATGCTAACCATCCTTGAATCTCCCAAAAACTAACTACACCTTAACACAACACTTCCTTGAAACCTTAAACCTCTTACTAACCGTAAAGAGTACTCCTCTTTCATCCCTAAAAACCCTTATTAACCCATAACGGTACTCTTCTGTGAACCCTAAAACTCTTTTTTATTCCTTAATGTTAAGCTTCCCTGAACCCTACAAACCCATACAACCACTTAACGTTACCATTCCAGAACCATAAAGACACTTGCTACCCCTTAATGCTATTCAACCCTTCCTTGAACCCTAAAATCTCTTACCACCCTTTAACATTACCCATTCCTCAATCATTTTTACCCTTATTAAACCATAACAGTACACTTCTGTGAACCCTAAAAGCTTTGTTCTACCCCTTAATGCCCTGACCCTACAAATACATAGTACTGCTTAATGCTTCCATCATAATGCTAAAGCCTAGCAATCCCTTTCTACCATTTGATGCTACTCTTTCATGAACCCTAAAAACCCTTTCTACCCCTTAATGCTACCCATCTCTGAACCATAAAAATTCCTTGCTGTCTCTTAATGCTAACCTTCCCTGAGCCCTGAAAACCCTGAACATTAAAAACCCCTTATAACCCCTTGGCACTATACTTTCCTGATCCATATAAACCCTTTAACGTTACCCTTCCTTGACCCAACAAAGCCTTTAGGTAACCTAACGCTACCTATCCCTGAATCCCAAAAACCCTAACTACACCTTAATACAATCCTTCTTTGAACCCTAAACCCTTTTATCACCCCTTAACGTTACCCATCCCTCAATCGTAAATACCTTATTAACCCATATCATTGCTCTTCAATGAAACCTAAAAGCTCTGTTCTTCAGTTTAACGCCTTGAACCCTACAAACCCATGGTACTGCTTAATTCTTCCATCCCTAAACAATAATTACTACCACTTAACACTACCCATTCTTAAACCCTCAAAACTCTTACTACCCATTAATGCTACCCTTCCCTGACCCCTAAAAACTCCTGAGTACCCCTTAACAATACCTTTCCCTGACCCTTAAAAACCCTTGCTACTGCATAACAGTACCCTTCCAGGAACCCCACAAACCCCTTACTATTCACCAAATAAATTATATTAGACTGTATGATCTCACCAAACAAATTATATTAGACAGTATGGGCCTGGAATATTCAGAAAAAATTACGTGGTAATCTTACGTAAAAAGTTTCTTTAATGACCTGGGTCTGGAAAAATTGTATTGGGAACCATCCACGGCCAGTTCCATATCGAGAAAGAAACTAAAAGACATTGCACTTGCTCACTTAGAAGGACGACATTTGATGGACGAAGTTCATAAACCATCAGTTCAACACTATATAACTGTACAAACTTCCCTTTCAATTGAGCCCTACTTAACCCACAACTTCACAACATACGAAAGATTTCTCTTGATCAGGTTTCGATTGAATATGTTCCATCGCCTAGTCTCTTTCCCTGAAAGTAACAACTGGGCTTCAGAGTTAACACCTTGCCCGTGTGATGAGTCTTCTAATCAATCCACGATCCATACACTTTTCTTTTGTAAATATTATAGTGGGCATAGGAAAATGTGGCTGATTCCTTTATTGAAAGTAATGGGATATAGGCGTTGTCGTCCAGCCTTATTAGCACTTCAGTTCTTGACCAATGAATGGTCATTGAAGTACATAGTGAAATTTTTTAATTGTGTCCGTCGCCACCATTTTAATTTGTAATTCCCATAAAGGTTCTTTGCTATGTCAACTTTATACCCTTTACGTTAAGGTGTTCTCCTAGACAACTAAGTCGTAATGGCCTAAAATGTTCCTAAATTTTCTTTTTAACTAAGCAAGGGGTTAGTCCTTTTTTATGCTTGTGCTCTTAAGGTTTTTATATCTGGCACTTTTAAATTTGTACTAGGAAATGTATTGATTATTTTAGTCCCAGAAATGAATTCTGTATTGTAAACTGCTTTTATGTTTTTTCTGCCAAAAACCGAATAAAGAAATACTACTACCAGCCCTCAATCGTAAATACCTTATTAACCCATATCATTGCTCTTCAATGAAACCTAAAAGCTCTGTTCTCCCGCTTAACGCCCTGAACCCTACAAATCATGGTACTGCTTAATTCTTCCATCCCTAAACAATGACGAACCTTACTACCACTTAACGCTACCACTTAACAATACCTTTCCCTGACCCTTAAAAACCCTTGCTACTGCATAACAGTACCCTTCCCTGAACCCTACAAACCCCTTACTATTCCTTAATGCTACCCGCCCCTGAATCCCCAAAAAGTCCCTCCCACGCCTTAAGGCTACCCTTCTATGAACCCTAAAATCTCTTTAGTACCCTCCCACTCACAGTATTTGATTCTGCTGTTTATGTGCAGAGGAGCTGTGCCGCATTGCTGTTGGGAGAAATAAGAACTGGCCCACTAATGGAGTAATTTACAGAATGTTTCATGTTTTGCTGTTGTGCCACAATACGGTAATAGAGTTACCACAACCAGTTGTCATGACAGTACCGCAAATTTAGAGATAAATGTGCCAGCATTATTTCTGCCTCTTTTTCTGCAATTATTTGTGTATTATTGGCACCAGTTTTTTTGCTTGTGCTCTGGTACAAATAGGAACTCTGGTACTAATAGGAACGGTATTCTCAAAGCAAAAATAGCATTCAATGTATTGAATGCAGTCATTTTTTCAAAGTAAAAATACCTTTAAATGCATTGAAAAAGCTTTCCACATTTTCAAAATGAGCCACTAATAGTCTGCAAGCGACTACTCTCTTACCTCATGCTAACATGACATTTTTGGCTTTATAATCTGGAGTCTCCCACCTGAAGCGGGTCTATTCGCATCCATATAAGCGGGTGATGTATTATTCTGCATTCCAGGAATTGCTTACATTAGAATTCACAAGTGTTTATTCTAAATCTGAAAATTAAACTCAACTGTGTGGTTATCACATTCAGTTCTTTTCTCCTATATGCATTCTAAACAGAAATCAATATTTTTTTCCGACTGTTTCTCAGCATTGGCAAAGCCAGTAGAATGTGTTTTAATCTGATAAACAGCACGTGTGTGCTTGTGTATACAATGCATGCAAACCGCATTTGTGAATGCCTGCGTTTCCATTTGTCGTTACATTAGAGTAGAGCATACCTATTGGCTTTGCCCAAGCTTGTATTGAAGATGCAGTCACTTTGAGCATAGGATTGCATGATTCAATCTGTCAATACATGGATGGCGCAGCCGAAATTCAATATAGTCTCCTGAGTTCCAGGAACCCTCAATCCTTTACATTTTGGATCTATAGAAGCGCCGGCAGTGTAGAAACAGATGAAGCAGATGCCGTCTTGAAATTCAAAACACCACAGAGTGTGTAAATTGTATATTAAACACATGGGCCGCTAAAAACCTGGTCTTTGTTCGGCAACACGTTCTGAGCTTTGCATGGCCTGTCATTTCCTTTTGTTGTGGCAGTTAAACGGTGCGTGCACGTGGTCCGCGCCTTCTTGCTGAACAGGGCAAAAGAAAATGCAGATTAGGCCGGCGTTAGAGGCAGTTGGCGCTCTGCTCGTCAGCAGGCCCCATACTTGCTCTTTTGGGACTGCGCGTCTGATTTCCCCTGAAAGGCCTGAGTACTTAAGTATTGATGCGCTGATGAAAAAGAGCGCCTCCTGCACTTTACATACATAATTACAATAACCAAGCAACCGAGGTATTTCGCAGGTGTGGCAAACACACAAACACACACACAGACTCGTTTCTCATCCTGAAAACTAAAACAGTGAATTTTTTTAAGTGTCCGAAAATGGTTGGCAATTTTAGAAAATAAAGTTTTATTTGATAGCGCACAACATTTAGTGGCGATCTAGATTGATTTAGTTTTTATGATGGACAGTGTTTTTATTGCACCGAACCTTCTTAACGAGGTAATTGACTTAAAGCGACATCATGTAAACTCCTATTTATGCATGGGTTGGAATTATGAGTTGTTAGGGATTTAACGCCTCCCATAATTATCGGATGCGTTAAATAATTCAAACTTATTAAATTGCAGTAGGTCAAGCCAGAAAACCATACAGTATTTTACAGTGTCATGCATACTTTGGTGCATTAAACACCAAAATCTGCAAGTTATTCCCCAACAGCTCGTAATAGGTGGTGTTTATCGCACTCAATAAATAACGTACCCTGCGATATTATTTATCATGTACAATAAATGCCACCTATGCTCTTAATCCGGGCCATAGAATGCAGTGATCTGTTTTTGGCAGTACATCTCCCATGATAACTCAACCATATACACCACATATTTATTTTCTATCGTGCACCTTACACGTGTCCTTTTTTATGCATCATCGTGTTCAGTCCCATACTACTGTAATCTTCTGTGTTTGAATTTAATCCTGTGCTCTCTTGTTATAATCCTCAACCCTCAGAGATGCCCACGAGATCTAAGCCCTACACACAAAGATCTCCAAGGCCTTGTTGTGGTAACAAATGCAACAAGCACTGGTGTTGCCAATAGGTCTCGCAGTAGGAAAGTTTGAGCTATTTGTTTTCTAAATGACATTTAATTTTTTTGTTTTGTGATTTACAATGCCCATACTTTTAACTTTTCGCATTAGGAAAGTTTGAGCGATTGGTATTGTAAATGACACTTTTTTAATTTATGTGTTGGTTTTGAAAATAGCAAAATTAATAGCTTTGTCAGTTACAATGTCAATAGTTTTAACTTTCGCAAATGTGACACCTATAGCATTTGTAATGCAATGTGTGTTGTATTTACGTGACTTAGATGTATTGATATTACAATTAACAATGGCTTTTAATTTTGTAAATAATTAATACTTAAATAAAAGTTATTGTAATTTATAATGGCAATAGCTTAAACGTTTGTAAATAAAGTTTGTGAAGATTATGTTCAGTGTATTTTATTGTGACGAAAATCCAAGAACATTGCATTTGCACCTACACACACATATGTGTTGTAGCACTGAGTGGTGTGAGGGTGTGAGGGTGTGAGGGTGAGGGTGAGTGGGTGTGTGAGTGTGTGAGGGTGAGTGAGGGGGTGTGAGGGTGAGAGTGTGTGAGGGTGAGGGTGTGAGGCTGAGTGAGGGTGAGAGGGTTGTGAGGGGGGTGAGGATGAGGGGGTGAGTGAGGGTGTGAGGGTGAGGGGGTGTGAGAGTGGGTGAGGGTGTGACGGTGGGTGAGGGTGAGGGTGAGAGGATGTGAGGGTGTGTGATGAATAAAAAAATATAAAATAAAATACATTTGTATGCGCTTGCACAATGGCAATACAAAAATGCTCAATGCATAATGGCACGTTTGCATAAAGCAGAAAGTAAAGTCAGACATCAGCGAAGTAGCCATCTTTAAAGCAATGGCGTCCTTCCACCTTCAACACAGCGTTCGTGTGCTGAGTCGTCTTGCAATAGTCTACCGCAGCCTGGCCTCCTTTGATGTGGGCTGGAGCAATGAACCCGCATTGACAGTGCCTGTGTGACCTGCTGGAGAAGGAGATGCAAGCGTCAGAAACCTCCAGCAAACCACGGGAGCTAAAACGTCAAGGGAACTCTAAAGGGGCAGCCAAGAATAAAACTCTGACTGTTACGATGCTGCCCTTCAAAAACATGTGGAGACGGAAGTCTGGATTTATTTTCCTCCCCAATACGAGAGCGGCCATAGTTCAAACAAGAGCGGCCGGGAAACTGAAAGTACGGAAGTTACAGAAGATGGTGTTGCTTTCAGCCATATATCTAACGCTGTGCCCTTTGCAGCTAGTATCACAGGTCCCATGCTTTTCGTTTCTTCCACTAATGATTAAAACTCAGTTAGCCCTAATGAGCTGAAATTCAGTATCGGGTTTTCAATAAACCTCGTAATCCCCTGTGCGGGATCAGTGTTATTAGAATCCCAGCCTCGCTTAAATAAATTTCTGCTCACTTTGCTAATCCTATTGCACTTCCAAAGTTTTATGTTTCGGCGTCCTTCCACCTTCACCACAGCGTTCGTTTGCTGAGTCGGCTTGCAATAGTCTACCGCAGCCTGGCCTCCTTTGATGTGGGCTGGAGCAATGAACCCGCATTAACAGTGCCTGTGTGACCTGCTGGAGATGGAGATGCAAGCGTCAGAAACCTCCAGCAAACCACGGGAGCTATAACGTCAAGGGAACTCTAAAGGGGCAGCAATGAACCGGCATTAACAGTGCCTGTGTGACCTGCTGGAGATGGAGATGCAAGCGTCAGAAACCTTCAGCAAACCACGGGAGCTAAAACATCAAGGGAACTCTAAAGGGGCAGCCAAGAATAAAACTCTGCCTGTTACGATGCAGCCCTTCAAAAACATGTGGAGACGGAAGTCTGGATTTATTTTCCTCCCCAATACGAGAGCGGCCATAGTTCAAACAAGAGCGGCAGGGGCAGACAAGAATAAAACTCTGCCTGTTACGATGCTGCCATTCAAAAACATTTGGAGACGGAAGTCTGGATTTATTTTCATCCCCAATACGAGAGCGGCCATAGTTCAAACAAGAGCGACCGGGAAACTGAAAGTACGGCTGGCCACCGGCCAGCCATGAATAATTAGGGGAGGAAAAGCCGCAGAGCACACGCTGGGAGAAGCCCTTTGATGTGCTGGCGGCCGTGAAAAAATGCAATTAGGAGGGATTGAGGGAGGCTGATGCGCGTGCTTGTTTGATCACGTGATTCACGTGAACTCGAAGGAAACCGCACTGAAAAACCCGTGGTTTCACAAGTATTTTGAGCACTTGAATTCTCGCCATTTCCCATTCCTTCGGAATGGAAAAGGCGAGACCTAAAAACCACAGTTGATGGACAGAATGCAGAACAATGTCATACATTCACCCCAGTACAGAGATCTGGGCCCAAATCCATTGTTTTTTGCACTCCACACTACCTCAGTTCAGACATGGCCATATGCAAATCAGTCTGACCCTGTGCCTCTTGGGAACAGTCCAGCCCGTACTACCAAGCCATGTCTTTCCTAGACCGGAATCAAGCATCCAAGGACCGGTTTCTGGCTATCAGCCTTCTTCAGCCTGGATAGCTTGACTCCAGTGATGTGGAGAGCCTGGGACTCACGTCTGAGCATACCCAGCCCAATCGGGGTGAAAATTGCAAAAAACACAGTTGATGGACAGAATGCAGAACAATGTCTTGCATTCACCCCAGACCTCGGAAGCTTGTTTCCGGTCCAGGGAAGGCATGGCTTGGCAGTTCGGGCTGGACTGTTCCCATGAGGCACAGGGTCAGACTGATTTGCATATGGCCATGTCTGAACTGGGGTGGTGTGGAGTGCAAAAAACCGATGGATTTAGGCCCAGATCTCTGTACTGGGGTGAATGTATGACATTGTTCTGCATTCTGTCCATCAACTGTGGTTTTTGCAGTTCAAGGAGGGTCAGCATCTGTGCATTAGAAACTTTTATTTGGTGAAGCTTTGAACAGTGATGAAGATTTTCATTCTTTAATGGCTGGCAGTGCTGGAGACTCGGTTAAGGCCCCAGCCCCTGCAGAGATAAAGGACATAGATAATAACTATCCAAAATAAAATGTATGTATGAATGGAGGCCCAAGTCTATTCTCCTCCCTGAAGAACATATAATCTATTTCTAGAATCAAACCCCGCCTGATACAATGCCCCCCTCCCCCCAAAACAAAATTACTTTTTTGTAGTGTATCTTAAAGCCTCAAAAATGGTTATCAAACCTCCAACTAATTTGGCAATCATTTATGATAGAATAAGCCAATGGCGCAGTATTAATCACACAAACTGCAAATGGGCTAGTCACTTTTGTATGGTTTTTAACCAATTCATGCAAGAGCTGACGCTCATGGCGAACCATAAGAAAGCCTATTAATGGCATGAGGCCTAAATAATACCCGCTTGAATAAATGTTTTGGTGGGGCAATGGAAATCCTAAGGACTAAAGATTTTAAGATTAGGCCTTATCTTTCCAGAGAATTTGCACTGGGATAGATTAATTACCCAGAGGAAACAGGGGATAGCGGCTTCTAGTGCAACTATTTCTGTTGTGGAAATAATCATGCTGTACAAACATAAAGCTCTCAGCATGTGCACATATGGAGCTGGAGTCTGGGGGTATCTTGCAAATAAGGCCTTGCAGGGAGTAGAGAACACATTTGTGTACAAGCTTCTAGGTATCTCAAAAGCTAACCTGAGTTGTATTACTCATAATGAATTTAGGGTAGGGTTCTTGGAAGACAGGTTGGCATTGTCCCCATCCAATTATGGACAAGATTTAGTCTAGTGAAGAATTAGGTTTAACTAGAAATATAGTTGAGAATCGCCTTTTGCTGAATAACATGTTAGCCATCCCTTGGCTCGGGTACGTTAAAAATACTCTGTAAGATATAGGAGTGCCTGACTACTTTGTGTATCCGTTAAAGATTCCCCCTCTTTCGAAGAACCAAATAAAGGAATAGTATATAGTACACAAGGGGGAGGCTAGGCTTGTAAATATGCTAGACTCTGTTATGGTTAAGTCATGTGTTTCATTACTCTCTACAGAAGGGATGGAGCCTTATCTGACATAGATAAAAGAATTGGAGCTTAGGTTTTATCTCACGTGGCCCAAGTGAACATGATCCACTTTTTAGTGACTTTTCCTGTGCCTGGTACCTGGCTTCCAAGCTTACCATGTTGTCCTGTGATGGGAGATCTACTCAGTCTACTAAGCATTTTATGCTGTTTTGCTCTCTATATTCTGTATTTAGGCCACAGTTTCTCCGACCAATATTAAACGAGAGATCTTTTAATAATCATCAGGAAGGCTTACTTTTACTTCAGCGATTTGAGACGCGGGCCATGTGTTATTCAATTTTGAATTTTATCACACAAGCATTGGAAATGAGAATAAAATATGCAGTGCAATTTGAGTGATGTTAGTATTTTAATATTGAAGTATACCTGGTGATAACCTTTTTCATGATGAGTTTTATGAAATTTTCCTTTTTTATTATTTCCCATGTAAATGTAAATGTGCTTCGATTTATATAGCGTGCTTTAACCCATGACTTTTTATTCCCTACATCTTGTAATGGGGGAGTATAGTAATTCTGTGATTGACGTGTAATAGTTTTTATTGCAATAAGATGCCTTTTGGCCCTGTGTTATTGTAATTTTTTTGTTTGTGCTTTTATAGTCGATTGACCGAAAAAATTTGTTTGACGGACTGAATATGCACCAAACTTTATACTACAACATATGCCAATCCTTTTGACACAGGACCACAGGAAATTATTAGTGTTACAGAAAACAAGAAGAACAGATCATCCTAAGATATGTATGTCCTTTCTACTGTGCAGATTTGGCATATATTGTTGCAAGAAAGTAAATGTGCCTACTTTCCTCAAACTCTCCCCTCTCTATTCCCACTGGTGATCTGTGGGTTGGTTGGGTGTTGATATGCTGCCTGAATAGTACTGAGCAAGCGAGTGAAGCCAGCATAGCTCCCAAGAATATATTTTTTTAAAGGTGTAAATATTTTACTTGACAGCAGTATTTTGCTAGCAATTCCAAGATTTGGAAGGGTCACTCATGAAATATTCCAATATTTGCAGGCTGTACCAGGCAAGATTGATGTACCTCGGGACCATTTGGAAAATGGTGGCAAAATTTTGACTTTTTCCTGATTATTCCTCAAAAAAGTCTAGTCGTAGGTGATACAATTCTGAATTCACATGAGCTATGATATTTCTTTAAAACATTTTAGTTACATCTATTTTTCCAACCTCTGCCTTGCAAGGGGATTCGCAGTTGCATGTTAAGAGAGAACATCTCTTAGTAGTATCAGGGTAAAAAAGAAAAACCACACAAATCTCACAAAGTTACAGATTTTAGAGGCCTATGGACCAGTTCCTCTGCTCAGGTTGTGGAGATGTACAGATTTGAACAGCAGAAATGTTACTGCAATCATGATATTCTTCGGGATCACGTTTGCGCTATATAAAACTTTGTAAATAAATATAACCTAGAATCTTATAAAGCCATAGTAAATATAGGCTATACGTTTGGAAATGCAATTATTTTCCATTTAAACATCAACTTTTCAGTTTAGGAAAATACATACATTTTGCTATCAATTATAAGGTTTTCATAAGGTCCTCGTTTTCCTAAAATAATACCGTTTTGTCTCGCAATACCATGTTTCCACGTTTAACAAACACCTTCTTGGCTCCCAAACATCAATTTGTCATTTTCCTCACAGTGTAGGGACCCGCTTCCTGTGCATTGTTTCTCTAAAGTGTGTAGACCCCTTTTCTCTCTCCGCATCTTCTACTTCGATTTAGTTGTATTTGCAGTCTGCTGGGCCTTTTCTAGAGTATCAGTGAAATAGTTTGGGCAGACAATCTTGAACCCCTATCCTTTCTTGAGCAATCCCATTGCCCTCACCCCTCCCCAGGGACTCTCTTGCAGTAACCTGCGGTCGTTGTCACTATTACAGTTGAAGTATATTCATGTTTTTGGGGCCGTATTATGAATACGTTGCACTTTCCTTGTTTGTGCCATGGTGCAACTTTCAAAAGGTGCGTCGGGTGCAAACCGAGATGTTGCATCATTTTCGAAAAATTGCACTGCTCCCAGGACAGCCATGAACTTGCGATGCAAAAGGTGGTCCGTGTTTCACAGTGCAGGCTGCATGTCTCCTCCAATTTGAAGAGAGGAAAGAGATCCTCTTGCAGGCGGGTGCAGTCAGTGGCTGCACCCACCTGCAAGGGGATGTCTGGGTGTTCCATGGGACCGCCTTTCTCATTTTCAGAGGGCTGCCTTTAGGAGGCGCACCGAAAGTGCACCACCTGTTTCAGTGTGCCTCCTAAAGGCATGTTTAACTTTGCACCCATGCCCATAATATGGCGTGGGTGCAGAAACAAACAGATTTCCTCAATTGCATGCAGCCACGCCCCAATACAAATGAGGGTACGCCCTCTTATCATAGCGCTGGTGCAACATGTGTATCAGCGCTATCTACATTACGGTAACAAGACAAAATATCGAATTCAAAATATAGAATTACCAAAATATCGAAGGCAAAATATAGAATGGACAAAATATCGAATAGAAAGAATAAAGTGGTGAAAAATCTCGAATGGAAGGTAAGTAATTTAATATCGAATACAATTTTTACCCCTACGCTGTACAACGCTTTCCCTACTGTTGCACTCTCTGGAGTGGGAATAGTAATTTTTACCCCTACGCTTTCCAATGCTTTCCCTACTGTTGCACTCTCTGGAGTGGGAATAGTAATTTTTACCCCTACGCTATCCAACGCTTTCCCCACTGTTGCACTCTCTGGAGTGGGAATAGTAATTTTTACCCCTACGCTATCCAATGCTTTCCCTACTGTTGCACTCACTGGAGGGCTAATAGTAAATGTTATATTTATTATTTCATTAATTTTAAATTACTTTTAAGACATTTAAAAAAAATGATATTTTGACTAACTATATTTTTTAAAACAATATTTTGTATTCAATATTTTTGTACTTACCTGTTTGTAGATAGGAATTCGATATTTTTGCATTTTATATTTTTTCTTCAATATGTTGGTAATTCTATATTTGTGTATTCGATATTATGTCAGTGATCCCTACATTACAGATGCAACGCCATTGTGCCTCTTCTGAAATACCATTGGGCCAACAAACTGTGCACATGCGCCCATTGAGCCCCCAGGGCACAATGTATATAATATGGCTTTTGGTGTCCTTCCATTAGGTGGCAGGCTTGTTATTTTTTAATTTCTTGAGGAAGGAATCACAGACGATAAGTTGCTAATAAAGAGGGAGGAAGGAGAGCGAGTAAGGTAGTAGGCGCGTGGTGTGTCCCTAGAAGAATGCTCTCTCTCTCCTTCTCTCTCTTTATTTTACAGCTGTTATGCTTAAGGCACATAAAGCATCATAATAATATTTGCATTAATTGTAGAGATTGTTCTGAACCCTATATATGCACAAATAGAGATGCCGCCATCTGCTGTGCTGGGACCTGGTCCAGCCTCACAGCTGGTTGGGGTTTGTGTTTACTTTTCCTGAAGAGCTGAGAGATAAACGGGAAATCAATGTTCCTTTCGATATACCTGGTGTGAGTGAGTCTAGCAGTAAAAGAATGATTTACGAGGAGATAAAAGTGGAATTATTCATGATGGGATTGAAATATGTGCTCATCGCTCACAGCCTCAGCTGCCCACACCAGTCTGCAGCTGAGCAGGGGAGAGCAGCTGGTTTCCCCCTCACTCCAGGAACATTCATTTTGTATTGTTTGTGCCTCAGGAAACAGAAACGGGATGCAATTTATCAGCTTTTTTGGACAGTCAGCAGAGAGGCTTTAAAGTGATGTATGAGGCACTAAATTAATGAACGTGTTAGTTAAGTAGTTTCAGGATGTACTGAAATGTATTCAAAGTGTGTAGAATGTGTGTACATATGAGCCTTCTGTATTACCTTGTTGTTCCTGGTCTTGCCAGGTGTGAGGGTGTCTTCTTGCTTGAGGATAGCATTTATGAGATGATGCTACTCACACAGGGGGGTCCTGGGAGAGAGAGGGAGAGCCAGAGAGACACAGAGAGAAAAAGAGAAAATACTGCCTGAGAGACTACTTGTAACTTGTACTTGGTTGAATAAAGAGTATTTCTTTGTAGCAGCATGTGTACTTCCATTTCTACAGAGGGGGCATGGATTTAGAGTACCTTAATAACATGCACCTTTGTCCCTTTACGATAGCATGATCATTTGTAGAAACAAGCATTGACACATCCAATTGGTTATGCCTTTTGGGCTGTCAGTGCCACTCTGTTGGCTTTGCCAATGCTGTTCCTCATCGACAAAAAGCAGAAAAAGAAAAAAAAATCAAAACTCCTCATCTGCCGATGCTGGAAAGCATTGGCAAAAAAGGAACAGTGCATCCTTAGGTGTCATGATGCTTGGGCGACTCAGCCTGACACATATGCACGTGCATATACTATGATGCAGCCACCATTTTTCTTTTATGTTTACTGTTCTAAGATAGCAGACATCTATCTTGGAGTGGTAAATAATTAAAAAAATAAGAATAAAATGTGCACAGGAGCTCCCCGGCAGCAAAAAAAGATGAAGTAATATAACAGAAAGATTGCCACATATAAATGTCATTGGTGGAGTGAGAGAGCATAAACAACATGGAGCAGGGGGTTGAGGGAGCAACAGAGAAGCTTGTTAGAGTAGGGGTTGGAAATATAAAGTTAGAACTGAAAGAGGTGCAAGAAGCAATGTCCGAGCTGAGGTGTGTGTGAGCAAGATGGAGAGGGCAGGGAGATGTGAAGATCTGACTGGAGTAGCAGTACAGGAGAGAGAGAATAAGAAAACACATGCACTTCCATGGAGCACTAAAATCAGAAGAAACAAACATTTTCAAAGCCAATAGGCATAGATAATGGCTTTTGTCATTGCTTGTTTAGGGACGGAAAAGTCCCTAACATTGTAATGAATGTATACTCCTGCCCTGAGTGCCCAGGCTTTGGTGATATTTGGATGTGTGAGAACACTTTTTGGTCAAGAGCAAATACATATCATGAATGTGTGACAATACCTAGTTCTCTCTCTTGGACTGCGGTCTTGCAGAAAGCTTTTTTTTTTCCAGAGGAGACCCGAAAGATCATAATCCATGCGTTGGTGACCTCACATGTAGATTATGCCAATTGCTTATACCTGGGGCATTCAGCTTTTCTAATCATTACAGAATGCGGCGGCAAGGCTCATCCGACAGGTCCCCTTTCTCCATCACATCTCCTCTCATTTGATATAGTTCCACTGGCTTCCAGTTGATAGGAGGGTCGAATTCAAATCATGACATTGGCAGTCAGAGCATTAATATGCAGTGGATCAAAATGTCACAGGTATAGGATTAGTCTGTACCACCAGGAGAGAGCCTTGAGATCTAACCACCTCCGTCTCTTCCACATTCCAAGGTTTGACAATGTTCGACTTGGTGGTAGGTCGTTTTCGGTACAGACGGCTAAGCTTTGGAACTCCCTTCCCATTCATGTTCACGTGGCCGAGTCTCAGTCAAGCTTAGATAGTGTTGGCTGAGTCTATTCTTCAACCTGCTGTGAGCCCCGGGACGCCTCAGTCGAGGTAGCTGCGCGCTGTATAAATGTCTATGATTTGATTTGCACAGTGCATACTGGTGCTTGCTGGGATGTCTTGCACCTTTGAAGTGGTACAGTACATGAGTTAGTACACACAGGTGTGTTGGCACTCTGGGATATATATGTGTGCATGTGAAGTGTTACAGTACATGAGAGTTAGCAAGCCTGGGTGTCTGTGAATGTGTGTGCTGGGATTTATGTGGGCCTATGAAGGGTACTGTACATTAGAGCCTAGCCTACATACGTATATTTGTGGGTGCATACAGGAATGTGTTTGTACGTGTGGTAGCTGAAACTTTCGACATAAATTTCGCTTCATAATAATCTAGAAATGTGCTTTAACGTTAACGTAGGAAATGCGTGTCCATTTAGTGGTTCTAGGAAATGCATTTTTATTAAATATGCGACACAGAAATGCTGTCTATTTTCTCCTGCAAAAACTTAAATTTCTATCTAGGCTTGAATAGGCCTCAAAATATTCTTACTCACTACTGGCCCTTTAATAAAAAATAAATTGTTTTCTTTAAATGCTCACTTAACATTATAATTAAAATGCAAAACTTGATATCTTCGTGAAATGTGCTGTTTGCTGTCAAATGTATTTCTTTTCACCTCACATCATATGATTTCATCTTTTTTAGATAGCTTCTCTGCCACATGCTTATAATAAAAAAATATACTGATGGTCGGAAATGCTTGTTATAGCTCTGATTTCCATGATCTAAGAGACATGCTAGATATTAATGTTTCATTTCAAAGAGTAGACCATTGTTAGACAATAGTGTCATGTCCCACATCAATCATACACGGACACCGACTTGTACATCTTAGCTCTTTATTAACGCGTGTGCTTAGTTCCCTGTCCCTACTCTAACTGCCCGCTTCCTAAGTCCGCTCCTCCTCTTCCTCTGACCCCCTAGCTCCGCCCACTCCCAACTACTGGTATGCTGACTTCACAACATCTCCCCCTTTGGTAACAAAACAAACAAATAAACTGACTTCTCAGTCCATCTCCACTATCAGTCTCTGGGGTGGACGTATGTCATGATGAGTATTCGCCAATAGTTCGTCTTTGACTAGACAAGCTCTGTTGCGGATGTCTGGAGGGATGGGGCCTTCAGTGTCTGGGGTGCCTACGGTGAGTTCAGTTTGATATCGGCAGTCTGTCCCCCATTGTGACTCTTGCTCACGTGACGCTCGGCCTCTTTTCCACGGGGATGTTATTTTAGTTCCCTTCCAAGTGTCTGTATGTGTTTTTGCTTCATTTTGCCTTGTCAGGTCGAGACCAACACTGTCTTCCTGTTTCGAGTCTGGGATGCCAGCCGGTGGAGTATGACCTGGGGAGGCCATCTTGGTATGACTCGGAGATTGAGTGGTTGCCTCGGGTTGCTACTCCCACTCCTGCTCGCGCCGGATCCAGGCAAGCCTTGGAACCGGTTGGGTAGTTGTGTGTTTCGTTCTTGTCTGAGGATGACTTGGCTCTCCGGGCGTGCCCGACTTCCTTTGCGGATCGACTGGTTGGTCCGTCTTTATCTGAGTGCTACTGGCCACGATATCTGTTTCCATTTTGTGGGACCAGGACCAGGACCTTCGAGTCAACCTTTCTGCCCCTACCCGGGGTGACGGTGTAGTCTTTGCGTCGCAATGCACCTGTGTTCGATGTGGCAGATTGTCTGGTGGAGTAATCGAGTGTGCATTGTCATTGGGGTTAGACACGTTGTTCTTAACGGGAAAAATGTCCCTTGGTTCGCTGATGTGTTCAGGTGCTTGGCGCCATGGCCATTGTCGGGACCACGACTCTGTCGACTAAACGGATCGGACCGAGATGTTATCTGAGTCAGAGGGGTCCTCACTCACTTCCCACTGAGAATGTTCTTTTAAGAATGTTGCGTGTGGTCGTTGTCGGGACCACGATTCTCCTGACTCAAAGGATCGGACCGACATGCTCTCTGAATCAGAGGGGTGCTCCGTTAGTCTCCTCTGTGAGTGTTCCTTTGGGAATGTCTTACCAGGTGGTCTTCGGAACCGGGTAGTCCGTGACGAGCTGCTTTCCGTCTCGGAATTGCCTTTGCAAGGCTTCTTCGTGTGCCTGTGTCGTAGCATCTTCACTGTTGTCTCATTTGGGAGATTGTTTGAAGATTCCGCGCTTGTTCCTTGCGCTTGACCCCAGGCGTTTGCCTCTTCGTTCTTCTCGTCTGATGTTACCCATCCACGCTCTGTTTCTACGTTGTCGCGGGGCCCAGGGATGCTTTGAGGCCCATGACGGTATGGATCTTCTCTTGCTTGTTGTAAATGTGCGGGACCAGTCCGTCTTGTGTGATCTGGTTCTCCTCCCCATTTGTTTGGTGATCTAGTGTCTCTGATCTGTTGGTGGTGCATCCTTCTGCTAGCTGTTTCCTCTGGCTCATCTTCGCCCCTTGGTGATTGATATTCCGACGTCGATTTCCTGTCTTGATCACTGCCGCTCCTCCTATTGTTTGTCTTTCTCCCCCACTGGTTGTGCAGAATGTCATTTTGTCCAGGAGTGCAATCTGTCCCACTGGACGCTCCCTCTTTATCAGAGTGACGTGTGTTATGCGGTGACTGACTTCTTGAGGGACTCCTGGAGGATGGATGATTCCGGGGAGTTGTTCTTTGAATGGTTGAGTCCGAGTATTCTTTGGTTCTCTCCGAGTGGCCAGACGCTGAGTAGTCTGATTCTGAGCATTCCATGTTACTGTGCCTCCTCCGCTGTCTTTTTTGTCTTTTCTCTGGTCTGCCTTCTCTCTCTCTCTTTTTGTGGTTGTTGGAATTCTGGGTTCTCTCTTCCCAGGTATTTCGAAGTTTTGTACTCAGATGCACATCCCTCCATTTGCCTCTTGTTTGGACGTGCATCCCAATTTCAGCTTTCTTGATGATTTCTTTTAGCGACCAATGTCCTCTAAGTATCTTGTGGCTTGTTTCGGGGTTTTCACAGCCTTCTATTATTCGGAGCCGAACAGCATCCTCATTCGTAAACGTGTTGAAATGACAGCCTTGAACCAGACTTTGCAACCGAATGATGAAATGCGGCAATGGTTCGCCTGGTTCCTGCCGTGCTGTGTTGAAGACCATGCGATTATGATCTACCTCTGCCTGTGCATTGAGATGGTCATAGAGTTCCTCTTGGAGTTTGTCATAAGTGTCTGCTTCTTCCTTGGAAAATGTTCTGATTAGGCATCGGCCCCCGGGACCCACCAGATGGAGGAGTAACAGTAAACATTTTCTTTCTCTTTGCTCACCGTTGGCCTTCAAGAAATCGTCCAATGCTTCCAGCCACCAGTGCCGTTTGAGGTCCTGAATCCAATCGTCACTCTGAGCCACTGGGGGCGATACTTCAAAATGTGGATTGAAACATTGAGTTACGTCTCCTCCCGCCCTGAGAGAAGGAGGTCCTGATCGGTCGTAGACGCGGGGCATTGTGCTGTCCACTTTTCCTCGGATTTCAGGTGCTTCAGTTTGTGTTCTAGCTTGAGCTTGCTCACTAGTCCTTCCGCGTTCGGTCAACATTACACCCCTGAACTTGTCCATGGTTGGTGACAATGTTGGATTTCACTTGCTTGTTGTGTGTGTTCATTGGCTACCCCACACGCGCATTGGCTCGTGCTCGTTGCTGATTCCGGAGTAATTACTTATGCTTTGTCCTTGTCTATATTTGTTTGTGGCTTCCTCTATTTGGTGGACGCGCGTTACTTCCTGACATTCGCCACTGCACATTCACTTGCGTATCCCACTGTTCGCGTTTCCACCCGTGCTGACCTTTGTTTTGTCACTGCTTGCATTTCCACCCGTGCTGACCTTAGTTTTGTCGCTGCTTATTTGTTGAGTCACTCTTGTGGTTGCTCGAACTTGTTGATTGATACACTCTCGTGTTAGCATGTGCTTATTCTGTTTGGTTGCCAAGATTTGTGCAGTGTTGTCCACGTGCCGTTGTCCTGCTTACTGCTTTGCATTTACTAGCGTTTGTTTAGTGGCACATACCAAGGCTTGTTGACTTGCACGTACCAACACGTGATTGTTTGCATGCACCAGTGCTTGTTTACTTGTCTTCCCCAGTGTTTGTTTGGTCACTGCCAATGCTTGCTTCCGTTTGTTGATTTGCAGGTGTCAGTGCTTGACGATTTGTGTGGATCAATTCTTTGTTTACTTGCATGTGCCACTGCTTGCTTGTTGGCATGTATCAATGCTTGTTCGCTCTTGGCCAATACTTGTCCTTATAGGCACCAATGCTTGGTGACTTTCCTTTACCAATGCTTGTCTTCTCAGATTGCTTCTTGCATTTGCATGGGCTTGTTTGTCGTCTTTTCAGCGCTTTATTATTCTTCACTTGCATTCGCCAACGCTTGTTTGCATGCGTCAATGTTTGTTCTGTTGCCGTCACCAATGCTTGCTTCACTTACAGTTGCCAATGTTTGTTTGTTCTTCACTTGCATTTGCCAATGTTTGTTTGCATGTGTCAATGTTTGTTTCGTTAGCCACTACTGCTTGCTTCACTTGCAGTTGCCAATGGTTATTTATTCTGCACTTGCATTTGCCAGTGTTTGTTTGCATGTGTCAATGTTCGTTTTGTTAGTCACTAATGCTTGCTTCACTTGCAGTTGCCAAGTTTTATTTTCACTAATGCTTGCTTCTCTTGCAGTTGCCAATGTTTGTTTTGGTCCACTCTGCCAATGCTTGTTTTCTTTCCCGGTGCCTGACTTTAAAATGGCCGCCGTTGCATTGCACAGAGTTGTCTTTCTCAGACGCCTGACTCTAAGATGGCCGCCGGGAATCTCGTTTTCAACGAGATTTGGGTCTTCTCTGCTCGTTCCTTCGACCGGAGCCACACATTCACTCGGGGCTGCCGTTTCCACTCACCACTCGTCGTCTTCAGCCGCGATCCACCGCCAGAGTAGCTGCAGCAGGTGAGACTTCTTTTCTTCGTCCCTTGCCGCCGGAGTGGGCTCCCGGTTGGCTTTTGCTTATTTCTTGTCCACCCCTCACACGTGGGGTGATCTTCATGGCTACTGCCGCCGGGTGGGCTCCGGTGGGCGCGCTCGAGCCTCCAGGCAAGGGGTGAGCTCCGCTCTGTTCGCCGCCGAGGTGGGCACTCGGTAGGCGCTTTTGGCTCCACGCTCCAGCCCCACACGCAGGGCGAGCTTCAGGCCAGTTGCCGCCGGGGTAAGTTCCCGATGGGCACTTCTGCTCCTCTCTAGGACTCACGCTTCAGGGGTGATATTTGAATACCTTCTTGGCGCGCAATCGCGCTAGCTCCACAACCACGGAGCTTCAGGAGCGCTTTCACTCGGCGCTCTTTCTTCTGGCGCTTCGGCGCTTTCACATTGCGCTTTCTTCTCCTCTCGACTCTTCCCGCTTCCAGGGTCTGCTGGGTCACTCCTAGGCTTCTCCCATGACGCCTCAGGGTCGCAGTTGCAGCGGAGCTCTGGACGCTCCACGCCGCGGGACGGGGCTCGTCTGGGTGGGTTTGCTGCTGTATCCCACCCTCGTCGCCAGCTGTCATGTCCCACATCAATCATACACGGACACCGACTTGTACATCTTAGCTCTTTATTAACGCGTGTGCTTAGTTCCCTGTCCCTACTCTAACTGCCCGCTTCCTAAGTCCGCTCCTCCTCTTCCTCTGACCCCCTAGCTCCGCCCACTCCCAACTACTGGTATGCTGACTTCACAACAAATAGGACAAAGAACAGCTGATAGAGTAGGCTTGCTAAAGCTTCTCATGAGAACCTTCCTTTATGTATCTGTTGTTACATTTTGTTGCCACTTTCAAATAACAACATGTCGACATGGGCGTTTACAGTGGGTAATGAGGAAGAAGATTACAAACCATCGGAAGATCTTTCCCATTGGCCAGGGATGAGTCAACATTTCGAGTTTGCAACATGTTTTGTGCTTTTCTATATAGTATGTGTTCCTAGCTAGATTCTATGCACACCATCTCTGCCATGCCCATTATCACTTTACTGTGCTTCTCTTGTCCAAGAATGTTGTAAGCTACCGCTAACAGTGATTTTTCTTGTTTTCCTTCTTTTTTGTGAGGAGACTCCCTATCTTTATGGTAATCATAGCTACTGTTGTGATTATTTCTTTTACTTATTTTTACGGTTGTTGCAGCAGCTGTGAGGAATTTGGCTGAGTTTCCGTAACTACTCTTTATGGGTAGTTTAATCTTTCATAGCTATTAGCGTTTTGCTAAATTTCCTTGCGCTTTTCTAAAGGAACCCTTTATGGGCTCTCGCTAGGATAGGTTAGTTCCTTTAGATTAACCCCTTCGACGCTGATGACGAGCTGGGCTCGTCATGGCGTAGCCCGCTCGCACGCTGATGACGAGCCCAGCTCGTCACGTAACATGCGTTTTCGCAAAACCCAGCGTGCGAGCGGAATTCCGCTAGCGCGCATGCGGTTAAGATAGGGACACATTCCTTAAAGTAACACACTGTTATTTTGTATGGTGTCTCTAATAAAAATTCTTTAATATTTCTGTAAACAGACGTATCTGACTAACCTGAATAAATGAACAAATATACAAAATAATCTCTTTAATGAGAAATAACGCTTTTAAAACTTAATCAACCCTCTCATCATTGACTGAACATTAAATGCTATAAGTTGATGATTATTTTAGCAATTTATTCAGGTTGTTATTCATGGACAGTGTTTGGAGATACTCCTGTTGTGACAGACTGTCCTCTGGAGGATGAGCACAACAGAAAAATAGACACTTCATAGTGGCCAACCCTCAGAGCACAAACTTTGAAAGTATAGACACTAAACCAAATTTTGTGTGCTAAAATGGATTGTAGAAAGGGGAGCTTAAGACTCCCACATTATCGAACTGAAGCTGTACACCAGCATGGAGAAGGTCAACACGAGTTCTGTCTGTTTGGGCCAGTACTGGGCATTAAGGGTCTGCCATACTTCCTGCTGGGTGAGGGGACATTACCCTGGAGAATCAAGACAGCTGGCACCAGAGCACTAGAGAACCAGCAGCCAGCTGCTGCCTGACCCAAGACAAGAGGACCCTGTGATGGAATTCAATGGGGGATCCAGTAGAGTAGATCCCGAGACCAGGGTGTGAGATGTGGATCCACACTGATCGGGCGTCCAACCACGTGCATTGTTCGTGACTCCCATATGCCAGATGGGGGCCATGGTGAATCTTGAGAGTTATCACCCTGGTGCAGCACTGTGTTAATTGGAGTTCTGTTGCCCTAGACAGTGTTGTGACTGGCAGAGGATGCACCCTTGAGAGTGCGGAACGCGACTCCCACATATGCCAGGCGTGGACCGTGGAAGAATGAACAGGCCACGAACCACGAACCAAGTTCAGATTGTTAACTCAGAGTCAGATCCAAATTTAATTGGAACATCAGGAGCACCCTGAGGCTGCCATCATTGCCCAGGAGTACTTGTGCACTGACAGAGGAGTGCTAAGGATGTCCAGACCCCATGCTGGCCATGAAGATAGTGGTGCTCCTTGCTGGCACCAGACACCAGTGACCTTGACCCTGGATTGTTAAATGTGCCCAGGTTCACCATAATATCCCCAGTAAGAGCGGGTAAGAGCGAACCTTGGGTCGCAGAATCTGTGGGTATGGGCAACTGCAATGGTTGCTGGGTCACTCTAACTTTAACTAGTCATTTTGGAACTTTCTCTAGCTGGGCCTACCGGATCTTGCCTCAAGTGAATGGGGAATAACCTGGTCCGTAGTTAGAGGAGAGGGACAGCGAGGCCTGCAGGGACTGTGCTACAATACAGACCTTATGAAGAGTGTGTTATTATTTTGTGTGTGATAATTGACTGTTTTCCTGTTTAGGAAAACAAGTGAAAGTCCAATTTGAACATCACAAAATTACTGTCCAAGTTCCAAGGGAAGGGAAGACCATTCTTATAGAAGAGGAAGCCTCACATGCATGTTTGTGTTATGCTTCATCATCGGCAGCCTCTCCACACCCTGGAATGGCAATGACACCAGGGAGGACTCGATCTCCTGTTGGACTCTGGCCAGGAGGGGGTTCTTAGATAAAAAGCTACTCGGCTGAGACAGAATCCAGATCGGCGGATTAAATATACATTGTGGTTCCCTGGTGAGTCACGTTTATTAAATGGGGACTACAAGTATGTCTAAAAACCGAGGCAAGATGGTATGTTGAAGACAATGGCTCAAACCGTCTCTCTTTAGGCCAACACGTATCCGCCCTACTGTGAAGCCCTAACGGGTCTGGGGCATTCTCTAGGGCCAAGGATCACTGAATACTTTAAAGCAACCATGTCATTGAATTATTTAGTGCTAAAAAACAGAATAAACTCAGGTGAGTCCTACCTGAGTTGGGGTGTGGATCTATCAACCTATTGAAATAAGTAAAAATGGAGAAACACTTGTTATGAACTTCCCTACATAAGGCATGGTAATTGTAATGTGGGCAGTCAGGTGACACTGCACAGCACACCACTGCAAAGTTAACACACATGATACGTGAAAATGCACATACAAGGACAACCCACATGCAATGTGCACAGCATAATCCTGTTGTCAGTATAAGAAAAGTTAATAAATCAATACTTCCTTATTTTTCAAAATGAGGAGAGCATTTTTTACCCTAGAGTTTAGAGATTACAGTCTTACTGGTCAAGAAGGAGAACAATGTCATTTATAGTCACACACTGGTAAAGGAAAAAGGAGGGTAATAAAAGAAGTAGTGTAACTATTATAGATGTGGTACAAATAAGGGTTCTCATTGATAAGGGTATGGGATTAAAAGTAGTGATGTGTCCTCTTTTTAGATGGGGACACTCCCAGGGCACATGCTTTTCCTAGCAGTGAGCATGAACAGTAGCTGTTCACTTAGAACATCTGAATGGGTTGCTTTGCCAACTCGGGTGTGGACTATAACCTACTGTCCTCGTATCCATCGTTGTATACAGAGTGAAGGATTTCCAACAAGCTATATTTTGTACTGGTGGCTATTTGCACATGTTTATTTTGGCAACTTCAAACATACTCAAAAGTTTACGTCACAATGCAACCGTATTACCAACATCACCATTTTTGCCCTCTTAATCGGGTCCCCACACTCCAGTAGATTCACTGTGTTTTACACCCAAACTTTACCGCTTCCTGATTCTGGAACATTTGGAAGCAGCAGTCGCTTCTGATTGGGAGCTCCCACTCACAAAGATTCTGATGTGCTAACACTTTTGATTTCACATGCATCATCATCATGATGGACATTGTTCGGCATTAATAGAAATAGTCACTGGGGTCGGCCTTTTATTCGCAAAGTATATATTTATTACTCTTTTGAGTCAGCGGGCCACTGGCGTTTGTTCATGGTCTAGTCCCATTGTTAAAATAAACAGTGAAGCACTCAACATTTATACACTCATAACAGAGAAAATACCCTCTTACTTCTCTTTTTTGACCCATTCAGTTGGGAGCTAAAGTACAACAAATGCGCTTCCAAGTGCAGGCGTTGACCCCATTTTATGCACGCCCCCACAGGTTATCTCACATACACCTAGTAGAGCCCACTCCTTGCTGCTGGTATGGGGAGTGGAGTGGCTGCTCTGCTTTCTAAGCCTACGCGCTTCCAGATTTTGGCTTGCAGGCGTTCGCAGCGCGTGATGCCTCACATGTTTGGAGACTCCCCAGAAGACCAAGCAGCAGGGTCAACCTGGAAAATTTATACTTCACCACTCGCCTTTGTTTTGTGAATGGAATACATATACTACTCATATGGGTTTTTTCTTTATTTTCCTATCACGATGCATTTGAAAGCCTAAATAGGTGTTCAGATAGTATCTAAGGGGAAGAAGCATGGGGGCACTGAAAAATATAGTTTCTTTTCGAACCTTCATTCAAAGACTAAGTATCATTCAGCGGGTCGTTCCTTTAACACAGAAAAGAGGTCTCATACACTCATGGTACTGGTACCCCGTCCACCCTTAATCCAGAAGAAACTGTTTGTTAAGAGAAATGAATTCCTTAATAAAGGACTCGGAGTAGCCATAAACAAGTCATTGTAGTGATTATTCATTATGAAATATTTCTCAGGATTATACATTGATCCTGCCCCAAGGAATATCATCATTTAACCCATGGAGAGCTATCCGAAGCCTGTACATTTATTTTTTTGCTTACCAATCAATAGGGGTTTTGTCATGTCTTGCACAAACAACTCCATCTCATCCTCCCCATGTCCACTGTCTATGTAGTGTCTTGTCAGTTTTCTAGCATCACATTTACACCTGACAGTACTTCGGTGTTCGGTGACGCTAGTGGTCCTCCCTGTGTACATTATGTTACAGGGACAATTTATAATATATACCACTTGCAGTTACAGTTTGTCACACTTTTAAGTTTCCACAGAGTCCTTAAACCTAGATCCAACTCTTTTGTCCTTCTTGTAAGTGTACACACACTGCCGTTCTTTCATGGTGAGTGACTCACCGGGGGTGACAAATTCCAAATGGTGGCCTGATTTGCCTGGGTATCTGCTTTTCTGTGGAGGGTGTACACCAATATATCCTAGATGTTCCTGGATCTTTTAAAAGAGTGCTGTGTTTGCTTATGTTCAGAACACCAGATTATAAAATTCTCCAATTGTTATTGACAATTTTTTGAAAATTATTAGACATGGGGTTGAAAGTGGTCACACATATTAGTCTGTCACTCTCTTCTTTCTGGTATGTCATACCTTCCCCTGGTACTTGGACAGTAATTCTGTGATGTCCAAATAGGACTTTCACTTGTTTTCCTAAGTAGGAAAACAGTCAATTATCTTCCACCTATAGCTTCCAAACTTATTTGTGGTTGATGTGTGTCTCAGGAGGACGTGCAGTAGCTTAACCTGCCCCTCTCCAATTGTGTGTTAAGAGGTGTTGGTACAGCATTTTTGCTACAAGAGGCTTTATTGTATGAGTACAATTATCTATATTTCACTTCCTAAACATATGATTTCAGTCTGCCCATGATGTCTGCAGGCTTATCATTTGCTGATGAGGCGGTGTCTGCTTTGTTATCTGCATCCTTCCTGTTGGATGACGCAACAATAGCTCAAACTATTATACAACGAGGGAATTGGGATACACTGGTTGAAATCAAAAGATGTCAAAGTGAAAACATTACTCCACGGGGCAATCATGATAGAATATCTGTGTGGCAAAGTGGCCCGGGAGGCTTCATTGTCAGCAGTGAGCCCAGGATCTTCATGGATGACAAGGAATTTAGGAAGGACTGGTCACTCATGCTACATGAGAATTTGGTGTTATTCTAGAACGATTCCAAGATCAGTCGACTGCAGATATAGATTTATTGTTGTTGGACTTGACCCTTGCTGAAGGGTCATCCCCCAACTTTTTGCCTTCACCCTCCTGTTTCCTGAACATGTTTTTGTTAGCATTTAGGACTAGGGCTAAAGTGCTTGTGCTCGCTCCCATAAACATGGTGAAATAGGATTACCTCCAATTGGCACATTTAATATCACTTTGCCACTGGATTCAAGCAAGCCGGGCTGAAGACGGCTGGAATGCCAGAAACCGGTCCTCGGAAGCTTGTTTCCGGACCAGGGAAGACATGGCTTGGCAGTTCGGGCTGGACTGTTCCCATGAGGCACAGGGTCAGAATGATTTGCATATAGCCATGTCTGAACTGGGGTGGCAGAGTGGGCTAAAGAACGGTGATGGATTAAACCCAGATCTTTTGACTGGGTGTGAGTGTTTGATTGATTCGGATGCTCCGTCCATCACCACCCCCTTTTGTACCGCTTTTGGTCACCATAAGTGTGGCAGGGTATGCTCAGACGTGAGTCCCTTGCTCACTTTGCCACTGGATTCAAGCAAGCCGGGCTGAAGACGACTGGAATGCCAGAAACCGGTCCTCGGAAGCTTGTTTCCGGTCCATGGAAGACATGGCTTGGCAGTTTGGGCTGGACTGTTCCCATGAGGCACAGGGTCAGACTGATTTGCATATAGCCATGTCTGAACTGGGGTAGCAGAGTGGGCTAAAAAACGGTGATGGATTAAACCCAGATCTTTTGACTGGGTGTGAGTGTTTGATTGATTCGGATGCTCCGTCCATCACCACCCCCTTTTGTACCGCTTTTGGTCGCCATAAGTGTGGCAGGGTAAGCTCAGACGCAAGTCCCTTGCTCACTTTGCCACTGGATTCAAGCAAGCCGGGCTGAAGACGGCTGGAATGCCAGAAACCGGTCCTCGGAAGCTTGTTTCCGGTCCATGGAAGACATGGCTTGGCAGTTTGGGCTGGACTGTTCCCATGAGGCACAGGGTCAGACTGATTTGCATATAGCCATGTCTGAACTGGGGTAGCAGAGTGGGCTAAAAAACTGTGATGGATTAAACCCAGATCTTTTGACTGGGTGTGAGTGTTTGATTGATTCGGATGCTCCGTCCATCACCACCCCCTTTTGTACCGCTTTTGGCCGCCATAAGTGTGGCAGGGTATGCTCAGACGTAAGCCCCTTGCTCACTTTGCCACTGGATTCAAGCAAGCCGGGCTGAAGACGGCTGGAATGCCAGAAACCGGTCCTCAGAAGCTTGTTTCCGGTCCAGGGAAGACATGGCTTGGCAGTTCGGGCTGGACTGTTCCCATGAGGCACAGGGTCAGACTAATTTGCATATAGCCATGTCTGAACTGGGGTGGCAGAGTGGGCTAAAGAACGGTGATGGATTAAACCCAGATCTTTTGACTGGGTGTGAGTGTTTGATTGATTCGGATGCTCGGTCCATCACCACCCCCTTTTGTACCCCTTTTGGCTGCCATAAGTGTGTCAGGGTATGCTCAGACGTAAGTCCCTTGCTAACTTTGCCACTGGATTCAAGCAAGCCGGGCTGAAGATGGCTGGAATGCCAGAAACCGGTCCTCGGAAGCTTGTTTCCGGTCCTGGGAAAACATGGCTTGGAAGTTCGGGCTGGACTGTTCCCATGAGGCACAGGGTCAGACTGATTTGCATATAGCCATGTCTGAACTGGGGTGGCAGAGTGGGCTAAAGAACGGTGATGGATTAAACCCAGATCTTTTGACTGGGTGTGAGTGTTTGATTGATTTGGATGCTCCGTCCATCACCACCCCTTTGTGTACCGCTTTTGGCCGCCATAAGTGTGGCAGGGTATGCTCAGACGTGAGTATCTTGCTCACTTTGCCACTGGATTCAAGCAAGCCAGGCTGAAGATGACTGGAATGCCAGAAACCGGTTACTCAGAAGCTTGTTTCTGGTCCAGGGAAGACATGGATTGGCAGTTCGGGCTGGACTGTTCCCATGAGGCACAGGGTCAGACTGATTTGCATATAGCCATGTCTGAACTGGGGTGGCAGAGTGGGCTAAAGAACGGTGATGGATTAAACCCAGATCTTTTGACTGGGTGTGAGTGTTTGATTGATTCGGATGCTCCGTCCATCACCTCCCCCTTTTGTACCGCTTTTAGAAAGTTGGCATTTTCTTGTCTTAACCACTTAGTGCCTGCAGCCACTTCCGTAGTCACATGACTAGGTATAGTTGACAGTTATTCTTTGTGTATTCCACTTAGAAGTATCACAATAAGGCCATCTCTGGCAGGATGAGGGGTGAGAGCCGTGGCCTACCACACTTGCACCTCAAAGGCACTACTCCAGAACACTCACAAAGGGTTTCACATTGGTCTTTTGTGACACCCACCAGTCTGTGGTTTGTGGCAGGGAGGAAGGAAATTCCAGATAGATCTTTAAGAGGAAAACTCTAGAATCTTCCCCCACTTCAAAGTGGGCACCAGGTAAAAGTAGTAGACCCTCAGATGAAAGTCTTCAGATCAGTTCTGGCTCTGTGGAAGACTCAGAAGAAGGACTGTTCTGCTACCCTGCTGTAAGAAGAACTGTCCAGCTGCTCTGTCTGCGAAACGGACTTCTCCGAGCCCTGCTGCCTGAGGAAGAAGGACTGAACCTACACCTTGAACCCAGGACCCCCAGAGTGACTTCAAGGGCTAGTTCACTGGCCTCCTGTTCTGAGCTGCAGGGACACCACAGGTTCCTCTGCGACCCCTCAACTCTACATATCCTGACACAGGATAGTACATTGCAGCTTCTGTAAGGCGGCTCTGCAAGCACCAACTCAGTGCAAAGCATCTAGACCCCGACAACCGGCCTAGCTCAATGCATCTTGACGCAAGTCCTCACAGCACAGTGGCATTATTGGCCTTGAAGCAGCGCCATGCACATTGATACCTGCATCACAGACTCTGATCGGAAGCTTCACCGGCACCAATGCAGCATGTAACAGCTCAAGGCATCTCAACATAGGACCTCACACAGCAAGCTCCTGTCGACATTTTTTCAATGCCCATACATGCCAGGGCAACGAATTTGCATCTTAATGCCCAGGACACAAGGTACCTTTAAAAGCGGACTAAACTCAGTCCTGTATCTGGCCTGTGCTCCTTTGCAGTTGGCCTAACTTTGTGACTTCAATTTTGTCCACTGTGACCAGATCACTGCATTTGGTGCTTCTTGCTTCTTTAAAAATGTTAGCAATGGGGTCTATTGTTGCCAGTGGTTTGCACCCTGCCCAAGTAGGGACCCTCACTCTGGTCAGGGTAAGGGGATTACACAGATAAGATAACTGTAATAATCCACGGTAGGCAGGGTTGAAGATCTGAGTTGTTTATTTAAAGAGTAGCGCAGGAACAAACATCTAGTCAAGTTGTGGTCCAGGTCAGAGTGATCCCTCAGTGGAAAACACTCATAGAACACAACAGCATTCTGAGAAACCATAGTAACAGAACGCAATGAACAAACATAAGTAGAAATACAATAATAATAATACATGCATGAAATACATAGGATGACACGGCAACAAGATGATGCGTTACGTGCTGAGCTGATGCAGAATCAATAGCAAGAATGTCGGAGCTCAGAAAATCGGCAAGAGAAGGTAAAGCTCGAGGCACTGAGCGATATTGTTTTTTTAAAAAAAATAAACGGTCAAATGGGAAAGAATAGTTCCTGAATGTCAATAATGTGACTTAAGAATTATCGTGAAAGTTTAGAAATAAAGTTCAAGAGCAAAAGAAAATGTTGGCCTCGTAAGTCGAATACAAAAATAAGAATAAAAGGTCTTACAGTTTAGATGATGTCACGGTTGTGACAAAGTCAGGAGAAAATTGTAGTTTGCCGATGTCTTGATGCCGATGTCTTTAATGTTGAAAATGTTGATAGAAGGAAGAATATTGTCGAGTTGCCGAGATGATCCTCAAAGTGACACAGAGTCAGGAAAGAAGTTGAGGATGTAGATCAGAAACAGAACTCAGTCTTTCTTCAAAGTCGGTGCCGGGGAAATTACATATGTTGAGCACGCATCGTCGCCAGTAAATTTATGTAATAATCCACGGTAGGCAGGGTTGAAGATCTGAGTTGTTTATTTAAAGAGTAGCGCAGGAACAAACATCTAGTCAAGTTGTGGTCCAGGTCAGAGTGATCCCTCAGTGGAAAACACTCATAGAACACAACAGCATTCTGAGAAACCATAGTAACAGAAAGCAATGAACAAACATAAGTAGAAATACAATAATATTAATAAATGCATGAAATACATAGAATATTACAATAACCCATGCTCACTCCATTGGTAGCATCGCACAAGCAGTAAGGCTTATCTCAGAAGCAATGTGTAAAGCATTTGCACATACACACACAGTAACACAGTGAAAACACTACAAAATGAGTCCACACCAGTTTAGAAAAATAGATACTATTTAGCTGAATAAAACAAGACCAAAACAACAAAAATCCAACATACACAAATAAAGATATCACTTTTAAATGTGAAATCAGACCGGTTTATAGGAATGTATAGAAGCATCATTTTTAGCACAAAGTACCTAGGATGCATCAAAATCAAAGACAAAAACATGTACAGGGGAGGTGAGGTGCCGTAAAAACATATTGATGCATCTGGTCCTTAATGCCAGGGTAAGTTTTGCGTCAGTTCCTTACTGCTGTGCAGGGGAGGTGATGCGTCAGTTCCTTAGTGTCAGAAAAGGTGGTGCCTCAGTTGATTACCTTTAAGGGGAGGTGATGCGTAGATCTTCGGACACATGGCCTTGGTTCCTTACAGCTGGGTAATGTAGGCGAATAGACAGCATTCAAATACAATGCATCGAAAATCCAGGCGTGCTGTGCCAATGCGGCGAAGCAGGCGCTGCGTCAATTTTCGAGTTACGAGGCAAACGATGCACCGATTCTTCTGTTGCAAAGTGGCGATTCATTCAGTTGTCAGCCGCACAGAAGTGCTGCTTTGGAAAAACGAGTGCTGAGAGCTGACGCATAGATTTCCTTCTTAAATCACCAGATTCTACTTCCAAGGGTCAAGGAACTGTATTTGGCACCATTTGGCAAGTCATGGCTCTCAGCAGGAGAGCACATGCACTGGTAGATTAAGCCTTTGTTGGCCCTGAGACTTCTTAACAGGAGGCAAGCACACACATGCCCTTGGAGAATCTTGGAAGAAGGATGTAGAAAGCAATTCTAGTCCTTTCACTTTCAGGACAGAAGCAGCAAGCAGCATGTCAGCACAACAAAGTAACAAGCAGAGTGTCAGTCCCTCCTACAGCATCCAGCTCTTCTTTCTGGCAGAATATCCTTTAGTCTAGAAGTGTTCTGAAGTTAAGGTGTCACAGCTCCAGTACTTATACCACTTTCTGCCTTTGAAGAAGGTAAACTTCAAAGGAAAGTCTTTGTAGTGCGCAAGACCCTGCCTTTCCCTGACCTGGCTCCACTCACACTGCAGGGGGTGGAGACAGCTTTGTAAGAGGACAGGCACAGTCCTTTTTAAGTGTCAGTGACCTCTCCTCCCACCACTGTAGCACAGGAAGGCCCATCAGCCTGGTGATGGTCCATCAGAATATGCAAGGCATACCTTAGATCCCTTTGTGAGACTGTCTAGAGCAGAGGTCTTCAAACTGTTGGCGGCTGAGCCCCCCCGTCTAAACCTTTTTATACGTTGAGCCCCCCACCACCACCACCTGATGAAAAAGTTCTGGAAGCTGTTACTCTGCATCATTGATGGCCATTCCTCCTGCAGAGCCCAGGTTGTATAGGGCAAATAATATTAAATAAAGTAAGAGTGTTTAGTAAACTGATGTTTTTGTAGTGCATGTGCTTATTATAAAGTGCCAATGAAAAGTCTCCAAGAAACAATTAGCACAAAAAATTACATTGGTGCTTTATTTTTCACATAAAACACAAAATGTAGGATAGATTAGTAAAAACACTCCCAACCCACAGGTCAGGGGTGTGCCTGTTTTCTCCAAAGGGACAGTCAAGTGTGGATGGATTCTTGTTTCAGCCATCCTTAGGTTGTGTTCCCCTTCCAGTCTTGAGCAGTACCTGGAATTGTGAGTGCTCACAAAGTTATGTAATATATTTGTTGTAGTTTTATATAGTGCAAACCTGACCCAAAGGTATTGGACAGCTTTACATGAGCAGCTTTTACATTATACAAGCACACATTAATTTTTGTAAGCACAGGGAGATTAAGTGATTTGCCCAGAATCACAGGATGTTGAGCAGGCACCAAGAATTGAACCTGGTTCCCCATCTCCACAGTCATCAGCTCCAAGATAACCTTGAGGGGGAAGGGTTCAAGAGCTAGGCGAACAGCAGCAACCAGATATTAAATTCAGCAACCACGAGGCAAAAGGCAACAGTGAAGAAGTGCTGTTTCATCAGCAAAGTTGAAGTATTTTGCAGCTTTATGTATACAAAAGTTGTGGCACTCCCTGGCATCTTTCCTGCTGTCCAGTTCATTGGGGGAACATCAGAACTGACGTCAAAGCAGTGCTCTGCTGCAGGAACTACCCACATGGATGCTGCAGATATTCCTCTGCTGTGCTGGACCTTATTGTAAATGGGTGTGGTCATGACGAGCTCAGCTTGTCATGAGCACACAAGAGGTGTACCTCATGACGAGCTGAGCTCGTCATGAGCATCGAAGGGGCTACATGCTGATTGGCGGTTCTGAATGACTACTCCAATCAGAGAGCCGTAACTCAAGATGGGGGTATGAAAAACAGGCAGCAATCATACTAACGACGTGGGACGCAACCAGGGGCGCAACTAGAACCGAACTTCGGGGGGGCTAAGACTCCCAGCTAGGGCTGGCCCTAACACTGGTCCCGCACAGTGCAACAGTCATTTTGTGCGGCACTCCCCATTTCCTCCTCCATGAATTTCCTCACTACCACTCGCCAACAATGCACTTCATCTCTCTATAGCCCCTTTCTGACAAACATTAAAAAAATGTATAGGGCTACCCGTAGTTTACTCACACTCAGTTCTGTGATCTGGATGGTACAAGTTCTTTGTAGCAGGTACATTTATTTGAGGTTTTATAGAGCGCAAACATTTAGCCCTCTGCGCTGTGTGGGTTACAGGAGTGCCCATGTGAGTGCACAGTGAGCAATGCTACAGTGTGAGAGTAGGGTGAGAGGAGTTTGTGCAGGGTGAGTGAGGTGATCATATAAGTTTGGGTGCGGATGTAAGTGCAGAGTGGGATGAATGAATGTATGGTTAGTGATGGGCTTGTTTGAGTGAGTTTGCAGAGTGAGCAGTGAGGGGGTCAGGTGATTGAAGTGTCACATGAGCAGGGTGAGTAGTGTGCTTTTGTGACTGCAGGGTGAGGTACAGGGTTAACAGCGCAAGAGCATTGTGAGTGCAGAGTGAGCACTGTGTGCAGAGTGAGCGGTGTGCTCATGTGACCGCAGGGTAAGTAGAGTGAGAACGGTGTGAGTTCATGGCGAGTGCCATAAGTGCAGTGTGGTCACTGTGAGTGCAGGGTGAGCGGATGCTGTGAGTGCATGGTGATCGGTGTGAGTACATTGTGATCCCAGTGAGTGCAGGGTGAGCATGAAAGTGAAGGGCGAGAAGGAGGAGTGAGTTGTCTGAATGCAGGGTGCATTCCCATATACACTTGGTATTGAGGGCCGACATAGGGTTTCAGATATAAGTTAAACTATTGCTTCTATGGCATTATTCAGGGTCCAGGTATTACGGGTGGAGGAAATAAATATTGTGCTCATCCTGCAGCAAGCTTCCAGTCTTGTGATTTGGTTTGCCAGCTAATTATATTGATGTCCCAGACGGTACACAAATAAGTAGAAGACCCCTAAAGCCTATTTTCAGCAATGTCTGTGCATACGTAGAACAGCAAAAATAAATAGAAAACATTTTTAATTGTGTTCTAGGGCTGCCTGAATCATCCACGACTGATCATTTAAAGTAAGATTGAAAAGTCACGTTACAAATGAATACAGACTATTTTGTTTATAACCCTATTTAGTGTAAATACAAGGCCTTTGCAGGCTCTTTAAAAAACACATAGCTGTCATTTTTCTTTTGGTAACCCTACTTTATATTCTGTTTCACGAAATGCATTCTAACACTAACGCAGTAAAAAGTATAATCCAAATGAAATGAATAGGCAGAGTCGGGGCCCAGGGGGTACTTGAACCAGAAAACAAACGGCCTCTGTAACCAGTTTACAAAGGTATGTGAAAATGCACATGGCCGTTAAAGACTTGTGAAAAACTCGGGCGTGCTGGAGATAAGACTCCAGACACTGCCCAGCTGAGTCCACAGCAGATCAAGCTGCACCGCACCCCGGGCTGAGACACACGCCAGCAGCGGCTGAAGCCCTTTCAGCCTGATGGGCATTGTGCGCCTGGAAGAACAATGGAAGGTGAAGTGGTGGGATACGCGCCCCCCCCCCCCTGAGGGGATGCTGCGCCCCCCCAGGGGGGCGCGCCCCACAGTTTGAAGACCTATGGTCTGGAGTGTATGCACAATAGTCCAGCTGTCATCCTCACCTAGACAGCATTCTAAAGACAGGCAGATGCCTAGAATGGTTAAGCAAGAAAATGGCCACTTTCTAAAAGTGCAATTTTCAAACACTCAATTTAAAAAACAACTTCGCCGAAATATGTACTTTTAAACTGTGAGTTCAGAGATCCCAAACTCCACATCTCTATCAACTCCCAATTGGAAATTACACTTAAAAGAGATTCAAGGCAATCCCCATGTTACCCTATGGGAGAGATCGTCCTTACCATAGCAAAATTAGTAGCATTTCACTATTAGGACATGCAAAACACATCAGTACATGTCCTACCGTTTACATATACTTCACCCTTCCCATTGGGCTGTGTTGGGCCTACCTTAAGGGTGACTTACATGTAGTAAATGGGAAGGTTTAGGCCTGGCAAGTGGGTGCACTTGCCAGGTCGAAATGGCAGTTTAAAACTGCACACACAGACACTGAAGTGGCAGATCTGTGACATGTTTACAGGGCTACTCATGTGGGTGGCAAAATCGGCACTGCGGGTCCACTAGTAGCATTTTATTTACAGGCCCTGGGCACACCTGATGCACTTTACTAGGGACTTACTAGTAAATCAAAGATGCCAGTCATGGATAAATCAATCACCAATACAATTTAGACAGAGAGCACTTGCACTTTAGCACTGGTTAACAGTGGTACATTGCCTAGAGTCCTAAAAGCAACAAAAACAACCAACCAAAAAAAAAAAATAGGAGGTGAGGGAAAAAAGTTTTGGGATAATCCTGCAGAAAGAGCCAGGTCCAACGTCTTAAAGCACGTAGCTGAAACTGTCCACCTGTGCACTGAAATTTCAAATCTTGATTCATAGAATTTGAATTGGCAGACCATTCAATTAACAAATTGTATCTGTGAATAAAGAAATTCTATCTGTAAAATGGAATTTCCATATTGAAAATGTAACTGTATATGCTTGAGGTCATCCTTCTTGGGTCAATTTGAAAATGGTGATGAGCATCCACAAACCAATAATTTTGTGTTCATGTTTTCTTTATGGAGAAACAAGAGCAAATAATTTTCGAAGTGCTAGTGCACTTTTGGGTTGTATTTCTGTAGGTAGATATTGATACCAATGAAGTGTTTTGCACTTCTGCTGTGCTATGATTGTTTTAGTTTTCTATGCGATAGCCTGTTGGTTTGCTACTCGATTATACCTAGTAAATGCATGCATTTATATTGTCACTGATATCAGCCTAGCTGGCAAGCAACGGAGCACTGTACAAGACCCTGAAAAAGTATTGTGGGCAATGGCGAGGGAGTTCCCTTTATTAAAGGCTAAGGGGTCATAGTTTATGGGTTTCAATCACCTCACTTACTCTGTGATTATTATCACCCTTTGCAAAGCACCTACTAGGATCTGGAGATAAACTATTATTGTCATCACCTATTTGTCAGCAACTGGGGCCTAACAAACAAGGCTGGGGTAATCATTCAAATGTCATCTGACAGCCTGTTATATCTGTTTCCTGTTGTCAGAACGTGTACCATGAGCTGGACCTTCAACATCATTTGATCTAGTCTGATAAACGAATGGCAATTTGGGACATATGCTTCTTTATGAAAAACAGCCTTCCCAATTGGCTTTTGCATCTGTAAGATGGAACAAACCGCCATATTCATGAAAATCGGCATTTGCGATTCTGAAATAGTGAAAAAAAGCGAATCGCTATTCAGAGATCGCAAATCCGAATTCATGAATAATTGCGATAAAAAAAGCGATTTGCACGCGATCGCAAATTCCGTTTGCGATGACCGATAATCGCAGAATAATCGCTATTTCCGGCTACCCGCGCCTGGACTGCGAGCTCGCAAATAGCGATATCGCTATTTGCAATATCGCTATTTGCGAGATCGCAAACTCGCGAGATCGGGAAAACGGGAAGTCGCATTTCGAGCCCAGTGATGACATCACAGCCAGGAAGCTGCCGGTTCCCACCACCATTTTCCACATTGAGGCAGAGAGAGAGGGAGCATTCTGGAGAGCTGCAGCTAATCTGGAAAATACACTGATCCACAACCCTGGTACCATGGCTGAGGATACTGCACCTGGCACCAGCAGCTCGTCTGGGCGCAAGAGAAAATTGAAATTCTCAGAGCAGGAGCTGGAACACCTCATTGAGGGGGTTGTGGCCAACCATGACAGACTGTTTGGGGCAAATTCTCGGAGGGTCCCTGAACAGGAGAAGCGGCGCATATGGCAGGGGATAGCCTCGGCTGTGAACTCCGTGGGAGTGGCGGCCAGGTCCCTGGAGAATTAAAAAAGCGGTGGTACGACCTCCGAGGCCGTGCCAAGGAGAAGGTGGCGGCGCGCCTTGGGGAGTCCTCGGGCACTGGAGGAGGAGGACCAACTGTACCACTCAACACTCCCATGGAGGACCAGGTCGAGAACACCCTGGAGAAGGAGGCCTGTGTCGGTTTTACAACACTGGACTCATCCCGCACCACCCAAGACACCCAAGGTAAGTGGCATGCGACTGCCATCCTGCCCCCTATGGATGTCCATGACCAAATAGGCTCCCCCAATGTCCCATAGGCATGCCATAGTTGCACATCAAGGAATGTCCTGAAGCATTGTGGGAGATGTAGTCTGGCCACAATGTTGTAGTACCACAATGCAGCCAGACAGGTCCCAAAGCACACAAAGCCACTGCCATTCAGGGAATGTCACCCAGCATGCATGTAGCAACTGCACGTCTGCCAGATACATGCAACTAATGATCCACCACTTACCCCCACAGGTGGCGATACCAGCGACAGCGATAGGCTGGAGATCGATGAGGGCGTCCCGGAGGTGGAGGTGCCAACACCAACCCAGGCACCAGCCCCTGCCGCTGCATCTACACCAGCAGCAAGTACCACCTGCAGCGTCCCCTCGGCAACTGGTGCAGCACCCACATCCGCTGGCAGGCCAGCCCCCATTGTGCCTCCTGCCACTGCCTCCTGCCACCGCTGCTCCTCGCAGAGCCGCAGCCAGGGCAGTCACTCCTGTGCCCCCTGCATCTACTACAACAGCCACACCAGCAGTCACACCCCCTGTGTCTGGAGCACCTGCAACACCGGCGGTCATACCCCCAGCAGCTGTCGCCTCTACATCCGGGGCTGCGCCAGTGTCCACACAGCGGCCAGCCTCACACTCAGGCCAGCAGGGCAGGCGTGGCAGGTCACGCCAGCACTCCACAGCAGCTAGCAGGCGGGCCAATGCTCATGGACTGGCACGGCTCAGCGTCGAGAGACGCATGCTCCGCATTCACCAGCGCCAGGCTCAGCAGCAGGGAGCTATACAGCTGCAACTGCACATGATAGGGCGCAATGTGGCCTCTGTTGCAGGCCACATGGAAGGCATGAGGGCAGACATGGCAGGTGTGGGAGAAGGACTGGCCCGCATGGCTGCAGCCTTGGAGGCCAACACCGCGGCCATGTCGAGAGAGCACAGTGGAACGCGCCGGCGCCACCGCCAACTAATGACCCAGCTTGACACTAACAGCAGGGCAAGTTACGTGTCAGCGAATGCTACATCTCTGTTGGCGCGGCGCTCCCTGACCCAGCAGCACCAAATCATACAGTGCAGCGAGGACATGACAAGGGTGCTGGAGACCCTCACCACGGCCGTCATTGCTCTTCACCCTCCAGCTATTCCATCTGTTGTGGGGGGTGATGATACGAGTGAGGGGGCGTCCAGCGTCAGCTCTCAATCTGCCTCACAGGCCCCACCACAAGCCCGCAGCACCATGCCCCCCCATTGCCTGAAGCCCCGGAGGAGGATGCCCCTCAGAGGCGCTGTGGCGGAACGCGCACTGGGCGCTCCTAGAGAACTGCAGTTAATCAATGGCACAGGCTGAGGTTAAGCCTGCCATGTAGTGAGGCACAGCAGTATGGCGTAATACTGTTTGTTGGACTTATTTGGACAGGAACCTTATTTTTATTTTTGTGAATTTAACAAATACATTTATTTTGCTACACACATTAGCGTTGTGTCATCATTACATTTTGCATGCATTGTTGATTTGTGGGGTGATGGAAGTGGTTGTACTAGAAACTGTTCACTGTGATGTGGTTGCGACGTCTGTGCCCTTCTGCTGGGTTCTCCCCATGTGCATGGCGCGCATGTGCAGGTAGCCGGTTGTCCCCCTCAGATTCACTGCCAGAGATGTCAACAGGTATCCGGCGCTTGGTTGCAATGTTATGTAGTATTGCGCAGACAGCCACAATGCGGCAGCACTTTTCAGGACTGTAATACATGGCCCCACCTGTCTTGTGCAGTATGCGGAACCTGCTCTTGAGCAGGCCAAATGTCCTTTCTATGCAATTCCTTGTCCGTATGTGTGCAATATTGTAGCGCCGTTGCTGGGGTGTAGCAGGGTTGAGGTATGGGGTCAGGAGGTATTCACGGAGGGCGTAGCCACTGTCACCTGAATGAGAGGAGCAGATGGTGATTGCCTGTGCTGCGCTGTTACATCTTTGCAATGTGACATTTCAATCAAAGTGTACTTACCAAGTAGGTGTCCTTCCCCAAACTCTCCTCTGACCAGTCGTGTGTGGAGTCCGCTGTGCCGGAAAATGAAGGAGTCATGGGTACTCCCTGGGTACTGTGCGACAATGTCAGTGATGTATGTCTTAGCATTGCAGACCATCTGGATGTTGAGGGAGTGGTAGGACTTTCTATTGCGGAACATATACTCCATGCCAGCTGGTGGGCAGATGGCGACGTGGGTACAGTCTATACATCTGAGCACATGTGGAAAATGGGCTACATTGTAGAATTGTAGCTTGGTCATGTCCAATTCCTGTTGGCTGGCGGGGAATTTGATGTGACGGTGTAGCTGGGTGAGCATGGCGTCAACAAAAGTGTGGAGGCAGCGTGACATGGTGGGCTGGGATATCCCCCCAGCAGCCGCTACTATCCCCTGGAAACTCCCGGAGGCCAGGAGGTGCAGGCTACACAATACCTGCACATGTGTAGGCACAGCATTGGTACGGCTTGTTGGGTGCTGCATCAGGGGGTCAAGGTCCTGTATTAGCTGCATTATCATTTCCCCATTCAGCCTGTATTTAGCATATATCTGCTCTCTGGTTTGGCCCAGCAAGGTGACCCGCTGGCGGAATATCCTGTCCTGGATCCTGCGTCTCCTCCATGCTAATCGCTCTAGCCTGCGACGCCTCACCACCATGTACATTCCTGGCATTGTGGGACTCCTAATGCTGCTGATGATGATGGTCCTTATGTGTGATTGGTCAGGCCAGTACCTGTAGGTGATAGGACAACGGTTTTTTGAAAGTTTTTTTTCCATGGCTTTCATGGTTACCACCTGCTTTGAGTTGTCCTTATTTTGCGCGGTGCAAATTGCGATTTTTGGGTTTTTCGCTAATAGCGATTTTTCTTGAATACCGATTGCGATTATATTGCGATTTCGCAATTATTTTCGCAGAATCCGTGGTTTGTCGCTATTTCCGAATTGCTAATGCTCACCTGCCGGGATTCTGCGAATTTGTTAGCGAATTCGCAAATATGTGTTTGCGAATTCGCTATTTTGTTGTTGAATGCCGATTACGGAAATTGCGCCCGCATTTGCATTTTCGCAGCGATTGCGGGCGCAATTTTACTTCATGAATCAGGCTGAAAGAGTTTCTAGACCACTGCTCTTCTAAACTAAACTTCATTTACGTAATACAAATGTTGAAGGCCATGTGTGGCTTTCGCCGCCCAAATATACCAATATTTTTTGACCTTGCGTATCTTCATGAAATTTCACAAGAACGTTGTCTTTTTTGCTCAGCTCCTTCCAGGGAGGTTTCAGGATGATCCATCAAGTGGGGACCGAGAAAAAGGGGAGGGGTCCCAAGATTGCAATTTCACCATGCATTTTCCATAGGAACTTTGAGATGAGCTAAGCCAAAATGGCTGATCGGAATTTCACCATATTTGGCACAAAGCTAGATCTTAGTCCAGAAAATATGCTTTGCGTGATTTGCTGTAAATCTGTTCCTTTTGTTTTGAGAAATTAAGGATTAATTCTGGACGGTTCAGTTTGTTGCAGGCTTGCGGGATTCCTGCAAACATGCAACTTCAAAAAATAATCTGCCTGTCCCAGGGAGCTTTTTTTCTCTTCGGTCCCAAATGGTATGTAGGAAGTACTATTTTACCTCTACACAGGCAAATCCTACAAAACCTAAGAGAGATCAAAAATAATGACAGCAGCTATCCCGTCACACAACACTTTCACAAAATACATGGAGGGAACCACAAGGTCTTGAAATACATTGTAATTGACAGTTTTCCAAAGAGAACAATAGAGGGTGACAGAGAGAAGGAGCTCAGAAGACTTGAGTCACGGTACATTTTAAAAATGGACTGTAAGGATCCAATAGGTTCGAACATTGACGATTACCTCTTTGTACACCTTTAGTTATAAAATATTTAAAGAATCTTGCTGCCAGTTCTGAGATCATGATTTTAATTTATTATGAACAATCGTGAGAAGGAGTTTTAACTTTAATTAAGTTTATATTTTGTGGTTGTTTTCAGGAGGACTAGCTGCTAGAGAAGCAGTAGGAAAAACCCGGTAGTGGCTAATGCATAGTGACTACTTCTACGGGAGAGTCGCAGTAACAGCACGGGTTTGATTTATCAATCTATTTGTTAATATTGGTTTAAGATGATAGAAGCTTATTCGAAAGAAAGATGCTTTCTGAGAGCCTATATTGATTGAATTTACAAAAAGAGATTAAGCCCACTTGAGCAGAACATCTAGAAGTGTGAAACATCAAAAAATATATAATACATCGCCTAAGTATTTTGAGGATCAAAAATAATGTGTTGAAAGCTAATTAAAGATTCTTAAAGGAAGCAAGAGTGGTAGACTGTGTATTAACAGTTTATCTATGTACTAAAAAAAACCTCCATGGTGGAGATCAAATAATATGATATATGTGACTGTCTGTCTACTTGGTTGGAAACAAGAAAAGAAAGGTTAAAATTAGATAGTATATGCGATTTGCAATTATCAGCGTATAATGCATGTAAATGCACAAAGAAACTATTGAATGTGTTTTTTAATTGTGAAACAACATTTTAATACGCATTGTAAGCCACTCCAAAAGGGCGGCCGAATATCAAGAAACCATTGGGAGTCCTACTACTGTATTGATTTCCGTTGAGGACGGAAAAAGTACAAAAAAAGTATAGTAAAACATGGTCGTGCAATGACCAAGGCGCATTGGGGCGTGTGCCTTTGCCTAAGCAGGTTTAATAAATGATTAAACTGCACAGGAGTGCTTTGGGGTCCTTTTATTCAGAAAGGAACTGCTATCCATATTATTCAAAACAGCATACGAAGAAGTGCTGTAACACAGCTCCACCCACGAACAGGAAGCAAGAGGGAAACTCGCCTCGCCAAACACAGAGGAATATATATATATATATATATCGTGCCAGACATCTGTTTAAATAAAAGGCTTCCAAGTGAAATTTCCCCGTGTGGCCTCTCTCTTTCGGTAATGGAGGGGTTTGTCTGCATATTTTCACGCTAGCCAGAAGCGTGTCAAGAGGCCCCACTCTGCAAGCTGGCTGGAGAACTGCTGGCTCCTGCGTCTGGAACGCTCTTTTTTCATCCGAGGTATCGGAATTTCTCCAGCCACCCTCAGCAAGTAGGAGATGCAAGGGCTGCTGCCAGGTGCAGCTTGTGACTTCACGAGGGGTTTTCTTCACTGCAATGTAAACCCACAGCCCAGTGGACACTATCTTCAAGAGGCTCGAGTGTAAGGGGACTTAAGGAAGCACTTTGTGATTTTAAACGGCAACCAGGAATACTTTCAATCTGTCACCTGTGTTTCCCCTGCAGTGCACCAGTAGAGAAGGGAGGAATGATGTTTGATCCGGCTCCGCGCAACCTCCACCCAGGCAAGAGGAACTCTGGGAGATGTAGTGTGTAATGCATTACACCGTGAGGGGCGAGCACATGACCAGGAGCACTGTGCGCTTCCACCAATCGGAGGGATGCAGGACTATTTAAAACACAGGTGGGGCAGCATCCTGGCATTACAGAGGCACCCGAGGAAGGCTAACCAGCCGAAATGCATCGTGCCAGACATCTGTTTAAATAAAAGGCTTCCAAGTGAAATTTCCCCGTGTGGCCTCTCTCTTTCGGTAATGGAGGGGTTTGTCTGCATATTTTCACGCTAGCCAGAAGCGTGTCAAGAGGCCCCACTCTGCAAGCTGGCTGGAGAACTGCTGGCTCCTGCGTCTGGAACGCTCTTTTTTCATCCGAGGTATCGGAATTTCTCCAGCCACCCTCAGCAAGTAGGAGATGCAAGGGCTGCTGCCAGGTGCAGCTTGTGACTTCACGAGGGGTTTTCTTCACTGCAATGTAAACCCACAGCCCAGTGGACACTATCTTCAAGAGGCTCGAGTGTAAGGGGACTTAAGGAAGCACTTTGTGATTTTAAACGGCAACCAGGAATACTTTCAATCTGTCACCTGTGTTTCCCCTGCAGTGCACCAGTAGAGAAGGGAGGAATGATGTTTGATCCGGCTCCGCGCAACCTCCACCCAGGCAAGAGGAACTCTGGGAGATGTAGTGTGTAATGCATTACACCGTGAGGGGCGAGCACATGACCAGGAGCACTGTGCGCTTCCACCAATCGGAGGGATGCAGGACTATTTAAAACACAGGTGGGGCAGCATCCTGGCATTACAGAGGCACCCGAGGAAGGCTAACCAGCCGAAATGCATCGTGCCAGACATCTGTTTAAATAAAAGGCTTCCAAGTGAAATTTCCCCGTGTGGCCTCTCTCTTTCGGTAATGGAGGGGTTTGTCTGCATATTTTCACGCTAGCCAGAAGCGTGTCAAGAGGCCCCACTCTGCAAGCTGGCTGGAGAACTGCTGGCTCCTGCGTCTGGAACGCTCTTTTTTCATCCGAGGTATCGGAATTTCTCCAGCCACCCTCAGCAAGTAGGAGATGCAAGGGCTGCTGCCAGGTGCAGCTTGTGACTTCACGAGGGGTTTTCTTCACTGCAATGTAAACCCACAGCCCAGTGGACACTATCTTCAAGAGGCTCGAGTGTAAGGGGACTTAAGGAAGCACTTTGTGATTTTAAACGGCAACCAGGAATACTTTCAATCTGTCACCTGTGTTTCCCCTGCAGTGCACCAGTAGAGAAGGGAGGAATGATGTTTGATCCGGCTCCGCGCAACCTCCACCCAGGCAAGAGGAACTCTGGGAGATGTAGTGTGTAATGCATTACACCGTGAGGGGCGAGCACATGACCAGGAGCACTGTGCGCTTCCACCAATCGGAGGGATGCAGGACTATTTAAAACACAGGTGGGGCAGCATCCTGGCATTACAGAGGCACCCGAGGAAGGCTAACCAGCCGAAATGCATCGTGCCAGACATCTGTTTAAATAAAAGGCTTCCAAGTGAAATTTCCCCGTGTGGCCTCTCTCTTTCGGTAATGGAGGGGTTTGTCTGCATATTTTCACGCTAGCCAGAAGCGTGTCAAGAGGCCCCACTCTGCAAGCTGGCTGGAGAACTGCTGGCTCCTGCGTCTGGAACGCTCTTTTTTCATCCGAGGTATCGGAATTTCTCCAGCCACCCTCAGCAAGTAGGAGATGCAAGGGCTGCTGCCAGGTGCAGCTTGTGACTTCACGAGGGGTTTTCTTCACTGCAATGTAAACCCACAGCCCAGTGGACACTATCTTCAAGAGGCTCGAGTGTAAGGGGACTTAAGGAAGCACTTTGTGATTTTAAACGGCAACCAGGAATACTTTCAATCTGTCACCTGTGTTTCCCCTGCAGTGCACCAGTAGAGAAGGGAGGAATGATGTTTGATCCGGCTCCGCGCAACCTCCACCCAGGCAAGAGGAACTCTGGGAGATGTAGTGTGTAATGCATTACACCGTGAGGGGCGAGCACATGACCAGGAGCACTGTGCGCTTCCACCAATCGGAGGGATGCAGGACTATTTAAAACACAGGTGGGGCAGCATCCTGGCATTACAGAGGCACCCGAGGAAGGCTAACCAGCCGAAATGCATCGTGCCAGACATCTGTTTAAATAAAAGGCTTCCAAGTGAAATTTCCCCGTGTGGCCTCTCTCTTTCGGTAATGGAGGGGTTTGTCTGCATATTTTCACGCTAGCCAGAAGCGTGTCAAGAGGCCCCACTCTGCAAGCTGGCTGGAGAACTGCTGGCTCCTGCGTCTGGAACGCTCTTTTTTCATCCGAGGTATCGGAATTTCTCCAGCCACCCTCAGCAAGTAGGAGATGCAAGGGCTGCTGCCAGGTGCAGCTTGTGACTTCACGAGGGGTTTTCTTCACTGCAATGTAAACCCACAGCCCAGTGGACACTATCTTCAAGAGGCTCGAGTGTAAGGGGACTTAAGGAAGCACTTTGTGATTTTAAACGGCAACCAGGAATACTTTCAATCTGTCACCTGTGTTTCCCCTGCAGTGCACCAGTAGAGAAGGGAGGAATGATGTTTGATCCGGCTCCGCGCAACCTCCACCCAGGCAAGAGGAACTCTGGGAGATGTAGTGTGTAATGCATTACACCGTGAGGGGCGAGCACATGACCAGGAGCACTGTGCGCTTCCACCAATCGGAGGGATGCAGGACTATTTAAAACACAGGTGGGGCAGCATCCTGGCATTACAGAGGCACCCGAGGAAGGCTAACCAGCCGAAATGCATCGTGCCAGACATCTGTTTAAATAAAAGGCTTCCAAGTGAAATTTCCCCGTGTGGCCTCTCTCTTTCGGTAATGGAGGGGTTTGTCTGCATATTTTCACGCTAGCCAGAAGCGTGTCAAGAGGCCCCACTCTGCAAGCTGGCTGGAGAACTGCTGGCTCCTGCGTCTGGAACGCTCTTTTTTCATCCGAGGTATCGGAATTTCTCCAGCCACCCTCAGCAAGTAGGAGATGCAAGGGCTGCTGCCAGGTGCAGCTTGTGACTTCACGAGGGGTTTTCTTCACTGCAATGTAAACCCACAGCCCAGTGGACACTATCTTCAAGAGGCTCGAGTGTAAGGGGACTTAAGGAAGCACTTTGTGATTTTAAACGGCAACCAGGAATACTTTCAATCTGTCACCTGTGTTTCCCCTGCAGTGCACCAGTAGAGAAGGGAGGAATGATGTTTGATCAGGCTCCGCGCAACCTCCACCCAGGCAAGAGGAACTCTGGGAGATGTAGTGTGTAATGCATTACACCGTGAGGGGCGAGCACATGACCAGGAGCACTGTGCGCTTCCACCAATCGGAGGGATGCAGGACTATTTAAAACACAGGTGGGGCAGCATCCTGGCATTACAGAGGCACCCGAGGAAGGCTAACCAGCCGAAATGCATCGTGCCAGACATCTGTTTAAATAAAAGGCTTCCAAGTGAAATTTCCCCGTGTGGCCTCTCTCTTTCGGTAATGGAGGGGTTTGTCTGCATATTTTCACGCTAGCCAGAAGCGTGTCAAGAGGCCCCACTCTGCAAGCTGGCTGGAGAACTGCTGGCTCCTGCGTCTGGAACGCTCTTTTTTCATCCGAGGTATCGGAATTTCTCCAGCCACCCTCAGCAAGTAGGAGATGCAAGGGCTGCTGCCAGGTGCAGCTTGTGACTTCACGAGGGGTTTTCTTCACTGCAATGTAAACCCACAGCCCAGTGGACACTATCTTCAAGAGGCTCGAGTGTAAGGGGACTTAAGGAAGCACTTTGTGATTTTAAACGGCAACCAGGAATACTTTCAATCTGTCACCTGTGTTTCCCCTGCAGTGCACCAGTAGAGAAGGGAGGAATGATGTTTGATCCGGCTCCGCGCAACCTCCACCCAGGCAAGAGGAACTCTGGGAGATGTAGTGTGTAATGCATTACACCGTGAGGGGCGAGCACATGACCAGGAGCACTGTGCGCTTCCACCAATCGGAGGGATGCAGGACTATTTAAAACACAGGTGGGGCAGCATCCTGGCATTACAGAGGCACCCGAGGAAGGCTAACCAGCCGAAATGCATCGTGCCAGACATCTGTTTAAATAAAAGGCTTCCAAGTGAAATTTCCCCGTGTGGCCTCTCTCTTTCGGTAATGGAGGGGTTTGTCTGCATATTTTCACGCTAGCCAGAAGCGTGTCAAGAGGCCCCACTCTGCAAGCTGGCTGGAGAACTGCTGGCTCCTGCGTCTGGAACGCTCTTTTTTCATCCGAGGTATCGGAATTTCTCCAGCCACCCTCAGCAAGTAGGAGATGCAAGGGCTGCTGCCAGGTGCAGCTTGTGACTTCACGAGGGGTTTTCTTCACTGCAATGTAAACCCACAGCCCAGTGGACACTATCTTCAAGAGGCTCGAGTGTAAGGGGACTTAAGGAAGCACTTTGTGATTTTAAACGGCAACCAGGAATACTTTCAATCTGTCACCTGTGTTTCCCCTGCAGTGCACCAGTAGAGAAGGGAGGAATGATGTTTGATCCGGCTCCGCGCAACCTCCACCCAGGCAAGAGGAACTCTGGGAGATGTAGTGTGTAATGCATTACACCGTGAGGGGCGAGCACATGACCAGGAGCACTGTGCGCTTCCACCAATCGGAGGGATGCAGGACTATTTAAAACACAGGTGGGGCAGCATCCTGGCATTACAGAGGCACCCGAGGAAGGCTAACCAGCCGAAATGCATCGTGCCAGACATCTGTTTAAATAAAAGGCTTCCAAGTGAAATTTCCCCGTGTGGCCTCTCTCTTTCGGTAATGGAGGGGTTTGTCTGCATATTTTCACGCTAGCCAGAAGCGTGTCAAGAGGCCCCACTCTGCAAGCTGGCTGGAGAACTGCTGGCTCCTGCGTCTGGAACGCTCTTTTTTCATCCGAGGTATCGGAATTTCTCCAGCCACCCTCAGCAAGTAGGAGGTGCAGCTTGTGACTTCACGAGGGGTTTTCTTCACTGCAATGTAAACCCACAGCCCAGTGGACACTATCTTCAAGAGGCTCGAGTGTAAGGGGACTTAAGGAAGCACTTTGTGATTTTAAACGGCAACCAGGAATACTTTCAATCTGTCACCTGTGTTTCCCCTGCAGTGCACCAGTAGAGAAGGGAGGAATGATGTTTGATCAGGCTCCGCGCAACCTCCACCCAGGCAAGAGGAACTCTGGGAGATGTAGTGTGTAATGCATTACACCGTGAGGGGCGAGCACATGACCAGGAGCACTGTGCGCTTCCACCAATCGGAGGGATGCAGGACTATTTAAAACACAGGTGGGGCAGCATCCTGGCATTACAGAGGCACCCGAGGAAGGCTAACCAGCCGAAATGCATCGTGCCAGACATCTGTTTAAATAAAAGGCTTCCAAGTGAAATTTCCCCGTGTGGCCTCTCTCTTTCGGTAATGGAGGGGTTTGTCTGCATATTTTCACGCTAGCCAGAAGCGTGTCAAGAGGCCCCACTCTGCAAGCTGGCTGGAGAACTGCTGGCTCCTGCGTCTGGAACGCTCTTTTTTAGGTTTCGCCTCGCCGAAGGATGCGCTCTGCGCATCTTTTCGGCGCAGGCGAAATCCTGTTGAGTTGCATAGTGTGGCTTGGTTCGGCCCTCGTCCGTGATTGGCTGGCTCCGTAAACGGAGCCTTGCCATTGGACGAGGGGCCTGTCCGTCAATGCCGGACCAGACACGGGGGCGTTCCCGACATTCTTTGGCTTTTGCCGACGTCACGGGACGCCGGGAACGCCCCCGTGTCTGGTCCGGCATTGCCGGCACTTCTGCGAGGCTCCCGAGCGAAGGAGGAGCCCCGGGGAAAGAGCATGTCCCGCCTCGGCCTCGGAACGAAGTCCAGGTGAGTGCTTTGTTTGCTGGGACAAGGGGAGGCTCCCTCCCGCTACCCGTGTGTCCGTTCCCGCCCCCGCCCCCCCCCCCGCCCCCTCTCCGTTGGATCTTGTTTGTGGGTAGGACGAACTAAAATATGGCACGTTTGAATGCATTTGGATCGTTTCCTATCCACCACAGTTTTACCGCGACAGCCATGCCTGCCCCGCCTCCTTGACATACAACTCCATAGCAAGTTCTCTGTGCACGCTGGTTTGAGTGACTTTTCCTTCAATTTTCCAAGAAAAAGACTCTTGCCAAAGTGCAGCTCAGAAGAGCCATCATGCTGCGAGGGACCTTTCTTCCATGTTCGGGTCAAGTCGTAAGAACTTCACGTTCAGAACACTGTGGCAGCAGGCACCCTCCCGCCTGATGAGTTTAGTTGTCCGCTCAATACATGTATACATCTCTGAGATTTAGCCAGGAACTCAGGAGTTCCTTTATGCAGTGGAATATTTCAGTTAGATGGTAGGATTCTAGTAAACATATTATTTATTGGATGCGTTTTTTGCCTCCGCGTTCTCGGAACTGATCCCTGCAGTTGGCAGTCTGCTGTGTTCTGTGGTCTTAAGGCACCCTGCAGCCTCCTGGGTTCACTTCCAAGTACACGGTCCATGAAAGCTTTAAGAAATGCCTTTGTACCTAGTTTTACGCAAACTTTTTTTTTAGATTATTACAAATTATTTTCTCCTAAGAAAATATGCAATCTGTTAAGTTTTTTCTTTAAGAATGGGGCAGGAATGCAAATAGCTGTATTTGTACTAACGCGTATGACCAGTTACAGATATCTATATAGAATGGAGGGGGTTAGGAACTGGGTGCAGTACATTTGACTGCTGTCCTGTGAACTTCTTAACTTAGAGCACCTTTCGCTGCTGGCCACTAAGGGACTTTTTGACACGCATGCTACAATCTAAAAGAGATTGACTTTTTTTGCCGTCTTTAGTGTGGATGACATACAACTCCATAGCAAGTTCTCTGTGCACGCTGGTTTGAGTGACTTTTCCTTCAATTTTCCAAGAAAAAGACTCTTGCCAAAGTGCAGCTCAGAAGAGCCATCATGCTGCGAGGGACCTTTCTTCCATGTTCGGGTCAAGTCGTAAGAACTTCACGTTCAGAACACTGTGGCAGCAGGCACCCTCCCGCCTGATGAGTTTAGTTGTCCGCTCAATACATGTATACATCTCTGAGATTTAGCCAGGAACTCAGGAGTTCCTTTATGCAGTGGAATATTTCAGTTAGATGGTAGGATTCTAGTAAACATATTATTTATTGGATGCGTTTTTTGCCTCCGCGTTCTCGGAACTGATCCCTGCAGTTGGCAGTCTGCTGTGTTCTGTGGTCTTAAGGCACCCTGCAGCCTCCTGGGTTCACTTCCAAGTACACGGTCCATGAAAGCTTTAAGAAATGCCTTTGTACCTAGTTTTACGCAAACTTTTTTTTTAGATTATTACAAATTATTTTCTCCTAAGAAAATATGCAATCTGTTAAGTTTTTTCTTTAAGAATGGGGCAGGAATGCAAATAGCTGTATTTGTACTAACGCGTATGACCAGTTACAGATATCTATATAGAATGGAGGGGGTTAGGAACTGGGTGCAGTACATTTGACTGCTGTCCTGTGAACTTCTTAACTTAGAGCACCTTTCGCTGCTGGCCACTAAGGGACTTTTTGACACGCATGCTACAATCTAAAAGAGATTGACTTTTTTTGCCGTCTTTAGTGTGGATAAAGTACGTTTTTATAAGTCCTGTCTGCTCATGTATTAATGATTGTTGGAACATCCCTTCATTGAAACCAGTTTGAGGATAAAAGAAGGATTTATCCTACAAGACCCAAGAAGGAGAGTCTGCAATTCAGTGTTTAGTGAGCAATAGCAAATCTGTATCAAGTGGATGAGCTGTCTGTTGATTGTTGTTTGCATCACGCTAAGACAACTCTTCTACAGAACACTCATCTAGTGAAGAACGCACCTCAACAACGGAAATGCATCATAGCCAGTTTGTTTATATTTAATTCCTGATAAATGTTATTGTATGCTATTTTTGAGCCCATAATGTGGCATGGGAGGCAGCAAAGTACTTTACAGGTGTAGTGGTAGCCTTAGAGCAGAATGGATTAACATGTTATGACCGTGAGGAGCTACAAGGTAGGACAGGTATTGTGGGGAGATGCAGGTAAGGTAGTAAGGCTATAGCTTGTTTGTAAGTTTTACAGTGTTGACGTCTCTTTGGGTTGATTGTTGTTTTCTTTAGGCTGCAGCTGATGTTCCCTGTGATGTGCCTTGGACATAAATATTTTCAGGTCTTCTAAATTTCAGGAAAAATCGGGCCCTTCTGAATGTGATGAGCAGTCCGTTACAGAGCCTGTGGGTTACAGCTTGGAAAGTCTGCGCAAAGTATCCATCTTTGTGACAGTGGGCAAAGGCACTTTATTTGTGTCATGGCTGAGCAACTTGTGGCAGGCAATCTGTCAAGTTACCCATATGTCTGCGTAGAATCGCAGTTTTAGGTCTGGCATAACAGCACTGCTTTTACCCAGTGAAGAAGTATAGCTGTTACATCGCCCTATAGCACACGTGGCATCGTATGTCTGCCCTGATTTTAAGTCTACATTATTTGCTCGCTGGATATTTTGAGTCTATAAATGCGATATTAAAAGTGAAATTACAAGTCCCAGAATGCATCATTCAGTTGTCTAAAAAAAACGAGACCCAAGCAGCAGAAAGTATCACAAACGTCACACAGGGGCCAACAGGCGCCTATGGAAAAGTTAGTACTTCTTCAGCACTTTTTATCCTGCACCATGGAGAAGAAGAATGCGCAGAGCGAGCCCCACGACTCCCCGCAGTACTCCTCCGCGACCTTTTTCTGGTCGACGCTCTCGTCTTCCACGCATTCTTTGCTGCTCGTCTCAGCGTCCTGCTTCACCTCAGCAGTCGCGTTAGAAGGGCGGGAGGGCTTTTTACCGGGGTGAATTACTTTCTCCTTCCCAGTGGCAGCTTCTATAAGGCTGAAGCTGGAGAAGCTGAGGAGCGCCTCCTTGGGCCCCTTTTTGCACTCCTTTGACTTTAAGACCGCCTTGGGGTCTTGACACAGGTTCTTCTGTTTCTTCAAAGCGCACGCGATCTGCTTCCAGTAGTTCTTCTGGTTGGCTGCATACTGAGGGCACGAGGAAGGGCTCCCGGCGAACACATACCAGAAGCTCTCCCCTCGCTTGAGTCTCATGTGTGTGTGTGTGTGGCTATGGGTGTGTGTGGCTCTGGTGTGTGTGGCTATGGGTGTGTGTGTGTGTGTGTGTGTGTAGCTCTGGGTGTGTGTGTGGCTCTGAGTGTGTGTGTGGCTCTGGGTATGTGTGTTTGCGTTGCTCTAGGTGTACGTGTGGCTCTGGGTGTGTATGTGTGTGAAGCAGTGGGTGTGTGTATGTGTGTGGCTCTGGGTGTGTATGTGTGTGTGGCTCTGGTGTGTGTGTGGCTCTGAGTGTGTGTGTGGCTCTGAGTGTGTGTGTGGCTCTGAGTGTGTGTGTGGCTCGGAGTGTGTGTGTGGCTCTGAGTGTGTGTGTGTGGCTCTGAGTGTGTATGGCTCTAGGTGTGTGTTTGTGGCTGGCTCGGGGTATGTGTATGAGTGGCTCTGGGTATGTGTGTGTGACTCAGGTTGTATGTGTGGCTCTAGGTATGTGTGTGTGTGTTTTTGTGGCTCTAGATGTGTGTGTCTGTGTGGCTCTGAGTGAGTGTGTGTGTGTGTGGCTCTAGTGTGTGTCTGTGGCTATGGGTGTGTGTGGCTCTGGTGTGTGTGTGTGTGTGGCTATGGGTGTGTGTGTGTATAGCTCTGGGGGTATGTGTGGGTCTTAGTATGTGTGTGGCTGTCTCTGGGTGTGTGTGTGTGTGTCTCTAGGTGTGTGTGTGTGTGGCTCTTAGTGTGTGTGTGTGTAGCTAGCTCTGGGTGTGTGTGTGTGGCTGGCTCTGAGTGTGTGTGTGTGTGGCTCTGAGTGTGTGTGCGGCTCTAGGTGTAAGTGTGTAGCTCTGAGTATGTGTGTTTGTATGGCTCTGGGTGTATGTGTGTGTGTGGCTCTGGGTGTGTGTGTGTGTGTGGCTCTCGGTGTGTATATGTGTGTGGCTCTGGGTGTGTGTGTGTGGCTCTGAGTGTATGTGTGTGTGTGGCTCTGGGTGAGTGTGTGAGTCTTAGTGTGTGTGTGTGTGGCTGGCTATGGGTGTGTATGTGTGGCTAGCTCTGAGTGTGTGTATGTGGCTCTAAGTGTATGTGTGGCTCTAGATGTCTGTGTGGCTCTGGGTGTGTGTGTTTGTGTATCTCTAGGTGTGTGTAGCTCTGGGTCTATGTGTGACTTTGAGTGTGTGTATGGCTCTCGGGGTGTGTGTTTGTGTGGCTCTGGATGTGTGTCTGTATGTGTGTGGCTCTGGGTGTGTGTATGTGGCTCTAGGTGTGTGTGTGTGGGGGGGACTGGGTGTGTATGTGTGTGTGTGTTTCTCTGGGTGTCTGTGTATGTGTGGCCGCATTGTGTGTGTGTGTGGCTCTAGGTGTGTGTGTGGTAGTAATTGCTGTCTGCTAAACTCGTCCGTAGGATACAATAAGTCTCACATTTGAGAGAAATTAAGCAAATGGCAATGTAAATAACAATGCCATTTACTTCTCTATTTCTTAAACCAACACATAAATACAAACTTTGTCATTTACAATGCCAATAGCTCAAACTTTTCCAAAGGCGAAACCATTGCATTGTAAATGCTTGTTCATCCGAGGTATCGGAATTTCTCCAGCCACCCTCAGCAAGTAGGAGATGCAAGGGCTGCTGCCAGGTGCAGCTTGTGACTTCACGAGGGGTTTTCTTCACTGCAATGTAAACCCACAGCCCAGTGGACACTATCTTCAAGAGGCTCGAGTGTAAGGGGACTTAAGGAAGCACTTTGTGATTTTAAACGGCAACCAGGAATACTTTCAATCTGTCACCTGTGTTTCCCCTGCAGTGCACCAGTAGAGAAGGGAGGAATGATGTTTGATCCGGCTCCGCGCAACCTCCACCCAGGCAAGAGGAACTCTGGGAGATGTAGTGTGTAATGCATTACACCGTGAGGGGCGAGCACATGACCAGGAGCACTGTGCGCTTCCACCAATCGGAGGGATGCAGGACTATTTAAAACACAGGTGGGGCAGCATCCTGGCATTACAGAGGCACCCGAGGAAGGCTAACCAGCCGAAATGCATCGTGCCAGACATCTGTTTAAATAAAAGGCTTCCAAGTGAAATTTCCCCGTGTGGCCTCTCTCTTTCGGTAATGGAGGGGTTTGTCTGCATATTTTCACGCTAGCCAGAAGCGTGTCAAGAGGCCCCACTCTGCAAGCTGGCTGGAGAACTGCTGGCTCCTGCGTCTGGAACGCTCTTTTTTCATCCGAGGTATCGGAATTTCTCCAGCCACCCTCAGCAAGTAGGAGATGCAAGGGCTGCTGCCAGGTGCAGCTTGTGACTTCACGAGGGGTTTTCTTCACTGCAATGTAAACCCACAGCCCAGTGGACACTATCTTCAAGAGGCTCGAGTGTAAGGGGACTTAAGGAAGCACTTTGTGATTTTAAACGGCAACCAGGAATACTTTCAATCTGTCACCTGTGTTTCCCCTGCAGTGCACCAGTAGAGAAGGGAGGAATGATGTTTGATCCGGCTCCGCGCAACCTCCACCCAGGCAAGAGGAACTCTGGGAGATGTAGTGTGTAATGCATTACACCGTGAGGGGCGAGCACATGACCAGGAGCACTGTGCGCTTCCACCAATCGGAGGGATGCAGGACTATTTAAAACACAGGTGGGGCAGCATCCTGGCATTACAGAGGCACCCGAGGAAGGCTAACCAGCCGAAATGCATCGTGCCAGACATCTGTTTAAATAAAAGGCTTCCAAGTGAAATTTCCCCGTGTGGCCTCTCTCTTTCGGTAATGGAGGGGTTTGTCTGCATATATATATATATATATATATATGTATATATATATATATATATATATATATATATATATATATATATATATATACATATATTACCTACTGGCGGTCGCCAGTAGGTAGTTATAGTTAGGATTTTTTTCAATGTTAAATCTCAAAATTCTATTTGGAATAACTTTGGCGCCGGTTGACGAATCTGCCTGAAAATTTCCTCAAAATGGCCTCGCGGCGCTCCGGTCCTTCCTTGAGAGTTTGGGGGGGGATTCGTCAAGCGGGGGCCGAGATAAAAGGGGGGTCTCAAAACGTGTTTTCCCCATGTTAATTTCCATAGGGCGGTCGATTTCACTTTTAGCCCGAACGGCTGAATGGATTTCAACCAAATTTGGCAAAATTGTAGGGACTGGTAGCCCTATGTGCCTTTGCTATGTCTCAAGATATGTGCTCCAGTGGATTTTGAGTAATTTAGGTTCAAAAAAATATATATATCTATGGCAGCGCCCCGGTACGCGCACCGGGGAGCGCTCCGGGCGCGCCACGCGCTTGCGCACGGAAAGCTGATTGGCTCTTGGGTGTCTGTAAATATTCGAAACAGTCCGGAGCGGCCGCCATCTTGTGTCTTGGTAAAATCGAGACACAAGAGGTGGTAAAAACAAAGGGGCAAATGACCATAAGGGGGCAGGGATAGACCCCCCTGACCCCCTAGGTTTGATGTGGGGGCTATAAAAGGGCCCCGCGGGGCAAAAAAAAAAGGGGTTTTTTTGCTTTGCGCAGGGGGAGCGCCCGGTACGCGCACCGGGGAGCGGACCGGGGAGCGTACCATGGGGAAAAATGAATGATAGAGTTTTTAAAAAATGTAGCCTTTTTTAGAAATTGGAGGTAGTTCTAAAAAGAACTGTTTTTTTTCTTCTTTTTGTTGTTTTATATTTTTTGTATTGTTTTTATGAACATTTTGTACTTTTTTTGGGTTTTCTGAACAGTTTTATATTTTTTTTGTAATTTTCATGGGGAGAAACGAAAAAACAGGGAATTGAAAATGGCTCAACTGGAGCAAAAAAAAAAGAAAAGAAATAATTAGGGTTGATTGGGGCATTTATGGTTGTCCCCAGCAAGGACGATGAGCTTCACGCTCTGTTCTCCGTAGGAGATGGTCTTCCCACAATATTTGCATGTGATTCTGAAATCAGCAAATCGTGGCTGAATGCACGGCATCGTCTCACTTTCTTCTGGTGCAGACGCAGTGGGTTGCTTCCTTTTTGAGCTGGTTCGTGTTGATTGGGGAGGGTTACTGGCCAGTTCCCTCATCTCTGCAGCAGAATAGTTTATAGGATGCTTGCGCTGCATGTGACAGATCATTGTGTGATTTCCAAAGGAATATTTTTTATTAGGGTTCCCCCTAGAAAGTTCCATGTCACAGATCAGGCAAGTCACCTTGGCTGCATTTACCTTTTTCTTCCCCTGTGGAACCGAAAAAAACTCCCAAATAATATGTGGTCTGGGCTGGTATGGGGTATTATGTTCTTGGAGAAATGGTCTCCTCACTTCTTCCTCCTCCTCCTCCTCTTCCTCCTCTTGTTGACCACCAATGAAATCTTGTGGTGGTCCTCTTGGTTGTTGTGGTGGTGGTGCAGATGCACCAGCTGCTGCTACTGCTGAAGCCATTATAATGATTAAATTGGTACAGAGAGGTACAAGCAGGTCTTCCTAAGTCAAAGGACAAAGTCAGAATAAGGAAAAAAGGTGGGGTCTTTCATCATTTAGAAAAAAACTGTCCTGAACAAATGAAAAGTGTTATTTTCAGGTCACAAGACCAGGGGCTTCATCATTATGAAACCAAAACTGTTATGAACCAATGAAAAGTGTTATTTTCAGGTCACATGACCCGACGCGCTTACGCTACGCGCCCCGGGGCGCGTAGCGTAAGCGCGTCGGAAATTTACGAGTACTTCCGGGTGCGCTTACGCCGTGCGTGTCACGCAGACGCGGCTACGCGATACGTCACAATCATGTTTTCGTTCGCGATAATGGCGCTTACGGGGCGCTTCATTTAATTACGCTTTCCGATGCGCTCCCCGGGGCGCGCACCGAGAGCGCACCAAGGCAAAAAATATATATATATTTAAAAAAAATTAGGCAAAATTGTAGGGACTGGTAGCCCGATGTGCCTTTGCTATGTTTCAAGATATATGCTCCAGTGGTTTTGAAGAAAATTAACTTTGAAAAAATATATATTGGGCTACATTGGGCTATATATATGTTAGAGCCCAAATGTAGCCCAAATGTAGTCCAATGTAGCCCAATATAGCCCAATGTAGCCCAAAGATGGCCACTAGAGACAAAAAAAACAAATGTAGCCAAAATATTAGCCAGATGTAGCCCAAATATAGACCAATGACAGAATGTCCCAGAGTGTTCTAAAGAACAACTAGTGCGCTAACAGTCTTACTTATAAACTAAGATTTATAGTTAGCAATTAGCATTAAAAAAACTTTGAAATTCACTGAAAAAAACACAGGTTTCACACCAGTTATAGTTAGGAATTAGCATTTAAAAAACCTTTGAAATTCACTGAAAAAACCATAGGTTTCACACCAGTTATAGTTAGGAATTAGCATTTAAAAATCCTATTGAATTCACTGAAAAAACCATAGGTTTCACAGCAGTTATAGTTAGCTGGAAATTTTACTGACATAAAACCATTGAAATTCCAACGTTATAGTTAGTTGGACTCACTATAACTTGCGCGCCTGCAATGCACTGCTGATGACGTCACATATTACATCACTCATGACATGGTCAGTGACATCACTCATGACATCACTGATGACACCATCCAGTGAATGTGTGTCTTTCTGAAAAATAAATATGTTTTATATATGTATATGTAAAGGTCGATGGAAGAATAAATGTTTAAATAAGTGTCTTAATGGATGTTTTTTAAAAAAAAATGATTGGTTAACTGGCTTATAAAGTGTATCTTAGTGAATACATATAATAGCGAGTATTGTTTAAATATTTAAATGTTTGTATCAGTGTTTCACTTTGTGTATAAGTGGCTGCATGGATTGGTGAGTAGCTACACGTGTGTGTATATGTGTTATTAGATGTCTTTTTTTCTATCAGTATGACTGTCTGTATGGTTTGGCGGGGGTGTTACTTAGCATATAGATGCATCAATGACTGACTCACTGTTTGTATGTGTTTTGAAGACAGCATATGTGCAGGACTGTATGGGTGGATGAGTGTGTGTTAGTGAATGAATGCCTGCCTCACTAGTGTCTTTATCAGTAATGGCATATGTTTAATCTAGTATATGTGAGTATTTATGTATATAAGTGAGTATATGTGAGAGTGAGAGATTGTAAGAGTTCCTGTTTAAATAAGTATGTGTTTCTATAAGTGATTGTTTAAGAGAGTAAGTATGTGTACGTTTCCTTAGAAGTAAGGTGGTAGTGTGTGTATATGCAAATAAATGGATGTTCAATAGTTTATTTGCATGTGTGAGTATGTGTGTGAGTAACTTTTGGATGACTGTCGGTGTGTAACAGGATGTATAGGTGTTTCACTACATGAGATGAGTGAGTATATGTATGAGTGACTATATAGAACTGTTGGTGAAAGAGTGGATGTGTATATAGATGGTGGAATTACTGAATTGGTTGTTGTAACTGGTATGGGTATCTCACTTTTTTTGAAAATGTTAGTTTCTATTTTCGAATATGTGTTTCAAGGCTTACATTAAACTGAAAGGAGGTCTGTCAGTCTGTCACAAGGATGGTGTCATCAGTGATGTCATGAGTGATGTCACTGACCATGTCATGAGTGATGTAATATGTGACGTCATCAGCAGTGCATTGCAGGCGCGCAAGTTATAGTGAGTCCAACTAACTATACCGTTGGAATGTCAATGGTTTTATGTCAGTAAAATTTCCAGCCAACTATAACTGCTGTGAAACCTATGGTTTTTTCAGTGAATTTAATAGGTTTTTTAAAGGCTAATTCCTAACTATAACTGGTGTGAAACCTATGGTTTTTTCAGTGAATATATATATATATATATATATATATATATATATATATATATATATATATATATATATATTTCACAGCTCCAATTGTCCACCAAAAGCAGGTTTCGCCGAACTCTTAAGGCGGGTGCCATGTGTTTGTGAGGATGGAATTCACATTTAATATCAGCTCCGACGCTTGCAAGCGTCGGAGCTGATATATATATATTTCAAAGCAACCGCTGTCGTCGGGGCCCCCAACCCTGCAGGGCGGCCGTGACTGAGGAAGACAGCAATTCCCTTTATTTGCAATACAAAGGAAGATGTGCCACAGCCCGGGTCCGGAAAAACAGCATTTATTGTTGATAGTGCAGACAGAAAGAGACGTGATGGCCCTGATGCGTTTCGACAAACTGTCTTTATCAAAGGTGCAGCATCACTTGTGCAATGTTCCCGGTGATTTAAATAGCATACGAGTCCTGTGCCTGGAAACTACCCTGCAATTCCCATAATGCACCTCTAGTGTGCAACGCAATGTCTATATTATCCCTGTGATGTTACAAAATATTGCACACTTCATCATGGTGTTGAGAGGTAAGTACGGTTTGCCAGCAAGAACTGGTGCACTCACTGCCTCCTTCGTATGTCCCCATAATGTCCAATATGCGCAATGTCCGGATCCTGCTAAGAGGAGGTATCGACCTCGCTCGACTCCCTTTCTCACCTAGTGCCGTAACTGTCGCTGGTAAATCCAAAGGCTTGCGGCATGGTGAGCGGGTCATGCCCCCCTTGTTAAACACTTCAAAGCAACGGCTGTCGTCAGGGGGCCCCCAACCCTGCAGGGCGGCCGTAGCTGCGGGAGACAGCACTTCCCGTCATTTGCAATACAAAGGAAAGATGTGACACAGCCCGGGTCTGAAAAACAGCATTTATTGTTGATAGCACAGACAGAAATAGACGTGATGGCCCTGACGCGTTTTGACAAACTGTCTTTATCAAAGGTGCAACATCACTTGTGCAATGTCACAGGGGATTTAAATATCATACGAGTCACATGCCTGCAAACCACACTGCAATTCCCATAATGCACCTCTAGTGTGCAACGCAATGTCTGTATTATCCCAGTGTTGTTACAAAATATTGCACACTCCAGCATGGTGTTGAGAGGTAAGTACAGTTTGCCAGCAAGAACTGGTGCACTCACTGACTCCTTCGTATGTCCCCATAATGTCCAATATGCGCAATGTCCGGATCCTGCCAAGAGGAGGTATCGGCCTCGCTCTACTCCCTTTCTCACCTAGTGCCGCAACTGTCGCTGGTAAATCCAAAGGCTTGCGGCATGGTGAGCGGGTCTTGCCTCCCTCGTTAAACACTTCAAAGCAACCGCTGTCGTCAGAGGCCCCCAACCCTGCAGGGCGCCCGTGGCTGCGGGAGACAGCACTTCCTGTTATCTGCAATACAAAGGAAAGATGTGCCACAGCCCGGGTCCGGAATAACAGCATTTATTGTTGATAGCACAGACAGAAGTAGACGCAATGGCCCTGACGCGTTTTGACAAACTGTCTTTACCAAAGGTGCAGCATCACTTGTGCAATGTTCCAGGTGATTTAAATAGCATACGAATCCTGTGCCTGGAAACTACCCTGCAATTCCCATAATGCACCTCTAGTGTGCAACGCAATGTCTATATTATCCCAGTGATGTTACAAAATATTGCACACTTCAGCATGGTGTTGAGAGGTAAGTACGGTTTGCCAGCAAGAACTGGTGCACTCACTGACTCCTTCGTATGCCCCCACAATGTCCATTATGCGCAATGTCCGGAGCCTGCCAAGAGAAGGTATCGACCTCGCTCAACTCCCTTTCTCACCTAGTGCTGCAACTGTCGCCGGTAAATCCAAAGGCTTGCGGCATGGGGAGTGGGTCATGCTCCCCTCGTTAATCACTTCAAAGCAACCTCTGTTGTTTATTTATTACCTACTAGCGGTCGCGAGTAGGTAGTTATAGTTATGACCTTGTTTCTATTCAAAAAGCATTTTTTTCTTTTCCCAATAACTTAGGCGCCGGCAGACGAATCTTTGCGAAATTTTCAGAACTAGTGGGGCGCTCCGGTCAGCTCCTATCTTGAAAGTTTCTGGGTGAATCGTCAAGCGGGGGCTGAGAAAAAAGGGCGCTCTCAAAACACATTTTCCCCATCTTATTCTCCATAGGAAACTTTAGACAAATATACAGCCCTAACTGCTGAAAGGAATGACACCACATTTGGCAAAAAGGTAGGTCTTGGGTCAGAAAGATCCCTTTTTTTAAATGGTGTAAATCTGTTCAGTATTTCCTGAGAAATTAGAAAAAGAAAAAGTTTCGATATCTATGTCTGCCGTGGGTTTGCGTACCCTCCCAAGCACGAGCTTCATTTTGATTGGCTGCCAACACTCCAAACCAGAAACTGTTGGCAGCCATCTTGTGACTCAGTAACCGAGTCACAAGATAACAGTGAAAAAGAAGTTAAAAAGAAGAAAAGAGGGCAGGGTACAAACGTCTGACCACTTAGGCCTGCTCAGGGGTCCCACAAGGACCCCCAGGGCAAAAACAAGCATTTTTTTAAAAATCGTCCAAATTCGCAATAGGGTCGCGAATCCGGCAGAGAAAAATAAAAATAAATGAAGCGTGTCCTCCTGTGCTTCGTTATATTTAAGCCCACGGGTGCGCCAGGCCCCGGGGGCACTGCCAATTAATTAGCAAGGGCCCGCAGCCCCAGGGACCGCCACCTCCCTAGGGTTTTCAGTAACAAACGTGGGGGCACGCGGCCCCCCCACAGCCCCAGGGACTTCCACCTCCCCAGGGCTGTGAAAAAAATACGTGGGTGGTCCCAATTCCCCCACGTTGCCCCAGGGACCACCACCTCCCTGGGTCTCTTTTTGTAAATAAAATATGTGTGGGGGGCTTGAGCCCCCCCCCCACATGCCCCAGGCACCACCACCTGCCCATGGCACTCTAAATTTAAATTTGGGGGTCCGTTAAGGACCCCCAGGACTTGGGGACCACCACCTCCCCGGGGCTTTTAAAGTGAAGAGAGGGGGGCCGAGTGGCCATCCTCATGAAGCCTTCGATGGCCCTGGGAACTGCCATCCCCCAGGGCTGGCTCATGCAGTGTCCCGGGGTGCCCACCCCCAGGACACTGCTGTTTGCAAAGACAGGGCGGGATGAGGATAGATTCCCATTCACTAAAACTGTTGCTGAGGGATCCTGGTATATTAGTTGAATTGCTCTACAAAATTTGCCTCCAAGCTTGTATCGTTTCAAAACAGAAAACAAATAAGCCCACCTTACCCTATCAAAGGCTTTTGAGGCGTCTAAAGATATTACTGCTGAGGGGGCCAGGTAGGTTGTTGAGAAATCAATAGCTCCTATAAACCCACGTGTTCACTCATGTAGATATCTTCCTTTAATAAACCCCTTCTGGTCCTTGTGTATAACATCTCCTGCTATCTTACTTAATCTCCCTGCCAGGAGTTTTGTAAAGATTGTATAATCTATATTCAGGAGAGATAACGGTCTATACAATTGTCAACTAGTGGTATTCTTCCCTGGTTTTAAAATAAGAGTAGTTATTGCCTCATTCCAAGAATTTGGTAGCTGTACCCCTTGATCAAAAATCTCCCCGATCATTACGGTCAGATCTAGATTTAACACCTCACATAGGGTTTTATAAAGCTCCGCTGATATATCATTGGGCCTGGCAGCTTTCGCCCCCTTACTTGACTGTATGGCTGTATTAACCTCCTCCTGTGTGATATCCTGATTTAAAAACTTTTTCTGGGTAGCATCTAGGGTTTCATAGAGTCTGCTAACCAACCATTAACCTCCTCTTTTAGTGCTATTTCTCCTCCGAGTATAAAACATAGAAGTAGTCTTTAAATCCCTCTTCCATCTCCGTCTCACTGCTCAGAATATCGCCAGACCGCTCCTCCTTGATTTTCTTAATCTGATTTTTATTCTGATCTACCTTGATCTTCAAGCTAAAAGCTTCCCTTCTCCCTCCCATACTCAAAATGAGATAGCTTGCTAGCATCTCATCTTTTTTAATCCAAGTTTGGAGGATTTCTTCCATTTTGGTTTTCAATAAATGCAGTTCTTTCTCTTTTGCATTCCTACCGTCATCTACTAGACTTCTTTTTGTTTCAGCCTCTAACTTTTCCATTTCATTCTCTAAGTGAGACACTTCATTCCTGTATTGTTTATTTCTATAACAGACTGCGCTCGTAATCTTACCTCTGATAAATTTAGCGTGTCCCATGCTATCCCAGTGGGAGCTGAACCAATATTAATCTTAAGGAATTCTCCTGCTTCTATTATCAGATTTTCCATTACTTCCGTATCTGCCAGTATGGTACGATCTAACGTCCACTTACTTTCCATAAACCTACTAGTGCCCTTGATTGTTATTGTCAATGCCGATTGATCTGACAAATCGGCCATCTTATACCCAATCTCTAGAATATCCTCTCTAAGGTTCCAATCTACTAAGAAGTAGTCTGTCATCGATTTATGCCCATATATCTTATTATGGAATGAGGCACCCTGCAGACTTCTGACCCTCTCTCTCCAAAAGTCACAAAGAGCATGTTGTTTCTTCATAGCTTTCAAAATGCACGTGACTTAGGGGTAGGTACAGCTCTGCTTTTGTTTGATATATCTAAAATCCGGGCCATTGTCACATTAAAATCTCCTGCCACAATTACGGGGCCTAGAAAATCTAACAAATGAGTAAACAGGCATTTAAGTGGCTCACAATCATCGTGATTTGTACCATAATATCCCACTAATGTTAGTGGCATATCATTTATCTTTTTGTTTGCTATGATCCACATGCCCCCCTTATCCGCCCTCATATCCGATATCCATAATTTTGCCTGTTTTTTCACTACTATTGCTACCTCGCTTCTATTCGTGCTCTGATCTGTAGATCCCATCTGTTGTACCCATCTTTGCTTTCTGAATAGCTCAACACATTCTTTTTTCACCAGCTGTGTCTCCTGTAGGATCAAAACCTGTGCAGGAGAATCTCTAAGGTCCCCTAGTATCTTATCACTTCTCCCCTTCGTGTGTAACCCAATGAAATTCCATATTAAAACCTGAACAGACATATCATTTTTTTTTCTACCTACCCTCCATTTTGGCCCGTCTATCTCTTCTAAGTACCTTAGGTCTCTCTGAGGTTTTTGAGGAAACTGTTATCATTTTTCCCACATGCTCCTCACCCAGTGCACCCTTCACTCCCCCACCTTCCCTATGAGAACCCATCCATACTTCTTCCTGGACTTGATGTCAGTCCAAATTTTCTTTTCTGCACCACAGGCACCCACCACTTAAAACAACATGAACAAAAGCAAATTCATATCTATATCTCCTGGATATCCTTCCCCAATAACCCTGAGAAAAAAACAAGGCTCACCCTGGCCAACAGCTCCACTTGTATGTATATAATCACCTAGATTCCCACTCCTTCCTTGTCAATAGCCTTTAATAGGTCATCTTCCTCTTTTGATCTTCTTAACATATGCATTTTATTGTTGTGCATAACTCCTAAGGATGCAGGAAATTTAAGCTGTGCTGTCGCCCCTACTTTATTAATTCATCTAAAGGCTTTCCCAACTCCCATTTTCTATATAAGGTGACCCATGGTAGATCTGATCTAATTTCAAATGAGAAGTCTCTCCCCCTCAATGTCTTCAATTATAACTTACATAGAAGGATTTTTCCTTTAGAGCTTATGTTTGAAAGTTTAGTGGGATCTTCCGTGGCTTAACCCTATTTGGATTTTTTCTGAAGGGGTCGCCATGTGGCCGTGGATATCTTTACAATTTCCTCCTCACTTTTATCGATCTGAACCAATTCCTTTATAAGAGAGACCACATAAGCTTTCAGGTCATCACCTTCCTTTCCCCCTGGGACATTCAATACCCTCAAGTTATTCCTTTTTGAGTTGTTTTCAAGCTGTCCCAGTTTCTCCTGCAATCCCTGCTCATCCCGTCATAGTGCTTGTAACTCCGTTTTACTATTGCTAAGGTCTTTATTCAGCCCCTTCACCATAGTTTCAAGCGTTTGTGTCCTTATAGACAAAATGTCAATCTTTTTTTCAGGGGCCTCACAGAAACTGCGTATCTTCCCCTGATTTGCTTCTGACACAGCGAAACCCTTCCTGATATCAACAGTGAGTGATAAAAACATAGGGCCAGATGTATCAAGCAAATTCGCATTCGCAAATGCAAATTTGTCAACTGGAATGTATGAAGCAAAATCTGGTACAAAATAAGGAATCGCAAAATTTGCGATTCCTTAGTTTGCAATTGCATTTAAGGAATCGCAAATTTTGCGATTCCTTAAATGCAATGTATGTAGCAATAAAAATGAGCAAAATGCCCTTAAGGAATCGCAATTTACCACCAACTTCTAGTTGGTAAAGTTGCGAATTCCTTGAAAAATGCACATTTTTGCATTTTTCAAAGTGCCATGTGACGCACATACATGCCCTTAGGTCATGTATGTGCGCCACATGTGCACCCATGCATATTTCAGGGGTGCAACAGGGTGTCCTTTGGACACCCCTGCACCCTTGAAATTATTCTCAATTTGCGATTAGCAAATTGCGAATCGCAAATTGAGAATAACTTCCCATTCATTCCTATGGGCCTCCTGCTCCATAGAAATGAATGGGAAATTATTCCTTAATTGCGATTAGCAATTTTCTAATCGCAATTAAGGAATTTTAAGAAATCGCTAAAAAATAGCGAATTTCTTCATACATCCCAATTTGCAATTCCCAAATAGCGATTTCTAAAAAATCGCTATTTGGGAATCGCAAATGATGGTAATGATACCTCTGCCCCATAGACTCTAAGAAAAAGGGTGATGTCTCTTCATTTGTTTTCTCTTTTCCTAATTTCTTTAAGGCTATGTCTAGTGGGAGCTTCTCCCCATCTTTGTCTTGTGTAGGATCATCCACCTGGGGCCCTGCTTCCTCTATATTATCACCATTTAAAGCAGTTTCTTGATTAATACACTCTGGGCTAGATAGACTCCCCCTGCTGTCATTATTGGTGTAACTGGTTTTAGCCCCACCTTCCCTACAGCAGCTTGCTCTTGCTCTCGGAGAGTTACTACGGGCGGTAAAACCTTAAAAAAGGACCAATGGGAGAGGATAATTTTTTGACTTTATGCTCTAAAATATAATTTCTTCTCTGTGTTCTCCCTGTCCTTTGCGTCTCTCTCCTGGGCTTCACCTTGGGTCTACACACGTGTTTGTGGGTAAGTTCCTTCTGCACTATGAATCGCAGGCCCAGAAATTGGGGGAATATTTAATGGCTGCTCAGGGAGTTGTTTTTTATCACCATCCACTAAATTGGTGGTCATTTGTAAAAACAATGATCTTGGACAGACTATGTCAGGGGTCTCCAAACGGGTCCTGGAGGGCCGGATCCATGCCGGATTTTTAAAATAACTACATCTATCTCAATGGGGATATCCCAAAAATCTGGCATGGATCCGGCCCTCCAGGACTGGTTTGGAGACCCCTGGACTATGTTTTTCCCCATCAGGGCTGGACCCCCTACCTCTCGCAATTGAGGTTGCCTTGCCGGCGAGGTGTGTTTCTCTGGGTTTTCCTCCTCTGTGCCATCCGCAGAAGTCAGAGAGCCTTTCATCTATTCAGGAACCGCGGGTGCAATGTATGTGTGGATGCTGCTCCCGCTGACCCAGAGGAGACCTCGTGTTGCTGCCCTGCGGCTCGCAGCCCTAAACCAGCGCGAGCCCCTGACATTCGTGTCCCTGCTGTCCCGGCTCCGCTGCCTCTCTACAGCCTCCACCGATACTGCTCCGGACATGATGAGGCACATTAATCCGATGTAGCGGGGCTCAATTAGCCTTGGTGATGCGTGCCTCGCAGTGCCCCAGCGACTTAAATGTAGCTTGGCACCATGTTCTCCATTCTGTAGCCCACCAACACTTTTCTTGATGCTTGCTCCCCATGTTCTCACACACCCTTCCCAAAGTGCACACACTCTCTCTCTCTCTCTCTTCATAATGCTCTCACACTCTCTCTACTGTGCCCTCCTACTAACTACTGGTATTGCATTTTCAATGCCATTCCCTTCTCCAGGAGAATGCTATGGTATTAAGAGGTTTGGCATACATAATTGGAAAATGTCATTTCACATAGCTCTAGTATGGGTACACCTGTGTCATTATGTCTACAAATGTGTTTGTTTTACAGTTCGTGGAGTCCCTGCAGAGACAAAGTGATGGCAGAAGTTTAATTAGGCGTCCTGGCTGATGCACATGACACATGTTCTGCTAATCAACACCAGATGCTAATTAAAGTGTTTCTGCCCTTGTTGAACACATTATTATTACTAGAGCAACATCATCCTTGAAGGAAGACAATGGATGGTATGACTAAATTACAAAAAATATCAATAGTGATACTGCCAGAAAAATAAACAAACAAGACCCACAGCGACTTATTATTGTGAACATAACACTAACAAAACTGCCTCTCATATCTTGGGCACTGGCACAAATGATGGCCAGATTTTCCTTGTAACTTTGAAATGTTGAAACCTGATAGTTTCTAATAGTAATAAAACTATTAATAATATTAATATGGAATGACACCCTTTTGAAAGTTTGGAGATCTAACTAGCCTGTACTATGAAATGCAGGTCTGATGTTAGCAAATATGTACTTCTTGTACAGGTGCAAACATAAAGAGGATCCCAACTATGTCAATAAGTGAGGTGGGTCCTGCCAGAACTCTGACCTGCAGTAATTATCCAGTGACATTGAAATGAGTCATTATCGGACCCTAAATTCATGTTCTTATCTCTACAGGCAAAGATAAGTCCTTAAGTTCTCTGCAATTACTGTAAAACCCATAAGGTATTCCACATTAGAGAAGTGGTAGGGCCTGGTTACATTTCACATGTTTTACTTCATTCTCCACTACTTAAGAGTATTCATCTTTTCCAGATATAGTGTTTCTGTAGTTAGTTTCATGCAACATATGACAGTTACACAGTTCATAACTCAGAGACGGCAATTCAAATACTGATCAGGTGATAGACAATGCGAAATGCAGAATTGTGTGTTTTCATGCTTTAAGCCATGCCCAAATTATTAGGCCCCCCTCATGGAAGGGATTTCTAGTCACAGTTCTTCTGCCATGCCCATTTTAGAGCACCCCCTTTTTAATCCCACTTAAATCACTACTCCCACCCAGCAACTACACACTAGCAAAGACTGCATCTTAAATGGCAGTTCATTCTATCCAGTCCCTAGCGTTTACAAAGGCGTAAAATTCAGTATTTTCATTGGAAAGAAATAAAAATGTATTCTGAAATGATAGTGTGTCTGAATTAACAGTGCTTTTTAGATGATGCTCTGGTAAATGATTTTTCATCTAAAGTTTCTTCTCCTTCATTGCTTATCCGAAGCACCCATTTTGAGTGATATTTACCATTTACAATTGTGTCCGTGTTATCCACTATTATCACCCTAATCTCTTCTTGCAAACGCCTGCATTTCTTCATTGAAATGTGTAACTTCTTTCGATATTTGAATCTACTCCAGGATGTGACTGCCCAAGGAACTTTGTATCTCATTTTTCGGGTGTAATCATTTAATAAACCCCGCCTCTGGTCATGCAGGTTTATTTTCTTTGGACCCTCAGGTGACTCCTCGATGGACTCATGGGGCCCAATGATGGGCGCATTTTAAGTCTTTTGATATTTAACACAGGCCAATTAGATGTTGTATGTTTATTTTGCATTTTTTGATTATTATTGTGTTTATTGTGACACCTTGAGTGGGAACATCATTTCTCCTTTCTAGGTCCTGACGAAATGCCTTGGGGAAAGGTATAACAATAGTTGACCAAAAAAAGAAAAAATAGGTATTCACGCCTAGGGGTTCTCCCACACATCCCTAGATGTTAGCATACTATTTTGGAGGTAGGAAATACATTTGTTTTTGGACCCACTAATCTGTTATTTTTTAAAAAAAAATCTCTACTTTTGCTAAAAATAGCACTCCGTTTTGATTTACCATAAGTGGTTAGGTGTACAGGGACACCCCTGGCTTTTAAAATCCATTGCTCCCGTGTATTCGTTGGCAGTAGCATGCCCCTGTCCGTAGAGGGCAGGGATGGACCCTATGATGAAGCATGCCACACAGGGGAAACCCGGGTGAGTGAGGGTTTTATGAAAATCATTTTTTTCTTTCCATCTGTGTTTCTGCAAGGAAATAAAATAACCCCCACTTTTTCAGTCTCTATATAGAAGGTACCCCTTTTGACCCCTATTTATACATGCATTTGTAGTCAGGGATTTGCATCAAAATCTGACAGATACTTGAGACAAATGTAATAAGGAGAATTATTAAAATGTCCCCATGTTTTTCCTACTTTGCATGTGTGCTGCATTGTGCATCACGCATACAAAGCAGGCAAAGTGTTTAACAGATTTTGTATTGGAAGAGTTATTTTCAAGTACAAAAGCTATTTCTTACAGAATGCACACACACTTGCAATATGGCACGAGGGTGTGTGCATGGGCGCATGGCAACCTAAAGTCCCCCAGCGCAGGGAGAGAGGCAAACAGCTCCATATCTTAGTAGATTTGGCACGGTTCTGCTCTCTCTCGTTCATGCAATGCATCACAGCAACTGTAGTCGCTTCACTGGCACTGCACTGTATGATTTGTTTTTAAATCTGGGCCTTGGTGTGTGATGGATGCTTGAAACAATGACTGTGCCTTATATTTGACGTTGTGTGGAAGAACTGAAGGTTGCGTCTGGCACTTGGTGATGAGTTTGGCCCTTAAGTGGCCTGGGCATGTTCAGCTGTGTCTTGGTATGTGCATATGCATGTGGGGATGCGTGCATGCTGGTGGTATCTACAAACCAAACATATCAAGGCAGCATTCCTTGCATATAATGGCTGCACTCATCGCATATCATGAGACTACAGGAATAATTCTATATGATTGACACAAAAACCTTTTGCATTATTTATTAATCTTTCTTTCAATGTTTACTCTTATGTTTATTGGTGATAGTTTGAGGAATCATTACCTTAATGCCATTATGTGATAGGTCATGTGCCACCACTTTCTCCAACATTGCCATGCACAAAAGGTCACGTGATGTCACTTCCTGTGATGTCATCAGTGGCTGACCATTTGAATGATATCACTTTTGCTATCCCTGACATTTTTGTGAATTATGTCTACGATCGTCCTCTTCGTACTCGATAGCCTCATCTCTTGAGAGCCCCTCTGGGTACATTACTGTCATCTGTTAGAGCTCGTAGCATTAGCCACATGAATCTGCCACAGTAGGCCCTACCTTGAAAGCTAAAAAGAAAGTCCTATGCTCTAAGAAAATGATCCTCTTATGTGGTCAGAAATTGTGTCTGTCTTTGACCCAACTCCATCAAATGTTCTTTCATCATTAAGGATCTCTCAACGTCCTCACATGTATACGTGCATCAGAACATCTGCAAACATATTTCAACTCATTTGTTTTTCAAGTAATCAGTATGAGGGAGTCTGAACAGAAATAAACCACATTTCGCAAAAATTGACAGTTGAATCCTGTTGCCTTTCCTTAATGCTAACTCCTACCAATCACATATGTGTCTTTAAAACTTAAACCATCCAATTCGATCCAAGACAGCTTCTAAAAACCCCAAGGGCATGCAAGCACTGAGCATCCGGTCCAGAAGGAACATGAACCCTAACACAAAATTTTTAAGAAGCACAGACAAGGTATTTTAGGTAGGAACTTTATTAAGTTCACTGGAACAGCCCCTAGACACACCCTGTCTTCAGCAACTGTGTCATCCTCTGCCTGCAAGGTCCAGCGGGAATGGTGAACTACACGTCCGCGGTTGCGGGTGCCATCTTGCCTCCGAAAGGCACGAGGGTGAAGCCGAGGGATGTGGAGCAGCCGGAGAGGACTGCCGATGGGACTCAGGCGAGAGAGGACAGCCCGTGCGGATTCACTGAATTAGGCAAGAATGGCAGTGCTCCTACTATTAAACCTAAAGGTGTGCAGACTGGGAAAAAGATTCCAGTGCTTTTTTGCTGCAGCCACGGATAAGCGAAAAGGGAAATAGGGGCAGCTTGTATTTGAAAAATGGGGCAGAGCCTGGTGTTTTGAATGGCGCAGGACTGCCGGGTGTGAGAAATGTGAGTTCAAGTACTGTCTCAGATTCGGCTCCTACCCCTAAAGACCCCACTGATAATGTAATATCTCCTTTGGAATTAATGGGTGGTGCTGCTATTAATGTGGGTGGCACAGGAGATATAGAAGATATGGATATGGACTCTGTCCCTGGTGCTAGTAGGGGGAGACCCTCTTTCATGTCAGATGACAAAGGCTCAGGACCCGAGCAGTTGCAAATACTGGATACTGAATCGGGTGATTTTTATTCCCTCTCTGAGCATTACAAGTCTTCATGTGAAGACCTGGCTACACATTATTCCACAAAAATGAGTATGGCTGATGGTAGCGATCCCAGCAGCCTGTTTTTGGAAGAATCAGGGGAAGGTTTTGAGGATCAGCTGCACACGGTACGGAAAAGGCTAGAGCTGAATGTAAATTCTGCCATGAACAACACTGCACTGGATCAAGATTTGGAACAATTAAATGTTGAAGGGGACGTGGAAGAAGTCTCTTTAACTTTGATTTCCCGTTCGATTATGTCCCATTGTGATGAAACAAGAGAAGAAAGTCAAAGAGTGCAAAATCTTTGTCGCAAGCTGCAGAATTCCGTAAGACGTATACAAAGTCTCATGGCGATTTTATTGCAAGATTTAATGAGGCTGAACATCTAATATCCAACTTGGAGGATGAACTTGTTCAACAAAAGGGTATCACTGAGCAGCTGCAGTCTACCAGGAAGGATACTCAATGGAAAATGGCGGATTTAGAAAATAGAGCCCGTCGGACCAATCTAAGACTACTCCAGATTCCAGAGGGGAAGGAAGGGCAGGATCCACGGAGATTCATTGTAGAGCTGTTTAAAAAAGCCTTTCCTGAGTTGACTAGGTGGGACTGGGACAGAGAAATTGAACGGCCCATAGATTTCCTTTTAATATCCGTCTCAGAGCTGGGCAAGGGGTCCCTAAGCCTAGAGCCTTCCTAATCTCATTCAACAGCTTTCTGGCTCAAGAGGAGGTGTTTCAGCTAGCACGACCTGATATAAATCGAGTTGGAGGCACGTTGAATTTTTTGCTAGGCCGGATCTTTGTCCACATATTGTTGAGCTCCGATGGCAGTTTCGGCAGTTGATTGCGCAATTTCAAGTCAAGGGAGCACAAGCTTATTTAATGTTTCTAGCAAAACTAAAAGTCATTTTTCAAGAGCGTACTCGCTTTTTCACTAATATAGTGTTAGCTAAAGAATATTTGGGCTCTATTTAGTAAAGCTGTTTTTCAGGGATTAGACATAGCTAACCTGGGAAAGGTCCGATTATGATTGTGGTTTTTTTCCTTTCTCTCCCTTCTATGATAAGACTGACGAATAACATATTTTCTCTCTCCTTTCATTTACTTATTTCACAATTTTAGTGGTTTAGAAAGGCTTGCAAGGGATAGCGGGAGGATACAGGAGCTTGCATCTACAGGACCATAAGTCCTAAAGCCTTGTTACAGGGGGTGGGAGTGGGGTGGGAGGGGGAGGGGTCTAATGGGGGGGCACAGGGAAGGGCATGGTTGGGCACGTTGGTGGGGGAAAAAAGGGGGAAAAATCCACAGTAATGATTATCTTGAGGAATACAATAAAAATAAAAATTGCGATATGGTCACAAGGAAAACAAGAATTTATTGGTATGGTCTTAATCGGGTTTGGGCAGCCTTAAGTGGTGTTAAAACCACATTATTGCAATGATTTCTAAAGGGATAACATGTTGTTCGCTGAATGTCTCTGGCCTTAATGATTTGTCGAAAAGAAAGCGGGTAGCTGCGGAATGCGAGTTATAAACCCAGACGTGGTGTGTGTGCAGGAAACGCATACACCCTGGCCTAAACGATATATTTTAAAAGGGCTTAGATTTTCACTTACTATGGCCTCTAAGCAACTTCATATGACGCGGGGTGTGGCTATTTTAGCTAAATCTAATATACAGTTTACAGGTCGCGCTTTGGCCGACAACTTAGGGCGTTGGGACATTTTTGAGTATGGAATTGGTGATAGTAAATTTACCATTTGTACAATATAGGGCTCTAAGTTAGACGAGGCAGAAATTTTGGAGGAGTTAAACTTAGAGCTGGCCACTTGGGGATTACCGCTGGTCATATATGGAGATATAAATATTAATTTGGATAATCAAGAATTGTTGGATGAGCCGCAAAGATACAAAAAGGTTGCAAACCACGTGTATTTAGAGCTTTATATAACTTAGTGAATGATCATGGGCTAGTTGACGTTTGGAGTAAGTTGAACTCTAAGGATCCGTGGTACACATTTTATTCCTTTCCTCATAAAAAATTAGTTTGTTTAGACTACTTTTTTGTTTCCTTCCCAGCTCTAGCTGTGGCTTCGGCTCAAATATATCCCAGGATTTCCTCTGACCACTCTCCAATTGTTTTGGAATTGAGTATCACTAGTCGGAAGATGGTATCTAAGACTTTTTCTTTTGATCAGAAACTATGTTTTAATGATGAGTTTAGAGAATATATGGGCAGATGGATAAATTATTTTTTTGATAATAATAGGAAATCGACGCATATTACAAATATTTGGGATACATTTAAGGCCTGTTTTCGAGGTGAGGTATTTAATTTTGGACTTTACCAGCAAAAGAAAATTAGATTAAAGCTGCAGGGACTGTATGATGCTTTAGGAGAGGCAGAAAGTAATTTGGCAGCGGGGATTCCACAGCATAGTAACAATATCAGGGGTCTAGAAAATCTGGTTTACAGTGCTCGGGCTAAGATATGGAATGTCGAGAGTGCTAAGAAGTATTTAGTTTATAAAAAAGAAAATCATGAATATGGAGAGACTGTTGGCAGATGCCTGGCCTTACGATTACGAATGAAAGAGTCTTCCAGGTCCATACTGTCTTTGAAGAATAAGAATGGGCGAGTATATCAGGACCCTCAGCAGATCTTATCTATTTTTCATCAGTTCTACACCAATTTATACACACAACAAGATCACACCGGGGTTAATGACAGTGTATTCTTAGAGGATGGAACTTTAGTCTTAGGTCCTCAAGAAGCAGAACAGCTGGATAGTCCCATATCAATGTCAGAACTAGAAATGGCAGTTAATAATCTTGCCTTGGGAAAAGCGGCTGGCCCTGACAAGATTCCGACAAAAGTTTATAAACTCTTTTTTCACTATTTAAAGGAAGAAATGCTGAATACTTTTCGGGCTGAGCAGAAGGGTCATGCTCCGAGGTCATGAGCTAAAGCTTCCATAGTGGTTTTTTGCAAGAAGGGTAAAGACCCGGAATTGGTTGGATCATATCACCCAATTTCCTTGTTGAATTGCGATAGAAAAATGTATTCTAAGATATTGGCAAACTGCGTACCTAAGGTAATTAGGTCTCAAGTGTCTGTAAATCAAAATGGGTTTATACCTTCTCTGGGGACTACTACTCATGTAAATAAAGTTATTACTTTGTTTGATGTGGCATGTAAGGAAAAGCGAGATTTAGGATTAATTTTATTGGATGCAGAGAAAGCATTCGATCGGGTGGAGTGGGGTTATCTATGGCAATTGATGCGTCGTATGGGCTTTGGACAGGGATATTTAACTGCCCTTCAGGTATTATATACTGAACCGATTGGTAGAGTTACTACTATGGGGCTATCATCAGAGGACGTGAAAATCACTAGAGGTACTAGGCAAGGGTGCCCCTGTTCCCCACTTTTATTTGCTTTATATATTAATCCTTTTATTGAACAGCTGAATAATAATCCTTGTATTAAACCCTTTTGTGTTATTGATATTCCATTTTCTGTTTTCGCATATGCAGATGATATTGCAGTGACATCAGCCGATCCAATGCTCGCAATTCAAGAGATTGAACAATTAGCAATATTGTTCAGCCAGGTATCAGGATATAAACTTAACGTGACCGAAACTCAAATACTTTGTTCAGAAAGTATCGTAGCACAGGATATTAGAGTGTTAAAAGAGGTGACTTATCTTGGTTTTAGAATGAGAACCTCAATGTCAGAAATGGTTGACGCTAACTGGAGTGTGTTGATACAAAGTGTTAAGGACTCCCTTGATAAGTGGGCTCGGCTACAGTTTACTTTAATAGGTAGAAGCAATATCATTAAAATGCATGTCTTACCGAATGCTTTATATATATTTAGATTAATTCCCTTGGAAGTGACAAGCGCTCAGCTGCAACATCTTCAATCTGTGTGTGCAAAGTTTATCTGGGCCCTGCGTAAACCAAGAAGAGCCAGCAGGTTTATGACCCTTCCAGTGGAGAGAGGTGGTTTGGCCATACCAGATTTTGCCCTATATATTTATGCATGTTTTTTGTTAAAAATGCGGATTTTATTGACTGGGGAAGGAGTGGTTAATGTAGCCGAGGCCCCTTAAATTTTCGCTATTTTACTTAGATCTGAAGCACGACAATGCTTATTTAAAGAAATTGATGGGAGCTACTTTAAGAGAACAAGATTTAAAGTTTTGGAAAGTGCCTTTAGAGTATGGAAACAAATTCGCAAACTTTGCTCATTAGAGAAGGTATCTTATTACACACCTATGAATGCTGAAAAGATTCTTCCCCCTATTTTCTGGGATAATGTAGCTCTTGTATGGAAGAATAAAGATATTACAAGACTAGGGGAGTTGTATGCAAAAGGGGGGCTTCTTGTGTCTTATGTCTTTTGAGGAATTAGGTAGAATGTATAGTTATCGAATTTTCCGTTTTTCAAATCTAGATTACTTAGTCCGCAAAAAAGTTTTATTTGTACCCAATCGTCTTGTGGAAGCAGTAAGACGGCAGGAAAAGATAGGGGTGCTATATAAGTTAATTTCATCTTGTAGATCTGATGATCTAGGGAAACACAACGCTAAATGGTCTGAAATTTTAGGAGAGAAGAAAATATCTATTGAAGATGCTATTGCCAGATCTTAGGTCGTGTTATTGTCAGCTAATTTGAAAGCGCAATTGTTTAAGACAGTCTTTGACCTGTATTATAGCCCGGCTCGCATGCTTAAATGGGGGGAGTTTATGATGGTAAATGCTTTCGCTGTCAAGTAGATGATGCGGACAGCTAACATATTTTTTTCAGTTGTTGTAAATTATCCAGATTTATTATGGATATAGAAAAATGTATGTCTATAATTTGTGACAGTCCGATGCGGATTACACCCGCCATAATGTTATTAGGGATGGGGTCGGAAATTGATAAAGGTACTCCACTTTATAAACATCGCAACTTGATTTTTGTTGCAATGACTGTTGCTCGATTATGTATTGCTTCTAAATGGCTTCAAAATGACCCCCCAGCATTTATAGCATGGCGGGCCAAATTGTATAATTTGTTTAATTTAGAAATTAGCTTATTTTCCGTTAAGGGTGTAAAAAAGAAGAAGATTGGGTTGAGTATTTGGGGTGCTTTTGCTGACCATACATGATCTTGTGTCATTGTTTAAAAGATGTACGGGCCCCATTAGGATGACGGGCGGTTTGCCTCCGCCAGGCTGGCGGTGGCCACCGCCGGCCTGGCGGAGGCAAACCGCCCGACATTGCAAGCCCAAATCCCCCCGCCATATTAGGATGGCGGAGGGGAAGGTGGCGGTGCAAAATACCGCCCGCCTGTTTTCCGCCCCGGTCGCCTAGCGGCCGGGGCGGAAAACGAGTAACATGCAGGCGGTGTCTGTTAGACACCGCCCGCAATATTACCATGGGCATTTTTAGATGGCTTTCCGCGGCGGCGCTGCCGCCACGGAAAGGCATGCGGTCTTCACTCTGGGGGCCCCCTGCGGGCCCCCAGAGTGAAGTACAGGTGGGGGGTGCACATGGGGGGTACCTGTGGTACCCCCCTTCATTCTCATTTGCAAAGCGGCAGGCACCGCGCGGTGCCTGCCGCTTTGCAAATGAAAATGTGAAAGTGCATTTTCTGCATTGTGGCGGGCGGTGCAGAGCGCACCGCCCGCCACAATGCTGAAAATACAGGATGTGCCCGCCACTGTGGGGGGCACATCCTAATGGTGTGTGCGGGACCCCCGCCCTTAGGGCGGGCGGTCCCGATTTCCGACAGGATGGCGGGCGGGCAAAGCCCGCCCGCCATCCTAATGGGGCCCGTAGTGTTGGAATATATTACTGTGGTATAATAAAAATGAAATAAAACAACAACAAAAAACTACACACCACTTTTCCTGGAACCCTAACAATCACTCACCAACCCTAAACTTCACTCACCTGTGAATCTTAAAAACTCCTCACCACCGCAACTCCACCAATGTCTGGTACCTAAAACACCCTCACCAACCCCTAAACTCCACCCATCCCTGAATCCTAAAAGCCCTACAAACCCCTCACCACCCTAAATATCAGCCATCTTTGAACCCAAAAAGCCCTCACTACTTTTAACCTTCATCATCAGTGTGTGATTCTGGATGTCTCCTAAAAATACAATTCCTTTAATATTCAATTTATTTGTATTTCTTTTAAATTGCCTTTCCTTAAAATTAGTTTTCCATGATCTGGTTTTCTCAAATGTGGTTTCCCAGTTTCTGTTTTTCCATTAACTCAGATACATCACTCTCCCACATGTATTTCATTTGTTTTATAGTGCTACTCATATCAGTGTAGGGTGTCAGAGCACTTTACATCGCACACACATTATGTAGAAACACAGACTCATGTGTGTAAATCAGTGTGTAGCAAATGTTACATAAGACAAACAGGACCATAAGGCATAAGAGTCACATGCCATCCACATTGACAGGCAGTACATCTTAAGAGTGCTTGGTCTAGATAAACACAAACTCGGGTTTTAAAAAATAACATAGTGGTTGATGTTGGCTTTCTTAAAAAGAATGCATTTTTACCCAAGTAAACCCTTTTTTGGCAACATTAGGATAATGCACAACTGGAAAAAAAAACATAACGTTCTAAACTATACCTTGCAATTTGCATGCACCTCTTTGATGACCGTTCATACCTCACTGTGCTATATTAGAATTGTAATTTATTAACTGAAAGTAACAGAAAGTTCACAGTGACAAAAGTAGTAACCCACTTAGCTATCTATTTAAAATACAGTTCAGTAATCTGCATGGTACAGGTGCTTTGCATCAGGCATTTAACCCTCTGTGCTACTTTATGATGAGTCAAATCTGCAACTAGACAACATTCTGATTCTGGCATTAGTCAGCAGAGTTATCCTGACACTTTTATTGTTGCCTGAGAAAATACAATGCCCCCGATTTTGACGCCTGTTGCGGTGGCACTGATTGCACTGCCCTAAAGCCGGCCCTGATTGGAAATGCTTGCACATGATGCACTGGAGTCGGCAAAGTAGAGAAATGCTAATCAGCAATCATCTGGTATTAACTAACACAACATTAATTTTTTAGGTCTCGCCTAGGTAGGACTTGCGCTGTCTCGACGAGACAAGCTGCATTCAGGTATGGACATGAACCTCTGCCCATTTTCCACTCATCTTTTCGCTTAGCTCCTGTTACTGTTCTTTCTAAATGGTTGCTTTTGATTCGTGAATAGGCTTAGTAGTCACTCCTTAGCACCACCTTTTCTCTTGTTGTAACTTCTCATGAGGACTGGCCCTTTTATTTGTGTTGTTACTCTAGATGTTTTAATTATAGCCTCTGAGCATTATTTTGTCAAATCGCGTTCTCCTACTTGCTGTTGTCTTGTCTCCCTCCTGGCTGCTTCTCCCACTTCCCGTAATCTCCTCAAAACAACACTTCCCCCACACAGCTTTATTCTGAACAGCTGTCTTTGCTCCCTCTCGTGTGCTGCTGCAGCCTTCTCCTCCCTAATTCATCCGGTTCCCACTGACGACGTGACGAGCAAGATGGACATTTAATTTAATCAAATACATACCAGTTATAGGCGCACCCTTGTAAAAAAATGTATTTAATCCAAGCGCCCGATTCATACTTTCTGCATAAGAACAGCGTTGCGGCCATGTCACGGCCGCCGCTCGTGGCAAATTAAAAGTGTCTTTAGTGAGCGCATGCTGTTTTTTCTTTTTATCAAATACCTGTTATAAGCACACTTTTTTTTAAAACCACGTGCCCGTTTTATACTTTTTGTATAAGCACAGCGCAGCACAGCATGGGTGGCGTGGCCACTGCGATTCATTTTAAAATCATGGTGGCTGCTTCCTGAGGCCACAAGACTTTCTGCAGCCATTTCTGATTGGGAAACTGCGTTTTACACACATCTCTATTGAGTGCATGCTCATTGGCTTTCACTGCTATTCTGTTTTGCACACCACAAACTGGGTAAAAGGGAACTTTAATTCAATGTTAGCTGCACAACACTGTCTCCACCTCTCCCTGCAGCTTGTTTAATCTCGGCTATTGCTGAATTGTAGCTTTAAGACGACTGGGAGGGAGGGTTGTTGGATGGGCAGCGTGAGCTCAGAGATTGGCTGCTTCATTATGGTGGTGGATTTGTGTTATCAGTATACACAGCTCTGGCTGTCAGCAACTTATCCAAATTAACACAAAAAGTAATATCTTAGAAGGTCACGCCAAATTAGTACTTAAGCATGGACATAGATCAGCTACGGGTATCTCTTGCTTTCTTTGCTTGCCCTCCATGCTCTGGGCACTTCCCTTGCTCCCTCTTATTTTAGGGGTCCTGAAAAAATCTTCAGGAGCAGAATGTAAACAGACTCGTAAGGCTGTGATTACATTCTACAGTTTCCACTTGCCACAAATCCATAACAAGCTGCCTGTTAAAGACTCCAACAAATGTGAGACCTATTGCATTTGTAATGCTTGTTTATGTGGCAATGGGTATTTAACGATGGCTTTACTTGCAAATAAAAATATTTTACACTTTTGTTCTCGCATTCAAAAAGAATTGTCCAAAGTAAAACGCATGACAATTGATATAGAGAGAAAATATATTCATTGGGTCAACATTTCTATTAGCGTGAAGGCATTACTCATTTCCCGGTGTGCTGGCAAACCTAGGACATCCTGGCGCGTTACTCGCAATGACAGAGCAGCAAAAAGGGAAAATTAGCTTGCTCGTTCCAAGCATCAATATTTCATACTTTTAAAGTGCCTTTTATCTCCTATGCAAACTGAATTCAAATGCGTTCCCTCTGAGACTATTTTGCACGAGAAACTGGTAAACTAAGCAAAATTCCTTTTGTCTACAGATGACTTGAGTCAAATCCCGAATGCTCTGAGTTAAAGATTTATGACATGCTGCAACGAATTAGATCAATTGGAATAGGTTTACTATAACAACCGGGAAATAGCACAGAAACATCACAGGCATTTTGCTGATAAAAACACTTCTGTAAGCCATGGTTTGGCGCTGAGTGATAACATTATTTTCTGTTTTTTTTTTAATTCTGAATACCCTTTTCACATTTCTTTTAGGTTTCATCCATGATTTACATATTGCATTGTATCTTATTAAGTCATGCAAGTTAACTTTATTCAATTAATAGCATTTGCATCACTTTAGCCTGTTTTATTAAAACCCAAACCGTATTAATATTGCAATGTAAAATGTGTTCCATTTGGAAAGAAATATTTCTTCTGTATAGTAACTGCATCAAACATATTATACATATGTTATTAGGCTTAAAATAATAAAAAATAATCTTAATTCAACAAGCCAATAATACAACACATATTTAAAGAATCAATCAAACAAACATCCCCTCCTTCCAGCCATGTCCTTTCGGGGTTCCCATTTGGGATTTCAGTCAAAATTTCTCTGCTTCCTAAAACGGATGTACGTTGTTACAACGCATGCTTTTACCATGCATGCCTTTACAATGCAGGTTTTTCAACGCAAGTTTCCCTCCTAAAACTCCTCGTGTTCTCCTGTATTCCTTCAACCAGGTGAGTGTAAATAGAAGTGCTTTTGTGAACTACCTTCTGCCGGAAAAACCAATAAGGGACTGCTTTTGTAAATCATTTTATTGAAATGGCAGAATTTGCATCACTGCCGATATCACTGGTGACATCACATCACTGCTGGCATCCTTGACTATATCACTGAAGCCAAAAGAGCTGAGAGTAGGCTGTGTAAAAGAGCCCTTTGCCCAGTGTCTACCGGGCAAAGCGAAGGACTAATCCAATGTGGCTCAGGGGAAAGGATGCAACGTGTACGACCTTGTTGAAGGTCGAGTCGTACCCAGTGCCTAGAGTCTGTGTGACATTTCTGTAGGGGGTGCCCAGTAGACGCAGGTTTTGAGGGGTGGGCTGAGGGCAGGGCTGCATCCACAACCATGTAGGGACACTCGAAAGCACTCCTTAGTGAGCTTGTGCGATAGGTATTGTCAGTGCAGCGCCTGACTGAAGTCCATGCCTGTACTATGTGCCAGTGGATCATCGATGATCGCCATATGTAGAGAGTTCAGGGAGCCGGAGAGCAGAATCCAGGACATAAGTGTGGCAGCTGCCAAATTTCAGGCCATACCCTTGGCAATTAAAGAAGGCTCTGGCCTTTACAACCCTTTGCCATAAGGTCAGGCCCATGTTGAAGGTCATAACCACACCAAAACCTACAGGGAACAGTCCAAGATGTGTTGTCTGATCTCCCTTTCTTGTTCCACCCAGGGCGTTGCTGAAGGTTGGTTCCTGGGCCCAGACCCTATCAGGTACATTCTGCCTAATTTACTCTGAGTTGTTGTGTCCTTGAGCAGAGTCTGTGATCTAAATAGCGATGTGATAAGCAGGGGGGCTGGTGCTAAATGGAATGATGGGCTTCGCCCTCCTACCCTGAGGGAGTGGCAAGGAAGTAGAAAAACCAACTACTTGCTGCCAGATTATAAAGTGGGCCACATCTGTTTATTTTTCATAGGGGGCCTCGAGATGAGTTTTGGACATGGTCTGCTGTGCCTGTCCCAGCTGGGAGAGGTTTTCTTCGACCTGCAAGCACTTGCTACAGCAGCGACAACATAGTAGAGGGTGTGTGAGAGATTTACAAAGGCATAGATACATAGGATTGCTTTTTAGGCGCTTATACAATGGCCCTGGGAGGAGTTAACACAGCTGCATTCACTCCTATGGCTGGGGGCATGACAGGCCGATGAAGACAATGAGGCTGTGGGTGGGAACAACTTGTCAGTAATTAGGAGAGTAGGTGGACTGTACGAGTGCAGTGGGAACATGTTTATTCAGGCAGTGGCGTAGCAAGGTCAGGTGGTACCCGGTGCGGAAAATTTCTTGTCACCAATGGCTTGACAAAATGGCAAAAGTATTTGTTTAGAACACATCTTTTTGCCATTTTGTCACCCCCCCCCACCCCTCAGTGAGGATACTTGTCACCCCCCCCCCCCTCAGTGAGGATACTTGTCACCCCCAGCTTTATGAAATGGTAAAAATATGTGTTTAAAACACATATTTTTGCTATTTTGCCACCCCCCTCAGTGATGACACCCGGGGCGGCCCGCACCCACGCACCCCCCTTTCTACGCCACAGTATTCAGGACTGCTTGTGTTTCACTTCACAAGAGTTCTGGAGCTGAGCCTGGCTCTCCTGGTTTGTTGCCTAATTGTCAAGTAGAAGACTGGGCACAATATAAGCAAGAAACTCGTCATGGACTACAAAGCAGTTTTTTTTCACTTTTTTTTTGCCGCAAACTCGACTTGAACGTATTGGAGTGCTTTACATGAGCACCCGTTACATTACACAAGGATGCTCACTGATCGCATGGAGGCATAGTGACTGGATTCATCTGCCCAAGACCAGCCCAGAATGGGTATCCTTAATTTGTGGGGATTGGAATGCATTCTTTCTGTTCACAGCCGTGCTTAATTTGTGCCAACATTGAACTCTGGCACTTGCATTAATTTTGGAGCAATTCCATCTATTGGCGAACGTACTTACTGAGTTGCCTGCAAAATGGATTATTGCAGGTAATAAAATTCATTAGTAGTAGATGTGGTATGCAACGAGATCTTTCCTGGTCCCACCATGCCCTTCAACGAGAGCCACCTCATGCTAATGTGACGGAGGCGGTGGACGGGAGATTTCTCCTCCCGCCTGCACCAGGTGAAAACACACCTTTACATTGATGTATGCTTCATCTCTAGACAATGAGTAGCAAGCCATCGAGGCGTGCTCCCTTTATGTTCCTGAGGGATCTAGGATACGGGATCAACCGGATCACTCACTCGCCCTGGGCTCTGCACAGCTGACCACCAAACACAGAGGCTTTCTAATCAGATACTGCTGGCCTGGCTCACTGCATTTTTCTGAATTGCTGAAATTGTAATTGTAAATGTATTTATGTATTGCTTACCACCCCTGACATAGCATTGAAACGCTTTTGACCTGATGAGGGGACTCGTGCATAGAATACAGCCACCAAGGAGTCCTGTGACAAGTGATCATGCAGGAATGAAGAAGGGGTGTGCTTGATGAAGGCTTAAATGATGTACAGTTTCCCCAATTGTCTTCAGTGAAATTCTGGTTGCGTTTTTACATTATAAACACGTGTTTGGATAAACATGTTGCACACAATCTAATTTTTAATTAAAGAATGCGCAGGTCATGTGTATTCAAGAAACCAGCCGTTATTATTAAAGACAAAGAAGCAAATGCATTTTTCGGAGTAACAAAATGGTACAAAAAGTAAAAATGAATTCCTACAAAGCAGTAATGTGTGAGTTTATAGGGGAATAGGATGGGAAGTTATTTAAGTGCCTCAAATGGTAAAGCTCTCTGATATCCTTCGGTATAAAGTTTGCGCTATATAAAACTTTATAAATAAAATAAATAAATAGTATGACACCCCCTTCATTGACGTACACCTGCTAGCTGGGCTGCCGCATGCTGTGGCTGGTCCTTCATGATGTTATGTTATTGTGATTTATATAGCGCGCAGCTACTCCAAGGAGTGTCCTGGTGCCAGGCAGTCATAACAGCAGCTACAGTGATGACCTATGCAGCTTGTCGGAAGAACCAGGTCTTTAGTTTTTTCTTAAGAGCAGTGAGATCACGCAATGCGCATAGTACCACAGGTAGCTTGATCCATGATACCGTCCCCACAGATACTTATCTTGGCGGCACGTGCAGTGAGCACCCTCGCTTCCTGGTTTTGAGAGCGAAGGGAGCGCCCAGTGCCTGGAGCAGAGGGCACTGCACTAGTCAGTGACTGGTGCCTACTGCTGCCCTTTTAAACCAATTGTAAAAACAAATGGTTTTAGAGTGTGCACGCTCACAGTGCTTTCCCTAAAGCAGTTTTAAAACTCAATGATGTTTTTAAACATTGTGCGATGCACTGTCAAAAACAACTACGACAACACAAAAGCAACATCAGTAGCTTTTCAAAGACAGGTGCATGTGTGCAATTTCTGAAAATGTTTTAAATGTGTACAGTGTGTGTGGACTACAAGTGCAAACATACACAAAGCAAAATATGAGTTCAAAAAAATCTGCACAACAGCAGGAAGTGCCCAGATGGCTTTTGCAGAGGCGAAGCAAACCCCAAAATGAAGCCTGTAATCTCTACTGATGACGGTTATAGAACCAGAAACACTCGTCTATAGATCAGCACCATCAGCGCCAACTCTGGCGAAACACTTGTAAATACTTTAGCAAAGCAAGCAACATTAGATAAATAAGGTTTGCTTACTGATGCCTCGGTATCAGGTTCTCAATTCCAAACTGAACAGGGAGCATTTGAGTGCCACAAAGTAATGAGCTGGGGTGTTAGGCAGGCACAGGTGGAGCTGTGGGTGTTTGCTTTCAGGCTCATGTGGCAGGCCAACACACAGGGTGATAGGTCCCTCCCCAGCCCTTGTCCAATGACAATTGTATTGGAGGAAGAGGTGTTCGCACTACCCTTTCTAGCCCTTGGGACAAGCTAGTGGTGGAATTCAAACATTGGCTAGAAAGAAATGGATGATGTGACCATCTGCATTCTTTGATGTGCATTTGAAGTGAGGGGGAACACAACCGTTCCTGGCCCATGGCTAGGGAGCTTTACACTTGTATTGAGCTGGAAAGATTCTATTTCTTTGGGCCCATCTGCATGGATGGTGAGTGGGAGGAAGCTGTTATGTTCCTCCCAATCCTTTTGCCAGAGCTAGTGTATGAATAAACTATTGTACCCCGGCCCTTGGCACAGGCTCAGCGCAACACCAAAGAACCAGGACTCACCATGGTCTGGGTTGGAGACAATTTGTGTATGAATCTCCCAGAGAACCAGGAGCTGTAGAAATATTGACCCCAAATTATGTATTGGTATTCTTGTTAAGCACTGTGTTAAAAACATCTTTGTTAACATGTAGTGCCCAAGAAAGATAATTCATTCTATGATTCTTAGATAGAACTAAATTATATTTCACATTGCCCCACGTCGTGTGCTTTAACAACCCTTGAACCTGAAGGAGTGCCTCATTCTCTTTCTCCCTTGCCCTCCCCAAAAGATGCCCCAGATCCCCTGAGCCTTTGCAGAAGAGATGACATAGTACTGTAACCTTTTTTTAAATCAATGTATACTGCCTCTTAGAAGCCTGTCAAGAATAATGCATTACTGATAATTATCATGCACCATGTTTCACCACTTTCCAGGGGTGGCTCCTCCGCTAAGGCGGATGAGCGTCCCTCCACTGCTCTGCAAGCAGTTTAAAAGGAAAACTAAAATGACAATAACTAATGTTATTGTCATTTTAATTTTCCCTCCTGCTTAGGTGTGGGCGGAGCTGGACAGCGCAGGGGCCAAGGGGAGGAGTGTTAAGGACACTCTAAAGTGTGCATGACATTTTGGTCGGCCCACTTGGGCCAGCCAAACTGTCAAGCGCTCTTTACATGTTCCCCACCAAGCTGTAATGCACAGCCTGGTGAGCAGCAGCGGATTCTTTATTATGGTGGCAGGGCTCCGTCCGCTTCAATTGCTGCATCAATTGCTGTTGCGGTGCAAATGTTTATTTCATTATAATTTCAAAGAGTGTGACCCTCGCTTTGTTCGAGGGTCAGGCAAAACCAGGCACTATAAATAGGCACATGTGCTAAAGCACATGTGCCGGCTGTGGCACGATTTATAGGACTTACCTGAACCCAGCCCTGGCCTTTGGCAGCCTACAACACTGTAATGCAGTTCCCTCTGATGGTGCACTGCTGCTTTGCTGATTGAAAACAGCCTGGGCGCTTTAAGCATAAGCCCTGGGTTTCCAAGGCTGTTTGTCAATCAGCAATGCTAGGTACTGCTGCAGCCCACCTATTTCTTAACTTGTCACAGGGTAGGGTGGTAACAAGCCTCCATGACCGCACCCTTCTTCTGGGAGGAGCCGAGAAAGGTTTTCAGTCCACACAAGATGGCTGCCAAAAGCAACCAGCTTTCACTGAAGGGAGCAGCGGTGCAGAGGTAAAACGGAGGTCACAGACCAAGCCACAGTCTGAAAATTCGCCTAACCACTCCTCCGCTCCTCCATGCTAATCCAAAGCAGCAGATGTGATCGCATCCAAGGACGGCTGACAGCAAATATCCCAGGTAGCAAGTGTAGTCATTCAAAGATCTGAGATCAAAGTACTAAAAAAGCTAGGCTTCAAGGATATATTAGAGTCTACTAGATGATCTTGGCAACTCTGGTATCGTAAGTAGCTGGAGCTGGAATTTGGGGATAATTCCCTAGATACGCTGAAACATAATGACCAAATCACTATAAAAAAAGTTTAGATGGGTGGGGCCTGAAATTCATCAATTGGTGGGGAAAAATCGAATCCATAGAAAGGATGAGTACTTCGATTACAAATTAAATCTCAAGCATGTTCCCTCTTGAATGTTTGGACATTTCTTCTACATCGTAGACAAGATTCTTAATACATTTTCATGGCTGAGAAAATGACCACTGCTTAGGCAGGGACTAAAGTCTTAAGGATTTTGAGCGCCCTGATCCAAACGTATTTTGGGGGCCCCTGTTTGGATTAGGTTTGAATTTATAAACCAATTTCAGCTCTTTCAAACCCTCTCTGGCCAGGTCACAGAAAGTGTGCAGTCGCACTTGTCCACATTTTAAATGTATACCATCTAATATTCAGGGATACAGCAGCAGTTCACTAATATTACTGCAAATAATGACTGTGAAATAAAATTGTGACTCCCCACATTTCTCATTTGTGAGGTCTTGTTTTGATCTCAAAGAAACTTGTTTTATCGATGTTGCATGAAACATACGGGGTATGACCCTGTGCCTCATGGGAACAGTCCAGTCCGAACTACTAAGTCATGTCTTTCCCAGACCGGAATCAAGCATCCAAGGATCGGTTTCTGGCTATCAGCCTTCATCAGCCTGGATAGCTTGACTCCAGTGGCGTGGAGAGCCTGGGACTCACGTCTGAGTATACCCAGCACACTCGGGGTGAAAATTGCAAAAAACACAGTTGATGGATAGAATGTAGAACAATGTCATACATTCACCCCAGTACAAGGATCTGGGCCTAAATCCATCATTTTTTTGCACTCCACACCACCCTGGGTTAGACACTGGCTATATGCAAATCAGCTCTGACCCTGTGCCTCATGGGAACAGTCCAGTCCGAACTACCAAGTCATGTCTTTCCCAGACCGGAATCAAGCATCCAAGGACAATTATTATATGTGCACTTTTCTTGGGTGGATGGATAGAGTCCCCGAAAATAGCAGCGATATATGACGCTTGATGTTTTGGGTTTAGCGTTCCTATTCTCACTCATCAATATGATAGTTGTAGCCCCAATATGTAAAAACTTGTCCTCTTCCAAAGTCACCATCCAATCTTAGGATTCAAATCCATCCTTTATAGCAAATAGTGTGATCCTTCCGAATCTTGATAAATCCAGAGTTACACTCTTATTCTCCTACGAACACCCAGCGTGGAGCCAACTAGTACTTCTTCTTCGTGTAAGCTGGAATTTACTACCCCCACCCTGCCCCTCCCCCGCCCACCTCACTGCTCCGCAGCACTCCCATGAGGAGCCGCTACCGCAAGCAACTCTCATTCATTTGCATAAATAGCACCCCATTCTATTATGAATCATCATTCAGCATCCCCTCTCATATATAACGCCATGCAGTGCGTTTTTCCACCTTTGTTATAAACCTTGATCAATTCTTCACCTCATGCTAACAACCATTCCCATACCCACATTGTGTCTAAGAGGATCGTACAATGAGGTCTTCATTTATTCCTGAGGACTAAGCACAGGTTCCTATATTTGTCTGTTAATAGCCAGTTGATAGCTTGTCTTATATACAACAGGCTCAAATGCACCAACGGTGGCTGCCTCGGATAACCATTCCTTTAAATTCTGGACCGTCAGTGGTCTACATTGACAGAATATGTAGACGTTTGTGGTCACAAGTGAATATGCTAACCACAGTCACTTAAGATTAGTATACGCATTCCAATCAGATCCCATTCAATCGAGTTGTGTTCCCATATCCTCGAACCTTGGTATGGTGCCATAAGATTGCCTTGCATCTCCAAAAACCGGCATGAGGTAACAATCCACATTTATGTAGACAGAGCGGTATCCAATACCAGTTGTTAAAAATCTAAAAATATTTTCAACCTAGATTTGTGATGTGAGTAATTCGCTAAATTTTCCCTAGATTGTGGTTGCTTAGTACATCCTGTAAGTCTGCCCTGTCCAGTGCATTATATGTATCAAGAGGCTCTGTTCTGTCTAATGTCGAGTCTAGGGCTATAATCTAGCTCCCCCTCCCCCACATTCTGTCAACAGCCTAGAAAATGTTGCTATTACTAACCTTAATCAGCATTTGGAAGCCTGCTGTGAGCTTGGTGAAGACAATCCTGCCTTATAGTTCTTCCCATGTTTGCATCATCTTATGGAGACATTTTTGTGAATTAAAAGGGCTACCGCGCATTTCTTAAGGATATTAGTACGGGGCATCATATGACTGTCTTCGGTACATGTGTGGCAACTGCTGAAAACTGCTCCCCTCCAGTCTCTTTTGAGTTTGCTGGCCTCCAGAAGGGTAGGTGACTCTCCTCTATCAGTGGAACATCCACTGTCTTATCATTCAGAAAATGTATCACTTTTTTCGTTTGAGATAATGAACATTCTCAGATTTTCCTCCAAGTCAATCAGGTTTTTGCCCTGGTCACAGTACTGAATTGCCTCTGCTGGAAGTGTCTGGTTTGATCAACCTATCACTGGAGAAAAGAAATAATGGCACCAATACCTTACTTGATCTCTCAGCAGCATTCCGTACTGTATCCCAACCGATTATCCTCCAACGCTTTATAAACTTTGTGCTTGGGGGTCAGGTATTGGGGTGGATCAAGTATTTTCTAGAGAACAGAGGGCATGCTGTCTGTTTGGTTCCTTTTTCCTCTTTCACTAAGTCTCTCAATTTCAGGGTACGTGTGTGTTCTTTTTTTAGTAACACCCTTTTTACCATCTAAAAGGCTCCCATAGTTCAGTCTTTTGCCTTTAAAGTATGGCTTACATGGATGAAACTCAGATACTCCTCTTTTTGAGAAAGGGTTGGCAGCAGCGGATGAACCCTGTAAAACCTGTCTTCAAACAGTCTTGGACTGGATGAACAGAACGAATTTAAAATGCAATTTAGACAAAACCAAAATACTTTAGTTTGAATCCTCCCACACTAACTAGTGGGAGGAGAATTGTTGATCAGATATGCCCCCCCCCCACCTACCGTGGACTGCCACAGTAGCTAAGAACGTGGGATTTAAATTATATAATAAGCTCTCTTTTCATGCCCAGATAATTTCTATGGTGGGATCTTGTTTTGTGTGCCTTAAAGTTTATTTTCCTTCTTTCTCTGCACTTTTGTAAGTTAGTAGTCCATGCCGTCATTAGTTCGAGACTTGACTATGCAAATTTGCCATCTTGGGGTTATTTAGTGGCTTGATCAAGCGCCTCCATGTTGTTTCAAATGCTGCAGCGTGAATGATCTTGAAACTTCCCTATTGGCCCTCTGGTTCTTGTCACCTCAGGAACTTGCATTGGCTTCCGGATCAGATGAGACACCTCTCTAAGGCCTTAGTTTTAGCTTATGGGGCCTTTGTAGGAAACTGGCTTACTGGTTGAGGCACGTGAAACTTTACTTAGGCAGCAACTGCAATTCCCCTCATGATGAAGTCAGACGCAACCCCAAATTAGCCTTTGCTTAACCCTATGGTAATGTGGCACAAAAGCAATCAGCCTTAACTTAGAGGCAATGTGTAAAGTATTTATGCAGCACTTCAAACAGTAATAAAGTGAAAACTCCACAGAAGAAAAATCCCCTACCAATTTAGAAAAATATAGTAAAATGTAATAAATTATTTGAGACCAAAATGACAAAAGTCCAATTGGTAGAACCGTACTCATGCAACTTTAAAGATTTAAGGTAAGTATAGCAGCTAAGAAAGCACAACGCCCCACTTGCAGTTATCCGGTTGTGCGAGACCAGGTAAAAGTCACAAGTCCAGGATGACCATGATGGAGTATGGGCCGGATGCAGGGGCCAGGTTAGTCCCACTGAAAGAGTTACCTTCTAAAGTCCAGCACAAAAAGTTCAGTTCGTGGTGGAGGTGGTCATGAGGAGCAGGGAGAGCATTGTGGATGGTCATTGCTGTGGCACAAAGAGCAGACCGAGCATCGGGGATGGTCGTTGGTGTAGCTCAAAGATCCTGTCAGACATTGTGGACAGCCATTGATGGTGATTCGCTCCATCAGCCACTGTGGGCTGTTGATGCTGTTGTGTGAAGTGCTGGTCTAGCATTGCCTGTCGTCGCTGATGGTGCGCTAAGAGTTGGGTTCACCAGAGCTTTGCATTGGAGGTCCGAAAAGAGCGAGAAGATCTTGTTGCGAACAGGCCGCTTCTGATTGCTAAGAGCCCAAAACTTTAGGATTTTTCCTTTTTGTAGAGAGAGAGCTTATCTGATGCCACACCAAGGCTACTGGACCAGAGGAGCACCTGTTGAGATCAGGAACTCACTCCAGCAGAGGCCAGCAGGGCTCGGCACGTCCAGTTGCCATTCCAGGCAGTAGGTCACCTTTGGAGCTTCTTATGTTCCTGTAGCTCAGAGCAGGTCATTTCAGACTGGGATGAAGGGAGCAGGTCCAGTCTCCCTTCTCAGAAGCAGGGCAGTAAGCAGCGGGGAAGCAGGGCAGTCCTCTGTCTCTAGTATCCACTGGTCCCGAAGTGTACCAAAAAGTTGGTTGTGAGGGTCCGCTATTTATCCTTGTGCCAGCTTTGATGTCGGGGACGGTTCTTGAGGTTTCCAACCCCAGAGGTGTTTGGAATTTCCTTCCTCCCTGCCGTGGCCCCATCTTGTCTGGTGGAACAAAAGACTATTGTCAAACCCTCTGAAATTGTGTTGAGGTAGACCCTTTGTGATGCACCTTTGGTAGGTTATAGCTCCGCCCCACTCATTAAGTCAGAGATGGCCCATCCTGCAAACACCTATTTCCCCTTTGTCTTGCTTTCTGTGAGCAATACACAAAGACCAACTGCCATCTATACCTTGTCATGGGACCCAGGATGCAGGCTCCAGGCACAAATGGTTGAGACAAGAAAATTGCAGCTTTCTACAAGTGATAGTTTCAGAATTGTTACTTAAACTCCAACTTTACCATTAAAGAGGATTTAACTAGGGGGATAGGGGCGGAGCTCGCGTAATTCCATGTAGCGTAACCACACAGAATTAAAAGAGAATTATGCAATATTATGCGGAATTATGCCAGAAGAGTAATATTGTGTTTTTACGGCTTTTTCTTAGAGCTAAAAGCCACAGAACACAAAGGAATAGGACTTTTCAGCAATGTACTCACTGCATTTAGTGCTATCTACTTAGCGCAAAATGCACCTTTGTGTCCAGAAATAGCACAGAATGCATCAGAAAATGAATAACCAGCATGAGTGGCTGCTCGTGTTTGCTAAATGTGCTCCTGTGGTAGGATTTGTTTCCCCAAATTACGCAAGGAGGAGTAATTGCATAATTATTGGTAATTCCACATCAAAGAGTAACGCAGAATTACTGAATTATTCCGATTACTCCGGCGTAATTGAAGTTCTGCCCAGGCCTGATTTGAAATTACAATTCTTTAGACACTAAACTTGGCATTTTTACTTGCTCCCAATTAAATATATTTTTTAGTCAATGTAATAAAGTAACTCGATGTTATCCTTTGCAGGCCATGTAAAGGTTTGAAGTACATGTCCAACTTTTCAAATACACTGCACCATACCTTATGGGCTGTATAGGGCATCCCCTTGGGGTGACTTATATGTCTTAAAAGGTGAGGGTTATACCTGACAAAAGGTTTATTTGGCCAGGTCGAAATGACAGTTTAGAATTGCACACTCAGGCTGCAATGGAAAGCCTGAAATATATTTCATATTGCTTCTTAAGTGGGTGGCACAATCAGTGCTGCAAACCCACTAGTAGAATTTAATTTACAGTCCCTGAGTACATACACTTCTGCTTTACTAGGGACTTGTATGTAAATTAAATGCAGCAATTGGCTGTAAGCCAATTATATCATGTTTTAGGGAGTAAGCACATAGGGCCCGATTCACAGAATGAACTTACTACTTTTGGCATTCACAGAATGCACTTACTACTTTTGGTATTCACAGAATGAACTTACTCATTTCGGTATTCACAGAAGTTAGGACTACTAACTTTAGGACTCCTAAATGCCTTCTGTGAATACCGAAAGTCTTAAAATTAGGATTTTTCTCAATTTAGTAGTAGTAAAGTTAGGACTACTAACTTTAGGATGCCTAAATGCCTTCTGTGAATACCGAAAGTCTTAAAATTAGGATTTTTCTCAATTTAGTAGTAGTAAAGTTAGGACTACTAACTTTAGGACGCCTAAATGCCTTCTGTGAATACCGAAAGTCTTAAAATTACGATTTTTCTCAATTTAGTAGTAGTAAAGTTAGGACTCCTAACTTTAGGACTCCTAAATGCCTTCTGTGAATATCGAAAGTCTTAAAATTAGGATTTTTCTCAATTTAGTAGTAGTAAAGTTAGGACTCCTAACTTTACTACTACTAAATTGAGAAAAATCGTAATTTTAAGACTTTCGGTATTCACAGAAGACATTTTGGCGTCTTAAAGTTAGTAGTCCTAACTTTACTACTACTAAATTGAGAAAAATCCTAATTTTAAGACTTTCGGTATTCACAGAAGGCATTTAGGAGTCCTAAAGTTAGTAGTCCTAACTTCTGTGAATACCGAAATGAGTAAGTTCATTCTGTGAATACCAAAAGTAGTAAGTGCATTCTGTGAATGCCAAAAGTAGTAAATTCATTCTGTGAATCGGGCCCATACACTTTAGCTCTGGTTAGCAGTGGTAAAATGCACAGAGTACTAAGGCCAACTAAAACGAGGCCAGCAAAAATGGAGTAGTACGGCAAAATGTTTGGGGGAAGACCACCCTATTATAGATTGGTTTCGCAACCTCATATGCATTCAGCCCCTAAAAACGTTTGATTAGGTTTCATCTCCATTTCCCTTCCAAAGTGCTTTAATCGACCCACGCTCTGGTGGTTCTGGTCCCAAAATTCAAGGGTGGATGTTCATTTTCACATTATCATAAAATGTTGAAAACCTGGCTGTTTGCCTATGCCTAGTTTTAGCTGTGGCTTCTGGATCCGCATCTCCATATCAGCACCAAGACGCACCTAGAAGCAGCTGTATGCTCTATAAATCCCTGTTATTTATTCATTCCTTAACATTCATGAATATTATGAGCATTGGGTGTGCATTGGTATGTTTTGTCAGCATTGGTGACTATCAGTTGAGTCGATTTGCATCAGTCAAGTCTGTTTCATATTGACGTTTGTGTGTGCGTTCAGGGCACTCTCAGTCAATGAAGTGCAAAGAGGTAATCCATATATTTGATTAATAGCTAGTACGAAGTTGGGTACTACCAGTACAGCGTGAGAGCCTTCAGGTATGTTTATCATGGGAAACATCCATTACAACACAGTCATTACATCGCACTGCTTTTACAAGGCAACTGTTACAACGCAACTGCCCTTACAAGGCTTGCCATTACAACACATGCCATTACAACGCATGTCACTACAACGCATGTCACTACAAAGCATGTCACTACAACGCATGCATTTGAGGTAGAAGGAAATAGTGATTTTTAACCCCTTAAGCACTGCCGTCGGCCAACGGTCGTCGCGAGCACTACCTTGCCAGTGCTGCGCACGACCGTTGGCCGACGGGCCAGCGCTCGTTATTCGAACGTTCAGCACTGGGTGCTGAACGTTCGACGCAGCAAAGGGGTTAACTTCACACTATTCAACACTTTCCCTACTGTTGCACTCACTGGAGCGGGAACAGTAATTTTTACCCTTAAACTATCCAACACTTTCCCTACTGTTGCAGTCACTGGAGAGGGAATAGTAATTTTTACCCCTACACTATCCAACACTTACCCTACTGTTGCACTCACTGGAGTGGAATAGTAATTTTTACCCCTACACTATCAAACACATACCCTACTGGTGCCCTATAGGTATTATGTGTTGTAATGGTATGCGTTGTAATTGAATGCGTTGTAACGATAGTTTTAAAAAAATGAGTTTTAATAGCATGCGTTGTAAAATCATGCGATGTAATGGTAGTTGCGATGTAAAAACCGCATTGTAAAAGCTTGCATTGTAATTGTTTGCATTGTTACTTCATATATTTGTTTATTATAGCTTTGAGGTATCTCCTAGAAAGACAGAGTGGCCACATTTATAGACTATGAACTAAATATCGATACTTTAATCAGTCTCAGGAATGTACAGGTGATCCCAGGCATGTAAAACAGATACAAAGCTTGCATACTGCGATAGCGCCGACTACTGCCATTCGACCTTCAAAAAATCAAAGGAAGTCATCTGCAGGTGGAGGAGGAAGGGTAAGCACCATCCAACACCAGGGTAACAACAAGTGACCCAGTCGGGGTTAAATTCAATAACAAGCCTAAGAGTCATGCAATGGTTAATGAAATACCATGCACCAAGCATTCAAGGATGGGAATGTCAGTGGTAGTCCTCACTCGTGTAACTATATGATTTAAAGCTCCAATACTCAATGAGGAAATGCAATAGTTACATCTAAATAAACACCGAGGACGGACAAGCCATGCATGTGTCTCCCTCATTGACAAAGGTCTCAAGAAATCCATAATGCTCAATCAGTCGTTCGTGGCCAGTAAAGGGCACTCCCGGCTCAAGGGAACTGAAAGCATACTTGAACCTGTTGCCAGGCTAGGAACACGTCTAATATGCTGGGGGGCTCACCGACCCCTTCTGGAAGACACTTCTGGCACCGCCATACTCACCTCCACCTGTAGAAAAGCCTTTAGGATTGTTCTAATATGTCCAAAGAGCGTAGCGAGCAGCCATCTTGGATTCTGGCTAGCCTCACCTTTATGAGTCACTTTTTTCTGTTATTACTAATGTGTGAATGTATTTGATTCTCTCTTTATTTCGCCCCAGTGAAGATAGGTTTACCGACGGAGAAACTCCTTCTCCAACGCCCTCAGATAATTATTTAGGGGTTTAGGGAGTTTTCACACTCAGTTTTCAAGTTCTTTTGAACTATTTTTATGATTGTTAACTGGCTTTTAGAATGTGCATAAGTACCCTCAGATCTGCGACTTTATGGTGTTCATCACATTTGCAGTTCTGTCCCTTCACTGGATGCACCCATATTCCTAATCCCAACCTAAATTACGATGGCATAAAATGTTGTCCTTGCTAAGACAATTTAACTTTTAAAAATTGCAGTAAGCAATCTATAATGGGATGTTCATGAATATAAATACGATTCAGAGCTTCTTAGTCTTCTGCCCTGATGAATATGATAAAATGAGGTCCCCTTATTTGTAAAACTTGTGTTCAAGTGCCTCGGTGTGTTAGTCGAAACGCTCAAATCTTACTGTTACCGCAGTAAGAGGCCCCCTCTACATGCTAAAGGGGAGTAAACGAGAACAATACTCGCTCCTCTCTACAAAAAGTATTGTAGGAAAGAGATATTGGGGCATATTATCAAGGGGGTTTATCTCCACTGTTTTGGCTTTAAAAGCCAAGAAAGCGGAGATAAAATTATCTCCCTATTACCTAGCTGTCGCTAACACCAGTTAGCGACAGCTAGTAGGAGATAGCAACCATCTTGGGCCCCACTTTGCATGTCAGTGATATTTATCACTAATGACATGCAAAGTGGGCGTGCCAAGATGTTAGCGACTGGAAACAGTGGCTAACATCGCTATCTCCTATTACCAACCTTTGGAGATATTCGCGCTAAGTGTGAATATCTCCAAAAGCTAACACGTGCCCTGAGCAGTTCTTAGCTATGTTATCCAATGGGAGGTGGATAACATGGCTAAGAGCATTAGCTCTGTAATGCATGAATATCGCTGACTTTTCAACGATATTCATGCATTGCGGCCGATTTTTATCGCATTTGCGATAAACCTTGGTAATACCAAGGTTTATCTGCGATAAAAATTGCGCAGCTCAGCAGTAAATTTTTGTCTCTAACCAAGCAATAGCGATAATTATCGCTATTGCTTGGTAATATGGCCCATTGTGTCTACACTTTTTAGGTATGTTTTCGACATAGCATTTTTTCGCTGAGGTAATTTGAACTCTGATTAGGAGCAAAAACACCGAAGTGCAAATACAATTTGAGGAATGCTACTGCTGTATGTAGTATTTGTAAAGCCACAATTACCCAAGGGTGTCAAAGTGCTGGGAAGATTAAGCGAGCTTTTGCCCAAAGTCACATGGTGCTGAACTAGCCTGCAGCCGGCACCGGGGATCGAACCGTGAACCCTGTGGTACGGAATCAGCCGCCCTGTCCACTGCGCCATTCCTCTCCCGGTGTCAAGATTCAATGTAGAGATTGGAGATAATATTGGAGACTCTAATGCACAGACTCTATTTCCGCCCTCTAGGTTTTTGTTATTGGCCCAGCACTCTGCTTCACACAATCAGTTTCCAGACAGAAGAGCTTGACATCACTTCCCTGGGCCAACAAAAGAAGGAGGCAATTTGTGCTCAACAGGTTATGTCAACTAGTGCTAAATCAGAAACAGATAGCTTTTGTGGCCATTTGAGACTAACACAGTGGGTAATAGCCCCATAAGTGTACACCTGGCTTATTTATTTCTGCTGCCTTTTTAACAAAGAGGTAATTTTAATAGAAGGTATTCATCTCCGAAAGTGGCGCGCAGAACAGTGTAGAACCCGCTACATTCACTATTAGTTATTGGAAAGTTTTACCAGCACCATGACCTAGGCTGTCTTTTTAGAGCTCTCTCAAAGCAATAGTTTTTTCCTGAAAGTCAGCTTTTAATTGATGTCATCTGACAATTTGCGTCTTTGGTCTAAATATACAGCAGTGGCCTTGGCACAAAGCGGCTCTGTAGCTTAATGCTGCTTGTTATTCGTGTCTTTAATTAGCAAAGGCCGCTAATTGGCATGATGCACTCTGCTCAAGCAAGAGTTTTACAGAAGATGTGTGACACTCTCATTAATACTGCTTTTTTCCTTAACTATCCTAGTCTCAGGGCTCCATACTTAGTTTTGAAAACCTTGAAACAGCCCCATAACACGACTTAGGCTGACACAAATGTTGGCATCCAAGGTAGGTTTCACCAACACAGCCTTTAGCAGGTGTGCAAATCTTAAGGCATGTGGTATAAAAGTGATGGATCGGCTAATACTGGACCTGTCGACCAATGGGAATTACTGGCTGAATCAGGAATTACAAACATCGTGGGAAAACTGAGAGTCCAGATTTTTACCCCTGACATTTTAATTTATAAACGCCGGCATGGTGTGCAGAAGAAAAAAAGATCCCGCAATCGACCTAATACGTGCTGGAGGCCCAGAGTATATTCTACATTTAAGAGTATAAAACGTGTAATGCTTTGATATCCTTGCATCCATGACTAATGATACATGTGGTTTTGATACTTCTAGGTAAAGTAGTACAAAAATGGGATGTCCACAAATCTCCTAATTGGGTGCTTTGTTGACGTTAACGTCCCAAAGGCCACCTCCTGCCCCTTCTGGGAACATCCATATTTTTGCACATAACCATAAATATGAGGGCTCAGAAAGATCAACATAGATGAGGGCAGGAGTACTACTCTCGGTTTAGAGGTGTGCACACTTTTACTTGGACCAAAGACGGTCCTTTTCTTCAATTAATCATCACTCCATGAAAAAATCCATAAGAAACTTTTTTCTGAAGCATCTTTCAACGAAATATTTTTTATTTTAATGATCTTTTTTCATTAAAACTCATTTTTCAAATATTTGCAGATTTCATAATTTAACGCATTTCACATCAACCCAATGCATTTCGGGTACAGATGGACCCTTCGTCGGGGGTCACTATGGAAAGAACAAAAAAACAATTTTGAGCCCAAAGCTATGTTCACAAATGTATAGAAATCAATTACATTGTCCAATTCACTACGTAAATTATTGCAAAAGATTACATACAACAAACGTGATTACCCGTCATTAATTCAAAAAATCCTTGGTTGTCAATATCTACATATTACATATGTTCAATGCATGATGTAACAATAGCACTCCAAAGTCACACTCCCAGCCTGACTCGAAAAATCTTACTAACAAAAACCCTATCAAAAATCTAAAAAAAACTAAAAAACAATCTGTCATGCATTTACAAGTTTATCGAACATTTTCAAGACAGAACGGCTCACATTCCGTGTCAGTTACTTACGGAAATGCACACTCGCGTACTGCTTCTCTTTTCCACCAATGTCTGTCTAGCTACGATAACGTACAAGATTCTAGCTTTTATTTACACGCTCATTGGTTGGCTCTGCGGTCACGTGACTGCCGAAGTTTCAAAAATAAGAAACTATTGCGAGCGGATTATTAACATTATCGTCTCATGTAAACAAACAAATATAGATCCAATATTAACAATAGCTTAATTGTCTTTAAAGAAAACTTTAGAAAATCAACATAATATGACAAGTAACTCAAATCACAGTGATATTGTGTCAGCCATGTTGGAATGGGAAGTAACCAGGGTACACAACGCATATTCTTAATGTCAATGACAACGTAATTTGAATGTAACCTCGGGTCAACACTGTTAACCGAGGCTAATACAGGACTAACAAATGACTTTCTGATGGTTTATAAAAAACATGCTAATTCCAATCTGTCATTGAGCCCGTATGGCTGAAGGCTCCCCATCTTTTTTTATCCAGAAATATTGTGCTCTGAGTCTCATTTTGTGAGTGTCCATATCTGGGCGTGTTTCCACCATTTCTAATATGGTGAAGCGTAAACTGAGAAATATTATGTCCAGTTTCTGCCACGTGCGCTGCCACTGTGGATTTCAAATTTTTTTGCCGAATATTACTCTTATGTTCTGTTATTCTTACCTTGATCTTTCGTTCTGTTTGCCCAACGTATAGTTTGCCACAAGGGCATTTAATGCCATAAATCACACCTTTAGTGTCACAAGTGCTCGAATGTTTTAATGAAATTGTTAGCCCAGTTCTAGGATGTGTGAAGGATGGCCCTGTTATTACATTATTGCAATGCGTACAGTTCTCACATTTACGCATTCCTTTGTGAATTGTCTTACTTTGGTTCTTTTCTTTTTTCTTTAACAATTCTTTTAAATTCTTAGATCTATTGTAGGCAAATGTTATCCGTTCTGCGAACAAAGGTTGAAGATCAGGTTCTTGAGTAATGATAGGCCAATGTTTTCTCATGATGTTGGTAATTTGAGATGACTGTACAGAATGTTTTAGGACACACACTGTGAGTTTTTGGTTTGATTTGTCTTTTTTTGTTAGTAGAGACTCTCTCGTCATGGCCATGACTTTGGTTTTTGACTCTTGTAATAGTTTATTTGAATATCCTCGTTTTTCAAATTTTTTGATCTGTCTGTTGATAATGTCTGAAACATCATTGGAGTCCGATGTGATTCTTTTGTAGCGGATAAATTGGGATATTGGTAGATGTCGCTTCAGAGCATGATGATGAAAGCTCGAATAGTGTAATCCGCTGTTGCGGTCCGTTTCCTTTATATGTACATTCGTGTATATTTGACCTTGTTTTATTGACACTTTTACATCCAAAAAGGATAACTGATGTTGATCAATCTCATGTGTGAACTTAATTCGTTCATGTTTCAAATTCAATCTCTCAATGTTCAGTTCCAGTTCTTCCTTCTTGCCTCTCCACATGATGAAAATATCATCTATGTAGCGCTTATAGACCAACAATCCTGTCTTCCAGTCTGGGTTGTCAAGTATATGATCGCTTTCAAATTTGGACATAAAAATGTTCGCGTATGATGGTGCTCCAGCAAAGCCCATGCTGGTCCCACTACATTGTGCATAATACTCTTGTTCCCATTCCAGATAGCTGTAAAAAAGCGCAAAATGTAAGATTTCCATCAAAAAAACCTTTTCTGGTCCCTCAATTTCGTTCTGTAGTAAACACCACTCCATTGCTTCAAGTCCTTCATTGTGAGGGATCGAGGTGTACAATGCAGTTACATCGATTGAACTGAGCCATATTTGTTCATTTTCTGGAATCTCCACATTCTGTAAAATGTTTAAGAACGCAGTAGTATCTTTTATGTGGGTGCACCAATTCTGGACTAGTGGTTGTAGAAACCAATCCAGATATTGTCCGATTGGTTCAGAGAGAGATCCGCAGGCTGATACAATGGGCCTAAATGGTGGTCGTGTTGGATGCTTGTGCACCTTCGGCAACATGTAGAACTGTGGCCTCCTTGGGTATTTTATGTTCAAAAATTGATGAGTTTTATTGGTGATCCATTTCATCTCTAGAGCTTTGTCTAGTATCTCCTTAAGTGTGGCTGCAAAAATTTCTGTTGGGTCTTGTTCAAGTTTGTGATAGATGTTCGTATCCTGTAAATGCTGATTAACACTCTCCTTGTAAAAAGTCGAATTCATTACCACCAGGGCTCCCCATTTATCTGCTTTCTGAATAGTTATTTCCGTCATGTCTTTCAAAGATTTAAGTGTGCTCCATTCTTTCTTTGAAAAATTGCTTTTGGTACCACTTTTGTAATTGATATTCTTGATTTCTGTAGTGATCACTCGTTCATAGGCGTCGATTGTTTTATGTGATATTGGGGCACAAAATGTGCTCTTAACTCTGAATTCTTTACTTGTGCTCTCCACTATATCTGTGGGCGGAAGAGTATTGAAGAAGTTTTTCAGCCTCAATGTGCGTAGGAATTTAAATATGGCTATTTCAGTCTCTTCAGGATTAGATTTGTATACAGGGACAAATGTAATGCCTTTGTTCAGTAGGTTCATCTGAGCTTTAGACAATGCTGTATCCGAAATGTTGATTACAAGTTTATTTTCTCTTTCTTGGATCTCAGTTCCCGTTCCGCTTCTGACTCTTTTACTTTTTCTTTTTCCCCTCCTGGTTTTGAAGGTTCTGTAGTTGCAGATGTTGTTGGAACATTGTTGGCCGCTGGGCTTGTGTCTAAAAAAGCCTTGTCTGATTGAGTTTTCTGTCCTGCTTGTACATTCTTCTCTATTGGTCTTCTGTTTTGTGTTGTGTCTGACTCGGATACAACGCTCTCCTGAGAGGAACTGATGTTTGTGGATGGTTTTTGCCATTTTCTTTGATTATAAACCTCCGCCCAACTGTACACCTCCTCCAATTTATAATCCACTGTGTCTCTTCTGCATTTCTTTATTTTTCTGTCTTCTATTTCTTTTGCATATTTATCCAATTTTTTGTTAATGTCTTCCAGTGTTGATGTTAAGTCATCATGTTTGTTAAGTTCCCTTCTGATGCCTTCTAATTCTTCCTCTACTTTTTTAAGTTCCTTTGATAGTTCCTCCACTATCAGCAAGATCAGATCTAAACTGCATTTATTGAGTATTTGATACCATTTGTTGAGAAAGGATTTGTTGTTCCTGCATAACATCGGTTTAAGTGCAATCCTTAAACCTCTTGGTATGCGTTTATTGCGATGATAATGTATTAATGTTGTAGCATGTAGCCGTTTACTGATTTCACGTTTGCTCATATACTCAAGTTGTTTTAGTAATTGATTCGCCGTGTTTAATTGTGGGCTGAAGGCTCTGGTTTCTTTTATCAGTCCATAGATTTGTTCTGCCTCTTCAGACGTGTATGCTAAGGTCTCCGCCTTGTTTGTTGTGATCTGTGCAATATCTTCCAAATTCATTTTGATTTAGGGGTTGGTGCTAACTGTGGGGGGTAGACACGCACTGAGTAAATCTTTATATGTCCATCAGTTGCACTCTTGTTATTCCATTTTTTTCATATGTTTGAAAAACTCATTAACGTTGTGCGACTCCCTCTGTAAGTGTTTTGTCTCGGAACACTGTCAAATAATTCAACATAGATGAGGGCAGGAGTACTACTCTCGGTTTAGAGGTGTGCACACTTTTACTTGGACCAAAGACGGTCCTTTTCTTCAATTAATCATCACTCCATGAAAAAATCCATAAGAAACTTTTTTCTGAAGCATCTTTCAACGAAATATTTTTATTTTAATGATCTTTTTTCATTAAAACTCATTTTTCAAATATTTGCAGATTTCATAATTTAACGCATTTCACATCAACCCAATGCATTTCGGGTACAGATGGACCCTTCATCTGGGGTCACTATGGAAAGAACAAAAAAACAATTTTGAGCCCAAAGCTATGTTCACAAATGTATAGAAATCAATTACATTGTCCAATTCACTACGTAAATTATTGCAAAAGATTACATACAACAAACGTGATTACCCGTCATTAATTCAAAAAATCCTTGGTTGTCAATATCTACATATTACATATGTTCAATGCATGATGTAACAATAGCACTCCAAAGTCACACTCCCAGCCTGACTCGAAAAATCTTACTAACAAAAACCCTATCAAAAATCTAAAAAAAACTAAAAAACAATCTGTCATGCATTTACAAGTTTATCGAACATTTTCAAGACAGAACGGCTCACGTTCCGTGTCAGTTACTTACGGAAATGCACACTCGCGTACTGCTTCTCTTTTCCACCAATGTCTGTCTAGCTACGATAACGTACAAGATTCTAGCTTTTATTTACACGCTCATTGGTTGGCTCTGCGGTCACGTGACTGCCGAAGTTTCAAAAATAAGAAACTATTGCGAGCGGATTATTAACATTATCGTCTCATGTAAACAAACAAATATAGATCCAATATTAACAATAGCTTAATTGTCTTTAAAGAAAACTTTAGAAAATCAACATAATATGACAAGTAACTCAAATCACAGTGATATTGTGTCAGCCATGTTGGAATGGGAAGTAACCAGGGTACACAACGCATATTCTTAATGTCAATGACAACGTAATTTGAATGTAACCTCGGGTCAACACTGTTAACCGAGGCTAATACAGGACTAACAAATGACTTTCTGATGGTTTATAAAAAACATGCTAATTCCAATCTGTCATTGAGCCCGTATGGCTGAAGGCTCCCCATCTTTTTTTATCCAGAAATATTGTGCTCTGAGTCTCATTTTGTGAGTGTCCATATCTGGGCGTGTTTCCACCATTTCTAATATGGTGAAGCGTAAACTGAGAAATATTATGTCCAGTTTCTGCCACGTGCGCTGCCACTGTGGATTTCAAATTTTTTTGCCGAATATTACTCTTATGTTCTGTTATTCTTACCTTGATCTTTCGTTCTGTTTGCCCAACGTATAGTTTGCCACAAGGGCATTTAATGCCATAAATCACACCTTTAGTGTCACAAGTGCTCGAATGTTTTAATGAAATTGTTAGCCCAGTTCTAGGATGTGTGAAGGATGGCCCTGTTATTACATTATTGCAATGCGTACAGTTCTCACATTTACGCATTCCTTTGTGAATTGTCTTACTTTGGTTCTTTTCTTTTTTCTTTAACAATTCTTTTAAATTCTTAGATCTATTGTAGGCAAATGTTATCCGTTCTGCGAACAAAGGTTGAAGATCAGGTTCTTGAGTAATGATAGGCCAATGTTTTCTCATGATGTTGGTAATTTGAGATGACTGTACAGAATGTTTTAGGACACACACTGTGAGTTTTTGGTTTGATTTGTCTTTTTTTGTTAGTAGAGACTCTCTCGTCATGGCCATGACTTTGGTTTTTGACTCTTGTAATAGTTTATTTGAATATCCTCGTTTTTCAAATTTTTTGATCTGTCTGTTGATAATGTCTGAAACATCATTGGAGTCCGATGTGATTCTTTTGTAGCGGATAAATTGGGATATTGGTAGATGTCGCTTCAGAGCATGATGATGAAAGCTCGAATAGTGTAATCCGCTGTTGCGGTCCGTTTCCTTTATATGTACATTCGTGTATATTTGACCTTGTTTTATTGACACTTTTACATCCAAAAAGGATAACTGATGTTGATCAATCTCATGTGTGAACTTAATTCGTTCATGTTTCAAATTCAATCTCTCAATGTTCAGTTCCAGTTCTTCCTTCTTGCCTCTCCACATGATGAAAATATCATCTATGTAGCGCTTATAGACCAACAATCCTGTCTTCCAGTCTGGGTTGTCAAGTATATGATCGCTTTCAAATTTGGACATAAAAATGTTCGCGTATGATGGTGCTCCAGCAAAGCCCATGCTGGTCCCACTACATTGTGCATAATACTCTTGTTCCCATTCCAGATAGCTGTAAAAAAGCGCAAAATGTAAGATTTCCATCAAAAAAACCTTTTCTGGTCCCTCAATTTCGTTCTGTAGTAAACACCACTCCATTGCTTCAAGTCCTTCATTGTGAGGGATCGAGGTGTACAATGCAGTTACATCGATTGAACTGAGCCATATTTGTTCATTTTCTGGAATCTCCACATTCTGTAAAATGTTTAAGAACGCAGTAGTATCTTTTATGTGGGTGCACCAATTCTGGACTAGTGGTTGTAGAAACCAATCCAGATATTGTCCGATTGGTTCAGAGAGAGATCCGCAGGCTGATACAATGGGCCTAAATGGTGGTCGTGTTGGATGCTTGTGCACCTTCGGCAACATGTAGAACTGTGGCCTCCTTGGGTATTTTATGTTCAAAAATTGATGAGTTTTATTGGTGATCCATTTCATCTCTAGAGCTTTGTCTAGTATCTCCTTAAGTGTGGCTGCAAAAATTTCTGTTGGGTCTTGTTCAAGTTTGTGATAGATGTTCGTATCCTGTAAATGCTGATTAACACTCTCCTTGTAAAAAGTCGAATTCATTACCACCAGGGCTCCCCATTTATCTGCTTTCTGAATAGTTATTTCCGTCATGTCTTTCAAAGATTTAAGTGTGCTCCATTCTTTCTTTGAAAAATTGCTTTTGGTACCACTTTTGTAATTGATATTCTTGATTTCTGTAGTGATCACTCGTTCATAGGCGTCGATTGTTTTATGTGATATTGGGGCACAAAATGTGCTCTTAACTCTGAATTCTTTACTTGTGCTCTCCACTATATCTGTGGGCGGAAGAGTATTGAAGAAGTTTTTCAGCCTCAATGTGCGTAGGAATTTAAATATGGCTATTTCAGTCTCTTCAGGATTAGATTTGTATACAGGGACAAATGTAATGCCTTTGTTCAGTAGGTTCATCTGAGCTTTAGACAATGCTGTATCCGAAATGTTGATTACAAGTTTATTTTCTCTTTCTTGGATCTCAGTTCCCGTTCCGCTTCTGACTCTTTTACTTTTTCTTTTTCCCCTCCTGGTTTTGAAGGTTCTGTAGTTGCAGATGTTGTTGGAACATTGTTGGCCGCTGGGCTTGTGTCTAAAAAAGCCTTGTCTGATTGAGTTTTCTGTCCTGCTTGTACATTCTTCTCTATTGGTCTTCTGTTTTGTGTTGTGTCTGACTCGGATACAACGCTCTCCTGAGAGGAACTGATGTTTGTGGATGGTTTTTGCCATTTTCTTTGATTATAAACCTCCGCCCAACTGTACACCTCCTCCAATTTATAATCCACTGTGTCTCTTCTGCATTTCTTTATTTTTCTGTCTTCTATTTCTTTTGCATATTTATCCAATTTTTTGTTAATGTCTTCCAGTGTTGATGTTAAGTCATCATGTTTGTTAAGTTCCCTTCTGATGCCTTCTAATTCTTCCTCTACTTTTTTAAGTTCCTTTGATAGTTCCTCCACTATCAGCAAGATCAGATCTAAACTGCATTTATTGAGTATTTGATACCATTTGTTGAGAAAGGATTTGTTGTTCCTGCATAACATCGGTTTAAGTGCAATCCTTAAACCTCTTGGTATGCGTTTATTGCGATGATAATGTATTAATGTTGTAGCATGTAGCCGTTTACTGATTTCACGTTTGCTCATATACTCAAGTTGTTTTAGTAATTGATTCGCCGTGTTTAATTGTGGGCTGAAGGCTCTGGTTTCTTTTATCAGTCCATAGATTTGTTCTGCCTCTTCAGACGTGTATGCTAAGGTCTCCGCCTTGTTTGTTGTGATCTGTGCAATATCTTCCAAATTCATTTTGATTTAGGGGTTGGTGCTAACTGTGGGGGGTAGACACGCACTGAGTAAATCTTTATATGTCCATCAGTTGCACTCTTGTTATTCCATTTTTTTCATATGTTTGAAAAACTCATTAACGTTGTGCGACTCCCTCTGTAAGTGTTTTGTCTCGGAACACTGTCAAATAATTCAACATAGATGAGGGCAGGAGTACTACTCTCGGTTTAGAGGTGTGCACACTTTTACTTGGACCAAAGACGGTCCTTTTCTTCAATTAATCATCACTCCATGAAAAAATCCATAAGAAACTTTTTTCTGAAGCATCTTTCAACGAAATATTTTTATTTTAATGATCTTTTTTCATTAAAACTCATTTTTCAAATATTTGCAGATTTCATAATTTAACGCATTTCACATCAACCCAATGCATTTCGGGTACAGATGGACCCTTCGTCTGGGGTCACTATGGAAAGAACAAAAAAACAATTTTGAGCCCAAAGCTATGTTCACAAATGTATAGAAATCAATTACATTGTCCAATTCACTACGTAAATTATTGCAAAAGATTACATACAACAAACGTGATTACCCGTCATTAATTCAAAAAATCCTTGGTTGTCAATATCTACATATTACATATGTTCAATGCATGATGTAACAATAGCACTCCAAAGTCACACTCCCAGCCTGACTCGAAAAATCTTACTAACAAAAACCCTATCAAAAATCTAAAAAAAACTAAAAAACAATCTGTCATGCATTTACAAGTTTATCGAACATTTTCAAGACAGAACGGCTCACGTTCCGTGTCAGTTACTTACGGAAATGCACACTCGCGTACTGCTTCTCTTTTCCACCAATGTCTGTCTAGCTACGATAACGTACAAGATTCTAGCTTTTATTTACACGCTCATTGGTTGGCTCTGCGGTCACGTGACTGCCGAAGTTTCAAAAATAAGAAACTATTGCGAGCGGATTATTAACATTATCGTCTCATGTAAACAAACAAATATAGATCCAATATTAACTTAATTGTCTTTAAAGAAAACTTTAGAAAATCAACATAATATGACAAGTAACTCAAATCACAGTGATATTGTGTCAGCCATGTTGGAATGGGAAGTAACCAGGGTACACAACGCATATTCTTAATGTCAATGACAACGTAATTTGAATGTAACCTCGGGTCAACACTGTTAACCGAGGCTAATACAGGACTAACAAATGACTTTCTGATGGTTTATAAAAAACATGCTAATTCTAATCTGACAACCCAGACTGGAAGACAGGATTGTTGGTCTATAAGCGCTACATAGATGATATTTTCATCATGTGGAGAGGCAAGAAGGATGAACTGGAACTGAACATTGAGAGATTGAATTTGAAACATGAACGAATTAAGTTCACACATGAGATTGATCAACATCAGTTATCCTTTTTGGATGTAAAAGTGTCAATAAAACAAGGTCAAATATGCACGAATGTACATATAAAGGAAACGGACCGCAACAGCGGATTACACTATTCGAGCTTTCATCATCATGCTCTGAAGCGACATCTACCAATATCCCAATTTATCCGCTACAAAAGAATCACATCGGACTCCAATGATGTTTCAGACATTATCAACAGACAGATCAAAAAATTTGAAAAACGAGGATATCCAAATAAACTATTACAAGAGTCAAAAACCAAAGTCATGGCCATGACGAGAGAGTCTCTACTAACAAAAAAAGACAAATCAAACCAAAAACTCACAGTGTGTGTCCTAAAACATTCTGTACAGTCATCTCAAATCACCAACATCATGAGAAAACATTGGCCTATCATTACTCAAGAACCTGATCTTCAACCTTTGTTCGCAGAACGGATAACATTTGCCTACAATAGATCTAAGAATTTAAAAGAATTGTTAAAGAAAAGAGAAAAGAACCAAAGTAAGACAATTCACAAAGGAATGCGTAAATGTGAGAACTGTACGCATTGCAATAATGTAATAACAGGGCCATCCTTCACACATCCTAGAACTGGGCTAACAATTTCATTAAAACATTCGAGCACTTGTGACACTAAAGGTGTGATTTATGGCATTAAATGCCCTTGTGGCAAACTATACGTTGGGCAATCAGAACGAAAGATCAAGGTAAGAATAACAGAACATAAGAGTAATATTCGGCAAAAAAATTTGAAATCCACAGTGGCAGCGCACTGGGCAGAAACTGGACATAACATTTCTCAGTTACGCTTCACCATATTAGAAGTGGTGGAAACACGCCCAGATATGGACACTCACAAAATGAGACTCAGAGCAGAATATTTCTGGATAAAAAAGATGGGGAGCCTTCAGCCATACGGGCTCAATGACAGATTGGAATTAGCATGTTTTTTATAAACCATCAGAAAGTCATTTGTTAGTCCTGTATTAGCCTCGGTTAACAGTGTTGACCCGAGGTTACATTCAAATTACGTTGTCATTGACATTAAGAATATGCATTGTGTACCCTGGTTACTTCCCATTCCAACATGGCTGACACAATATCACTGTGATTTGAGTTACTTGTCATATTATGTTGATTTTCTAAAGTTTTCTTTAAAGACAATTAAGCTATTGTTAATATTGGATCTATATTTGTTTGTTTACATGAGACGATAATGTTAATAATCCGCTCGCAATAGTTTCTTATTTTTTAAACTTCGGCAGTCACGTGACCGCAGAGCCAACCAATGAGCGTGTAAATAAAAGCTAGAATCTTGTACGTTATCGTAGCTAGACAGACATTGGTGGAAAAGAGAAGCAGTACGCGAGTGTGCATTTCCGTGAGTAACTGACACGGAACGTGAGCCGTTCTGTCTTGAAAATGTTCGATAAACTTGTAAATGCATGACAGATTGTTTTTTAGGTTTTTTTAGATTTTTGATAGGGTTTTTGTTAGTAAGATTTTTCGAGTCAGGCTGGGAGTGTGACTTTGGAGTACTATTGTTACATCATGCATTGAACATATGTAATATGTAGATATTGACAACCAAGGATTTTTTGAATTAATGACGGGTAATCACGTTTGTTGTATGTAATCTTTTGCAATAATTTACGTAGTGAATTGGACAATGTAATTGATTTCTATACATTTGTGAACATAGCTTTGGGCTCAAAATTGTTTTTTTGTTCTTTCCATAGTGACCCCCGACGAAGGGTCCATCTGTACCCGAAATGCATTGGGTTGATGTGAAATGAGTTAAATTATGAAATCTGCAAATATTTGAAAAATGAGTTTTAATGAAAAAAGATCATTAAAATAAAAAATATTTCGTTGAAAGATGCTTCAGAAAAAAGTTTCTTATGGATTTTTTCATGGAGTGATGATTAATTGAAGAAAAGGACCGTCTTTGGTCCAAGTAAAAGTGTGCACACTTCTAAACCGAGAGTAGTACTCCTGCCCTCATCTATGTTGAATTATTTGACAGTGTTCCAAGACAAAACACTTACAGAGGGAGTCGCACAACGTTAATGAATTTTTCAAACATATGAAAAAAATGGAATAACAAGAGTGCAACTGATGGACATATAAAGATTGGCTCAGAAAGATCACCACAATTGTGATATTATTACCTTAGAGTCCATAACACATAGACATACTTGGCCTGAATTCCCCAAACAAACATCAGCTATCATTTGAGATCTATCACCAGGATCCTTGACGTTCTAACCAACGATCTGATGTGGTCATTCATGAGTTTTCTTCTTCTGGTCAGGGGATTTTACCTGGTACATACACACACACACACACACATAAAAATATATATATATATATATTCACTGATAAAACCATAGGTTTCCGCCATGTTATAGTTAAAAATTAGCATTTAAAAAATCTTAGAAATTCACTGAAAAAAACATAGGTTTCACACACGTTATAGTTAGGAATTAGCATTTAAAAAACCTTAGAAATTCACTGAAAAAAACATAGCTTTCACACATGTTATAGTTAGCTGGACATTTCACTCATACAAAACCATTGAAATTTCCCCGTTATAGTTAATTCAGCTAACTATAACTTGCGCGCCCGCAATGCACTGCTGATGACATCACATATTACATCACTCATGACATGGGCAGTGAAATCATTCATGACATCAATGATGACATCTCAAATGACATCACTGATGACATCATCCAGTGAATGTGTGTCTTTCTGAAAAATAAATATGTTTTATATATGTACTAGCAGCCCGTCCCGACCTTGTCCGGGAGCAATCAGGCTTCCCCGACCCCCGGCCGCCCCGACATTGTCCAGCAGCCCAGGACCCCGCCCGCCCCGACCCCCGCCCGCCCCGACATTGTCCAGCAGCCCGGGCCCCCGTCAGCCCCGTCCCCCACCTGCCCCGTCCCCGGCCTGCCCGACCCCCGCCTGCCCCGACATTGTCTGTGGGTCCCCCGGAGCCTTACCTCAGCCGCCGCTACCTCAGCTGCCACTCCTCCCCCCCGCTCCTCAGTTCACCGCTCCGCCGCTCCTTGCCGCTCGTCACCGCTCCTCCCGCCTGTCCGCCGGTCCTCACCGCCTGTTCGCCGCTGGTCACCGCTCCTCCCCCGCGCCATGTCCGCCGCTCCTCCTCACGCTCCTGGATGCCGCTCCTCCCCGCGCTCCTGACGTCAGCACGCAGGTCGCGGCCAGCGCTACTTCGAAGGGACTACTTTTTTTTAAGGTACATTTTTTAAATAATGCATATTTTTATAGTTTGTATAGCCTATGTCCATCTGCACACCCTGACGATTACAATGATGTATCAGGTGTGTGGATTGGCGCTGTGGTTCCCGAGTTTACCCGCCTCAAAGGTTCAAAGTTCTTGCTTTATAATAGTAGTATAGATATCTAAAGGTCGATGGAAGAAAAAATGTGTAAATAAGTGTCTAAATGGATGTTTTTTTTGTAAAAATGATTGTATAACCGACTTATTAAGTGAATCTTAGTGAATTCATGTATTAGCGAGTAATGTTTAAATATGTAAATATCTGTATCAGTGTCTCACTTTGTGTATAACTGGCTGCATGGGTTGGTGACTAGCTACATGAGTGTCAATATGGGATATTAGTTTGTTTTTTGAGTATCAGTATGAGTGCCTGTATGGTTTGGTGGGGGTATTACTTACAGCATAGATGCATGAACGGGTGACTCACTGTATGTGTTTTGAAGACCGCATGTGTGCAGGACTGTATGGGTGGATGAGTGTGTGTATGGGTGTGTTAGTGAGTGAATCACTGTCTCAATAGTATCTTTATGAGTAACTTCATATGTGTTAAACTAGTATATGTGAGTATAGATGTATATAAGTGAGTATATGTGAGAGCGAGAGATTGTAAGAGTTCCTGTATAAATAAGTATGTGTTTCTATAAGTGATTGTTTAAGAGAGTAAGTAAGTGTAGTGGTGGGTGTATAGCTGTATATGCAAGTAAATGGATGTTTGATAGTTTATTTGCATGTGCGAGTTTGTGTGTGAGTAACTCTATAGATGAGTGTCTGTGTGTAATAAGATGTATAGGTGTATGAGTACATATGATGAGTGAGTTCATGTATGAGTGCCTATATAGAACTGTTACTGAATGACTGGATGTGTATTTAGATTTTAGAATTACTGAATAGTTTGTTCTAACTGGAATTGGTATCTCCATTTTTTTGAATATTTTAGTTTCTATTTTTGAATGTGTGTATCAAGGGTTATATTACGCTGAGAGGAGGTCTGCCACTCTTTCACAAGGATGATGTTATCTGTGATGTCATCAGTGATGTCATTTGAGATGTCATCAGTGATGTCATGAGTGATGTCACTGACCATATCATGAGTGATGTAATATGTGACGTCATCAGCAGTGCATTGCGGGCGCCCGAATTATAGTTAGCTTAATTAACTATAACGGGGGAATTTCAATGGTTTTGTATGAGTGAAATGTCCAGCTAACTATTACATGTGTGAACCCTATGGTTTTTTCAGTGAATTTCTAAGGTTTTTTAAATGCTAATTCCTAACTATAACATGTGTGAAACCTATGGTTTTTTCAGTGAATTTCTAAGGTTTTTTAAATGCTAATTTTTAACTATAACATGGCTGAAACCTATGTTTTTTTCAGTGAATTTCTACGGTTTTTTAAATGCTGATTTTGAACTATAACGTGGTTGAAACCTATGGTTTTGTCAGTGAATTTCAAAGGTTTTGTAAATGATAATTTTTAAATGTATTAATTTTTATATTTTTTATACTAATTTACTACATTATTGTAAACTATTTATTTTTAGATATTTTATTTTTTAAATTACATTATACATTTTTAATATAAATTGAAACCATTTTTTTTTTAAATATTGAATTTGTAATATATTTTTTTATGTAATATTTTTTTAATTTCTATATATTTTATATAGCAGGCAATGATATCCTATGGAAGGAAATTCAAGTTACTGGTAAGTACAGTTAAATTTACTTTTCAGGAATAGTAGTGAGCTAGATTGGGGAATTAATTCCTCTTCAATCCTGAGGTCCCCTGTAAGCCAACTAGCCCACCAGGTACCTCCAGTATGCGCCAGGCAGCTGTGTTGCAGAGAATCGTTCAAAGGGCACGCCCCCTTTTTGCAACACAGCTCCGTGGCGCTTACTGGAGATACCTGTTGGACTAGTTGCCCCTTAGGGGACCTCTGGATTGAACAGGAATAAATTCCCCAATTTAAAACACGCCTCAGGGCATGTTTGCACTCACATCACCTCAAGCCCGCCCCCTACCTTCACCACTGTGCTAACGCGCCCTGTAGAGTGTTCTAAGTTGGGGGATTAAGTCCCCTTGCATACTGGGGGTCCCTGGGGGCCAACTAACCCACCGGGAACCTCCAGTGTGCGCCAGGAGGCTGCGCTGCAGAGATGTGTATTGAGGCCACGCCCCTTTTTACACCTCTCTGCAACACAGCCCCCGGGCGCGTTTGCAGAGGGGGAACTAATTCCCCTTGCATACTGGGGGTCCCTGGGGACCAACTAGCCCACCAGGAACCTCCAGTATGCGCCAGGGGGCTGCATTGCAGAGAGGTGTAATGAGGCCACCCTCCTTTTTACACCTCTCCGCAACACAGCCCCCTGGCGCATTTGCAGAAGGGGAACCAATTCCCCTTGCATACTGGGGGTCAATGGGGGCCAACTAGCCCACCTGGAACCTACAGTATGCACCAGGGGGCTGCGTTGCTTTGCCCCAGGGAGCGGTGGTCCCCGGGGCAGTGTGGGGGGATTGGGGCCCCCCCACACTTCTTTTTCACTATGCCCCCGGAATTTGAAAAAAAGCAGACCGAGTTTAAAAAAAAAAATTGGGGGCCTTGGTGGTCCTTGTGGGACCACCTGAGAAGGCCTAGGGGGTCAAGCAGTTTCTACCCTGCCCCCTCTTTGCGTTCTACACGTTTGTTTTTCTGCTTTCTTGTGCCTCGGTCTATGGAGCACAAAATGGCTGCCACCACTTCCTGGTTTGGAGTGGTCACAGCCAATGAGCATGCAGCTCGTACTCGGAGAGGTACTCGTACGGTACTCGTACCCCGCGATTTTTGTCCCCAAACAAAATTGGGGGGGGGCCTTAGGGGTCCTTGTGGGACCCCCTGAGCAGGCCTAGGTGGTCAGGGTGTTTCTACCCTGCCCCCTTTTTGCGTTCTACACGTTTATTTTTCTGCTTTCTTGTGCCTCAGTCTACCGAGGCACAAGATGGCTGCCAACACTTTCTGGTTTGGAGTGTTGACAGACAGTTGACAGCCTATTAGCATTCAGCTCGTGCTCTGGAAGGTACAGAGTACAGTAAGCTTACCGTATGCACCTCTAAATATACTTATGATTTTACTTTTGATTTTCTCAGGAACTACTGAACGGATTTACACCATTTAACAAAAAGGTGCAACTGCAAACAGAACTCTACCTTTTTGGCAAGGTTGGTCTAATTCTGTTCAGCCGTTCGGGCTGTAGCCCCAGCTAAAGGTCCTATGGTAAATTGCATGGGGAAAACACATTTTGTGACCCCCTTTTTTCTCGGCCCCTGCTTCACGAATCACCCCCAAATTTTCAAGGAAGGAGCAGAGCAGGCCATCTTCTTGGAGAAATTCGCGAAGATTCGTCCACCGGCACCAAAGTTATTCCAAATAGAATGTTGCGGATTTCCTATGGAAACTAGGTTTTAACTATAACTACCTACTGACGACCGCCAGTAGGTTATATATATATACATATATATATATATATATATTCAATGAAAAAACCATTGGTTTTAGGCCATATATAGTTAGGGATTTGCATTTACAAAACCTTATTTTACTTGCATAAAACCATTGAAATTCCTTATATAGTTATAAGCGCTAACTATATATCGCGCACCCGCAATCCACTGCTGATGATGTCACATATTACATCATTCATGACATGGTTAGTGACATCACTGATGACATCACTGATGACATCTCAAATGACATCACTGATGACATCACTGATGACATCATCCAGTGACTGTATGTTTCTGTAAAGTTAAAATATCTCTTACATATTGAAGAATGAGTGGATATATAAGTGTCTGGATGAAGGATTTAGTAGGTGCATGACTGACTGTATGAGTGAGTGATTAAATGTGTCTCACTGAGTGCATGGGTTAGTGACTAAACTGTCTTAATTTGTGCATCATTATGTCTGTTGTTCTGTAAACTGTTGCATGTGTTGATAAGTAGCTATATGAGTAACTATATGGGTTATTGATTGGTTGCCCAAGTATTTGTATGGGATACTGAGTGTGTGTGTGGGTGGCTGGGAGGTGTGTGAATCTGTGCATAGATGTGTGAGCAGTTGATTCACTAGATGTATGGTTTCAAAAGTGCATGTGGAAACAGCTGTATGGGCGGTTGACTGTGTGCATGAGTGTATTGGTGAGTGAATGGATATCTCAGTGCTACATGTCAAAGTAAGTACATATGTAAAACACAGTACATGTGAGAGTTGACATATATAAATAACTGTGCATAAGAGCCAGTGAATGTGTGAGTGGCTGTATGGATCATTGTGAACTTGTATCAGGGATTGTATAAGAGAGTAAATATGTGTTAGTATATGTTTGAATAAGTAAAGTTTGTATAACTGTATATTTGAGGAAATGGAGGTGTGATTGATTCTTTGCATGACTGACTAGGTGTGTGAGTAACTCCATGGATGAGTGACAGTCTGTGAGTGTCTGTTTACACTGATTGTATCTAAGGTTATATTAGAGTCTGAAGAGGTTCATCGTATTATCACATGAATGATATCATCAGTGATGTTATCAGTCATGTCAAATGAGATGTTTTCAGTGATGTCATCAGTGATGTCATTTGAGATGTCATCAGTGATGTCATCAGTGATGTCACTAACCATGTCATGAATGATGTAATATGTGACATCATCAGCAGTGGATTGCGGGTGCGCGATATATAGTTAGCGCTTATAACTATATATGGAATTTCAATGGTTTTATGCGAGTAAAATAAGGTTTTGTAAATGCAAATCCCTAACTATATATGGCCTAAAACCAATGGTTTTTTCATTGAATTTTCAAGGTTTTGTAAATGCAAATTCCTAACTATATATCCACTATAACCTATGGTTTTTTCTGTGAATTTCATTGGTTTTTTAATAGCAAATATGAAAAGCTTTAAAATGTCAAGTACGTGATAGATAAAAACATTTTCGTATTTATGCACGCTGATGTGCTTTGAACGCTGCACCCCCCCCCTCCCCTCTTTTGTCTTAGTAGTACTCTCTCTTTGCAGATACTGAAGGGTAGTTAACGCAGGCCTTTACCCCCGTTGTAATCCGACGTGCCTGCTTGTCTCTCCATTTGATTGATTGTTGTCCAAGCATTTACTGTTTTAGAATTGGTTCTCTTTGGATCATTCTCTATTTACAAACAAGCACAAAGTCGCAATACTCTGTTTAGTCTTTGCAGATAGTGAAAAATCGTGTAAAAAAATAAAAGTAATCGAGCAAAATCAGTAGGCCACTAATTGGATCTCTTTTTGACCTCGCTAAAATAGAAATATTAGGAACAACCCTTCATGAGAAATACGAAAATAGTGAGATGAACTGAGCTCCACACCATGAGGGCTGCAAGACAACTCGGCTCCATCACCCATCCCGCACAAAATAACGACAAACCCTATGCAAATATTAAAAATATAGACAACACACCAGCAAAGAAACAGGGTAAAACATTTTATTAAAAAACTATTTACATAACGTTGGTTTATAAGATGATGTCAGTAGTGGACCGATGTGTGAATAGGTCGAAAGCAGCACAAGGCTCCAAGATCCGGATGGCAAGCTCCTGGATGTTGGGTGCCATAGTTCAGAGTTCTGAGTTTGAGCCTTTTTCAATGCCTGTGCTTTGTTGAATCAAAATGGCGGCTTGACACAAAGCTGACTCAAGCGTTGCTACTGATGCTATGCAGACCAAAACTGGTTTTCAGTTTGTACATTTTTCTAGATTTTTCAATCCAAGTTTGGTTGACTTTGTAGAACGATGGCTTCAAATTTTCAACATACGGTGTGGTGGCGCTGACTGGGAGGGGCCGCTTCGCTCCTGCCCCCTCCCCAAGTAAGATTTTCATACGTGAAAGTACGTTAATGGTTTTGGTCCCTGAGTTGCTTCGATGTCACTGCCATTCTCAAATGGCATAAGTTCTGGATGTTGGGTGCCATAGTTAAGAGTTCTGAGCAGCGCTTGTAACACTGTCTGAAGCTTATTTCCACCTACTGCAGCTTCACTATTCTCAAAGTAAGTGAGTGTCGTTTATGGACCTGACTGCATTAGAAAACAATGTGATATGTTACCTTCCTAAACAGCTTGACGGAGGCCCCTGAGGGGCGGTGTGATGGCCATGGACTCGGAGAAGACGCTTGGCTCCGACACCCTCCCCAAGTCTTATAGCACTGGTGTAGCCTGAGATCGCCCCCGACATAGGCGGCCGGCTCCCGGGGTCCGGCGGAACTTTTTGCCTTTTGATGACTCTTCAATTCTGAACCTTGTCCCATCCAGCTGAGTTGCGCCCACTCTTGCGGCTACAGCGTCTTGCCCACCATCCAGCTGAATAGCGCCCACTCTTGCGGTGCAGCGATAGGCGGCTGCCACAGGACTCTCAAAATGGCGGCCGGCTCTTCGGTTTTGGGCCTGGTCCACTAAAATGGCCCTGGGACACCTTTGAACTCGGACGCTTCCCTGATAGGGCTTGGGTCCCATTCTCGAAAAGCGTCCCCTCAGCCGTGAAGATTCTACAAAAGTCTTGGGGGCCCCCGACTCCCGCAGGCTTCTGGTGGGGAGCGGCTGCCATGTCTGCTCGTGGAATGGCCACGACGGAGCTACGAGATGGTAGTGCTCTCATGCTGACGCCAGCTTTATTCTGAAACATCCAGAAACACTGTAGACTACCAATTCGATCAGTTCCGGTAGCGCCCCAACATGACCCGGAAGAGAAGAACTTGCCCTCCCCTCTTTGACTGATGGTTCTTGTTGCCTGTCCCCTCTGTTGTCATTTAACAGAACTTTTTGGACTGCTGAAAGGGCTTGTGTTCCGAACGCTGGTTGGTGGAGACATTTTGACTATATTCTTGACCTACGTTGTCGCGTAATGCGTTATATGACACGCCGCGTTACCGCACCCGGAAGTGATCCGAGGCGCGGCGCGCAGCGCGTAACGTAAGCATAACAGGTCATGTGACTTGTTAATAAAACTTTTCATTGGTTCATTTTACTTTTGTTAATTTAATGATGAAAAGCTTGGTCATATGACCTAAAAATTACGCTTTTTATTGTTTTCGAACAATATTTTTTTTTCAAACATATGTTATAATATTCCAGGCTAATGTACTTTCCCGGAAAATTTACAACTGTCTTGTAAGTAAAATATATTCCTTTTTCGAGAAAAAGGGCATTTCTTCCTTCCATGACGGAGCCGTTGAGTAAAAGAGATTCGGCCTGCTGTCTTAGTCGACGATACGCCTGATTATCAGATTCTTATCGATCACTTTATATTGCAGACATGAAAAACACAACTGCCCTTAAGCATTTATCTTTACTGCGTTCCTACATATTATACCTTTTATCCGTCATGTAATTGGACTGCTTTATTTCACTTGCCTTTACTGATTCGAAAACAGTGACTAAAAGTAAAAACTTTACCAATGTAAATACTACTACCGTGTTTTGTTTTAAAAACCTTTATTGTGAAAATGTCAGTATACAAATACGGGCCTATAACCACGTGGGCCGGCCACGGAGCAAACTGAAATCGTATATGATGAGGAGACATTTACACTGTAGAAGAACGTAACGAGCGGGCCATTAGGTTGCAAGAACAAAGGTGTCTAACAGTTGCGGAATCGGTGGACGTACATTTTGTAATTAAAATACGACAGGGCCACTTACAATAACATTTTCTAGATATACATTTGCGGGCAAGGAGTTACGAGTCCCATTTATACCGGCGCCATTTTGGGCGAGGCCGGGCAGGTCCAAGATATAGTCAAAATGTCTCCACCAACCATCGGCCAGACCAGAACCCCTTTCGGCCCTTTATGCTACAAGATGGTGTCTTCCATTCAGAAAATATTGTTGGCAGCATTTTGAAAGGAAACAGAAACAGCCGTTCTCCTAGTGAGTTTCACATTGTTACATTTAGGAAGAATGTTGAAGAGTAGTATGTGGAAAATCTGAAGCCATTTTTCTACAAACTCTCAATCAGACTTGGATGGAAAAAAAAAACCTGAAGAATGTACAAACTGAAAACCAATTTTTGTCTGTATAGCATCAACAGTAACGCTTGAGTCAGCTTTGTGTCAAGCCGCCATTTTCATTCAATCAATAGCGTCCCCCTGCACACATTCAGGGACCTGGTCGTGTCTTCAGATGAAACGGATTGTAGGAAAAGAAGCAGAAAGGAAAAGGAAATAAGTTCCGCCGGACCTCGGGAGCCGGCCGCCTATGTCATGTGCCACCTTTGGCCACACCAGGGCAATAGTGAAGCTGCAGCAGGTGCAAATAAGCTTCAGACAGTCTTACAAGCACTGCTCAGAACTCTCAACTGAGGCACTCAACATCCAGGACTTGCCATTCGGATCTTGGCGCCTTGTGCTGGTTCCGACCTATTCACACATCGGTCCACTACTGACATCACCTCATAAGCCAACGGGGCACCCCACGCCGACTTTCGGCGCAGCATTGTAGGATGGCCACACCAGTGCGGCAACTTGCTGGACACAACATCGGGGCCATCCAGATCTCGGCGCGTTCGACTCACTGTACCGCAAGAGTGACCGCAACTCAGCTGGACACGCCATCTTTCGGCACAGCATTGTAGGATGGCCACACCAGTGCGGCAATTTGCTGGACACCACCTCGGTGCCATCCGGATCTCGGCGCGTTCGAGTCACTGTACCGCAACAGTGACCGCAACTCAGCTGGACACGCCGTCTTTCGGCGCAGCATTGTAGGATGGCCACACCAGTGCGGAAATTTGCTGGACACCACCTCGGTGCCATCCGGATCTCGGCGCGTTCGAGTCACTGTACCGCAACAGTGACCGCAACTCAGCTGGACACGCCGTCTTTCGGCGCAGCATTGTAGGATGGCCACACCAGTGCAGCAATTTGCTGGACACCACCTCGGTGCCATCCGGATCTCGGCGCGTTCGAGTCACTGTACCGCAAGAGCGGGAGAAACTCAGCTGGACACGCCGTCTTTCGGCGCAGCATTGTAGGATGGCCACACCAGTGCGGCAATTTGCTGGACACCACCTCGGTGCCATCCGAATCTCGGCGCGTTGTGCTGCCTTCGGCCTATTCGCACATCGGTCCGCTACTGACGCCGCCTCACGTGCCAACGGATTTTCTACGCTTTTTGTAGCCCTATGCCGCATAACAGGTCATGTGACTTGTTTATAAAACTTTTCATTGGTTCATTTTACTTTTGGTTTCCTAAAGATGGAAGGCTTGGTCATATGACCTAAAAATAACACTTTTCATTGGTTTAGAACATTTTTTTTTCCCAAACGATGAAAGCCCCACCTTGTTTCTGGATCATTCAGACTGAAGCTGGCGTCAGCATAAGAGCACCACCATCTCGTGGCTCCGTCGTGGTCATTCCGCGAGCAATCATGGCAGCCGCTCCCCACCGGAAGCCTGCGGGAGTCGGGGGCCCCCAAGACTTTTGTAGAATCTTCACGGCTGAGGGGGACGCTTTTCGAGAATGGAGCCCAAGCCCTAGCAGGCAAGCGTCCGAGTTCCAAGGTGTCCCAGGGCCATTTCAGTGGACCAGGCCCAAAACCGAGGAGCCGTCCGCCATTTTAAGAGCCATGTGGCAGCCGCCTATCGCTGCACTGCAAGAGTGGGAGCAACTCAACAACATGGTGAGCGAGACGCTGTAGCCGCAAGAGCGGGCGCAACTCAGCTAGATGGCCGCCACCTGGGGAGGCCCGTTCACGCCGCCTCCCCCACGCCCCCCCCCCCCCCCCCCGGGGCGCCGCACGCCAATTTTCGGAGCAGCATTGTAGGATACCAAAACCAGTGCGGCAGTTTACTGGACATCACCTGGGTGCCTGTCGTACATGTTGTGTCAGCCATGGGACACTGGACACAGTCCCATCAACATCTCAACGCGTTCTGCTGCCTTGGGACTATTCGCACAACAGACCGCTACTGACAAGGCCTCCCCCCGCACCACCCGGGACGCCCCACGCTGTTTTTCTGTGCTGCATTGTAGGATTCCAAAACCAGTGCGGCACCCAGGCGACATCACCTGGGTGCCGTCCAGAACTCTGCACGTTGTGCTGCCTTGGGACTATTCGCACAAAAGACAGCTTCTAACCATTGTTGCTTTTTGAGTTGAAAAATGTTTAAATGTTTTTAGTTTTTGTTCCGTTTATTATAGTTAAAAGTTAATAAAGTTTTATAATCTTACTTTGTTGGAGTGTTATCTATTTTTTTAAAAACGGGTGAATAGGGCCTTGAATCGGGTTATTGTCATGTGTGGGCTTTGGAAGTGTGCTGCTGCAGGATCGGACATTTCAAACTCAAATGCACGTTCTTTTTCTTACCTTTCCGAAGCATGGAGCGCAATAGCAGGCAGAGAAAGGGTGATGCACGTGTTGAACACTACCTGACCTGGCAAGTTGCTGGCAGTGCCCCCCCGCCCGCTCCTGAAAGAGGGCACACACACACCGCCGCCCCGAGTACTTCACAAATCTTTAAAAGACCATGCGCTTGTTCATGAGGCTTAAATGGTTTATCACCTCTTCTAGAACCCCTGCATCGACCCTCTGACGTTTCCTGGAAAAATTACCATGTAACACAATACCAAGCCCTGTCAGCTGAAACCCCCAAGGAATCGTGGGGCATATTATCAAGGGGGTTTATCTCCGCTTTTTTGGCTTTAAAAGCCATGAAAGCGGAGATAAAATGATCTCCCTATTACCAAGCTGTCGCTAACACCAGTTAGTGACAGCTAAAAGGAGATAGCGACCATCTTGGGCCCCGCTTTGCATGTCAGTGATACTTATCACTAATAACATGCAAAGTGGCGTGCCATGATGTTAGCGACTGGAAACAGTCCCTAACATCGCTTTCTCCTATTACCAACTTTTGGAGATATTCGCGCTAAGCGCGAATATCTCCAAAATCTAACACCTGCCCTGAGCAGTTCTTAGCCATGTTATCCAATGGGAGGTGGATAACATGGCTAAGAGCATTTGCTCGATAATACATGAATATCGCTGACTTTTCTGCGATAATAGCAAGGTTTATCTGCGATAAAAATCGCCGATGTGCGGCGATAATTTTTGTCTCTAAACAAGTTAGAGACAAAAATTATCGCTAGTTGTTCGTAATATGCCCCCGGGTTTTTGCTTGCAGAAATCGGGAGGCGGGAGACTAGCACTGAAATCAGTAGTCACACGCCTGAATCGGGACGGTTGGCATGTCTGAATTCTCTACAGCTGGGGCCATAAACTACATCCGCAGGGGTAGGTGATAGCCTGGGACCAGCCTGGCATCTAAAATGGCTGCCGTGCACGACAAAATTGTGGCATTGGAAAAAAGGCAAGATGGCGCAGCCGCTGGAAGAGATGTATCAACATATATCAGCCTCCTCAGCCACCCTCAGGAAACATAGGGGATTAGGATACGTCTCCCGCACCCCCTTATACCTAGTAATTTAATTAACGAAGCACAAAATGGCGAATTCCCGTTTCGCTACCAGTTTGCGGCCCAGTTCGCGGCCCGTGAAGCGCTTCTACCGTGAAAAATCTTTTTTTTTTTTTTTCCCCACGGGACCCTTTAATAACCCCAACAACATTCCTAGGGGGTCAAGAGGGTGATACCTTGCCCCCTTTCATTAAATTCCCCCTTCGTTTTTCACCTCTTCTTCTCTCTCGATCCTACCGAGAGACAAGATGGCGGCCGCTCCGGACTGTCACGCAACAAAAAAAAAAAAAGCTCACGCACAGCCGCTGGAAGAGATGTATCAACATATATCAGCCTCCTCAGCCACCCTCAGGAAACATAGGGGATTAGGATACGTCTCCCGCACCCCCTTATACCTAGTAATTTAATTAACGAAGCACAAAATGGCGAATTCCCGTTTCGCTACCAGTTTGCGGCCCAGTTCGCGGCCCGTGAAGCGCTTCTACCGTGAAAAATCATTTTTTTTTTCTTTTCCCCACGGGACCCTTTAATAACCCCAACAACATTCCTAGGGGGTCAAGAGGGGGATACCTTGCCCCCTTTCATTAAATTCCCCCTTCGTTTTTCACCTCTTCTTCTCTCTCGATCCTTCCGAGAGACAAGATGGCGGCCGCTCCGGACTGTTTAGAATGTTGACAGACACCGGAGAGCCAATCAGCTTTCTGCGCGCAAAGTTCCGAAACGCGAAAAGTAAGCGGACCGGATCGCTGCCCGGAGCGCTGTTACAGATATATATCTTGATTTAAACGTTAATTTCTCAAAATCCACTGAAGCACATATATTGAGACCTAGCAAAGGCACATCGGGCTAACAGTCCCTACAATTTTGCCAAGTTTCGTGCAAATCCATTCAGCCGTTCGAGCTAAAAGTGAGTCCAACCGCCCTATGGAAAAATGAATGGGAAAAACGCGTTTTGGGACCCCCCTTTTTTCTCGGCCCCCCCTTGACGAAACCCCACCAAATTTTCAGGGGCTGCTCAGAAACAAAATGTGCCATTTTCCTGAAAATTTCAGCCGATTCCCTCCACAAACGCCAAAGTTATTAGACATAGAATTTTCAAAAATCCCATAGGGAATTAATCCTAACTATATATACCTACTGGCGATAGCCAGTAGGTAATATATATATATATATATATATATATATATATATATATATATATATATAGCACAAATCTTCAAAACCTCCACTGCTGTGGCGAAAAGAAGAGACGGACCCCACGGCTTCAGGCAAGGCAATCATTTATTTTGTACCTTTCACGGGCGACGCGTTTCGAGCATCAGAGTGCTCTTGATCACACACCAGACACTGTGTCAGCTCTCTTTTTTATATACTTTTTTTTCTCTTTATGAGTTACACCTCCATTAGTGAGTCACATGACTTCCACCATGAACATAGAAATAATACTTGACTTTTTGTTCACCAGGAGAAATAGAGAAAATAATATATTGCAATTTAGCTCATCAGAAGTTTCAATACACCGTGTAAAATATAATATGTTTAAAGACAGATAACTTCGGTAAGTAGGAATTAATCATAGCTACTTAACTGCAGATACTTGAAGTTTTTTTTTAAAGTGACTTGTGCTATACATGCATGAATGCATTACTACCATATGTCGAAAGTATACATCCCAATAAATATCCTATATATAATTTACAAATCGTGGAATTGCATACTATTCATTGTAAAACATGTGCAGGGTATATATTTTCACTATTTACAACTCATTGGTCGTCTTTAGCTAAAAAAAGTTACCAGATCAATAAATTTAAATTTTAAATATTAATCTAAAATCTTCTATATTGTGCTTCTTAGCAAGTCAACCCCTCGTTTTATATATATATATATTTTTTTAATATATATATATATATATATATGTTAACCTCAGCTGATATGACTAAGAATTGATCTGATCAGTATCGTTTGAACCTGAATGTGTTCTGACCATCCAGGATAAAGGAGATCCTTCATAATCTTAAATTGAGTCATAAACAGTTACAGTTGAGCTGTAGAGCAAGCATTGATCATAAGAGGTCCAGTAGGCTTCCCAACCAGTTTTATTTCCCCAGATTATGTATTTGATGCATTGCCACATTCTTTAACCTAGGTTTTCTACTGTCTGACTGTGGTTTGTTGATGTCTTCAGCCACGACCTACTGTATAGACTCTCCTTTAGGGTAATAACCAAGTAACTCCTATTTATTGTAGTGAGCGAATTCTCTTTCCCTGATTTTCTACTGCAGCGAAATTGGTGTATTTAGGTATCCCCACACCTGCTGAACAAGCTGTTCTTGTGCTCTCAGCCTATGTAGAATAGCTTCTTGTACCAAAATGACCTACTTACTAAATTTGAACTCCTAAAAATTCAAAAGCATTATGTGTAATTGTAATTTAACAAGACAGCAATCATCAGAGAAGAGCAGCACAGCACACGTTGGTGTATACAGGTTATCTAACTCAAGCATACACACCACACATAGAAACCCCTGCAGAAAGCCTGAAGGCTATTCACCTAGCTCATACACTGCATTAATGGTGACACACAATGAAGCCCCCATCTACACTTGGACATAATCCACCTACAGAAGGGACCTGCTTTGTTCCCATGACCACCTGAATCAATGCCAGCCTCCTCATACTAAGACACAAGAGCTACAACAGAGTCCACACACAAGCACCAACTCACAAGAAACCAAATCCACTGAAGTAACCGTCCTCATCAAACTTAATGTGCATTTGTAAAGCTCACATTTACCGTTGTGGCCTCTTGGCACTGAATAACATAAGTTTATTTTTCATTAATGTTTCATGACATGCTAGAGGGCCTACACTCCAGGGTTATCCTGCAGGTGGTGGCTGAGGAAAATAAAGGGGACAGTGATGAACATCGCTATAATCATAAAGCCCAGTAGAGCACAAACACTAAAGGTACACTGATGAGGATGCTGTGTGCATTGTCCATCAAGATCTAGCCCCTGGGCTTCCCTTTCCTCCTCATCGGCTTCCACAGTTTGGTCAATGGCAGCCATTACAACCTAGGTACATTGGCCTCCCAAGCAGATCATTAGTTAACGGTCAGATTCCAGCTAGTAGTCTGATAACATGTGGCTCTTCTGGGGTAGGGGCTGCATGCAGTCATTAGACACAAATGCACAGAATGCAGTAGGGAACTATAATGTGAAATAGATTCGCAGAATCAGGAAACATTGGACTACAACTAGTGCACTGTATAACGGAAATGGAGATCAACAGGCTTGGTACATTTGAGACATGTATTATGTTGTGGTAGACCAAGCAAAAACAGACAGCATTTCGTAAGCAGTGCAGCAGGCAAAGGTTTAGGAGCTGCACAGCGGAACTGTACAGAGGGGAGCAATGGATACTGGAGGGATACAGAAAAACAGGGAAAGGAAGTAATATAGCAACAAAGTTGCATACAGTGAAAAAAAGAGGTGCACTAATAAAAAGTATGGAAGAACCAGACAACGCACATTTTTGACAAGTGTATTTTGAGAACCCAGAATGCAACCTGTATTGTGTTGGCAACCAGTAGTTTTCTTTTCACCACTGGTGACTTGTGAGTGATAAAATCTTGTATTGGGCTTGTGCCGCTCTGCCCTACTCCTTTGCATGGTCACTATTTGCCTATGCTGTAAATCCGTCTACCTGTACAGAGAGCCCATGCTCTGGGGATGCCAAACTTTTCATGGCAGTGCAGGTTGCCACCAGTGATGCCCTATCTTCACTCTAACACCATCCATGCTGTAAATAAATATACCGTACCCTACATGCCGGTGTCTTCAAGATGCAAACTGATTGGGAGTTCCCTTCAAGTCCAATCCTTTTGCAGTCATGTTTGGGTTTATTCATCTCTAGGGGTCAGGGCCAATTATGAATAGGCAGTCTAAACCATTTCACGTCACCTGACCTTATAGTCTGTTTATAACTTTCAACCAGCGAGATCTTCCCAAACGGCAAACAGATTAAGGGGAATAATGGGGGTGTGGGGGGTCTAGCTCTTGCTATGGATGCGAATAATGATTTCCCTATATGAAGACATTGATGAAAACCCCAAACTTCAAATGGGAATCTCTGTGGTGAATGTGCTACGTATCAGAAAACATGATTCAACAGCGATTTTCTCTGTTCACGGTATATATTGTGGAGGCAAATTTGAGGCCATAATAAACGACAGAAAGAAGTTCTGTTTGCTAAGATGATATGACATGCTCTTACGAAATTCTTAATTGAGATTAAAAAAAACAAATAGAATTCAATATAACGCCAGCATAATAGCTGTCGCAGGTGGTTGAAAACTCGAGCAGTTTATGAACAGAAGAATTGAATAGTTCGAGTGAAGAACCGGCATCGAGACACAGGATGACTCTGGCAGCAGCGGGGGCCAGCTTCTAACATGGACTTCCAGCGATAAGGCATTTGTACAGTTTGTTGTTTCAAGAAAGCATCTAGCACATCAGATCCATATCGGATCCCTATAAACTTTGAAACCTCAACCAGCCAGCCGGGCTACTGTTTACTCTCTAGTTTTAGTAACGGATTGCCATGTAGTATAATTCCAGAGTCGCGGAGAGCTAGTATACTGCAACCGATTTATACGAAAGGGCGTAGAAAAGACCCCAACAATTATTGTAGCCCTCTTTAAAATTGATAGTAGATTTTGGGGCAAATGTTTTTCGAAGGGCTAGGGTTAAGTGTCATCTATCAAACAGCAGTGATGCTTTTTACACAGTAAATAGTGATATCAGTTATGACCGCTTGGCTGTTTTCATATTTTACAAGATTTAGTGGGTTTTGTTTACAACAATTTCCCAAATCAATAAACATTGGGGCAGATTTATGAGTTCTGGCGCATCTCTGCAAATCAGCAGGGATGCGCCAGAACTGATGCGTCACGCAATTCCCTCCTTGCGGCACCACAGATGCGCCGCATTTACAATGCGGCGCACCATGGTGCAAGGAAGGGCAGATGCGTGACGCATCTTGTGGTGTACGGGCGGCGCATTGCTGGAGTAGCGTCGCAAGTGCGACGCAACTCCTGCAATGTACAGAGGCCACCCATACATAGACAGAACGCCCACATGAAACCTGACGCAGGTTTCATGTGGCGCAGGGCTTTACAACGTGACGCATCTGCCTAGATGCGTCACGTTGTAAATAGGTCGCAGGGATGCGCCACGTTTCCGCGCCATTGCGTGACGCAACGGCGGCGTAAACGTGCCGCAAGTCCGACATAAATCTGCCCCATTGCACTTTGGATTGTTCGTGGTCATGCTTGCAGTAGACCTGGTCCCATCTGGTTCCCTGCAACACAGAGCTATGATCGCATCGTGGCCACTTTCTTGCTTGCTCTGCCTGCTGCATGCTATGTTTTCGTATGTTTTGTGTTTGTTGCAACACAACCTATGCTGTGCTGTTCTGCCTTTTGGACGGTGTTAGCACATTGTGGGATTGTCTGGTGATATGTCATTGTATTGGCCCTAATTCCGATTTATCGTTGGCGTCTCTGGTCATGTTAAACCTGTGTCAGTACATGGGGTGAAGGCGAATGCAATATTATGACTTTTATATATGCATCATTTCTCTCGTGGGATATTTGTGAATCTACAGCAAAACATTTATTTTTGTAGAAGTGCTCACATGCCTTGGTTGAAACATGAACAGTGTTTTACTTACCATTTGCTTTTGGGTGGAGGAGGCTCGTTTTGCCCGACTATAGTTATGTTTAGTAGATTAATGATCATCATCATTTCACGTGTTCCAGTTTTTCATGTGTGGTGACACCCCAAGCTCTAATAGTGCATCACAGATGAATGCTTGTGTTAATTATATGGAGTATAAACGGGCGCTAAGGTTGACTCGGCCCAATATTCTGAGGAGTGCACACTTTTGCTAATTCTGCAGTGCTTTGGTTTACTTGAGATTGCGAGGGTTTGTGGCTTTAAATCATCCAATGCAAATGTTACCTTTTAGAGATATTCTCCTCCAAGGACAACTCTTTGATCCTGGTGGAAAGCTTGCTGAGATTTTACTCAGGTTTATCTTGTGAAGGATTCCTCACAGAGTCCTTGTCATCATAACATGGCTGATGTCTGAAGATAAGTCTCTTGTCTTTTCTGTGCATTGATGATCAGTGGTTGTTCCTCATACCAAACAATGTTCTAGAAAGACTTCCCCTTCCTTCCAGTGATGTCAAACCCCACCTCTCCTTCCGTGGCCTTCCCATGGCTACTCTATTGCGCTTGGTGTTTAATTCCTTCTGTGTTTTTAATGAGACATGTAGCCAATTTATCTGTGCTGACTTGAGCATAATATTAATTTCTGCTCCTCTGACATAACCATTATAGGATATCCAGTTATGAGAGTTGACGCGGAGACAAGCCCCTCCTTTTTACTCCACCTTTTAATCTTCTCACCAAAATGAACTGCATTAGACAATATATTGAGTGGGTGGCAATGTCTCCCCTAACCCCAAACCTCTCTGTCTGCAGCACAGTGCTGTGGTAAAATCTATCTGCCCCTAAATGTTTTGCCTTTTGTCTCCTATGATAACATTGTATTCTTCTGTGTCCCTCCCCTCCTGTGCTTCTCTTTACATTTGAATCCCCTGTCCCCCTGCTTAGCTGCGAGGATTAAGGTCTAAAGCTGTGTACCTATAGCTTCGTCAAGTGTCAGGTACATGAGAGCTGCCTGCTTCTGTGCAGCAATGCTCTACTTTAAAAAATGCAGTGAAAAGAAAGGTTTCGTCTACTGTGTATCCTCTATTGAGTTGGCTTTAGACAAACAATGATATGTTTCCTGTAAGAACTACGAACGCTTTTCATGAAATTACTAAATTGATCCCTTCCAGACTATGGCAACAATCCTTATACGCAATATAACCGTATGTAGAATTTGCACTGAAACTCGCTATGCTATATTCCTAAGTAAGTCTATTTTATAAGAGGTTATAAAATACTACTTAAAATTTCATTGATCCACTAACAGAGATCTATAGCCTGAGGCCTGGCGGTGGTCTAGTTGTAGGCAGGCCTGCCATGCCAATTCCACCATGCAACTGGGCCAAGGAGTCGAACTCTCTTATGGAAAGCAAAATAGTTCCCCTGTCTCTAGGCTAAAGTTTAGTATTCATATTGGAAACCCTGCAACACGCTTGCACTTTCCAAGTATATACCTTTGCCGGCCCGCTGCCTTTTGTTAACACAGGTGCACGGAGGCCCTTGTGTCAATACGTTTTGTACACTGTTGCCCTCTAGTGGCCACCATTAATAAAATGTTTTTGCTGCTATATTTTCGTGTGCTTCTGGGTTGAAACTCATTAATTAGTAAATGGTTAAGGAATATATATCCGAAAGAAACTTTATATTGCTGCTTTTGAATATGTTGTTTTTTATATTTAATCCACCTGCAAGTAAACATGTTAAGGAACAGTTCTCACTTTGGGGACTTATTGGGCCAGATGCATCAAGCGAAATGCGCTCGCAAAAGGGCCAGATTCTCAGGCCCACATGCATCAAGCATTTTTGTAGTCGCAAACGGTGCGATTTCTTAAAATCGGCCGTTTGCGAATGCAAAAGTGCTTTTTGGGATGCATGAAGCAATTTTAGAATTCGTAACATGTTTGCGAGTTCTAAAATTGCGGGTGCTTTTAAGAAGTCGCAGATGTGCGATTTCTTAAAAGCAATGCATCATTATTTTAAAAAGTGAAAATTCGCAAATAGGGTGCCAAATTTACCGAGTGGTTGAACCACTCGGTAAATTTGGAAAAAGTGTTTAAAATGTTGAAAATGCTTTTTTTTCAACATTCATGTTACGGACACACATGTCCTTAGGACATGTGTGTGTGCAACATGGTGCGAAAAATACATTTCAGGGGTGCATGGGGGGGTCCTTTGGACCCCCCCCTGCACCCATGAAGTTTTCTAAGTGCCACTCGCAATTTGCATTGACTCCTATGGGCCTTTTGGCCCATAGGAATCAATGGGAATTGCGAAAATTAACTTAAGAATTCGGTATTTCTTTGGGATTCGGTAAAAATTGCGATTTTTACCGAATCACAAAGAAATACCGAAAAAAATGATGCATAGCATTTTGCACTTCTTAATTTGCGATTCCTTATTTTTCGCAAATTAGGAAGTGCAAAATGTCACAATGATGCATGTGGGCCTCAGAATCTGGCCCTTTGCGAGTGCAATTTTTGCATTTGGGATGCATCATCCCAAATGCAAAAATCGCAAATAGAGAATTCGCTAAATTGCGATTGTTTGCATTTAAGGAATCTCAAATTGAGATTCCTTAAATGCAATGCATGAAAGTATCAAAAATAGCGAATTCGCTAATAGGGCACGCAAATTACCACGAAGTACAACTTCATGGTAATTTGCAAAAACTGTGAAAAATGCACTTTTGTGCATTTTTCAAAGTTTCATGTTGCGCACACACATGCCCTAAGGGCATGTGTGTGCGCAACATATGTGTACAGATCACATTCAGGGGTGTAACAGGGTGTCCTTTGGACACCCCTGCACCCTTGAACTCGCAATCTCAATTTGCGAATCGCTAATTGCGATTCGCAAATTGAGATTGTCTTCCCATTCATTCCTATGGGCCTCTAGGCCCATAGGAATTAATGGGGAGGTATTCATTAATTGCGACTCGCAATTTGCGAGTCGCAATTAAGGAATTCTAAGGAATCGCTATTTTTATAGTGATTGCTTGATGCATTCCATTTTGCTATTCCTTATTAGCGATTCCTTATTTTTCGCTAATAAGGAATCGCAAAATGGATGCTTGATGCATCTGGCCCAACGTTTCCTACCTTCTCTTTATCATCGCATTTTCTTTTTATGGCAACAAGTGGAAAAATAGTACCAGCTTTTTACTCTGAACATGACAATCGTTTTTCTTCAACTCCTATGCTCTGTGCATTGTTGTTTCCCTGTACCCACAAAGCACCCTCAAAGAGGAATGTTTCAAAAGCTCCAGCCTCTGTAGAATTCACCTGACCTTGTAGAAGATTGACGACGCTCCGCCAAATGGGTGGGCTGATGGAGACTTTTCTCATGCCAGTTTTTGGGCAAGCTATTTGAACCTGGTGAGCAGTTCATTTTGAGCATTTGAGGTTTTTTTGTCACCCCAATAGACTGACTTCTCCCCGTAGATGTATAAGAAGATTGACATTCACCATAAGCGTCTTTGTTGACTCTCACCCTTCAGCCTCCCTGGTTCCTTACACTGGCTACCGTAGTATCCATCATTACCGCGCATAACACAATTTCGTGTTATGTCACAAATTCTGCACTCCTGCATTTTCCCAAGGTGAGCAGCGAAGACGAAACCAGACATTTTTCATGGGAAAAGACAAAGGCATAGATGCATCAAGCTAAAAACTGCTCGCAAAGGGGCAGATTCTCAGAATCTGCCCCGTTGCGACCGGTATTTTTGCATTTGGGATGCATCATCCCAAATGCAAAAAATCGCATTTTAAGAAATCGCAAAATTGTGATTACTCAAAATTGTTATTGTATTTATGGAATCTCAAATTGAGATTCATTAAATGCAATGCATTAAAGTTAAAAAATATCGATATCGCTAATAAGGGGTCGCAAATTACCATGAAGTTGAACTTCATGGTAATTTGCAAAAACTTTAGTGCATTTTTCAAAGTGCATTTTTCAAAGTTCCATTTTACAAACAAACATGCCCTTAGGGCATGTGTCAGTGGCGGCTGGTGACATTTGAAAGGAGGAGGGCGTAAAATAATTGTGGTACTGCACCTACGGGGTGGGTTCGGGGGTTTCTCCCCGATGAGAACATTTTGAAAAAAGAGTGTATAAATGGTGCATTTTCAAGCAAGTGGTGGTTTGTACTAAACTGAGCTGGTATTCCTTGACTTTCACAAATACAATTCCTGCAGATAATGAAACACTCTTAGCCCTTAATTCACTTCGGACGCAAATTACCAGTAAAACAGAGGATATGCCTAGTATATGTTCCTGTTGCAGTTATTTGCATGGCTGTTTTATCATAGAAATGGTATGAAGAGGACCCATTTGCTGCCAAAGACCCCCTCAAACCCCTCAGAAATGCAGAAAGTATTGAACTACAACCATGATCATTCGCTTTGAAAGAGCAGGAGGCTGAAAAGCTACCTTTGTGGGGCAGATCTCAGGAATGCTTATTAAGAACCACAAAACACATTGGTCATCTGCAGACAGAAATTAAATGCTCAGATTTCACCCTATTCACCTTAACAGATTGTGATGAAAATAAACATATGTGGCACAAAAGGGAAATGCTGGAGAAGAAAACACTTCAGTTGTGCTGCACGATTTCAATATTTGTAAGGACAAGTAATTTACATGAAAAAGCATCCTATGCATTCCGCAGTCTGACTTTAGGGGTTGGAAGAGGCGCCAAACTCCAACATGAAGCCTCAAACATTTCATTACCGGAGACATTCATTCCCTGAATGCAAACACAAGTAAGGTGCATTGCACGATTAATTCCTATTGGTAGTAATAATGTGATCACGCATGCCATCTGTTTTTGTCTGTGAAGAAGTACGGGGCAGTACCATCCTGCGAATGTGGATGTGTTCAAAGACCAATGTTCAGCATTTCAAAGCTGTAGTTAGTGTAGATGGGCCAATAGAGAAAGAAAGCAGAACATTTGGAGACAGGGAAGCATGGGAACAGAAAGGGGGCTTGGAGTGACATAAGTGTGCAAGAGAGGGGCTAGCACAAATAAACTACAATCTACTACGCCATACAGTAGCAGTGATGTGGTATTAATTCATCTGAAATTGATAACGGCAAAGAAGGGCTACAAAACCTAAATTTCACCTCAATTCAAACTTTCAACTGTAAAAGGCTTTTTGGGCAAAGCCCATCACGAAAGCCGCTGTGCCACCCTGTATTCGCAGCAGTCTCCAGTATGTGGTCGCATTCAGTATTGTTGCCAGGACTGATTTGGATTTCAGCGTTTTTGGTAATCTGCGTATGACGCACTTTGTAGAAATGCGTAATACATATTTTATTTCGATTGGTGTTTTAATGCACGGTTTTGATTAACTTCCCTGTATAAGATTCATTTCCACTTGTGAAAATCTAATTAATTCATTTCTCCCCTTCCTCCCCGGCTCCACAACCACCAGTGCTATTTATGATGCCAGCTTCATTCACAATAGCTTCCCAGAGAGAGGAGAATGCGAAAAGTGGATAACATATGCCACTCCATATGTCCAAGGTTGAGCCCCTCAATGCATGATTAATACCTAACTATAATGCCTTGCTGTGCGAGCAATCCTTCATTTTAATCTGGCCCTAATGGCCCCTCACGTTTCAAGTAAACAATATTTTGACTAATTGTTTCTTTGCACAGTTGTGAATCAATGCCACATTTCAAATACCTCAAAGAGAACTTGTCAAATGGAGCCAGGCTTCGGGCCCTCATTACGCTGGATTTTCCCCACCCTCGCAGTTACCAATAAGGGGGGGTTAGGGGAGCTGGGGTGGTATCAGTTACTCCAGAAGTGAGGGCAATTACAAGTGGGACGAATGCCCAAAGACTGCAAGCCTTCAGACGACTTTCCAGAGTTCAGGGAGACTAGCTGCATGAAGCAAAGGTAGGACTCGCACAAGGGCTGTGGGGCAGCAAAGTGCCCTCCGAGTTCGCAGCAGGCCCTAGCGGTCTGTGGTTAATTAATGCTCGGAGCCAGAGTTCAGCAGTTACCGAAAGAGTCGCCATACAGAAATGCCAGCTACAGTTTACAGCCCCTTAAGCCCTTAAGGTTGAACGGTGCTATCATGCACTCCGGGATTCCAGCCACAAACTAATGCCTGACAGGAGAGCACAAACACAGTAAAACACTGCTAATCGATCTCATGGCTTGCTGGGAGCTGAAACAGGCACATACATTTTGAACACTTTATTCAGGAAATATATATTCTTTTTAATTTTCCCTTACCGGAGGTGCGAGGAATCATGGCGCAGCTTCTTTATTTTCACTTTAACCCGCCCTTGTTTGATTGGTCACAGGGCATGGTAGGGTGGGGTTAACAGTGAGGCTTGCTGAAGAGTGATTGACGTCTAACCCTGGCCTCTGCAGAGCTGAAGCAGACAGCGCCCAGGGATAACTCTATTGGCGGGGGAGGTCCTTCAGCAAGTAATACAATGGCTTTGCCGAGCTGGTGACGTCACGAGCCTCAGGGCTCTGAGCTCATCAGCCCGGCAAATCTCGGATTGCTGGCGCATGCTCAGAGAGCATGATTAATGCCTGTGCCTGCCATAAACCGGACTTGAGAACTGCTGCCTGAAGTGCATGTCTGCTCCCCGGACAGTCAGAAGTTTACTCGCAGAAATTATTTTTCACTCGTAGCTAATTATAGATTAAGAAGCACAACTAGGGGGCTGAAAAAGGACGAGGGCGTAGCCCCTCCGCCCATATAAAAGAACCGCCACTGGCATGTGTGTGTGCTAGATGTACCCATATGCAGATTTCAGAGTTGCAACAGGGTGTCCTTTTGACACCCTGGCACCCTAGAAATTGCAATCTCAATTTGCGATTCTCTAATTGAGAATCGCAAATTGAGATTGTCTTCCCATTCATTCCTATGGGTCTCTAGGCCCATAGGAATGAATTGGGAGGTATTCCCTAATTGCGACCCACAATCTGCAAGTCGCAATTAAGGAATTTTACGAAATCACTATTTTTTTTGTGATTTCTTCATGCATAGCATTTTGCTACTCCGTATTAGCAAATCCTTATTTTTCGCTAATAAGGAATCGCAAAACGGATGCTTGATGCATCTGGGGGTTAATTAATACCGTGAATGAGCACTTTGGTGAAGTAAGCGCCAGAATATGCTTGTTATGCCCCATTATTTGAAGGTGAAATTCTTAACTAGAGTCACGCACCATAACTTCCCGCCCATGAATCCTTTCCCAGTTGATAGACTGTCCACCTGGTAATCATTAAAACATGCGTGTCAAAATTCTCACAGCAAGCAGATCACAAGCGAACCTTTCAAAGGTTTGGAAAACCTAATCACACCATCTCCTCTCCTTCCCAGTTTGATTTTCACGAAATCTCCTGCTTCTTCTCTCCCTCACTTGCACGCTTGCTTTCTTTTATTATGACATTACTTTCCTTCAACCGTTGCTGGGATAACTTTGTTTTGGGCTCCCTCCCTCTCATTCTCTTGCAAGGTGTTTCGCCCGTCTCCCCATTCTCTGTGGTATTGTAAGCCCACATGTTATTAAATGTCTATTCCTACATCTGGATGCTGGCATCTCAACATCGCTTTATTTTTAGGTCTCCCCTACGCAGCACGCATGCGCTGCTTAGGAGGACCTTTAGCCATCGCTCTGGTCATTTTCAAGCACACACTCGTGCTTGTGGCGGCATCCACCTTGCGGGAACGAGCAGGGGTGCGCCACAAGCACCAGTGCAGTTCTTGAAAATGAGCAGACTATGCGTGCACGCACGCAGCACTCCGGGGCTCCCTCTCTCCTCTCGCTTTCTCTCTCTCTCTTTCTCTCTGTCTCTCCCGCTCTCTCTTTCTCTCTCTCACTCTCTGTTTTTTTGTTTTGTTTTTTCTGTTTTGAATGTATCTGTTTATTAGAGCTCATGTATAACATACTTTTCTTATGTATAGTTGAGAAACATGTCCCATGTTATAAACTTTTTAGAATGGATCAATTCATACTATAACCCGAAACATTTGGCACTCGTGCGTCAATATGGGCATAGACTATTTTCCATACTAGGTTCCATTTCCTAGAAAAACACACCAGAATGTAGAACGTGCACTAGTACAGTGATGACTTCATAGCATATTTTCCCATTTGGGTTTGATCTCTCGAAAGCAAATGTCCAGGAACATTGAATAAACAGTTGCAAAGTGATGACGTTGCATATTGTCTTCCTATGTGTCTTTTTATTTTTTATTTCAAAGACATTTTTATTAGGAAGTTCAGATGAAAAACACAGAAAAGGTAGTCAGCCCCTCGCCTCCTCGCAGTTGTTTTATTTGCTAAGTGTGTCTGTTCCAGTATCAAGCGTTGCTGTGAAATCTGCTTAAACTTTGAAATACAATAACAAATTTCAGTTCTGAGTCAGAAGGCAACTGGTCCTGAGCTGACCTGATGCCAGAAGGTAAGCAAGGGGAGAAAAAAAACAAGTGTTTTATTTTTAATACCAGGACAACTGTTTGAAGTTGCGCGCACTTCATAAGGGACTTTTTTCCTGTTACTTTTGTTTCTGGGATTTCCCGCAGTGTGCAAAATAGTCAGGGCGCACTTCCTTGTTTCTGATTGAGTGGTCACATGCCCGGCCAGTCACGTGACTTGGCACCAAGTCCCTGCTCTAAGGTTTTATTCAAGGAGTCGCCGCTCGCGCTTGTGCTTGTTGATCCACAGAGAAGGTAAAATCGGCTTCTGTTTCTTATTTAGAATGTGTATTTGGCGGTCAGTTATGTGTCGCTACGGTTCTACAGTGGAGACCTTCTTAAGTGAGCATGCTGCTGGTTGTTTAAATACAAGGACGTGAGCCATGAAATGTGCTATGATCACAAGGCTTTTCCTGAATTCGTTCACCATAGCCCCCACGCCACCTCCTTTCTGGGTCCGGTACTTATTTTAGCTAACATCCCGCTCGGTTGTATCTTTGAAAAAAAACAGTAATAAGCAACTTAAACTTAAAGATCTTTTAATGGGAACTCCAAAGCCCAGGTAACCTAATATGAACATAACTCTCCCCCTCTCTCGCTCTCTCTCTCTCCCCCTCTCTCTTTCTCACTCTCTCTTACTCTCTCTCTCTCTCTCTCTCTCTCTCTCTCCCTCTCCCTCCCGCCCCCCTGCTGGCCACTGCACGTTCATGCTGCCGCCTCTGGTTTATCAGACGTCGCTGGTTGTCCTCAGAGTTCACATCTCTTGGTGAGTGCAGAGAGACTTGTTTCTTTATTTTGTCATTATGAATAGATTTTTATTTTTTGCTTAAACATGACATTTTTGGATGGAACAGTTTAATTTCAGAATGTGTTTGAGCTTGGTTAGAATGTGCTTGTTTGTTTGTAAGTCTGGCCCGTTGATGAGCTGCACGTCAGGTCGCTAACAAGGCATCGCGAGTGCACATCAAATGCAGAGTCTGCATCCTATGGCATAGACCCAGTGGGTACCCGCTTGAATACCACTATCATCGTAGGGGTTACTTTGGTGTCTGACTCTGTAGTCCGTTTAGGTGCGCCATGCCTCCGGCATTCATGTGTGTGACAGCGTTGGTTACTATGGCAACGATCAGCCATTTATACCACATGCGCTTGCTCTGCTGATCCGCTACCAGCTAACAAGAATTGGCATAGCCAATAGGTCTCGACTTTGGTACCTTATAAGTGTTTAGTTATGCAGCACAATATCCTTACTGCAACAACATTAACTGTTGCATGGCTAAACACTTATAAGGTCCCAAAGGCGAGACCTATTGGCTATGCCAATGCTTGCTTCAGCGTGGCAAGGGCCAGTATATTTGTGATTGCTGAAAACAGTTCTAAAAATTAAAAAATGCTTGTTTTCAGTGGTGTGGCCAGTGTGTCATGGACTTTCGTGCAAGAAATGGAATGGGCCCTCTGGCTGCTGATTGAATTGTAAAATACAGCTGGAATCAGTATATGGTGGGCCCCACCTGCCTCAGGTACCACTGAACCTGCTGCACCAAAGGAAGCTATACCACTGTTTGTTTTGACAAAATGTAACCTACTGTGAAACTGGCACATAGTTATGGACTTGATGATTAATTGTTACATTTGAATAGGCCACTTGGTCATACCTATTGTGCTGCGTTAGAGGAACAGTGCATTTCTGGTGCCAACTCAGTTCGAGGACTTTTCCCCTGCCCTAGCTTTCAAGTATCTGAATCCAATTAAAGTGCAACACGTGAAAGGGGAGTAGCTGCACAGGTAGCAAGATTAGATTGATCGTAAGTCAAAAGGTAGTCAGAGCAGATATGTCGGTGCAAAACACCTCTGAGTTTGAATTTGTTCCAAACAGAAGTCCTCAATGTGCCTCACCTAGTGAGATGGGTGGCCAAATCCCATTAAACTTACAGAGCATAGTCCAAATTGATTGCATTCACTGTCAGCATTATAGAGGAACACTTGTTGATTCTCTTAGTTGAAGTGTAGATAGCTTGTTCTTTATTTGTTTTTCAATGTTGCCAAGGGTTGTTCTTCCTTCAAATATTGACTTTTTCTTAAAACCCCTAGCGGAGGCTACAAAAACATACTTACGCGACACGATGCACACCATCACCATCGTGGATGGCCTCCCCTTTGATGCTAGTAAGCAGATCTTGGTCACTTGTGACATCATTTCACTATATACTAGCATCCCCCAAGAGGAAGCTTTGACAACAATAGCTCGCTTTCTGGATCAGAGAATCACACCAGTGGCTGTCCCGACGAATTTTATTTTATCACTATTGAGGTTGGTAATGATGCACAATTTTTTTATGTTTCAGAATCAGTTTTACCTACAGACCAAAGGAGTTGCGATGGGGGCCACTTTTGCCCCTGACTTGGCGATACTCTTCATGGCGGCATTCAAAGACGATATCATCTTGAACAATCAGAATCCCTTCCGCAACCATCTGGGCTTATGGGTCCGGTACATCGATGATATCCTGTTAATATGGAATGGCGACCAAAATCAACTATCTGCCTTCCATACATGGTTGGATATGTAGTCTGCTGATTTTAAATTCTCTTTCAAGTCTGATGTCAAACAGGTTGATTTTCTGGACCTTACCATCTATGACAACAATGGCCTCCTACAAACAACATTATTTCGGAAGCCAAGTGAACGTAACTCTCTTTTACAATACAGCAGCCACCATCCCAGAGCCCTAAGAGACAATTTGCCCTTTGGCCAATTCTTGCGTCTCCGCAGGAATTGTACCGAAAAAACATCATTACATGGAACAATCCAAGGATCTGATGAACAGGCTTATACAAAGAGGCTATCCTAGGCGACTGGTTAAAAGAGCTAAAAAACAAGCTTGGTACAATCCCAGAGAGTGCCTCATACAATCTAAACCAAAAACTACATCACAGATGGACAGAATAGTCTGTGTCACCACATTCTCTACTGAGAGCAATAGAGTCAAAAAGATTATCAACAAGCACTGGACCATTGTATCAGACGACATTGGACAGATAACACCGCCCCTGCATGCCTTCAAAAAGGCCAAAAGCATCAGGGACCATGTGGTGCGTTCCTTTCTACCACCTACGGAACCTAACACTGTGCTCGCCCTTTGGAATCTCCCACCTGTAACTGGCCATCACAGATGTACACAGTGCAAAGCATGTTGTAACTCCATTCAGACCAAGGTTTTTGAATATAAACAACACAGGATACCCTTGAAGTCACACACCAACTGTAATTCTTCTAACGTAATTTACGCCATCATCTGTGATTGCAACTTAATCTATATAGGGCAAACACAACAGAAAGCTAAAATGAGAATCTTACAACACTCTAGTAGGATCAGGTGTGAAGTAGCAGGAGCCCCTTTGGTCGACCACTTCAAAACTGCCCAGCATCCACCAGATGGTTTCAAGTGGGTAATTTTAGAAAAAATCGCATTGGGGCCCAGGGGTGGCAATATTGCAAACATTTTGAATATACGAGAATCTAAATGGATGTTCCTTTTTGACTCTGTGAGATTTGGGCTGAATGAAAACGAGAGTACATTTGTACAAATTGCCAACCTGAATTAACACTTTTGCTTTGGTTAGTAAATTTCATTATGATTGGACATTGCAATTTCTCAATACTCTAATGAACTTTATTGCCATGTGTCCATAATCAAGAGTGTCCCGGTGTTCAATATGATTACTGTCATGTGTTTATAATCAAGAATGGTCTTTATGTATTGATATTAATACTAATCCTCTTGGTATGTGGCCTTTACCATCCTGTGTGAGTGGTACGCCAAATATACTAGAGGACTGCTAGTGGATATGCATCAACCTTGTCCATCACCCACTGCTTTCCTTTTATGTATCAATATTACTGTAATCATGCCACGTCAATTTTTGATTGGCCAACCTTTCCCCCCTTTCGATCCAAGCGTATTTGTGCTGAGTCGGAGTATTCAGTAATTTTATCCGCTCCACGACAGATGGGGGCAGCGTTTTGATAAGAGATGGCACCAACCGCGTGGTGACTCTTGAACTCAGGGCCAGGTGGCTCGTGTACAGTCTTTATTATCCACACTACTACAATGCGCATTATTATAACCAAAAATTTGGTAACATGTCACAATAGCTGATTTACTAATTATGGTCCCCATACGGACTAACTATTAGAAGTCTTATTTCGAATTTCCCTTATTCCATGTATCAAGTCTTTTTTCGCTGTCCTCTATGTAGTGGACACGTGAGTTTACAAGCTGTATTACCGGAACTGAATCCCCACGGCTTCTTACATTTGTGTAAACCGAGTAGGCGTCCCGCTCTGACCCCCCACTTGTGACTAGAAGAATTAATTCACTAAGGTACGTAGAGTTGCATTACCGAATATTCACGATATTACTTGCCATCTCGACACGCAACTCTCACACGCACTTTTTGAATATTCGTTTGTTACAGGATCCGGACTCCTCTGCCCGATCCCTCGAATATCACCGTCTCTGCGACCCCCGGCTGAGATTGTGTGAGGCTTTTAATCAAGGTACGTTAGGTCCCGATCTAGATAGGACCCGATTACCGTTGTCTTCCTACCTCTTACTTGAGTGGCAATGATGCACTGAATGGCTCCCCCCATTGTTGTTTTTTAGGTTCCATATACACGCGAGGGACCAAATTAACATTCAACATCCCTATCCACAACAGGTACTTTTTATAATGATGGGTAGCCACGCGATTTATTTCTCTATTGCTGTGTTATCACCACAAGTAATTGAACCTTTTTGACTTCCCAGATATACAAATTGCTGGTGCAGTCGCTCGATTTTGAAATCCTCGCACAACATCTGTGAGTTTTCCCCTTTTTACATGACTTTTAGTACACCTCTAAATTTACAACCATTTCTGATGGTAGTGTGCTCTGTATATCTCTCCTTTTTAGGACTGATCTGCCCCTGCCATTCAGACGTACCACTCCCCAGTTATTCTCTGGTTTTTACAAACGTGAGTTTTTTTGCCTTATCGAACACACTTCATCAAACGATGCTCTGACATTTTTGGCTAACTGCCATTTCTGTCCTTGTTTTACTGCAGTTTCATGATCTTCCCTGATGTCCCCTGCCTTCTGAGCAGTCGTGCTTCCACAATATTCGGATGTAACACGACCTATTGGTAATCACCCTTTCGACCTACTATAACCCTGTATAAGACATATATGGATCTTTATGACCAATTTGATTAATTGATTACTATTTTCTGTTCAGATTGTCTGCCCCACTTGATTTTCCACCATCCTGATGAAGACCCTCTAGCAAGGTCGTAGCCAGTACCTGCAACGATTCTGGGTCGAAACGTCGACACACCCTCCCTCCCCTCAGCTTCTGTTATTTGCCATTTTTGCTTTCTCCATTGAAGCATGAGATTGTTTTGATTTATTTGTGAATTGCTGGTTGTTTGCCATTTTTATGTACTAAGGCTCAAACTGAATATTAATTTGTCACGTATTCAGTTTCCCTACACTCTCCATCACCACCCTGACCCTTCCCTTCCTTTAGGGGCACTAAGTCTATGTATATATATGTATGCATTTTATGAATTATTTGCAATTTATTGCATTTGCTGGTTGTGATTAAAAACAATGCTGCGAACTTCCTTTGGATTTAGTTTATAATCAATTGCTATTGCTATTGCTCTATATTGCTCTTCCTTTGTTCTGGGACCACTTTGTCTGTATCATTAACTCACCCAGGTCCCAGCGACTTATTTGGGTAAACCCCTGTTATCATAACACATAATTTACACCAAAGGCAGCGCCTAGACACCTCAGGGTATTTGTCGCGCTTTATACATTTCTCATCCTCCTCATCCCGTGTCTCTGATCCATGTAGTTCCTAGTTTTACCACTGTTTGTACTTACCAGGTTTCTTCTCTCTCTGTGACAGCTGTGTTTACCCAGCATGCCTCCATTTCCCGGGGTTTTGTCTCTGGAGGGGCAAAGGCATCGGTGTTAGCTTGACCCTGGTATGGTACTTGATGTGGGAGATTAGGCCTTTTCTTCCATATGTTTTACTTATCTTTTCCTGTTGTGGAGTTGAGCTCCTCCTCAAATGTCTGTGATGAGGAAGAATAGAACTAAGAGTAAGATACTAAGATCACTTGTATGTAATTCAAACATTGTCTAGTAGTTCTTGTGCCCCGAAATATTTTTGAGCTATATGAACTTATATCTCCAGACCAAACCTGGGTAAGCTCACCAAATAGTAATAGGGGTAAATTGTCCTTCTATGCACTCTACTGCCACCTGCCATTGAGAGCAGTCCAACCCCCAATACAACCAAAGCCTTGAAGGAATTTGTTCCTCCACCAACAGAGTATATTATAAACGTATTAAATACTGCCACCTCGGGTTCGCCAGATGATCCATGCCCGCCAAACATAACTAAATCAGCAGCAGAAATCACTGCATCTAAATTAAGGCCTATTTTTCAAAATATGTGTAAAACATGAACCTTTCCACAGATCTGGAAAAAGGCAGCTTTGATCCCTCTTCTAAAAAAGATTTCTCTTGATCACAAAGATCCGTGTAACTATGACTTCCTGTCTCCCATTACCAGCTAAAATAGGAGAAACATTCCTGAATGAACAATTGGTCTCGCTCATCGAGACCATCAAACTTCTGGATAGTACACAATTCGGATTCCGGACAGGCCACAGTACGGAGACTGCATTGCTCAAGGCAACCAAAGAGATTAGGTAGGGCTCTAGATCAAGGAAAAGGGCCGCCCTGATCTTGCTGGATTTCTCAGCGGCTTTCGACACTGTCAACCATCAACTATTATTAAGTTGCCTAACAACCCTTGGAATCACAGGTCAGGCGTGGAACTTACTAAAATCCTGTCTAGCAGATCAGGAGCAAGTAATGGTAATGGTAATGGTAAAAGTACTTATAGAGCGCTGACATTCATCCTGAGAGGATATCATGGCGCTAAAATTAACAGTGTACGTGTAAGTGGTGGTTGTTAACGGTAATATTGTGGTTTATTGGGTCTTAGGGAACAGTGTTGTTTTAAGTTTTTTCCTAAAGGCAAGATGGTCGTCTGTGAGTCTCAAATCTGTCGGTAAATTATTCCACAGATTAGCTGCTAAGTGTGAGAAGGTGCGGCCTCCCATCCTAGCCTTCCTTATTCTAGTGGTTGTTGCTCTTGCTGTGTATTGGGAGCGAAGATTTCTAAGTGGAACATAGAAGTTGATTCTGTTTTTTAGGATGGTTGGACCTGTTTTGTGCAATGCTTTGTGGGTGAGGCATAGTATTTTAAATGTGGCTCTTTCTCTCATTGGCAACCAGTGTAATGCTCTCAGACAGCTTGTAGCAGAGTCGTATTTTCTTTTATTACAAACGGCTTTTGCTGCCGCATTCTGAACAAGCTGTAATTTAGAGAATAGGTAATCTGCCATGCCAACGAAAAGGGAATTCCCATAGTCAAGTCTACTGATTAATAGTGACTGTACTAGGATCTTTCTACATTCCAGAGGAATCCATGGGAACACTCTTCGTAACATTTTCAGTAATGCAAAGCTTTTACCACAGATAGTTATCACGTGGTTGTTCATTGACAATTTATTGTCGATGTAGATTCCCAAGTTCCTTGCTATCTGGGTAGGTTTGGGGTGGGCACCAAGAATGTTGGGCCACCATGTGTCATCCCAAAGTTGTTGGGATCCACCAAACAGTAAAATCTCCGATTTATCGGCATTTAATTTCAGGCAGTGATTATGCATCCATCTGGATAGTTCAGAAAGACAGTTTAGTAGTCTGTTTTTGGGATCTTCTTCCCCATCTAAGGCAATCATTAGTTGTGTATCATTGGCGTAAGAGCAGATGTTAACGCCCCACTTTTTGCCGATCTTGGCCAGTGATGATACATAAACATTAAATAATGTTGGACTTAATGATGCCCCCTGTGGTACACCATACTTGATCTTACTGGGTGTGGAGTTGTAGCTGCCTAATCGGACAGATTGTGATCTGTCTGTTAAAAAAGACTCCAGCCAGGCCAGGGATTTTCCCTGCAATCCTTTTGCGGCTGACATTTGCATCAGGAGGTTGTGAGATACGGTGTCAAAAGCTGCTGATAAATCTAACAATATCAGGGCCACCGTTTTACCTTCATCAACCTGGCTTCTGATGTCATCCAGTACTGCCAATAGAGTTGTTTCTGTACTGTTGTTTGACCTGAAGCCCGTCTGCGAGGCGTCGAGCAGGTCATTGATTTCCAGATAGTTTGATAACTGTTTGTTCACTAATTTTTCCAGTACCTTTGAAAGGTATGGCAACTGCGAGATGGGCCGATAGTTGGCGGGGTTGTTTATGTCCGAACCAGCTTTTTTAAGTAAGGGAGTCACTACTGCTGTCTTCCAGATAGCTGGAAATTCCGCTTGGTCTAATGACTGATTTAATGCTTGCGTCACTATTGGACCAATTGAGGGGATTAGTTGTTGAAAGATGTAATGTGGGCATGGGTCCAATGGTGAGCCCGATTTAATTTCTGACATGGTTTTAATTACTTCTTCCTCTGAAAAAGGGCCAAAGACAGAGCAGGTGGCCGTCTGGGGAGGCTCTACGTTGATATGGTGTTCAATCAGTTCTTGATCATTGCTAGTGAAGGATGAATAAATTGTGTCTATTTTATCAAAGAAATAATTGCTAATTTTGTCACATCCTTCCTGTGAGGGTGGCAGATGTGTTGTAAGACTAGGAGGGTTACACAGTTCTTTAACTATTTTAAAAAGTTCTTTGGAGGAAGTAGTTAAATTAGAGAACTTTACTTCTTACTCGTTCTCCCTGCCTTTTGGAGCCCCACAGGTATCTTCACTCAGCCCCACTCTTTTTAACATGTATGTTTCCTCATTAGCAGATCTGATAAGAAATTTCGGATTTGTGCTCACATCCTTTGCTGACGAAACACAAATGATTGTCTCCATAGGGGAAAAATTATGATAACACTGGAAGCAGATTTCAGAATTGCATGATAGCTGCCCATGACTGGATAGATAGAAATTACCTCAAACTAAACTAAAAAAAAAAAGAGGTCCTACTATTTGGACCAGAATCACATTTTTTGGGCCCGGAAGTCTGGCCAACCATCATAGGCCCAATTCCCCTGCCAGTGGCAAAGGCGCAAAATCTAGGGGTGATTATTGATACCAAACTTGATTTCACAGATCATGTAAATAAACTCAATTCTTCGACATTTAACACCCTCAGAATAATTTAAACATTCCTGCCTTTCATACCCGCCAATCTACGAAAAACATTAGTTATATTGTTAATCCTGTCTAAAATATATTACAGTAACAGTCTACTTCTTACCACCCATAAGTACAATTTAAACAAACTCCAGGTCCTGCAAAACGCCGTGGTTAGGCTCCTACTGAAAATCAAAACACACAAGGTAGGGGAGGGCCTGAGGGGAATCGTGTTTATGGACTATCTTGGTATCTTGTCCCCCAACTTAGCAATAAACAACACGAGAGATACCAGAAGTCTGCATACAGGAACCTAAATAGTGTTCACTCTGTAAAACAAAACCAAAAGGTTAATGTTTAGGTCATAACAATCCTAATTGATATGTGACCGCAGGAGAAGAGGAAAGATTAGAAGGGTAGCCTGAAAGGTGCTAGAAAAATCCCCATCAGCCCGCTCAATAGTGGAGCATCGTCATCTGGGTAGTATGGTTGACAATTGTGGTATCCAGAATGCCCTTCCTTAGGAATAACCTAAGGCTAGCAAAACTTGGACCATCTTGTTGACCCTCAACCAACAGAGATGCAGACTGAAAGGGTTAAGTTGCAGTGCTCAGAAAATTGTGAAAAAGGAAAGGAAACAAAACTCTAAATCCAAGTGTTCTAAAAATACCTACCTTGATGTCATGGGAAAAACTTTATTAGGTCTGACCATCAAGGTGGTATGGTTAAAAGCAGAGTGAAAAATAGCATGCAAGGAATTGCTATTCACCATGAATCTTATTTGGTCTACATGTTTCAGCCTAGATAGGCTTTCTTCAGGACCTATGATGCACTACTGCAACAACAACTTACTGTGTCAAGGAAACTAATAAGTGGTTTAAACTCCTCTATAGTAGGGAGTTGGGTGTCTTCTCCTGCATGTGAAACAATTGAAAAAGATACAAATGGCAATCATTATTGCTATTACTAAAGGAGCTACCAAGTGTGCAGTACACTGTTAATTCCTGTGTTAATCCACTCACCCAAATTGTAGGGAGGAATAACCTCACCTCACCTGGCACTGGCTCACAGTGAAGGAGGCCACGCACTAAAAAGAAGAAAAGAAAAAAGGGGGGTAGGGAACATACGTTTCATTTTAAAGATCAAAAAAAGGAATTGCCTTAATCCTTGAGAATAAGTTTAGCCTATAATGGCCAACTACAGTGTTACACTGAAAATCCCCAAATTCTATTCAGTTTCTTAAAATCAAAACGATCTGCACTGGCTTCCTGTCAAGCAAAGAACAACCTTTAAGGTGCCATGCCTAACTTATTAGGCAATTCACAAGCTTTGTCTTGATTTCTTGAACTACAGTTTCAAACAGTATGTTCCTGCTAGAAAACTTTGTTCAACTACCGCCAGCCTATTGGTACAGCATAGATTTAAAAAGTCACGATGGGGTGGAAAGTGCATCGTGATGGAAGCATCTTAAAGTGTGGAATGCACTTTCTCTGTGTGTAAAAAATGAGTCCAGTCTCCTTTCTTTAGAAAGGCTGTAAAGATCAGGCTATTCAAATCCTGGCAACTCTTCCGGTACCTTTGTTGACACTTGCAGCTGAAACAAAACAGAGCTTAGATGCCTCAGGGCATTTACAAATAAAGTTAACATAACATAACATAACAAGATTGATAGATGAGAGACATTACATTGAGTAGCATCAAATTGGATAATGGTAAGACCTGTTGTGTACAGTACCTAGAATTGGCAAAAACGTCTGCACTACCCTTCTAGAAAAACAAGTTGTTATTATTATCATTATTTTATTATTAATAGTATAGGGTTCACCATTACATATCCCACTTCAGGCACCTTTGTATGAAGTTTTCTTTGATCTGGCACTATGAACCTTTCTCAGATTTCTCATGCTACCAACCTCACCTGGGGTGAACTGAGCTCCTAGAAAGTTATGTCTGACGGTAATGTTTTTTTATTGGACCAACACTCTCTCCTAAATGTTAAGCTTGTACATGTGCTGCCTGACTTGCTTATTTTTCATGCTTGTGTGGCTAAAAGACACCCTAAGAAACAATCAGACAATGTCAGCTTTTTTTTTTTGCATTCCAATAGACTTTAATAAGACCACTCACCCGGTTAAGCCAATTTTAATTTAACGTTCTCCACTTTTCTTCTTAACCACTTTGTGGTATTCAGTTAATTCACTGTTCACTATTTTTATGTGAGCAGGGCCCTTATTAGCAGTCAGAGGCATGAATACTGGATTCTAAATCCAGCTGTTCCCTAGGTCATGAGGGGAAACGCTTGCTTTGCCTGTGGGCCACTGCCTCACCCAGGTCTCCAGAGACACGAGCAAAGTAGCAGACTTGTGGCTGACCATCCTATCTACCTTCTTCCTCCACTCTCGGGACTCCACAGACCCAAAGGAGGCAGGACAACATGTGCAGTACTATTCCTCCACTAATAACCGCATCCCTCAATGGCGGCTGCCATCATTGCTTAGCGGTGAGGCGTGTGGGGGGGGGGGGACCAATCAAAACTACACACACAATTAAAATTAATAAAATTACACTTACCTGCCGCTCCGTCAGCTGCTGCCTTGCTTCTCTCCTCCAATCCTGGACTCCAGCTGCACACTGTGCAGGCTCCCAGATGTCCATCCCAGCACTTCTCTAATGCTGGGAATATTATTATAGAAATAGAAATATAATTGATTGGGATTGGTCTGATCGGCTTTGTTAGCTGCTCAGATAGTGCCTGGGAGCCTGTGGTGTTTCTCCGTCCAGGCTGTGCAACACAGCTGGGTTATAGAAACCTAAGTGTGCATGTCTGTTTGGCCGGCCTAAAGCGACCGGCCAAACTGACATGCGCACTTAAAAGTGCCCACCACTCCTCCCCCTGCAATGCCTGTCACACTGGAGTGCCTGGCCCAACCCCGCTGAAGACTTGCATCGTCAGCTGCCAGACAGGGAAAATAAAATGATAATAAAAGCATTGTATTATTATTTAATTTATCTTCTTTTAGCAAGGGGTGGGGCTCTTCCGCCATTACGGAGGAGCCGCCCCTGATTCCCTGTCAGTCACAGGCCTCTGCTCAACTACACTGACAAGGAATTGAAAGCTGCTCTGATCAGCTCTCATAGACCCTTTCTGTGCTGCCCGACTGTCTGCTCTTTGGAGAGCAGTGTGTGACGCGGGCGTGGAGGGGAAGGGAAGGGAAAGCACACAGGGTGATGGAAGTAGGTGGGGTATGTTAGGTATTTCTTTTCTATACATGGATGGGAAAGGTGGGCAGGAAAGTGCTTCTCTAAAGAGAGGGTGGGTGGCAGGGCTGGAAGGACATATGTTTTTTAAATTATATGGTTGGGCAAGGGTAGATACTGAGAGTGGTGGTAGTGGGTGGCATGGCATTGGGTATGTTTTATTTTTACATATGTTAATACAGGAAAGCACAGCTAATGACAGCAAGGGGAGACAACATAGGGCCATATGTAATTTGAAATAGTAGATGGGTGAATAACTACAGGGATGATTCCCAACTTTGGTTCTGAGGGACATCATAGATAATTACTAATTGATGTCACTCAGGATCCCTCGGTTTAAAACTCCCTAATTATTCAGATACCCATCCATAAACTATATCCGTGGTTTGGTTTCGATCTTGAATTCTTAATTGCTTCAAAGTATTGTATTATGATTGTTGACACCTGCATTTACAAGAACCCTGGGGAGCGTGAACCTACTGCAAAAAGGAAACATTTTTTGAGGTTTCTTTATCTGAAAATAGTTTGATAATAGTGTTTTGGTGGTGGGTTAAAACAGTGCACCGCTGGCCTCTCCCCTGTGCGTTCAAAGTGCGTGCGCAGGCGCAGGGCTGCAATAAAACCAGGCCTTAATCTATTTAGACCCTATTACGAGTTGGTCGGTATTTTCTGACCTGTGTAAACCGCACGTCACTCCTCCCAAACTCGTTAGCGGTGTTACTGCTCACACCCGATAAATAACATAACCCGTGATATTGTTATGTATCACGTGCGATAAATAACACCTGAACGTGTAATCAGGGCCGTGTCTCTCTTTGAAATCGGAGACCTGTTTATGGGTGCATTGGATTGGAAATCAATATTTTCGAATGGGTAATTATATACTTTTTTTGCACCAAAATCTGCATTTACTGGGCATCCTAGCTGATTGTACCTGCTGAAATTACCAGGGCAAAAAGAAGAGAGATCCGGTAATTACAGAATCACAGCAAAGCTTGTAAATATGGTCTCTGACCAAGGGGACGAGCAGTGATGGGATAATACCTGTCAATGGTAAGGAAGACCCTTCCTGTAACTAGAAATACAGGGATGGACTCAGAATGAGTTGGACGTTGAGTAGTCTCTGCTTTCCACCAAATGCACGATGAATCCGTGGCTGGACAAACCCCTTACAATATCGACGGTATGAGCGCGTGCCTTTAATTGCATGAAAGGTATGCGGAATGTAAATCAGCCCCAATATTTTTGGCAGATCTATCGACTTGTCATTAACTCTTGCGGTTTAACGAGACAAAGTCGGTTAATTCATGAGTTATTTATCTGCAGATCAAATTACTTCCCAAACATCCCCTGCGACTTCGGCTGCTGGTACATTTCATTATTATAATTCCGATATAGATTGGCTTTACTGGCGGAGATTAATCACCCCCGGCTGCAGTCATTATCTTTCACGTATTAAGATTTCACGGCTGGGACCGGCGCATAAAACAATGGAACGACAGCCGCGCTCTTATTAGGAACGGAAACAGTGTCCTTTCCGTAACGCCGGTTATTGCTTAATGAAATACGGGCGCCGGGCAGGGAAGACCGCCCCCCCGCGGCGCGCCCTGCTTGAGTCACCCCGCTCGAAGCTGCTCCAGTCAAGGCCTTGAATCACGCCGCGGCAGCCCGTGCATTACATACAGATAGAACGCGGCTCGCGGCCAGTTAATCACGGGCCCAATTAGAAGCACGATCCAATTAGTTGTCTCTAGGTGTACTTACAAGGTATTACATTAATTAACGACCGCTGCCGCATGTACCGTTTTCTTAATGGTTAAGGTGGACTTTAGCAGACTGTAGCTAACTGGTGGGAGTGTTGTACAGAAAGTTGACGCATAATGCATATTGTACATTTTTTTGTCGTTTCTTAATGTCGTATACTTGTAATGTCGTATACTTGTAAAGCGCACAACTGCCCCAGCAAAGGGGCGTCCCGGCGCTGTATATCGCTGGGGAACCCATCCTGGCTTTCCCTTTGGGATGGTCCCTCCTGGGCATCTCCAAGGTGAAGACAAGCATCCCCGGCGCTGATGGGGCGTTAGTAGAGATTAAGCAAGATATTGCCCAGAGTTGCTGAGTGGGACCCATGGTTGGAGTAGGCACCGAGGCAAGAATTATCAAGTCCGCTGACCATGGCCCAAGACCCTGCTGCGTCGGGAATCGAACCCTGGTCCCGGGCCGACCTCTGCTTCCGGGTCTGCCGCCTCTAACCAGTGAGCCACACCACTCCATGTACTTATTTTGCACTATAGATCAAGAGTCTCTGATCGATCATAGTAAGTTGCTTTCTAAGGCCCTCAATATCTGTTGCCTGAATATTGTTCGGTAATGCCGGGTGTGGTGTCTTGGGCCGCTAGGCCCACATGCTTAATGATAGACACAGACACAAGTGGTGTGGTACTGGAACAGGCCCAGGTACGCCCAGCCCCTTTTATTAGCAGGGTCACCTGACTGGTGACGCATGTGATGGGTGGGTGTGCAGTGCGGGGTGCAACAGGGATCGAACATCAGAACGTGTCCAGCAGGACACTACATCCCTCCCAAACTTTGATGAAAAAGAAACAAAAAAAAGTCCAACCTATGAAGAAAAACAAACAACAATACACAGTACCAATGAGTCTCTTCAGGCCATCAGCTGGGCTGTGCTGGAGCTCTGGACTGCAAGGTCAGGATGCTTTAGTCCGCCTCAGCTATGAAGTTCAGACCGACTTGGTCTTGCAGTGTTGGAGTCTATTTACAAAGTTCAAATAGCGGTGAATCTGTAGCGGTGGTGGAATTCACTTTCAAGATCTTCTTGCAGGCCCTCGGGCTCCGGTGGGTAGCCACCTTGCAAACACGGAGGACAACTTTAGTGAATGAGGGTTTTCCTTGGAGGCGATGATGCTTTCCAGTTCCCGATAGCCGAGCAGCTTCAGACTTGCCTCTACTGCCTGGACTCCCCTCTCACAGGAGTTTCCAGGAGGGCCTTCCTGCCAGGCTGCCATGGGACCCTGTGGACGGTGCGGGCTTTGTGTCGGCAACGCGAAGGCGTAGCTGAGGAACTGCCACTAGGACCACAGCCAAGTCGCTCATGTAGCCACAGAGGATGGTGTCTTAGTCTAGGTGTTTTTGCAGTCAGGACTCAGGTTCTATGCTTTCCTCAGGTGGTCTTTGGGTGACCAGTCTTCCTTTGCGACCTCCATGTTTCCCGGTGCCTGTCTTGGAGCTGCCGCCGACGCATCTCTTCGATCTGGATTCCCCTCTCATAGGAATTCTATTGAGGCCCTTGCCCCTGGACTGCCACATAACCGTGTAGGCTGTGCGGGCCTTTCGTAGGCTGTGCCGAGGGGTCGTTTCAGAACTTCCAACAGTGCCATGGCCAAGCATCATGTAACCCCAAGGGTGGATGGTCCAATGGTCGGGAACGCTCTTCTTCATCAAGCTTCCGGTTTACGGGGACACACAGAAAAGTTCCTGGTTGGCAAGCCTCCCACAGTGCCAGGAGTACCTTGTTCAACTCCGGCTGTCTCAAGTGGTTGTATCCACTCTGGTTGTAAAATGCTCATTTGATGTTCTTGGTGATGATGCACTTGGATGATGAAAATGGTAACTTTCCTTCAGTTGGGGAAAATAGGCGGCGATCTCTTGCTTTCGGGGACTTCATGGATTGAGGAGGACTGGAGGGACTTTGTGGCCACTTACAGTTGTCTTCCAGCAGGTGCACTTGCTAGGTGTGGTGCTATCGATGCCAAGAGGACGGTTGAACTGTGAAGCTTGGGGCCTAGACGCAGATCTCGCTTGCTAGCGTCTTATGGTTGGTCCTCCTGCAAAGTGGTCTTCAGTGACGTCACTGCACCTTGGTGGCTGGCTTGTGCTGAAGAACACCTTCTCCATACGGACCATAACAGGTAAGTATACATATAAATAAATAAAACAAATTTCGTTGCGCGCACTGCATCGCATTTGGTAATGCAGTGCACGCAACAAAATTTGTTTTATTTATTTATATGTTTACTTACCTGTTAAGGTCCGTAATCCATACATTACTAATCCCCACCCTGCCCCCCCCCCACGTCACCGCCCGGCCGGTACTCCCACTACCGTCCGCGGCTGCTTGGGTCACTGGTGACTCACTCTTGAGGCAGTGTGAGGGAGGACACTCTTGAGGAACCAGAATTCAATTTGGGCCTAGCGAAACATATAGTTGCTTTTAGTAATTAGCGTGATGCATCTAGTAGGCTAATGAAGAGACGCAAACATTAATACGCACACAATATGTAATAATTTAGGAATTAGCATACACTATATTACATGTTTTTGTATCTAAATCACACTCAGTACCGCTTGACTCGACCAACGCCATTTTGTGGCCTTGTTCGCTCACCGCATTAGTAAAACCTATCGTTGCATTCTGCCCAAGCCGTTCCCCTGAGAAATAGCCCAACTGTTGCAAACTGCTGCTTCTGCACGTTAGGCCTGTCAAGGTTGTAGGTGGGGGGGGGGGAGGAGGGGGAGGCTGGATAAGCACATTCCGAGGGGTGCTGTGCGGACTCTTTCGGAGTTAGCAGAAGGGAGCCACCCTCACGACCTTGCTATAATGAGATGAGCTAAACCAAGAGCGCTTTATCTCCCATATATGGTCTTTCCCCTGCACCAACCTGTACCAACTTGTATTTTTCCATCTTAGGTACCGGTTTCGTAATGTAACAGTATATATGTGATGTTCTGATAATGTGCCAGGAGTCTTCTTGGCGGACCTCGTGGGGTTAGGTCGCAAGGAGCTCCTCTGGCAGAGTTTGTTTGTTATAATAAACGATTGGACCTTCTACACTGCCAACTGACTGATTATTGGTAATTGGTATTGGGCTATTTGTAAGTATAGCTCTAGGTGGGTTGTAATTTATTTTCGGTACTTCACTCTGCTGTCTTTGGCCCGCTGCAGAGCTTCACTGGAACAGTGGAGATGTGGAGACTCTCTGCTGCTTTCAGCTTGCTTCTATCTCCCAGGCGCCTGATCGTGCTATCAGGTTCGTTGGTATGGCCTTCTGCGCACCTCATGCACTCTGTTCTCTTCTGGGTGCCCTCTTCTGACACTTGGCATGCCTCCTTTTCATTGTTGTGGTGGTGGCCGTTCACCACTGAGGGTGGGTGGCGCAATTTCCTTGCTGGCTATGTTAGACTTTTTCACTGGGGGTTTTGCGAGTGCTGTGCACAGGGGACCTGGTGGCTTATGAGCTGTGTAGCAGGACTTGCTGTCTTTAGCTGTGCTGTTTGGGTGTTGCTAGACTCCTGGCAGATTTTACGGTTGGGGGAGCTGTGAGTTTCCGGTGGCCATCTGAGGAGTTCCTGGTCCTTCTTCCTTTTGAGCAAACAGACAAGCAGGGAGTGTGTGGTACTCTGTTGGCCAGTCTCTGGCTGCAGGCAGTGGAACTTGCGTGCTTTAACAGCCTCTACCGAAGTGCTATTACTTCCTGGAGGATGGGGCAACATTGCAGGCTATGTTGCCTCTTTCCTTCTTCCTTGTGGTGGTGTCAGATAGCCACAAGGGGCGCATATGCAGCACGTATTCTCTTTACGCTTTCCCTGAGTCTTGCTTGGCTGCCTCCTGTTCCATTACTTTGGACCTCGCATTAACTCTCTACTCTACCTGTGGCTGGGCTGTGCAGTGTCCTCTCTGCTGGGCATGGGCACATGCCTTCTCCTTTTAATGTCCTTGTCTCATTCTGTGTGCAGTGATGTCTGTAGTGGCATCTTCTGGCCAGCTACAGGTGCTGTGCTGCTTCATTCCCTACCAATTCCTTGCTCCTCAGGCACTTGGCAGGATTTATGGGCTTCCCTGTCAGCCTGCCTCACTCTGACATGTTTGCAGCTGCACCAGGCTGTTTATATTCCAGGGTCTCTGGCACGTTTGTAGCGACACCAGGCTGTTTATCTCTCAGGGTGTTTGTCACGTTTGTAGTGGCACCAGGCTTCTTATCTCTCAGGGTCTCTGACACGTTTGTAGTGGCACCAGGCTACTTATCTCTCAAGGGTCTCTGACACGTTTGTAGCTGCATCAGGCTGCTTATCTCTCAGGGTGCAGTGTAGGCATGGGACCGCTAGGGGGTGCTGCAATCGACCCACATTGACTTTTTTCATTGCATGAGCATTTCAGCTCATGTGGGCGCTGGATGGTCTCTGCTTCCTGCAGGCAGGGGTTTGTACGAGGTGGCTGACACAGTAGGTCCGGCGCCACTTGGTAGGTTATTCTGTCTCTTTTGATGCACCGCGGGGTGCTCAGCAGGCAGGTGGGGCAACTTGCCTTTATTGCAATGGTGGGTCCCTGGGGCTGCCTTCCAGTGAGGCTTGTGCATGCGGTCTATACTCACGACCACTAGGTGGTGCAGTTGTCAACGCAGTATGCCGCTGCAGCTTCCCTGACGCTGCCGGCCTCACTGTGTACTGCAGATGCTGGTACCATGGGGGACTCAAATGCTGGTGCAGTGTTTGCTAACAGCGGAGTTTGGCCATAAGCAGGAGCTGCTTATGCAGTCTCGGGTGAGCAAGCTTCTTTATTACATATTTTTGTATTCTTTATTTATTGTTCGTGGTCGTGCTGCCGCTTTTATTTATTTGCACATTAAAACTGGCCGTGGCAGCTTTCCTTCTGCTGCAGGCGGGCTTTCGGGGTTGCAGGTGTAGCGGGATACCAGGAGACGTCCAGGTGCACAGTCCACCTGCACTGCAGGCAGCCTTCGTTCGGTGTCAGCCCTCGTGGCATCTCGTGGCATTCCTGGTCCTTGGCTTGAGTACGTTCGCTACTCCTCATCTTCGGGCACCAGGCAGCATCTGGATGTGGCCTCTTAGTGCTGGGGTGGGCTTAGTCACACCTCGCTGTGGGCATTCCAACTCGCTCAGGCAGCTTGTAGATGATCGCTTGTGCCTCACAGACGGTGGAGGCACTGGGCCACTGGCCACTTTCTCCTCAGTGCCACTCAGCCTCTGACAGTCTCACTGCCTGTTGTAATGAGCGGGGGTACTCCTCTGTTGCAGCTGTGACCGCTTTGACAATGGAGAAGTGGTGCTGGTAGCAGGGGGAGGTTTGCAGGGAGCTCCCCCTGGGGCCTTGTTTTCCCTTATCGCCTCACCTTGATGAGATGCTGTCAGTCCTTGCCCTGTGACTCTGCAGCAACTTTAGAGGCTACAGCCGCTCTCCGTTGCTACTGACTGTGCTGGTGCTTACTTGATGTGATACATGCAGGCGGGCTTCATCATCTGTCAGCATTATTGATGCCTTGCGCATGTGCCGTCATGCTAGCTGGAGCTGCGGCCAGTGGCAGGGGTGTTTACTCGGCGATGTAGCTGCACTTCACCTCTTCTTCCCCATACCGTGTGCAGGCCGGTGGCTGCAGGGTCATGCATTGCAGGCAGACAGGTACTGGTGCCTCAGAATACATTTCCCCTCGGGGGCACAACATATGCAGCCGGTGTGCACGCGTGGTCTGGACCCGCTCATCACCATTGTGGTGTCTTGGGCCGCTAAGCACACATTCTTAATAATGATGGACAGAGACATAAGTGGTGTGGTACTGGAACTGACCCAGGGCACGTGCGCCCGGCCTCTTTTTATAGCAGGGTCACCTGACTGGTGATGCCTGTGATGGGTGGGTGTGCATTGTGGGGTGCAACAGCGATGGAACACTAGAATGTGTCCAGCAGGACACTACATCTAGGGGCAGAATCTACTATTGGGGCTGATACTCCAGAATAAAATTCCACCCATTGAGGTTAGGTCTCAGAATGGGGAGTTATAGTGCATGAGCCTATCAATACCTGTTCTCAGGGCCGGCAATAGAGAGGTGCGACTGCACCGGGCACTGATTTTGGGTTAGGGCTTTGTGTTTACATGTATATTATGGTTTTACAGTGACCTGCTGCCTGGCTTCAGGCAATTTTCAATCAACAATAAAAATGTCAAGATAACCCTAGAGATTAATGCTCTTTCTAGAGGAAGATCTGAGTTGTGTCTAGTAGAAGTTTTAACTCATGGTAAGGTAGCACAGAGGGTTAATGTGCCTGCTACAAAGAACATGTACTATGCATATCATAGAGCGCATATAATGTAAATAGGTTCGTGGGTTACTGCTTTTGTCAGAGAGATCCTTTTGTTACCTGCAGTTTATAAGTTAAAATCCTAACTTAGAACGGTGAGCCATTAACTGTCATCAAAGAGCTGCATGAACACTGCAAGATATAAAGTAGAGTGATTTTATTTTTTACCCAGTCTTTGATTATCCTAATGTTTCAAAAGGGGTTCATTTGGAAAGAAAAAATTAAAGAGAACCCCCAACTATGGTGTTATATTTAAAATTCTGAGCTTGTGTTTCTCCTGACCGATCATTATGAAAATATACTGCCTACTGGTTGAAGAACCGTTTATACTCACTTCCTCGGTCTTGGTGGCGGGGGAACGGCCCAAGTCTTCCATACCCTCCTTATTTAGTAAAAGGAGACACAGGAGCCTTCGTCTGCAGGAGCAACCAAGTTTCATTCGAATAGCCGGGCTATGGAACAGAGTCCCAAGCTCCTTAGAAACAAGACAAAGAAGGCTGCTGCTTCACTCTGCAGCTTACAGGCCTTATATACACATTTCCCACCTATAGAAACCAGTTTGGGTGGGGGCCCGGCACCCCCGAATCAAAAATGCAGTTACACCATTCTTTGTTTAGTCAGGACAGGGGCTGCAACAGATGGTACAAAGATTAGGGACAGGTCTTGCAAAACAGGATATGTACGTGAGCGAACAGACAGATCTTGAACAATAGGATATGTGAAAGAAACAAGTTCTGGGACGGTGGCATGACCAAGTCTTGTGAAACAGGATGAATGTGTACAGGAGTTCAGTCCGAGGGTGGTGAGGCAAATTCTTGGTTCCCCTTTTTCGAAATTGGCTCAACCACAAGGAGCAGGAAGGACAGGGTGGTTATGACAGCTAGAATTTCAACAGACACCCCCAGAAATGACCAGGAGGGTCGTGCAGAGGTGTTTGACACGAAATGGCAATGCAAAAACAATGGAGTCATGACACAAAATGGATGCCGACGAGAAGGACACTTTTTCTCAGACCCTCCTTTTGCCATTGAGTTGCAAATACTCTAGGAGATGTCGATATTCATAAGGTCATCTGTTTCTTGTTGGAGCATCACCTTCATATTAGTGTCGTGAATGTTAGAGGGTGGATGCTTGAGTGCCTGAACACACGTTGCACAGAGCATTGGCAGGCACTGAATACACAAACAGCAGGAGACTAGGGCAGCCACTCCCAAGGCAAGGAAGATGAGGACCCTCCATCCCCTTTGGGAAAGGAGGCCCCAGATCCAGCCTGTGAGGGACCAGTTGCCTTCATCCTGATGAATTTCAGAGGAAAGGTGATGCAGACGTTGGATGGCATCATATACTGTGGCTGCGTGATCTGGAATATACACACAGCAGCTGGAGCCAATCAATTTACACACACCACCACGATCAGCGAGGATGATGTCAATGACCATACGATTTTGAAGTGTTACAAGGCAATTTGCCTGTAGCTCTGCAGTGATGTTGGAGGGGGCACCAGCTGTTTCTGTGATGGTGACCTCAAGGACCCTGGTCAGTCCTCGTATAGCTCGACTGTTTGCCATTGGGCCCCAGAATGGGAGGAAACCCTACTGTATCCTCACCCGATATGGCACCCCTACGTGAGCGGCGCAAAGTGCCCTTCATCAACAGGTGATAGTCTCCATGAGTAGAATACATCAGTGGAAGGAGGAAGGCCAGATAGTAGGTACCAGACCAGTTACGGGGGAGCCAAGTGTAGGCTGCTGTGCCACAGATAAAGTAAGTGTTGGGGGACGCCACCAACTTTGGAGGAGACGTAGAGTTCAAAGTTTTAGTGATGTCACAGATACTAGTACCAACTTTCTTAGTTCCTAAGCCATGGATGCAGACACGGCCCGCACATTTATAACCTTCAGAGTGTTTTGTACATCAGGTAGTAGCCTTCTGGCGTGAAATTTGGTAAATGTTTGTCGAGAAGTTGAGTTAAATACCACCATCTCACTGAGTTCATCCGGTGGTAATAGCAATGTGGATGAACTGGTCGGGCAAAAAGGGGTATTGGTATTGCCAGACCTGTTTCGCCAGCAGTCATCTCGAAATGTTCCAAGGGCAGAATTGTCAGTACCATTGACAGTATAGGCCTCCTGCATCAACATCCACCATGCAAGACAGGACCCAGAGATGGAGAAAGGATAAGGAAAGAATGGAACAGGTTGTGTTATAGAATGCAGCATCAGTCCACATACCCAACAGTTGGAGGTAGTTTTGATCAGCTGATGATGATGTAACATCTGGACAAAGGTGTTATTTAAAAATTCTGCACGTCGGGGCAATTCGTGGTGGGTAATGTGAAATACTTATGCTCTACAGGAGTCGGGGTATGAGTTGGTGGGGTAACAGGACAGTAGATCTGTAACATCCAACCGATGATAGACAAGATGATTAAGACAAACAGCATCACCACGGGGGCCACAAAGCACTTGCTATGTAGAAGACTGACATATTGTTTCTGGACTTGGGTGTCATTGTACTAAGCCAGGGACCACTAGCGGGTGTCTGTGATTGGTGGTTGCTTTACTGGAAGCAGGTGCCAAGAGCCATATGGAATACCTTAGTCTGACATACCAGCACCCTTCTTAGCCAGGAGATCACAACCGTACAGCCTGTAGGCCCCTGAGCGAAGTCAAGGGCAAGTCTTCCTTCTGGAACGCAAATTATATTGGGTAGAAGTAGGAACAGTATGGTCGGGGAATAATTGTTACTGATGCTGAGCAGAGTGAGGGGAGTGTTTTCTCTTTCCCTTCAGTACACTGTCACTCTCTGCTTCCGTAGATGTGGAATGTAATTTTGCGTCGCTGAAGGGAACAAACGTCGGGACTATTTCTGTCTCTGAGTCCCTTTGTCCTTCTCTCAACCACTGATCATAGGGGAGAGGCAGAGGCACTCGTCTACAGTGCGTGGCGTGGATCCAGTTCTTCTGTCCCTCAACTTTCACGGCGGTGCGGGTGGCCAGTAACACCTGACGGGGCTGTGTCCAGCGGGGCTCAAGGCTCTTAGTACGTTGAAAGTTTCGAATCAGGACCCAGTTGCCAGGTTGGATAACGTGTCCTGGGCCCTCGCTTTTATTAGGTATGGCCTCCTGAACCTGGTGGTAAAGGGTACGAAAGGTGTTAGTCAAACTGTACTGATAATCAGTCAACACAGGGTATTCAACATCAGACAGTTTCTTGGGCCGTGGAACACCCCACACATTGGCAGGCCTCCCGAACACAATCTCATGGAGAGATAGGCCTATCCTGGTATGGGCCGTTGTCCTGACAGACAGCAGGGCCAGGGGCAGAGCATCAACCCAAGTGACACCTGTCTCGGCTACAATCTTGGCCATTTTAGTCTTTAGGATGCCATTGTACACCTCCACTAGACCAGCTGATTGGGGGTGGTTAGCTGCATGAAATTTTTGTTTTATGCCCAGTGCTGAACAGACATACTCCATTATTTGAGCCGTAAAGTGTGTCCCATTGTCACTCCCGACCAAACGGGGCAAACCGAATCGTGGGAAGTATTCTTTCAATAGTATTTTGGCGGTAGTGATAGCGGTACAGGGTAGGCCTCCACCCATCAGCTGAAGGTACAGACCACCACCAGAACGTATTTTAAACTGTTACATCTGTCCATCTGGATATAATCCATCTGGAAGGCTTCAAAAGGAAAGGTAGGGGGAGAGTATCCTCCTCCAGGGGTTACTGTGCCTTTTCCCGGGTTGTACATAAGGCAAATCATGCATGTTTTGACCATCTTCTCAGCATATGCTGGTATCTTTGAGTTATACCAGGTGGGTTCCAGCAATTTGCATATCACTTTCGCACTAATGTGACCAGGGCCATGTGCCATCGTTACTACCGGCAACACATGACTGTTGGGCAACATCCATTGTCTCTCCATAGTGATTCAGGCCCAACAACCATCTATTTCGTCCACATCCTCAGCTCCTCAGGGGTAGCATGGGACTGAATATCGATCACACTCTGTGCAGTATCTTCAACCATGCCCCCCTCTGCCACCCACCTGGCGGGACCTCCCACATACATTCCTTCCTTTTTCTTAAGAGCTGGCTGTCTGGCTGTCTGGTCAGCCAGGGCATTGCCTTTTCCAACTTTATCCGTCACTTTCTTATGCGCTTTACATTTTATAATAGCTACCTTTATGGGAAATGTCAGGGAGTCTAATAATCAGTGAATTAGGGGGCCATGTTGAAGTAAGGAAATCCCTTTCTTTCCAGAGTCTCCCAAAGTTGTGAGCCACCCCAAAGGCGTTCTGGCTGTCAGTGTAGATATTAACACGTATTCCTTTGCTTACTCACAGGCTCTAGTGAGGACCACTAATTTAGCAGCGTGAGCAGAGCACTGCAGAATCTCAGCTGTTTCTACTACTTGCTCTAACGTGAGGGCGTAGGCGGCTGATGTGTTACCATCTGGCCCTCTGATACATGATCTGTCCACATGCAGTGTACCTTCTGGGTCTGCTATTGGGGTATCCTTAAAGTAAACCCATCCCTTTGTCTCCTCTTCTGTCCTCAATATACAGTCATGTGGATCTAAACAGGCATCCTGAGTATCCAGTGGGAGTAATGTGGCTGGATTCAGTACAGTGCATCTCTTAATTTTAATGTGACTGGAAAAGAGTGTCAATTCATATCTTGTGAGTTGTGCGCTCGTGAGGTACTGTGTCTTGGTGTTATTAGGGAGGGTATCCACAGAATGGGGAACCATCAGAGTCAAGGGGGAGTTCATGGCGATCCCCGCACTCTGACGGACCATGTGTGTGGCCGCAGGTGTCGCCTGTAGGCATCCTGGGAGAGCCCTCACAACAGGATCTAAGGTAGCTGAAAAATAGGCACATGGTGATGGTGACCTCCAAATATCTGGTTCAAGACAGCGCATGCACAGCAGTCTGTCTCATGTACAAAAAGAAAAAAAAATGTTATAATCAGGAGTACCGAGGACTGGGGCTGTACACAGAGCTCTTTTAAATCCTGGAAGGCCTGCATATGCTCTCTAGTCCATGGAAAGAAACTGTCTGATATGTCTGTAGTGGTGAGGGCAAGAAGAGGTTTGACCATGGCTGAAACATTGGAAATCCACTGTCTACAGTACGAGGTTAGGCCTATGAAGGCTCGCACCTGGTTTTGTGTCCGTGGGGCTGCCATAGCATTGATAACGGCTACGCGATCTGCAGTGAGCTGCCTTCCCTCCTTCGAGAGGAGATGACCTAAATAGGTCACCTTCTCTTGACAAAACTGAAGCTTTTTTAAAGAGACCTTGTGGTTATGGGGGGCAAGGTGGCGTAATAAACAGAGAGTAGCCTCTTTACATGTCGGGGCGGAATTTGCAGTAATGAGGAGGTCATCAACATACTGCAGCAGTGTGGAATTATCAGGGAGTTCCAAGGAATCTAGTTGACTTTTGAGAACTTGACTATAGATACTGGGGCTCTCGGTGAAGCCTTAAGGGGCGTGGCAAAATCTAAAGCTCCGCCCACCAAGGGAGAAGCCAAAAAATTGTCTGCTGTCAGGATGTATAGGAATACTGAAAAAGGCATTCTTCAGGTCTATGACAGAAAAGTGCGTGGCGTCAAAAGGGACCATCGTCAAATGGGCTGTAATGTCGGAGACAACAGGGTATTGGGAGATCGTTCATGCAAACTGGCTCAGTGACCAATAGTGGATTTGCATCTGCCACCACAAGGCTGAAGAACACAGCCTATGAACAGTAAAACTATTTGTGAAGATCTGCATTGAAAAGACACCTCTTTTCCAAATTTGCTAACATTTTGGAAGGTTACACATTAATCACCGTTTTGCTGCCCTCACTTCTTTGTTTTTTTGTGTTTTTTTATTCAATAACTATTTGGGTCCCTCAGAATTTCTACTTCATGAATAAACAAAAGTTCTTCCAAAAGAAGCAATTGATGTGTAATAATTAAGATGAAAATGTCATACTTCTTGGAGGCAGTGCTGTGGAATGTGGCTGCTTGTTAAACAATATGCGCTCTAATGGCTGGTAACATATCACACCAATAAATTAGTAGTCAATTAGTACACTAAGTACAACTGATCAACATTTTTTATATGTTGGGAATAAAAACTTATGTGATGCTACGCTGCTCTTCTATTCTAGCCTAGAGGGCTACCTCTCGAAAATGTATTAATTCACACTCCCTATTCCTTTGGTGAGGTGTCTCTTCATGAGCATGTTCAATATCAAAAGTCATGTTGGTAGGAAACACTCACTTTAAGAGATGAACAGCACATTATGATGTTATATGGATCTGAAAGAACTGGACTGCAGGCACGGCACCCATGTCAGTATCAACATTTTAAATGGCAGTCTATAGTAGTAATGATATTGTGCTTGGCATACACTTCTCTCTTAGATATAGAAACAATTATGGAAACAAGTAATGCACAACACTTGTATAATGGGACAATGTTACTGAGGTGAGCTAATGGAATCAAAAAGGACAATTGGAAAATCTCTCTAATGTAACCTTAAATCCTGAAATAACACATGGTGCATAATAAGGCCAAAATAGCAGATGTTTGCTGCGCATTCAATGCATCACGTGTAAAATAAAGGGCTTCCATTCAAGCAATGTGGTATTCATTAGAGGCGGCCAGCTAAGCCACTGAAAGTGGCCCCAAATAACATCTCCTCTCTTCTGAATTCTTCAGGCTACTACAAGAATTGGCACGTGGCACATGACAGAGTCTCCACCGGGATACTACCCTTTGGTTAGCACTTATATATTAAACTTTCATAAAATGTATCATAAAAAGCATACATACGTGTGCTGGTGTTTTCATATCTTTAAAATAGATTTTTATGTCTTGATTATTGCGAAATGCATACTGTGTGGGAGATCCAAAGCAATCTCTTTGCAATACCATGGTTATAATAATACCAGATTATTCTTTTTTGCGGAAGAATATATTGTGCTCCGATTTTCTATTTAGGGTGACAAGGCCCTTGTGCTTGAGCTGCAAGTATAAAAACGGAGTGCTGAGAGATGTGACCAATACTTGCTTTATTCTTCATTTTTTGGGGGGGGGGGTGGCATTTTCTAGTGTGGGATGTGCTCGACACCAATATCATTTTTCGAAGCAGTTTCAAATTCTCAAAACCTCTAAAGATGTCTACTTCAGACAATAGTTAAGACATTAAGACATGATGCTCTGCCCACTGAATTGCAACCTTATTGTATTCCACTGAGCTGTACTCTGCAAAACACACTTCTAAAGCATAGGCCCCTAACTATCTTAGACAGCCTGCAATGTAAAGAAGTTGCCAGCCTGCGCATCCTGGCCACCACATTGGGACTTCGTGGCTTCCATGTTGTCAATACACAAATGAGTTCATAACGCGTTAATAACTGCTCATTTTGAGCCCAAAGTCCAGGAAGAAAATCTAGCATGAAAATGTGCAGCAAATGCACAAACTGTGGTCTCCAACAGCAGCGCATATAAGGTAAAGCCGGCAATGGTCCTCTGAGCAGACGCTGTTCCAGTGTGTCAGGAGGTTAATTTTTTAATTAACATTCCTGGAAATACTTAATACTTCACTGTGATTCTGCTTTGTAACAAGGGCAGGGTGATCGGCGCAGAGGACCCATAATCACCATAAAAGCAAGGATACTTTGGGGGTTTACCAGCACACGGAATGGAGCTGACAAATTCGCAATAGATTCACTATTGACCGCGCTCACTAAACAAACCCAGACTTGTTAAGTGTGTGCTTCCTAAGCATTCTTACTGCATCCCATCGGAATAGCCTCTACTGTGTAAATAATACATGGATATTCTCATTAGCGTCACGCAGCACTTTCCCGAATGTGGAGCTGAATGTGAAGCTAAACATCTCCCTACAACCATGGTACTGAAGGGGTAGAAGATAAAGCAAATACTGGCCACGCTGCCAATTTTCCTCAAAGAAGTGTCCACTTCATAGACACATTATAAGCCAAGGGCAAAAAGAGGTGTTGAATAGATTTCCTCTGCATATCACATGATGGTTGTGGATGTTATAAAAGGTGCCTATCTTCCATATCATCAAACCATTTCTAAAAACAATTTTCAAGGACTATGTGACAGGGATTCGCCCTCTTCTCCCCCTTAGATAAAGCCTTTTCCTTTCTCCTCACGGGCCGGGTAGCACTTCTGCACCCGCGCCCAATGTTCCCTATCAGCTATCTCTACAGATTTTCCATTCGGTCCTGTAAGTGCTCCCTAGCATGGTCAGCCATTGACATCCGCTCCTGCTTCCTTTCTAGTGCCTTTTCCCTCTTTGCTCTCTGCTCAATTTCCTTCCTCCACAACCTGACAGACTTAAACATCGAAGGACGAATATTCAGTTTTAATAGCTGTTCCTCTAGATTTGCAAAAACTTGCGGGTCAAAAGACCCATAAGGTGGCCATTGTAATTCTGAGTCACTTTGTTTAGTGTATTTGGTCCGAAAAGGGGAAAACATTATAGCAGAAGGACCATGTTTAGTATACATGGTGTGACCAGGGGTCCCCTCTGGAGGAAGCGGACAGGCTGCCTCCAGCTGGGAGTCCTGCGCACACATACAACAACATAATATTCATAAACGTACTACTGACCGGCATGCTTGTAAACAGATAACAGCAGGTTTAAAAACTCACCTCGCTGGCTTGGCTTTCGCAAAAGTCAATAACAGCAGAATCATACAGAGTCAGTGGGTGATCAGCCCACCCTTACCTGACAGGGGTAGTTTTCTTCCCAGACGTAGGGATGTGTCCTGCTCCAGAAATCACTTTGTTAGGGGACTCCAGCGAGGACGCGGTCATGTGGCCCAGACCAGGTAGGGAGAAACAGCGGGCGAGAGTCGTTCGGCTACCGGACTGCAAGAATCCCTCGGGTAGGGTACCTTCCGTTGCAGTCTATCCATGCACCTCCTCACATCCACCGGGCCTGACCTTCGTGCTCGTGGAGTCCCTATTCGGGCACCATTTGAAGAACCGTTTATACCCACTTACTGGGTCTCAGTGGCAGGGGAACTGCCCAAGTCTTCCATACCCTCCTTATTTAGTAAAAGGAGACACTGGAGCCTTTGTCTGCAGGAGGAACCAAGTTTTATTCGAATAGCCCGGGCTATGGAACAGAGTCCCAAGCTCGTTTGAAACAAGACAGAGGAGGCTGCTGCTTCACTCTGCAGCTTACAGGCCTTATATACACATTTCCCACCTTAAGAAACCAGTGTGGGTGGGGGCCTGGCGCCCCCAAGTCAAAAATGCAGTTACACCATTCTTTGTTCAGGCAGTACAGGGGCTGCAACAGGTGGTTCAAAGATTACGGACAGGTCTTGCAAAACCGGATATGTACCTGAGAGAACAGACAGATCTTGAACAACAGGTTATCTGAAAGAAACAAGGTCTGGGACGGTGGCGTGACCAAGTCTTGGGAAACAGGATGGATGTGTGCAGGAATTCAGTCCGAGGGGGGTGAGGCCAATTCTTGGTTCCCCTTTTTCAAAATTAGCTCAACTACAAGGAGCAGGAAGGACAGGGTGGTCATGACAGCTAGAATTTCAACAGACATCAGCAGAAATGACCAGGAGGGTCGTGCAGAGGGGATTGACACGAAATGGCAATGCAAAAACAATGGAGTCATGACACAAAATGGATGCCGACGAGAAGGACACTTTTCCTCATGGTTGTCATGTGACTCCTACACCTTGTAGTCCTCTATCAAATCTGTGACTTCAGCATCAAATTACCAAATCTATGGCCTTTAAATCATCACAATAAACATCTCTAATTGTTTTTTCTTTCTTTTAGTCATTTTTTGAAACCAATCTATGACATTTTCTTCCAATCCAATGTGTGGCATTTTTTCAACAGACCAAATCAAATCTGTGGCTTTTACATCTATGGTGTTTCAGCAAGCAACCACCACCTTCATAAGGATTGCCTCAGAGGGCGACCCCTTGAAACCTCTCAGCCCTAATTATTGGGTCTTTCAGACTTTCGGACTTCAAAACTTCAACTTGAAATAGGCAAATATATTGAAGCCAAATAGGTCCCCGCCAGATTCCTTGTGCGGTACTCCCAGATTAGATGGTAGATTACTATTGTCCAATGGTCTAGCTGCTCTATAGAACCAAGTGTGCATATTTATCTAATCTATTTGTTATGTCTTTTTTCCAAAGGCTCATGAGGTCTCCAACCTCCAATGCCTTATGCTCCTAACTCCACAGAGTCTATGACTTTGAAAGACGGACCAAAAAAAATAGGCGGGGACCAAATTGGCTTCAACTATTCATAGCCTTCTGCCCATTTTGAAGTTTTGAAGTCTGGAAGACCCAGAGGGCTGAGAAGTGTCAAGGGGTGTCCTTCTGTGGCAATCCTGAAGAAGCCGGTGGTTGGTCGTCGAAAAACCAGTAGATGTAAAAGTTACAGATTGTATTTGGTCTATTGCAAAGAACCACTCATTGGATTGGCAGAAAACATCATAGATTGGTTTACAAAAACAGAATAAAGGAAAGAAAAAGCAATAAGAGATATTTAAAGTATATGATTTAAATGCCATAGATTTGTTTATTTGATGCTGAAGTCACAGATTTGAATTAATCAAAAGACCACAATGTTATTGTAAAATAACGTTATAAAATAGATTATATATGAAAAGAGATTCAATATGACGATTGAAGAAGACCCACCGTGAAATGGTTATTGATCTATGTGTTTAAATAGCATGAATTTGCAGTACGTATGTATGAGAAGGAAAGATTGAATGGTAATTGGATCACAAAGTTGTGGTTGAATGTGTATTGATTGAGATGTTTTTACAAAAATGAAAAAAAATACACCTCCTATTTTTTTACATATATGAAGTGCAAAAAAATGAAATATGTGTTTTATGTACTATGTAGATTGTCAAAATGAAGATTTTGATAAACATGATAAATTAATTTTTAAGGCACTGTACAAATAAATATAATATTACAAATAATTATTAAAGGCAAATAAATTAATTTTGATATATAGGCTGCATATATAGTGGATTGAGTGATTCATGATCTGCTGAGTAAACAAACAGGTTACTGGGGGATTATTCTTTATCTACAAATCCCTTCCCTTAAAACCCCAGAAAATATGTGGGTATTCCCACTTATTTCAGACTTTTTTATGAGCAAATGTGCCTACTTAAATGACCTGGAAAATAAGAATGTGGTCACAAAGTTCATGAATACTCTGAGAATTTCAACCTTGTGTGTGAGCCCACTTCTCATTTGCTAGAGCCTATTAGTGCGCTAAGAATACCCATGATCTACGTCTTAAATCCATACATATTAATGCGAATAATCTCTTACTCTTACTTATTTTACTGTGTAATAAGTGTTCCGGCATTTTTGCAGTTTTTCGTTAGTGAATCAAACAGGAATATTACAATGTCAAATTCAAAGTTGTACCAATAAAACCATTATTAAAGTGTATAGAAGCTTTTGTGAAGGATCCCTTACGTATACATGTGTCTCTTTGAGACACACAAAGGAAACTGTTGGAAACATTTTCAAGTACATATAGTTCTGTTGTCCATCAGAGTGTTCTAAATTGTTATCATATATGTAAGAGTCCTCCTGAAACCAAAGGACATTTATGGCACATGTTCTATGTAACTGAGAAACACAAACATTTGGATGTATCTGTCCTGCAGTGGTAAACGTCCAAATGTTTGAGAGCTCAAATTGGCCTGTTAAATTGAGGTGACTGAAGTGGATTCAAACTGTAAGCTCGACGTCAGTGTGATACGGCGTGGTGCGTCTAAACAGGTTACCACGCACAACACAACTTGTGGGATATCCATTGCCATCCAGAGAAAGAAACTTGGAGAATTAATTAACGAATCATCTTGAAGTCGAAGTAGAATGACTCACTGGAAGAAGGCTGAGTTCTACGCTGCCAGCTTGTTACCCTGCTGGTCCTTCACAATGCTGGACTTTTTATCCCTACACAGGTATTAGGAATTTACTAAATATACTTCTGAGTGGCTTAAATACGTTCTTATCCAACTAATACTTGTATTAGTTACATATTAGGCTAATCTACAGAACTTGATCCTACCTTTAAATTGTCAAGTGTTCCTCATCCACCAGTAATGAATCTTCTGCTGAACGATCTATCTAGACACATGAACCATACATAATTATATGAAGTGTGCTACCTTTGCCTGCCAGCCGTCACGCTTTCAAGAGCTGTACCACCAATGTATTCCGTATACATTCACATGACTGCAATAAATTTGCTTGAGCTGAATGTTTCAGGTTAGTCAAAGAAAGGACTTATCATAATTTGTCCTATTAGTCTGATGTACTCCGTGAATGTATAATAGGACCCTCATTATAAGTGGCCTGGTAATTGTTGCACTATTTCACCTGATCAACCCCGACTCCACCGAGTTAGAATTTATCAGGTATGCTAAATACCACTCAATTAAGAGTTTCGGAACAATAACATTTTGATTGTGGTGCTTACTAGACCAAAATCCATATGCTCCAGAAAATACTGGACATTTTCCCCCAAGCAAATATTGGCAGGTTTGACCTGCCGATATCTATCACAGAACTCATATTGCAGTTAACCAGGATGCTCGTAATGAGGACCTAAGATCCAGGTTTTTTAATAGGAAACAAACACCTTTCTTTAATCTTCAACTCTTTCAGAGGTAGACAAACATTGAACTGAGGCTCTATGCTGTGGCTCACTAGCTCCTGCCGCTTTTGGAGTGAAACCTTTATATGAAAAGAGTGCTGCTCTTGTTCGTGTCTTCTTGGGCATTTCACTATATCCCAGTTCATCTGCACAACTAGAGCAGTGCTGTCTCATGAACACATGACACTCTTTGATGGTGTTCTGAAATCTGAGGACGGTCATGCAAGTGACACAGGGCTAATCCTTGACAGTGGCAAATAATTTAGTTCAATCTGATATCAAAATTCTTCTACCTCCACTGCAGAATTCGGTTCAGGTCTGGTGCAGAACATAATGTCCTAGGTTTAAAGGTGTCTAATTCATCGGGGGCAATGAATTGTTTTTACTGTGGTTCACAACCACTGTAGCCCAATGGCACTACCTACAGCAGATTTGTGCAAAAGAGTATGATCTTTAATGATGTGCCACTCCTGGTCCTTAGTGTAGTTATCTACAACCACATTTAGAAGTTCACTAAGGTATCATTCTACTCTGTGGAATAAAAGGAAGAACTGGACACTGAATACGAAAACCACCGTAATAACACACTGTGTGAGAGGTGAAACTGGGCGACTGGTGTGGTAGTGCTGTCTGTGGCATTGGGTGACACTGAAATGCTCAGATAATTGCATTGAAATGCAAAGAAAGAGCTTGGCTTGAACATAAGAATGTTATACTTCTAAATGATTGCTGCATTCCACGTTTTATCAATTGCCAAATATAAAAGCAATTGAAATCCCTGAAGCCATTTTTCACCGTTTATTTAAAAAAGTTGATGAGAAGCAAATATCCTTAAAGAAAGAGAACTTGATCTTCAATATTTTAAAAGGCAATGCTAGCTTTCTAATGTCTTGATTACTTCCTAGCAATCATCCTTACTCCATTTACCCTTGCTTTTCCCATTACCTACAGAACTGAAAGTTGTTCAACACCTCCCCAGACACCACATGACCCCGCAAAACTAAGTTTGATCCCTCCTCCTTCGCCTGGAATCCCCTTTGCCTGCCCATGCCTTGCCAGTAAAAGATCAATAAGCTCTCTCTACAGTTTATTGTCCCCAGGCAAAAGAGCAATCCAAGTTCTGCCAGTTAAAGTAAGTGCTTGGACAAGGAAAGGTAATCAGAGTAATGAAGATTACCAGTAAGTAATTGGGACAACATCTCCTCAACCCTATCTTGTCCCAGTCCTTACTGAATTGAGGATATACTAAAGCAATATATCCAAACTTAACACCAGAAGAACACACCACATTTGTTGTAATGCTCGCTCATCTATTTATTGAAAAAAAGCATACCATAAAAAAAGGTTTCTATAAGCAGAGCCAACAGTGGCCAGAACACTGGTTCCAAATTCCTGTGTTGTCTTTAGTTGGAAACAAACGTAGACACAGTGCCCATGTGACACCTTAGTAAATTTCCCAAAGGGAAGCTCCCCCTGCTTCTGACCATGAAACTGCCATTCTGCAGGTAGGGCGCCCTTGGATGGCACCAAATATGGAAACTCTCCGAGAGTCATGAGCTAAATAAATGGCAGACATAATCTAGCTACTTAGGGTGGAAGAAGATTTCTGCCCCTTACGAAAAACTCTAAATCCAGAAAAAAAGCTCCCTGAAAATCAATACTCAGATGAACGGACAATAAAACACTAAACTGCTCCAACCAGATCCAGAAAATACAGTCTCTCCTCTTCTTCCAAACATTTATCAGAACATGCCCTCATCAACGTAATCCCTGTGGATGCGGACATAAATGAATATTGAGATGGTTTATGATTCCATTATGGACCCAGGAATGAGTGGGTACAGGGGATTCCAGGGAGGGGGAGAGAATAAGCTTTATTTTGCTAGGTCACGTGGTGTCTGGGGAGATGTGACACACGTCGCAATCCTTTAAGAAGTGAGTCTAGTTAACAAGCACTTTCAATTCACTGCCTCTGCTGTGGAGCCCTGCCATTTTACCTGTTTCCTGCTCACCACCTCTCTTCCCCCTTCTTCTGCAGCACCTACCCCAACCCTCCATCCCTATTCTGTACAGGGATCTGCTGCTTTGTGGCAGGGTTTGAGCTTTACAAGTGGTCTCCATCACACCAGCCGAAGTAAGTGTGTACACACTATGTGCCCTTTTAATTGATATCCACGTCGCCAGGTAATTACAGCTATGTCCAATAAGTAAGGACCTCTCTTTACATGAATTCTCATGTACTGGTGCCTCCGTTCCAAGCTGCCGAAGACAAGTTTCTTCTGGGATAAAATGCGCTTAAAAATGAGCAGCTGCTTTACTGTAGCAGATGGCTCATAAAACGCTTCTTTGAGAATGTATGGCATCTGAAATGCTTCCAGGCACATAAAATGCCAGAAAAGTGTTTAGGACTGGCAAAGAATTAAATAGAAACGCGTTAAAATGTAATATGATTTATATTTCAAAAGCACTAAAGCCTGGCATTTCTAGGCCCTTGGTGTCAAATCAACACTTGCCTGACAATTTTCATGATGTAATAATCGTAAAGGAAGTCACTGATTTATGCTCAGGGACCAGTCACACTGCCAAAATCCACAGGGGTGCTACTTGCCTTTGTTTAGGCACCATGATGCATCAAAGAGGTTTTTGGTGTTAGCGTAGCACTGGCCTATGGCCTGACTATATTAACATTTAAGCAGTCCTTTGAACATCATTTTAGGGCTCAGAACATGAATGACACAGGGTTTTGGTCTGCCCTGACGTTAGGGTGCACTAGCGTCCTAATGTTTGTATGGATCATGTACGACAACCCTTTTAAGGCCATAGGAAGGCTTTAAATATTTTATCACAGGAGTTATTGAATTAATCTCTGGTTCTGGCCATATCACACAGACAGAATACCTCACCATATACTGCTGGTGGTATTTGAATAAATAGAACATGTTTGTGTGTTTAGTGAGAAAGAGAGACAGGCATGTTAATAGAAATAGCCAATAAAAAGAATGAAATTAAACAAAAAGATATTATAGGAAGGTCAATGTTTATGTAAACATATTTTGGTCTAAGTAAAATAGTACATAGGTAAATTGGTATTGCAAAAGATGCTTTTGGGGAAAAGGAATTTTAGTAAAAGATGTTTTGGAGAACAATGTTATCACACGGAACCATGGAACCGGTCATCCAACATTCTGAAAGAACCACATCTGCGAGTCTACAAACGGACACAACGCTGATTGGCCTCCCTCTCTTCCTAGACACTGTGCTGCATAGCTCTACTCTAGTTTGCACTGCTTCTTTAGTTCTTCAGTGTGCCTGTCATTGTCCAATGCTGGTCTACATACAAAACCGGTTAGTGAAGGTGGAAGTTTGTACAAGAGTGTTGAGTCAATGTTGTAGTAGATTTACTTTCTTACCATTACAGTGGGAGTCTGTTAGTAACCTATTGTTTGAGGTATTGTGTCTTCCTTTAAAAATGGATTATGTTTTGCTAGATCAAAAAACAGATAGGAAGGAATAATGTTAAGTGGCCCAAAAGACCATCCTAATGGAAAAGGTGGAAGATTTTGCACATGGTGCACCATAGTTGGTTTCAATTAGATTTAGGAGGTGAACCAGCATGATATTCCCATAGTCTATATGAAACACAAAAGCGCAAAAGAGCACCGGAAATCAGTTAATGTACCTGTATTTGTTTTTACTCTGAAGTTATTACTCAACAGCTATTTAATACATTCCACTCTTTCCTCTAATTCCAATATAGGTTTGTCATTGTTAGACAAATAATCATGTGCTGCCATAGCACCTTATGCATGGGCATGTTAAACATTAAAATGAACTACCTCTCTTTCAAAATTAAGCATTTCAAAAGAGTAATGGCTTGAACTGATGCCCAAGTGAATGAGCGCGGACTATGGTCATGTAACAAATCACCTTGATGATCGTGTGGATGACACACAAGCCTTGTAGGTGCAGTGCTTATGCGATAGCAAGTATTTAGCCAAGTTATATAATCATCCTATAAACTAATATCTGACTACATGAGCAGAAATCAATCCTCAGATGCAAGTTTTTTAGAAAGTATTATCAGTCAATTTTTTGATTAAAAATCCACATTTCTGCTACCCCGGTCTCCCAACACTTATTCTCCCCGGCAACCATGCCATTTTTATTAGGCCTTGTCTGGCGGCAGCTGAAGCCACTTGCTAACCTCAAGTTTGCCATCAAAATTAAGATACAAAAAACATGTGTATGCGTAGCTATTATGCTTTCAGTCACCCCATCCAATCATTCAACTGTCGTGCCCATTTTGCTTTCACCCCACACAGCATACAGCACGGTGCAATGGGTCTGCAGTGGCTGCAGTGGCTGCCTTGCATTTTGAGAAGAGGATTTTGCCTATTGTGTTCACAAGTGCACAGCCGCTTGCAAAGGTGTGCACTTCAGTGCCATGGCTGGTGTACCTGGGCTGCTAGGCTACTCCTTCATTTAATTATATTTTATATTTTTCCCACTGTGTTTGCATATTGCATATGTTTGCAAAAATATTTCAAAAATTGCACGATTGCCAAGGCCAGACTTATTCACTTTGCCAATGCTTGTTGCTTATATTTTCTATTTGGAACTAGCTTAATGTTCTGAATTGGCATGGTGGGAGACATAAATATATCACTCATATATGAATATACTAAAATGTTTATTCTAAAAAAAATAAGGGGGCATATCAGCAAGGCCTGGCTTTAGAATTATCGCCGCTTTTGCGTCAGTTTTCGGGCGAAAAGCGGAGATAATTCTATCACCCTATCAGCATGGACACGCTAACGCATGGATCCATGCCTTAGCGCCCATCTACTTAGCGCCTCGCCTTGCGTCGGGTGTGAGATGCTAGGTAGGCGTTCCCGACAGAAATCCAGCGAAAATAATCGCTAACCCGGCTTCTCCCTATCATCAAGGGAATCGCTATCCCGCCTAGCGACTTAAAAAGTAGCTCTAACCGGGTATATTGCTGGTTCCTTACGCCTGCTATTTTTATTACTTAGCCATATGTGTCATAGGAGGTGGATTGTCATGCTAAGTCCACATCTCCCTATTTACAATATTTAGCCTAATGCTGTGTTTAATCACTGGAAATGCTGCGATATTGCCGAATAAGACCGCTATTTCCGAGATTTCTATCGCCTCAGCGATGCGCATTGCTAATAGTGCGCTAACCGGGCGATAGAATCCGGCGATAGGCTGCATTAGAATTGTGCACGCTAAACACGCCCAGCGATAATTATCGCTGGCCGTTGATGATATGCCCCTAAGTTCTAGGTAATTAACCTCCTATAATGTCATGTGTTATGTCACTTAATAGAAACAGTTCAACTAATGCTTGTTGAAGGTTTACTTGTTTACTTCATAAATATTAAAATGAGATCTAAGCTTGCTCAATACTTCACAGTTCTCAGTCAACCAATAATTGTTTATTAAAGAATTATTAAAAATACAGCATCCGAACCTCTACGTCGATCAGAATGAAAATATATTACATACAAAATAAGTTGAAATAAAAAAAACCTTTAAAAACCACTATAATCGCTCACACACAGTCACTGTTTCTGTAGAGAATAAATACACAGATCTCAAATGTTGTATAGTACAGTTACCGATCACATTTGTTCGCATATAAATAAAACCATGAATTCCTCTCTTACCATTTTGATGGTTCACTTTAACAGTAAGGACTTTAAATGAGATGCCTACTTTGTTGCCAAATTTGCTTTTCTCTGTTGGAGGCGTATGGGGCTGGTTGAAATCTAGCCAGCAGGGTTGATACAAGGAGGCAGGATAAGGCTTGAAGATGGTCGCAGATTTGTGACTGCTAATTGTGTGACGATATTAGAATGACACTTAATCATGTGGGGAGGCAAACAAAGCAATTCAAATGATTACGGCGCTTCTGAACATGTAAGGTATGCATTGTTGTAACTGCCCTAAAGATTGTTTGTTTGTTTATTTGCAATGCTTTGCGTTCTGAAGACTCAATAAATAAATGGTTCATTAAACAAATGATCGATACCCAAAGTTAAAGGACAGATAGCATCAAATGAGGAGGGGCACCAGCCAGTTCATGCACGCATGCGCATGTTCACTCTCTACAAAGGACGAAAAGCATACTCGGAAGTGTAACACAACGTGCGCGCCATAATGGACAACCTGATGGACTCCCCAATGGTCCTACTCTTCTTTACACCTGCCTTCAATATTGTAACCTATTCCACTTTGCTGTTTAATTTTTTGAGTATGGTCATAGTGGGCATGCCGGATGGCTCACATTAAGTACTGGCCATCAAATCATAGGCCTGGGAGGATTCAAATTTGACTTGATATATTTAACTCCTTAAGATTTTGCAGCCTATTGTATTTCCAAATCTTGTTATCCAAACAAACGTGGTGCAATACTTGCATGCACCCCTCCCACCCCTCCCATGTAGAATAACCGGTACAGCACAGGAAGAAGAAGTAGTAGCATTCCGGCACAAAAAGCAACCGGTGGAGCCAAGATTGCAATAGTGTGCGCTTCCCACACAAACAAACCAGGTACAGCCTGGACCGAAGCAACAATAGTTTACCTCACACACAGAACAAGTGTATCGCAGGCAGTAGAAAGCAAAGCGACTACTTCGGGGAATGTTTATGATCTCAAGAATAGGTGCAATTGTGTGTAGTGCAGGGACCTGCCTCAGGGTAACTTTGTCACTGACAAACTGATTTTGTAACAAAATCACTTCCATGTTCGGAAACTTTGACCCTTAACCAGACCCGGTGATTGTCACAACTCAACTTCCCATCACTTCCGAAGAACTAACTGTGATCCCATGATGGCCCACCATCACCACAGTCAAAATTGCTGCTACCGTGAACATCATCCACTAGGGGCCCCATCTAACAGTTGACCCACCACGCCTTCACCAAAGGACTTTTACCGATCAGTGAAGCACAACACCTATCTTCAGTGCCTCTATTGGTTCAGCCACATTTTCGGACACCTGGAAATATGCCACGGTCATGCCCCTGCTCAAGAAAATATTTGCTGACTCAGCCACGCTTTTCAGCTACAGACCCATTTCCTTTCTACCATACCTGGCAAAGGTCCTAGAGAAACTAACCAATCAACACCTCACCAAACACCTCAGCAACCACCAGCTCCTCAACACCATGCAATCCAGATTCAAGCCTAACCACAGCACAGACACAGCACTCATTACTGCCATAGCAACATCCGTATGATCCATGACAGAGGAGAGATGACAGCCCCTATTCTTCAGGGCCTCTCTGCAGCATTTCACATGGTCTCACACCCCTTCCTCATCAAGTGCCTGCACTAGATTTGCATCCAAGTACCCGCCAGTGGCATACCACAGGCCCCCGCAGCCTCCGCAGTGCAGAGGCCCCATGATCCAGGGGGCCCCTTCAGCACAGTGCTCTGGCCTGAGAGCTCCTAATTGAGTCTGGATGGGGCCCCCCCACGTGCCTTGCAGGAGGGCCCCTTCAAATTTCATTATACCAGTGGGACCCGCTCTCTATTGGATCTGTTCCTTCTTATTTGTTAGAACACAAGCTGTCAGCCTGGCACCTTACTTCTCGGGAACCCACAAACGCATCTGCTGAGTGCATCAAAGGTCATCGCTCAGCCCCACCCTGTTCAATGCATACATGATCACTCTAGCCAATGCCATCTCCACACACTACCCCATCTACACACACTACATAAAGATTCTCCTCTATGTCAACGACACGCAACTCATGCTATCCCTGTCAGACAAAATGCCAATGCAAGAAATATGTTAATCGCCTGCGTGACTGAAATCGCTAACTGGATGAAAGCCAACTGTCTCAATTTCAGCACTTACAAGACAGAAGTAGTGGCAAGGACACCTCTCCATGGGACTCCAACTTTCTATTAACCGCATGCGCGCTAGCGGGTTTTCCCGCTGCGCGCTGAAATTTGAAAATCGCGGGTTTCGTGACAAAGCCAGCTCGTCATGCGTGCAGCGCAGGTAACGCCCATGACGAGCTGGCTTTGTCATCCGCATCGAAGGGGTTGATTAATTTGTTCTTTGCTCTGCTGAACCTGTGGGGAAAGAAGTTGCACAGGGGGACGAGATGGGAAGGGGAAGAATCGGAGTGAATGAACAGCAACAAATCTGCATCCATATAAACTAATAAGGGTGTTTGTGAAAATGTGTACACAACTAAATGACATTAATAAACACACTTCTGCACATCATATTAAACTCATTTCAACCACAAAATTATTAATTTGGCATATTATATTTACAGCAAAATTCACTACTACTTCAAGACTGATAGAAAAACAACTCTAACATAGGCAAAGTATGTACCTTTTATATATTTGTTCTCGATATTTTTGTTAGTGTTTGTCAGCAATAATTTTGTTGCCGATATTTCGCCATATCACCCCTACTGCATATTTAAACACTGATGTTGCCACAAAAATGGCAGACTCATAGGCAACAGGCAAAACTTTTCTCTTTTGCCACAAACAAGTTCCAGCCCAACAGTCTTCCACTAGTCTATATGACAAAGCATCCAGTAAATTCAAATGCCATGAATGTAAAGGCATCAGTGTTCTGCCCCCTCATGAGCCTAAACCAAGACATTATGTTGAAATACTTCAGAAAACAACCATTGGTAAAGCACTGAACGTTAAGTTTATAGTTAAAGGTGGATTTAACATCATGCTCACTAATGTCCCCAAATTTAAATTAGATGAACTCTAGTGCATATTGAATAATAAATCCCGGTCTCAGATAGGATCAAAATTTAGTTAGTCTGGAAATGGCCAAGATGTGTGAGTTTTACAGGCTGGAAAGAGGTGTTGTCAGTTAATGGGCCTTACCAGCTACTTTTGCATTGTCTGGGGCAATTTAATCTAATGGGAGATGCGAAGGATAAATCAAGCCTGTCTCCAATACTCGATCTATCAATTATGTCCCTTCTCTCCCTTCTGCTTCTTAAGATTTATAATAAAGAAGTCCAGTGATATAGGGAAGGACAAAACAGCGTTCCATCTGTTTCTGTACTTACCAGGGACCTCTCCCCCCTCGAGTGGACAGGAAAGAGAACTTACTTTTAAACAGTCTTAGTGGAAAGGTAACTTTGTTGACAACGGCAGTCCTAAGTGCAGAGTATGTGTTTCATTTTATGAATTGAGAACACACAGACTGTCTTTTGGAATCTGAAAAGCAGTCGGTACCCACACTACTCAGATTCTTCAATAACCCCTAAATGACACCGCGTTCCCAGCCCATGTGGGGTGCTAGGATATAGGTGCGCTCCAAGTCAGCCAAGACTATTTTGAAAGGCAAGTTTGTGTTTCACAAACCTGCTGCTGATGTCACTTCTGTAGTACATGCTCAGTTATGGGTATCTTCCTCACACTTGAGCACACGGTGGGGAGGGAGGCTTAAGTGGAAAGCGAGCCTCTGTGATACCTTTACAAGGGGTCGGGATGATTTGTGCGATGCAGTGCTTGACTGAGGTGCGGTGACTTTCAAACATGCGGCTTTATGAGAGTGTATTCAGGACACGATAGAGCATCACATGCTGTTGGAGCGAGGCGTGTATTGTACCAGTATCAGCCTTGAAGAGCCTTTGATGGGCCATATCTTCCGGCCTGATGGTATGTCATTCATGAAGGTCACGAGCAACCAAACCACAAAATTCGAAATGGGGCTGCTGATAGAAGTAGCCGTGGTATTTTCATGAAACATTGTAACATTTAGTGCCAATACTGCCAATGTGTGGTGGCTGCCATTAAAGGGCTGCTATACGGGTAATGCCTACTCTTCATTTATTTGCTTTCCTTACACCTTTAAGAAGTTGGCACCACGCCCGATAAGAGCATGGAACCGGGGTCCTGGACTTCTGCATAAAAGGAGTGCCCTGGAGCTGGCACACCTTTGCGTTGCCTGCACCTCTGCTCCATGATTTCGCCCTCCTGTCTGCCCCCTATTTCAGAAAGGTAGAATTAATAATACTTGGTCATTTTCCTGAATAACCTTGGTTTCTTATGTGCGGTAATTTATATTTGCATATTGTAATATGAAGTTCTATTTTGCAGTTTTTGAGCAGCTGCTTTTTTGTGGACCTCATTCATTTATTTTCTATTGATGTTTGGTTCCTTTCAGTTCCTCAAGGTGTGGGTTATGGGACTTCTGGTGCTTTTTGTGGCTCACTGATATGGCCATGGAGATTAGCACTTTATCTACTGGGGAAGGCAGGGCAGGATCTGACTTAGGGAACGCATTCAAATACTTTGTGAAATATAGTGAACAGGGAGCATGGAGAAGGACTGATTCAAAGAAGGACCCCTGAATTGCAATGCTTCCGGGTCAGGTCTTTTGGTTGTGAGCTATGGGTACCGAGCAGAGTAATGAGCAAAAGGCTCGATCTATGTCGGGATGCCATTTTTCACTGAAATGCTCAAGGCTTATCAAGGTACTCCCCGGGCATGCTCACACTGTAAGGCACTATTCCTTATCTGATGCTTTGGATGATGACACTGTCAGGCATTTTCCTCCATTGATATTGTGGATCTAGAACAACACCATTTTTTGTATACGGACTGCGATGGTTTATATTGTTTTTTAAGCCCTGAAGAAGTTCTCGCGATTGAGAACGAAACGCGTTGACTGAGCTGTTTCGTTGTAATAAGGAATTACGCATGAAAATAAAGAACATGAATAAAGGTTTTTAAAAAACTGCCACGCGTGCCTTGACTTCATCATCTGACGCACCTCCCATTTCTTTATGGATAGAGGATCTGGATAACAGGGGCATCGTACAACGGCGGGTGCCGGAGTGTGCGCAGAAAACTTTACAAAAAAACGAAACTAGCGTAAGGTGCAGATTGGAAAGTCTGCCGTTGGGCTCTGTTTCATTTAATGAGCAAGAGGTCTCTGAAATACGGTTTGCAATTTTGATTGATGTTTCCAAACACGTGTTAATTCTTGTTTATGCATTTTTTGTCCTCGGCATACTAGCCTACAATTGTACATTTTTATGACAAACTTTATTTTCTTAAGTCGCTCGCGTAGCATTGTGCACTTTTTTGAGCATTTGAATTTGCAGCATATTCCTTACTCCACAACAATAATATTCCATTTTTATCAACAAAAAAATTCTATTTTCTTTTAGGAATTGATGACCAAGCTGATTACCGAGACACCGGATCAACCGATTCCGTTTTTGATTGGCTACTTGCAGTCCAAGCTGGGGATTGTGCCTTCTCTTCAGAGGACGCTGTCCGGATCTGCAGCTCTTTGGGCGGAGAGTGAATCACCAGGTGCGTGCACGTTTCCTTCCCTAAGACAGAATGTAAATAAAGCCAAACCTGCTCATAGGCTGCTGAATGTTCACACTTGCTTCTAGATCTTGGTTTACCTTTTTGCCATGAATTGCCATGTATTGTCTAATTCAAATATTAAACATCCGCCCAATTAGGACAGTGAGATTTTTTCTCAACATATTAAAAGGCCCTGTTGGCTCTGAAGAGCCCATCGTGGAGGTTATTCTATGGTACAGGTTTTTTTGGAAGAGTGTTCCTTCTTAAGGTACCATAATTCATTTTTACAATTTTAAAACAGAGTACCAATTCAGTACGCCCAAAAGATCACATGAATTATTTAAGTTTGCACCCGGGTTAGGTCGTCCTGCAGGTAGGAACCACTACAGCACATTCAACTTTTGGATCGGTGTCTCTCTAGACACGGGAGGCAAGAAGCATTGGCTCTTGGGCGAGCTATTAGCTTTGTCAGTCTGTTGGGGGTCGTGAACGGGAAGTCGGTTGGGTGGGGTGGTGAATGGGAGGGCAGATAAATTGGTGCAGCTCAGGATGGTAAAAAAAGGTGCTATGAAGCAGCCGGTGCTGGCTGCATCATATTTACAACAAGGGGTGGTGAGGGACAGAGTCTCTGAATTAAACAGAATACTCTCACCCAGTCAAGAGATCAGGGCTAGATCCAACACCGTTTTTTAGCTCACTGCACCATCCCAGTTTCAGAACCTGGCTGTATGCAAATTAGTCTGTTCCTGTCCCAGTGCATGATGGGAACAGGGCAAACCAAACTACAAAAGCCAATTCTTGCACTGGGAAGGAAACAAGCTACCGGGGACCGGTTTCTGGCATTTCAGCCGTCTTCGGCCCGGCTTGCTTGAATCCTGATGGTGCAATGAGCAAGGGACTCACATCTGAGTATACCCTTCCACGCTTAGGGTGGACAAAAATATTTACAACAAGGGGTGGTGAGGGACAGAGTCTCTGAATTAAACAGAATACTCTCACCCAGTCAAGAGATCAGGGCTAGATCCAACACCGTTTTTTAGCTCACTGCACCATCCCAGTTTCAGAACCTGGCTGTATGCAAATTAGTCTGTTCCTGTCCCAGTGCATGATGGGAACAGGGCAAACCAAACTACAAAAGCCAATTCTTACACTGGGAAGGAAACAAGCTACCGGGGACCGGTTTCTGGCATTTCAGCCGTCTTCGGCCCGGCTTGCTTGAATCCTGATGGTGCAATGAGCAAGGGACTCACATCTGAGTATACCCTTCCACGCTTAGGGTGGACAAAAATATTTACAACAAGGGGTGGTGAGGGACAGAGTCTCTGAATTAAACAGAATACTCTCACCCAGTCAAGAGATCAGGGCTAGATCCAACACCGTTTTTTAGCTCACTGCACCATCCCAGTTTCAGAACCTGGCTGTATGCAAATTAGTCTGTTCCTGTCCCAGTGCATGATGGGAACAGGGCAAACCAAACTACAAAAGCCAATTCTTACACTGGGAAGGAAACAAGCTACCGGGGACCGGTTTCTGGCATTTCAGCCGTCTTCGGCCCGGCTTGCTTGAATCCTGATGGTGCAATGAGCAAGGGACTCACATCTGAGTATACCCTTCCACGCTTAGGGTGGACAAAAATATTTACAACAAGGGGTGGTGAGGGACAGAGTCTCTGAATTAAACAGAATACTCTCACCCAGTCAAGAGATCAGGGCTAGATCCAACACCGTTTTTTAGCTCACTGCACCATCCCAGTTTCAGAACCTGGCTGTATGCAAATTAGTCTGTTCCTGTCCCAGTGCATGATGGGAACAGGGCAAACCAAACTACAAAAGCCAATTCTTACACTGGGAAGGAAACAAGCTACCGGGGAACGGTTTCTGGCATTTCAGCCGTCTTCGGCCCGGCTTGCTTGAATCCTGATGGTGCAATGAGCAAGGGACTCACATCTGAGTATACCCTTCCACGCTTAGGGTGGACAAAAATATTTACAACAAGGGGTGGTGAGGGACAGAGTCTCTGAATTAAACAGAATACTCTCACCCAGTCAAGAGATCAGGGCTAGATCCAACACCGTTTTTTAGCTCACTGCACCATCCCAGTTTCAGAACCTGGCTGTATGCAAATTAGTCTGTTCCTGTCCCAGTGCATGATGGGAACAGGGCAAACCAAACTACAAAAGCCAATTCTTACACTGGGAAGGAAACAAGCTACCGGGGACCGGTTTCTGGCATTTCAGCCGTCTTCGGCCCGGCTTGCTTGAATCCTGATGGTGCAATGAGCAAGGGACTCACATCTGAGTATACCCTTCCACGCTTAGGGTGGACAAAAATATTTACAACAAGGGGTGGTGAGGGACAGAGTCTCTGAATTAAACAGAATACTCTCACCCAGTCAAGAGATCAGGGCTAGATCCAACACCGTTTTTTAGCTCACTGCACCATCCCAGTTTCAGAACCTGGCTGTATGCAAATTAGTCTGTTCCTGTCCCAGTGCATGATGGGAACAGGGCAAACCAAACTACAAAAGCCAATTCTTACACTGGGAAGGAAACAAGCTACCGGGGACCGGTTTCTGGCATTTCAGCCGTCTTCGGCCCGGCTTGCTTGAATCCTGATGGTGCAATGAGCAAGGGACTCACATCTGAGTATACCCTTCCACGCTTAGGGTGGACAAAAATATTTACAACAAGGGGTGGTGAGGGACAGAGTCTCTGAATTAAACAGAATACTCTCACCCAGTCAAGAGATCAGGGCTAGATCCAACACCGTTTTTTAGCTCACTGCACCATCCCAGTTTCAGAACCTGGCTGTATGCAAATTAGTCTGTTCCTGTCCCAGTGCATGATGGGAACAGGGCAAACCAAACTACAAAAGCCAATTCTTACACTGGGAAGGAAACAAGCTACCGGGGACCGGTTTCTGGCATTTCAGCCGTCTTCGGCCCGGCTTGCTTGAATCCTGATGGTGCAATGAGCAAGGGACTCACATCTGAGTATACCCTTCCACGCTTAGGGTGGACAAAAATATTTACAACAAGGGGTGGTGAGGGACAGAGTCTCTGAATTAAACAGAATACTCTCACCCAGTCAAGAGATCAGGGCTAGATCCAACACCGTTTTTTAGCTCACTGCACCATCCCAGTTTCAGAACCTGGCTGTATGCAAATTAGTCTGTTCCTGTCCCAGTGCATGATGGGAACAGGGCAAACCAAACTACAAAAGCCAATTCTTACACTGGGAAGGAAACAAGCTACCGGGGACCGGTTTCTGGCATTTCAGCCGTCTTCGGCCCGGCTTGCTGCATCATAGCACTTTTTTAAGTCGAGTCTGGGCAGCGCATGAGCGCTCTGCCAGGCATGCAGTATTATGGTAGGGACCTGAAGCTCCGCCCCCACACACCACACACATTTTTCATTGGATTGTGTCATGTTAACTGTAAACTGTGACTGTTAATTGGTCAAAAGGCTTAGTAGTCCCTCCTTAGTACCGCCTTGTCTCATTTTATAACCTCCCACGGCGGCATCCCCTGTTACGTGTATTGTTGCTCGGTAGGCTTTAATTACAGCCTCTGCATATTATTTTCCAAAATTGCTTTGTCCTGCCCACTGTTGCAATTGCTTGACAATACATTCAGAATCAGGAGACAGTGGTGAGCTACCTGAGACTGACAGAGGCATTCGTAGAAGCAGGTTTATGTGGTCAGGATTTGCACTCCACCATTGTCCATGATGTCCACAGATGATCCATAAAAATAGAAAGCTTCAGTACGGGTGAGTCAGTTTGCATGCAGGCTTTTACAGTGGGGAGGAAGGCCTTTGGTGAAGAAATTAGTATCAGTAAAATCATTCTAGGGGAGATTGGGAAGCAACAGGGATCATGTGAAGAATCTGACGAACGCCAGACGAAAAGCTGATCTAGGGCGGACGCAGATGAACAAAAGTATTCGACTAGTGGATGGATCACATCAGAACCAGGCCATAGACAGTTTATTGGCCTTTAGTCCCAACACCACATTGAGTGAATAAACTGCGTTACTGCACTTATAGTAGAAAAGACTGTAAGTAAATCTGTCCAGGGCAAAAAATAACAGCAGAGGAAGGCGGAAGGGGTGTCCACAGCAGGTGCTTTTCTAAAAAAGAGAGCACATGTGGAATATAACATGGCCACCTTTCAATCCAGGAATGCATGTAAATGTAGACCACGGATGATGATTTTGACATAGAGTGAGAATACCAGGCAAGAGCCGCAAAACTGATGACTGCAATTAAATATAAATAAAGCATCGCTGGGCATTTAAGTAGTGTACAACAAAAACTAAGCCGTCTGTTTGCATCTAAATAGTAGGCCCTGTTACTGCACAGAGTAATGGTGCTCGTTTAATGTATACTGCTGAACGATGAACGGCTGACTACATTCTGCGCTCAGCAGGGAGCGCTCAACCAGCTGAGCTGTAACATAATGATTTGTTCCTTTTTAATAGGGTTGGAACGTAGATTTCATAGACTATAGCAATGTGGTGCAGTTTAGGCATTGGGTGGGAGGTCTGTTCTTTAACCAGGGGGCATGAGGTGTAGATGTAATACATGTACAGACAGAAAAAGACAAAACTGAGTGTTACACCAGACAAAGGACCCCACAGTTGTCGTCTGTGACAACAGTGACTGCAAGCTTTTTGACAGACGCGTCAAAACGTGGCCGGAAAGGCAAGGGTTAGACAAATCAGGGAGATACACATCGCCAATGCAAAATGCAAGATCAGTAATTATGTCATCAATAACTGAAGCAAAGCCCATTGCTCTCTGAGAAGTACAGTGAATGCACCTAAGCAAAGGGCAGTGCTCTACTCAAGATGACGTCAATGGCGTGCAATGCTTCACATTCAGAACTGGATCACATAGCACAAGCCGATGAAAAAGGTGGCATTCAGAGGTCTACATCTTGCCCTAGAAAAGCTTTGCTGGATAGCAAGCACCAATGCCAATAGCAAGGATGTGGTGCCAGGTAGGGGCAGTGTAGGCAGACAGGATGTCGACTCCAGAACTGAGGAACCAGGTTTGAGTCTCAGTCGCCACAACATCCTGTGACTCTGGGCAAATCCCTTCATCTCTCTGTCTTAAAAAATAAAAATGAATGTGAACTTTTGTAATGTAACTGCTGCTTATGGAAATCGCCCGATACATTCTGAACTGGGAAAAGTTTGCGCTTTTTAAAATCGCAAAACAAAAGGAATATTACTTCAATTGCAGCTCAAGTGGCTGAGATAGACTAATTAAGTTAAATGAATCTGTACTTGGACCATGCGCCACACAAAGATATGGAGGTGACGGCATCGCACGGGCTGCCGAATTAGAAGGCAGCAAAGAAGAGTGATAATGGTACCATCAATTGGCAAGTAACTGGCAGACTAAAAGCTCCCTTTTGGAGAGGTTCTTAGGCTTAAGCTGGTGAGCCCATGTGCTAGAGCATGTCTCTCGCTTGTGAACAAAAGGGGCTTGGAACCCGCCCATTGCATACCATTAGTTGGCTTGCGTAGAACTCTTCATTACATCCTCATAATTCATCAAAGCGGGCCTAACATAATTTCCGTTAATCTCTGTGGAGCAGGAACCAAGCACTGAATGATTCAATTTAATCAGTGCCAGTCCGCTGCTCCCACCATGACTGAAGTACTATTGTATTCTTTTTAATTTTTAGTGCCCAGAAAACAGAAGACATGTGACATGCAAAAATGTGCCGAGCAGGACACACAAACTTGTAAAGATTTATTTTCTATGGTTAACCTTCTCTTATTTTACCAAGTCTTCTGTTTTCCCTTTGCACTCATGTTTTCTTTTGTTTTTGCTTGTGTGCGCTGTTCTCAAAAGATGATGATTATCTGTCTTATCGCAAAGCAACATTTGTTTCTTTCTTACATGTAGTTTCTGAAACGATGATTTAACACATAACTGTACAGTACACCCCAATCCACCCCACTACAATCTGCCAGACTCCAATTCATGCCAGTCCACCCACCTCACCCGCACCAGTCTGCCCTACACAATCCAATCCACCCCAGACTCCAATCCAAAACAATCAGCCCCACTCTAGTTTCCGCCACCCTAATCTGCCCAACTTCAATCTGCCCTACTCCATTCCAAAACAATCTGCCCGCTCCAATCCGCCCCACTCCAATCTATACCACTCCAAACTGCCCCACTCCAATCCAGAGCAATCTGCCTATTCCAATCTGCCCCACTCCAGTCTGTCCCACTCCAATCTATCCCTTCCTAATCCAGAACAGTCTGCCCCACTCTGCCCCACTCCAAACCAAAACAGTTGTCCCCCTCCAATCCTCCCCACTCCAATCCAAAACAATGTGCCTCACTCGAATTCAAAACAATCTGCCCCTCTCCAATACAAAACAATCTGCCCCACCCCACTCCACTCCAAATCAATCAGCCCGCTCTGATCGAAAACAATCTGCCCCACTCCAATCCAAAACAATCTGCCCCACTCTAGTTTGCTCCAACCTAATCCGCCCCACTACAATCTGCCCTACTCCAATCCAAAACAATCTGCCCAACTCCAGTCTGCCCCACTCCAATCTACCCCTCCTTAATGCAAAACAGTCTGCCCCACTCTAATTTGCCCCTCCAATCCAAAACAATTGCCCCACTTCAATCCATCCAACTCCAATCTTCCCCACTCCAATCCAAAACAATCTGCCTCACTCCTATCCAAAACAATCTGCCCCACCCCAATATGTCCCAATCCAATCTGCCCGCTCCAATTCACCCACTCCAATCTAATCCACCTCACACCAACCCACCCACTCACCCAAATTCACATAACCCGCCAATCCACCACAATTCACCCCACTGCAATCCAGTCCATGGCACACCAATTCAATCCACCCCAAACCAATCCATTCCACTCCACTCCAATCCAGCCTAATCCAATCTACCCCACTCCAATCCAATTCACCCTAATGCAATCCACCACACTCCATCCCGAATCTCCAGTCCAAAATAATCTGCCAAACTCTAATCTGCCCCACACCAATCAACCCCACTCCAGTCTGCCTCACTCAAATCCAAAATAATCTGCCCCAGTCAATCCAAAACAATATGCCTTACTCCAATCCAAAGTGATCTTCCCCACTCCAATCTGCCCCACGCCAATCCAAAACATCCTGCCCCACTCCAATACAGAACAATTTTCCCACTCAAATCTGCCAACCTCTAATCCAGACAAATCCAATCTACCCTACTCCAATCCACCCATCCCACCCCACTCCACTCCAATCCAATCCATCCCACTCCAATACAATCCACCTCAACCCAATCCACCCCTATCCAGCTCACCCCAGCCCAATCCAATGCACCTCAATCCAATCCACCCCACTCAATCCAATCCACCCCACTCAATCCTATCCAACCCACTCCCTTCAACCTCACTGCATTTCACCCCACTCCAGTCCTCCCCACTCCAATATACCCCACCCACTCCAACCCAATCCAACCCACCCCATTTCAATCCTCCTCACTCCAATCAAATCCACCTCATCCAGTCTACCCCACTCAAATCCACCCCATTCCACTGCAGTACAGTCATCCCCCCTCTACTCAGTCGAATCCACCCCACTTCAGTTCAGCCCACCCCACTCTCCCCAGTCCAATCCAGAACAATCTGCCTCACTCCTATCCAAAACAATCTGCCCCACTCCAATCTTCCCCACTCCAATCCAAGGTATGTGCCACACTCCAATTCAAAACAATCTGCCCCTCTCCAATCCAAAACAATATGCCCCATCCCACTCCACTCCAAATCAATCTGCCAGGCTCCGATCGAAAACTATCTGTTCTACTCCGCAAGCACGTCACTTCAGTTCAGCCCACCCCACTCAATTCAATCCATCTAGCCCACCACACACCAATCCTCTTCACTCCAATCCAATCAAACCTACTCCAATCCAATCCAACCCACTCCAATCCAATCCAACCCACTTTAATCCAGTCCAATCCACCCCTCCAGTCCAGTCCAATACACCCCCTCCACTCTAATTCACCCCACGTCCAACCACCCTACTCTAATCTAATCCACCCCAAACCAATATAATACATGCCACTCCAATTCACCCAATCCAATCCACTTTACCCCATTTCAGTCCATCCCATCCCACTCCAATCTAATCCAACCCATCCAGTCCACCCACTCCAATCCACCCCACTCAATTCAATCCAACCCACTGTACCTCAATCCAATCCACCCCAATCCATTGAAATCCAATACACCACCTCAATCCACTCTAACCCACTTCACTCTAATCCACCCATTCCACTCCACTCCGCTCCACTCCACTCCACTCCACTCCACTCCACGACACTGCACTCTATGACACTCTCTGCCACTGAACCACTGAACTCTACTCCCCTCTACTCAACTCTACAACACTCTGCTCTCCCTGCTCCACTTTGCAACACTCTACTCCAACAAATCCAGTCTGCAGCACTCTACTCCTAACATTCCACTCTAGGATACTCCATGCCACTAACTTTTAGCCATGCTGAACTGCAGCCACACTGGTGTACAAAATGGCAAACACACACTGCCAACGCTTTTCCAATGCTTGTTATTCCCCCAGATACAACAGTTCATCCCCATAGCACCAGCGCATGCACACTGCCTGCAGGCTTGACCTACAAATGGAGGTACCATTGGAAGTTAGATTGATGTTGAGGTAAACTTGGAGGTAACATTGTGTAGTGGCGACATTTGGAACAGCTTGTGGTGAGAAGCAGTCGTTCACAGGTGCATCTACATTTATCTGGACTGTTTTACCTCTTAACATCAGAACTAAACTCACTTTTCTTACCTCCAAAAACACTTAAAAACTCACTTACCTCCAAATTAAATGACCCCCGTTGAGCATATAATTAATGCATAAATATGTTCCTACTAATTGTGATATTTCTCGACCAGTACCTTGCGATCATCCCTGTAATTTGTTTATACATCAGATTGAAATGGTTTTATTTATTTATTTGTTGTATAAATAGTAGCTAGTAACAGGTAAACCACGTTATAGTGCTACTGTTTGATTGTAATGTGTGACAGAGTTATATGTAAAGTGACATAATACCTGGTGCTAGAGTAGTCCTATATAAGATTGTTACATACATTGTAAAGCTGGTCTCTTAACTCCTCATTATGGTTCTCCATCAGTCACCAAGGTTGTGATGTTGATCTTCCCTCCATCTAAATCTCCTTCCAATAGTGATGCACCAACTACCAACACCCTTCTACCTGTGCCGATTCACTCTATCTTACAGCATCAGTGAACAGCCAGTCATCACATTCCTCACACACCAGAAATATGCTCAACTATGCCATTCAATTACGTCAAACCCTACATATATAATAATTGAAAGACTGACTTTACCTTGGCCAGCTGGGCCTTGGATCACTTTGACACATCTAGATCACATAAAAGTTTCACTTGTTTTGGAATAGCATGCTTCATCATGCAGATTCCACATTTGTAGTTCAAATCTAGCAGACAGTACAGGTGCTGTGTTGCAAAACACATATTGTGGGCTTAATAAGAACTTCGAGGGACTTGTTTGGTGCCTTGCAAGCTGTCTGGTTGCAAAAGACATATTGTGGAATTATCAAGAACATTGAGGGGCTTGCAGCCCTCTAATTCTTTACCACTGGTTGGCTTTACCGTCATTCTAATTTCCTTGCTTCTTATTCCATGCCTTGCTTTGCCCATCTTGTGACTGTCCCTCCCCTGGAGCATTACCAATGTACTTGTATCCGTCCACTGCTCACTTTTAGAGAAATGTTTTTTTTCTTTTGACTGAAGGACTTTACGAGACTGCATGTGTTTTCCAGCTTGCTTGCTAGTGTTCTTCCCCTTCCCCCTCTGTGCTCCATGTTGCTTTCCCTCGCCCGTGTGCTTCTCTGCTGCAACCCTCTGTGATGTTCTAACCCTCCTGTGCTTCTCCCCCATTGTTTTTTCACCGATGTGTTTCTTCCCTCCAAGCTCCATGTTGCTCTCTTGTCCATGTCCTTCTTCTGCCATACTCCATATTGTTTTCTCTTGCACATTTACTTTTATCTGCCCCCACCTGTGCCCTACATGTTGCATTCCCCCACCTGTACCCTTTGTGTTGTTTCTTCCACCTGCATCCTCCGGTTGCTTTTATCCCCATGTTGTTTCTGGCTCTTTTGTTGCTCTCCCATTTGCTTTCAATACCCATACTTTTGTGTGTTTTAAAATTTTTATTTACCGCTCTAACTGATATTGTTAAATAAAAAAATAAAAAAGAGCCATTTTAATTTTGTAGACACGCAAATGCATGGTGCACGCATCTGCAAACTAATTTGGTTATAGGTGTCATGAGCTTTTATGTATTCTTTTTTAACCATGCTGCACAGCACTAGGAATGCAGACAGCATAGCTGAAAACAATGGTAAAGTCAGTAGGTTCCAAAGGCAAGATTTTTTGGGTTCGCAATGCCTTGTTAGCTAAGCTACAGATCAAGATATGGCTATACAAAAAGCTGCACATTGTAACACATCAGCTAGTGGTGACAAGGTGCCCGGGTGTAGTTGCAACTGGCTCATGGACTCATTCAAACTCTTTCGCACACTTGAGTATCAACCAATAGCACATTAACTACTTACATTTGCCTTCCAACATTTCCATTTTTTTGAATTTTAAAAGGCCCACTTACTTGGTGTATTTTTCAGTAGCGGCCTATGGTGGGAATGCTGCCGTGGGGCGGGGGAGGGGCAGGGTGGGGGTAGTAAACTACGGACCTTAGTCGATTAGATGTAAGTAAACATATAAATAAATAAAACTAATTTTGTTGCGCGCACTGCATTGCCAAATGCGATGCAGCGCATGCAACGAAATTCCTTTTAATTTATTTATATGTTTACTTACCTCTAATCGTCCGTAGTCCGTAGATTACTAACCCCCACCCTGCCCCTCCCCCGCCCCACATCGGCGCCTGGCAGCACTCCCACAACGGGCCACTACTGGTATTTTCTCAGATGTAGTCTTGTTAATGAGAGACAAAGGTGTTCCAGAAAAAAGTGCATCCTAGAAAACTACAGATTTAACCTCCTTCACCAAACTCTGCCCTTTTTAGGGCTCGGGCTCTGCGTACACTGCGCATGCAGTGTCGCGCAGCGAGAGTCCTATTCCGGGCAATTTGAAAATGGACCTTGAAATTCTACATAGCTCGTGCGTGTGGATTTCCAAGGTCCATTTCAATTGGCCTTTGCGTGCGTGCTGTTTTTAAACAGAACACGCAATAGGCCATAGGCGGTCGCGTAGCTCAGCCTATGGCCTATTGGTGTCTGTTACGTGCACCAGAGGCCATATGTTTTGAATTACTGCGGCTTGACAGCCGCGATAATTCAAAACATATGCTCGCAGTGGCGCGCGCGCACCACTCGCGAGTTTCTTTTTTTGCATTCATTTCAGGGCGAAGCAAGTAAACGCTGACGTCTTTTTTTTAAAGAGAAGTCGACAAAGCTTTGTTACATATCTAGATTGTTTGTATAGTGTCTTTAACTAAAGAGAGAGATCCCGATCATCAAGTTTGATTTAAACAAACCAGTTCGAGTTTGCAACATTTGCTTTGATATCCTGACGCTGGGAGGAGTTTCTTAGAATGGCGGCGAAAATCTCATGTACTCTGAAAAAACAGCTCTGCCAGTGAGCCTGCGAGCGCAAAGAGGAAGGCTCTGTCGCCCTTCCTCTCGAGAGCGACTTTATAAAGGACCATTCTATGATGTATTCGAAAATGAATCATTTGTACGATTGTAAATGTATCCAGCCGTACTAGCACTTGCTGAACGCTGACTCGAGTCAGACTGGACCTTTTGATACAGAGCGCTGATCATGTATGTCCGGGCCCCTCATTTTGTGGGCTGAGGGTCCTGGGACACCCACAGTAACATCGTTACCTGCTGTCCTTCACTGCACTGAAGAAGAAAGCGAGGCATTCATCATGTCCAGGTTAGTGGCCGTGGGCTCAAGGTCCCGTCGAGTCTGTTCCTGCCGTCGTCACGACCATGTCCACCGGTCTGAGACTGCTAGATATGATGAACTAACCACATTTTTCAAACAGGGTTACGTTTTAAGGATAGTCGAGGAAATGTGGCCTTACAACAGAAAGCTTTATAACCGGACTAATGCATTTGACATCAAGGCATCAGAATAGCTGTTCTCCATTTTGATACCTGCATAATAATTGCCGAGTCTCTTGCTTTCAGTAGCATGATGGAAGACCCCTGTAGTAGCCCCTCAGCTAACCACCAGCAGGTAGTGTTACTGGTTGTCTTCAAAAATCACTGATGGATAAAAATAACATTACCCTTTGCACTCTTTTACCTGCTTTTCTGTCTTGATTATTTCACCAAATGCAATTTACTTTATATTTTGCGGCTTTTGGTTCCTTGCACGGAACTCCAGTACTATTGGTAATACACTTTTCCAGTGCTAGTGGTAATACATTTCTATTTGCTCTTGTAAAACAATTTAAAACGCTAAAATCTTAAATGAAATCTATGTGTAAGAATTAATAATTTGATATTTACATTAAATATTGGACCTACGATCATGTAAGAAAGTTGTTTTGTCACATGCTCTTCACTTTATCAACCGCTTCAGTACAGTACAGGTCCTTGACCAGTCGCTGTGCAATTGTTGGATGTATTTGGGCTGCATTGTATCAGAAAAACACGGCATAACTTGTCCTTTGCAGCTGCACTCGCGTAATCATCTGCAATGTATTGTTCTTTAAGCTAGGTGTGCACTGCATCCATCGACTGATTAACCGTCTATTTATATAGAATACACTATTCCACTTAAATCTCTTCCACAGGTGTGATCATAATTATTATTCAAATACAAATATTTTTTATTCACAAACTATCCACACACTGGATAGTACAAGGGTCCGGGTGCCACATGGACAGAACCGTTGTCAACAGATGATTTATTAATTACATTGGTAATCGTGCAACCTTTATGTGAGAGTCGGCACAAGTAATATAATTAATTTCCATACTTCCTTGAAAAAAGGTATATTTTTAAACAGATGGTAACATCAAATACACTAAACATAAATAAAAAATGTATTGGTAAAAATGTCAGTTAGGCTGTGTGCAATTATGCAATTATGCCGCCAAACCACTAATTTGATGGAGAAAAAATGTTTCCACAGCGTTAACATGCCGCTTGCTCTGAGGGGTAGATTGGTTAAAGTTAATGCGGTATGTGCAGTGCCTCTGGTTCCGAGGGTAGTGAAAGGCTCGCTGCACCACAATCACACACATCTTATAATGTCCAAGCAAGAGTCTGGGGATCCGGCTAAGCTGTGATCCCCAGAGGGAGAGTGACTGCAGAATGAGAGCGACTGCAGAGTGAGAGCATGAGTGACTGCAGAGTGAGAGTGACTGCAGAGTGAGAGTGACTGCATGAGTGACAGCAGAGTGGGTGACTGCAGAGTGAGAGTGACTGCAAGGGTGACTGCAAAGTGAGAGCGACTGCAAAGTGAGAGCGACTGCAAAGTGAGAGTGACAGAAGAGAGAGTGACAGCATGAGTGAGAGTGACTGCAGAGTGAGAGTGACTGCAGAGTGAGAGTGACTGCATGAGTGACAGCAGAGTGGGTGACTGCAGAGTGAGAGTGACTGCATGAGTGAGAGTGACTGCATGAGTGACTGCAGAGTGAGAGTGACAGCATGAGTGACAGCAGAGTGGGTGACTGCAGAGTGAGAGTGACTGCATAAGTGACAGAGTGAGAGTGACTGCAGAGTGAGAGTGACTGCAGAGTGAGAGTGACAGCATGAGTGACTGCAGAGTGAGAGTGACAGCATGAGTGACTGCAGATTGAGAGTGACTGCAGAGTGAGAGAGACTCAGCGGTGTGAGTGTTCCAGAGAGAGCAGGGTATGCTTGTGTGCTTACAAGGTGCACTGACACACAGGAGCTAAAATAAAGAACAGCTGAACAGGTGTTTTCGGAGCTTCATTGAGGCAGCCGGCCCTCTGTGAGGGGAGCAGCAAGGAGGGGACGCCCCAACAAATCAATCGCAACTACTCACAACCTACTGTACGATTACAACACAGGCCAAAGGGCAGAGCTAGGCCTTTTCGCATTACGTAGGGTGAGCAGTGTGTGAGTGTGTAGGGTGAGCAGTGTGTGCGTGTGCAGGGAGAGCAGTGTGTAAGCGTGCAGGGTGAGCAGGGTGTGAGCATGCAGGGTGAGCAGTGTGTGAGTATGCAGGGTTAACAGTGTGTGAGCGTGCAGGGTGAACATTGTGTGAGTGTGTAGGGTGAGCAGTGTGTGAGTGTGCAGGGTGAACAGTGTGTGAGTGTGCAGGGTGAGCATTGTGTGAGTGTTTAGGGTGAGCAGTGTGTGAGTGTGCAGGGTGAGCAGTGTGAGAGTGTGTAGGGTGAGCAGTGTGTGTATGTAGGGTGAGCAGTGTGTGAGTGTGTAGGGTGAACAGTGTGTGAGTGTGCAGGGTGAACAGTGTGTTAGTGTGCAGGGTGAACAGTGTGTGAGTGTGCTGGGTGAGCAGTGTGTGAGTGTGCAGGGTGAGCAGTGTGTGTGTGTGCAGGGTGAACATTGTGTGAGTGTGTAGGGTGAGCAGTGTGTGAGTGTGTAGGGGCAGTGTGTGAGTGTGCAGGGTACGAAAACTCGAACTAAGTCCACCACACACACGCACATAAGACCACACACATAAGACCACACACACACCACACACACACACATAGCACTCTCACCACAACACACTCACCACCACACACACAACCACACACACAACCACATACACAAACCACCAGCCGTCAATGCACGCTTTCACCTGGCACAAACACCACCAGCCATCAGTGCACGCTTTCACCAGGCACAAACACCAAAAGCCGTCAGTGCAGGCTTCCACCAGGCACACAACACCAGAAGTCAGTGCACGCTTTCACCAAACACACACACACCACCAGCCATCAGTGCACACCTTTACCAGGCACACACAACACCAGCCGTCAGTGCATGCTTTCACCAGGCACACACACCACCAGCCGTCAGTGCATGCTTTCACCAGGCACACACACCACCAGCTGTCTGTGCACGCTTTTACCAGGCACACACACCTCCAGCCGGCAGTGCACGCTTCCACCAGGCACACACACGACCAGCCATCAGTGCACAATTTCTACAGGCACACACACCACCAGCCATCAGTGCACACATTAATTGTTAACGCATCCACTAATTAACTATTGTAGCAATCTCAGTAGAGTCACTTTACTTTTAAACATATTCATCTAAAGCGCAGCATGCCACCATTGCTACAATTCCAATCCAACCCTCATAATTCCACTACACACCACGTGCATACACTCCCTAACACATGGCTAAAAGACATTGCCATTTACAATGCCATTAGCTTTAACTCAAATAAATCCGAGACTTATTGCATTTCCAATGCTTGTTTTAAATGGCACTTAATAGCTCAGCTACTGCTAACCAGATTGTCTATGAATTCCTCGACCCACTGATAGAAAACTTGCCACCAGGGTCGAATTGGTAAGGCGGGCACTCGGGAAATGAGAGTTGGGCTGATAAGTGAGTAACAGCTGTGGGCCACTTTGTTGGCCAGCGCAGTGGCCGATTTGGGCTGTGTCTGTGCTGTTCAGATGCCGCCAGCATCCCAGTGGGGCCCTGAGCAGCCTTTCCTGAGGCAGATGAGTCTCTATTACCTCACACTGGGACGGCGCATTAATGTATGCAGATTGAGTGGGGGTTGGGGGCATGAGCAGAAGTGGGCTCACTGATATTTTATTTGTTTATTGATTTATCTCATTTGTAAAGCACTCTATCACCTAACAGGCATCCTGGCGTTGACATTAGAAAGTGCACGTTAAGAGTAATGCTACACAGGTAACTGACAACAGATTATGCTTTGAGGAAGAGCCAGGTTTTTAGTCTCTTTCTAAAAGGGAGAAGATCCCTCAGTCGTCTCAGTTCTAATGGGATGTTTATTCCATAATCTGGCGGCCGAGACACTGAAGGCTCTGCTACCTGATTTCATTTTGTTGAATCTTGGTATTTTAACCAATCTGCCAGAGGAGGAGCAAAGGCTTCTCTCAGGTACATACCAGGCAAACTTCCTCTGCATAGATACTGGTCCAGACCCATGCAGGGCCTTAAACACTATGCAGAGGGATTTGAACTGAATTCTTTGCATTATCAGGAGCCAGTGCAGCTCCGCCAAGGCCGATGAGGAGGAGGAACCTCTGAACCTCCCCAAGGCTAACTTGGCTGCTGTTGACTGGATCCTCTGGAGTCTATCTATTAGATATCTCGAGGACTCCAACAGCAGCGCATTACAATAATCCGATCTGCTTAATATAGGGCTTTGTATCTGCTTAATATCTTGCTTTGTGCCTACTCACGCTCGAGCGTGAGTAGGCAGCAGAGGAAAAATCTTCTGCAGAATTCTGATGATGGCGAAGCAGCTCCCCACAGTTTTGTTAACCTGTGACTCCAACGTCAGTTTATTATTAAACATAATGCCCAGATTTTGTACCTTCTCAACAGGCCTCAGCACAGCAGATGTAGCTAGGGGCCAAAAATGTATGAGCAACGCAGATGGAACCTTCCTCATTGAGCAATAGAGAACCTCGGTTTTACCGGCGTTAAATTGCAATGAATTCTCCCTCAACCACTGAGCTGTGGCACGCAGGCAGTCATGAAACACTTCCAGAGATGTCGACTGTTCTCCCTCTAAGGAGAGAGTCAGTTGCGTGTCATCCGCATAATTTACGATGCTAATGTTATGCGCCCTTATGACTGTAATCAGGGGTTTCCTGTAGATATTAAATAAGATCGCAGAGCCCAGAGGCATGACATGCGTGATGTTAGTAAAGTCAGACTGGTAAGGAGGGAGGGCCACCGCTTGTCTCCTCTCTGAAAGGAAGGAATTAAACCAGCTCAAAGCCAAGCCTGCCACTCCTACCTCCCTAAGCCTCATCAGCAGGATAGCATGGTTGACAGTGTCGACGCGGCAGACAGGTCAAGCAGAATAAGAACTGCTGCTTGACCTCTGTCTGCACGTATCCGAAGCTCATCCATCACGGTCACCAAAGCAGTCTCAGTGCCATGAGCAGGCCGAAAACCAAATTGCACATCCTCTAAGATCTTATTGGTTTCCAGATATTTCGAGAGACAACTGCAAACCACACTTTCTACAATCTTTGCTGGGAAAGGCAACAGGGAGATTGGCCTGTAATTTATAGGGCAGGCATCTATCCAATGTGGACTTCTTTAAGAGAGGTGTCACCAGTGCCTTTTTCCAACAGGTCGGTACCACTCCACTGATTACAAATAAGCCGGAGTATAGGGAAAAACTCTGCTCCAAACTCCTTCCAAATTTTCTGTGGCATAGGGTCCAAAGGTGATCCAGAAAAAATACCTGGAGCCACCTTACCAACATCCTCTACTGACAGTATCTTAAAATAAGTTAGGGTATTGATAAGCTGGATCTCTGTCCCTCTGGTTATATTACCTGTGCCACTCAAATTGCTGCCACTAGAACCATTGACATCTAGGTCTTCTAACTCAACTTGCCGAAGATCCCCACCGAGGTCGTCAATGATAGTTTTAATTTTGTCACTGAAAAACCTTGCAAGACTATCACAAAGGTCTTGTGTGGGAGGCGTCTGGTTCTTGGCACAGTCAGGACTGATTAAATTATTCAGTATTTTAAAAATGCTTCTGGATTTATTAGGAGCATTCAGAATAGCATTGGAAAAATATTCGGTTTAGCAATATATATTTCTTTCTTATAACCAGAAATCACAGTTTTCCAAGTGCGTTTGTCCTTATCATCATACACCCCTCCACTTTCTCTCCACCTGCTTACAGTCAAGTTTACATTTTTTTAATTTATGGTTGAACCAAGGGCCGAGGGTCTGCCCGCTCTCTTATGATTTTTTAATGGGGCAGTTAAATCCAGTTTAGAAGTGATCTGTGAACAGAGGGTTACATAATTATCCTCCACCTGCTTACCTATCGAAAAACAATCCTCAAGATGAAACACAGTTTATCTACCTCTCTTTCTTAAGAGGGCCTTCCAATCCCTACTGACATAATTACTTATAATACTGGCTGCTTGATTATTACAAGTGGGATTATGCACTTGAAATGTAATCAAATAATGATCGGACCAACCCATAGGCAGAATGTCCAAAATATTAAGAACATGGTCCTCTGAAAAAATGTGATCAAGTGTATGTCCTTCCTTATGTGTTGCTTAAACAACCCGCTGGTAAAAGTTAAAACCTTCACATGATTGGAGGACATTGTTGTAGCCAGAATCAAGGGTTTCATTGAGCCAAAGATTAAAATCCTCCAAGATCACTAATCTGGTATGTGTGGCAGCCATGTTACTAATAGTCTCAATCAGAGACTGCTGCTGCACACTGATAGCCCCTGGAGGTCTATAACAGACAATCCATGTCAATATATGTCCATTCGCATCTTTAATAGCAAATCCTAGCATTTAAAATCCTTCAATTACGTCAATATCTATTGTGACAATATTCCATGAGTCTTTAAAAATCACACCAACTCCTCCTCCCCTCTCACTCAATCTAGGTTTGTGACAGATTTTATACCCAGGCGGACAAGCCAAGCCTGGTTCTACAACACACTCTAAGTGTGTCCAGGTTTCTGTCATAAATAACACATCCAATTCATGGAATTCCAGCATCAGCTGAATTTCCACGCTGTGTTTGGGGAGCGATCTTACGTTTAACAGTCCACAAGTGAGGTGACCTTTTTTAACAAAAGCTGATGTAGGGAACGCAGTCTTCTCAAATATAAATTCTCCCCTACCCTTTCCAGACTCACTAATAAAGAGCGGCAAGCTGTATCGTTTCCCAGAAGCGTTCCAAAATGGGGCAGCATGGCTGGCGCTGTGAGCATCCGGTGCGCGGACGGGTGCAGACGGGCTTGCCTTTGGCGCGCCGCCGGCGCATCGCCGGCGCGTTCGCGCCAGATTGTCCCTTTATGGCAGTAGGACAGAGAAAGACTGTACCGCTAACCTCCTAAAGACGGCGGGTCTGCTCTAATGGCCGGAAACCGCAAGGTCAGAGTCAGGCAGTTTGCGCCTACAGGTAGGCACGTCTAAAATTAAAAGCAGCAATCAATTTCCATATATTCAGGTGTGGTTCATCATTTTGAACTAATCCGTGCTCAAAGAATCCTGGCAAAATTGGCATTTATTTTTATCTCAGTGAAGTTAAGAAAAAGTGCCTCTTTTAAAGAACCCCCTCGTTCTTTTCATAATACCTAAAACACTGAAGCAATGATTTGCTAAAGGGGAAGGGCATTGGCTTTATATAAACGAAATAAAAACTGACTTTTTATAGGGCGAGGTGGAGTGACGAAAATGACAAAATATTGTTTTATCTGAGATTCCGAAAATACTTGCACTGGGACCGATCACCGTTTAAACAATTATTGTGGCATTACATTCTTTCTAAATTACTTCCTAAATCTCGGAGTATATCACTAGGCAATTTTTTTTCGTCTGCTGCTTAAAAATATGTGACTTGGCTTTCGTTTCATGTGCATTCTATCTATAAAAACAGTTTATTTCTGAACAATAATGAAAACATTAACAGTTTATAATGACTGCTGGAGTACCACCCACCACTAAGCATTATAAGATGTTTTGATACTGAGAGCTCCTTGTGGAAATGATGCCGTTTCCTCCTTGTTTCTAAGCATGTATTAGGTCTGGCTAAGAGACGGCTTCAGCCGGTTTGCCAGCCACATATGTAAAAAAAAAATCATAATACAAATACATAAATATGTACATGGCTTTTGGTCAGCCCTCGAAATTCAATAGGTACGTTTAGTTGTCATTCACATTTTGTTTCCACCCACCACAGTGTGTAGCATAGGTTATTAAGAGATCACTTGATATATATGCACTGTCCTGCACTACGACTGACAACATTTCGACAGAACAATTTTGCACGACCACTTGAAAAGAAGTGCAAGGGTTGTTGTATCTAGGTTTCTAGACCACTCATTTATTTTTAGATTGTGAAATATTTTTGCCATTTTTTGCATGTTGTATATGTGTGTACAATAACAATCAATTTTTAAAATTGCACAGTTGCCAAGGAGAGACCTTTTGAACTCGCCAAAAGTTCTTTTAGAAAATGCAAGAAGTATAAAGCAAATTGAAGTAAATATTTATATGATTGATAATCTGACGGTAAACTGCGCCCAAACATATTTATGATTCTAGCTAAACTGTAAAGAAACATAGAACTATGACCAAGCCTGCATATATTGCTAAATTACATATATGTAATTATTAAAACGTTTGACCTAGAATTTCCATAAAGAGGCAAGATATTTAGCAAACATCAAGAAAATAGGCCATGACGTACAATACAGAAAACGTTTTTAGAGACTCCCTGGCTCACCAAAACGACTACACAAATTAGTCTTTCTTTTTTGAGGTACATGCACCCCTCAGAGGTTTGGTGGTATGAATTATTCGAGCTGGAAGGAAGGTACGATTTATCTGAAGGAAAAATGCATTAATACACTTAGTAAATCACATTAAATTGCATTCTTTTATGCCCTGTTCATATGGATTTATTGAAATCTTCGATTTATAAACCTACAATGAGTGGAAAGTAAAGATTAAGGTGGAATCGAACCGCTGTTGTGCTGAGAAACCTCAGAGGCTCTTGTGGCTCATGTGATGATGTCACTGAGTATTATTACAAAGTGTATACGGTACTTTGAATGGCCCTTCCAGTTTTTATACCGTGTTGTGTACTGTGGATTTTAATCGCTCCTAATGTCTCTAGAACAGAAATGAAATGTCACTGCAGGTCACAGATCTGATATAACTCGGTGTATTCATTTTCTGCAGAACACAAAAGGCGAGAGTTCCGCGTCTATGATAAGCCCTGGCAGAGCAACGCGAAGAAACCGAAGAAGTCGAAGAGCGACCTCGCCGTGTCCAATATTTCTCCGCCGTCGCCAGAGTCCAAGTCACGTAAGGAGCTCTGTCATCTTCACCACTGCCAGTGAATTGAATGTTCTTGTGTGAAAGAGGATTAGGGGTGAACTGGCATAAGGCAGCTGTTTGCACGTGCTGTAGAAAGTCAATCTATGGGCTTGGATAGGAAGCCGCCAAGTTGTGTCCCAGGCCTTGCACACTCGATTCGCTGATGCACGTTTTAGTTGCACATTCATTTTCAACGTAATACAACACCAGTGACAAACAACACTCTGGGGCATATTTACAATAACTGGCGCATCCCTGCAAATCAGCAGGGATGCGCCAGTTATTGTGCGCCACAACTCCACCATCATGGGTGCGCTTCATTTACAATGCGGCGCACCATGGGGCAAAAACGGCACAGGTGCGTGACGCATCTGTGCCGTAAAAGTGACGCATCACTGGAGTTGCGTCGCAAGCGCAATGCAGCTCCAGCAATGCTCTGGGGGCCCTATCTAGTTAATGGTGCGTCAATCTTTACGCCTGCTTCAGGCAGGCGCAGGGTTTTGACGCAGTATGGGCCTAAAAGTGACTGAGTGAAATCTTGTAGATTTCACTCAGCCACTTTTAAGAGGCGTTCCTGCTCCGGAACGCCCCCCCCCCCCCCCCCCCTTCCCCCTGCACAGGAATGCCTACTTGTGGCACAGGGCTTTACAACGTGACGCATCTCCCAGATGCGTCACGTTGTAAGGGGCATATTTACAATTTCTGGCGCATCCCTGCAAATTAGCAGTTGGCGCATATGCCTCCGCCAACCATGATGCCCATTTTTGCCCCATTGTAAATGCGGCGCGCCATGGGGCAAAAACGGCACAGGTGCGTCAAGCATCTGTGCCGTAAAGGTGTCGCATTGCTGGAGTTGCGTCGCATGCGCGATGCAGCTCCAGCAATGGTCTGGGGCCCATTCTACTAATGCTGCGTCAAGCCTTATGCCTGCTTCAAGCAGGCACAGGGTTTTGACGTAGCATTGGCCTAAAAGTGACTGAGTGAAATCTTGTAGATTTCACTCAGCCACTTTTAGGAGGCGTTCCTGCGCCAGAACGCCCCCCCCCCCTGACCCAGAACGCCTCCTTAAGGCACAGGGCTTTACAACGTGACGCATCTCCCTGATGCGTCACGTTGTAAATAGCCCGACCATGGCGCATCTTTTGCGCCGCCGCTGCGTCACAAAAGTGACGTAGTGGCAGTGTAAATGAGGCGCAAGGGGCTTGTAAATCTGCCACTGAGTACATACTGCAGTGTAAGCATACACTGGCATTAACTCACCTCCAATTACGTCAATTTGTTTCAAACGAGGCTGTATTTCAAAAGTGTCATGAAAAGCATCCAAATTTGAACAAACTTTCTACTGATTGAAAAATAAATGTTGTTGCTGTTCGTTTGGAAATTATTTACAAAAATAGCCGGATTGAAAACCGCATGAAAAGAGATGCTCTAATCTTGATGGGGAGAAATCAGAAATGCACGCTTTAACCAAACAGTTCAACGTTGGCTCCACACACAGTTGTTGAATGCTGCACACCCTTCTCAAACACAGGGATCAAACCAGTGTCTATGTGAATGTAGTATCTTAGGTGCCCCTCTTCTGAAAGGCATGCGCTTCCAAAATCCCCTACCTAAGCAGACCTGACCCCTCACCCAGCAGACCCTGCAGTAAGAGCTGCTACAGAAGACATTTGATGCACCCCCTCATTCTAGGGGTCTTCTGATTTGTGTAAAAAAGAAAGAGAGTAACCCTTTAGGCCACAAGGGAACAGGGTAAACAATCACAAAACTAAGAGGGTTCCCTTGCTTACGTTATCTAAATATAAGTCAAACAACCACCTATTCTGCACCTTTCCTGCAGTAGTTAGGAGAGCTCACTCATCCGATTGTCTTCATACAATCTTTCATACAATCTTTCATGCAGTCCTAGCCCCTTAGGTCAAGTGAAACCACAAAAGCACTTACAGTCTAATGAGATTTTGTATATAATACGTTACCAAGGCGTGAAAATGTCATTAAAAATATATATATATATTTTTTTAAAGTATTAAAAACATTGGCAAATATCCCTCAAATATACATGTGTTTCTTGTCAAAGTATCAGTTATATAATTCATGTATCTTCAGACGAAAATATTGCAACATATTTAAAAACAATCAAGTTAATCCAAGTCGACTCGTTTCAGTGGATCCTGCTATGCGCACCATCTTCCTCAGGACAAATTTAAAACACAGACTTCTGTGAGAAAGATGTAATAAATAATAAAGAGAAAAAGAGGGATATGATCCCTATAAGGTTATTTGTAGTTAGGAATTACTGAAAATTACTGAAAATGAACTGTTTGACATATAAGAAGTTGTGCCCAATATGTCTAGGGAAGTAGAAATGATGTTAACAAATATATTATGCATTGCTGTTTATGTAAACGTATACCAAGGACGGATAGTGTTTATGTCTTTTTTTCCCTCTTTTTCTCTTTATTATTTATTATATCTTTCTCACAGAAGTCTGTGTTTTATATTTGTCCTGAGGAAGGTGGTGCGCATAGCAGGATCCACCGAAACGCATTGACTTGGATTAGCTTGATTGTTTTTAAATATGTTACAATATTTTGGTCTGAAGATACATGAATTATTTGACTGATACTTTGCCAAGAAACACGTGTATATTTGAGGGATATTTGCCAATGTTTTTAATACTTTTTTTAAAAAATAAAAATATTTTTAATGACATTTTCACGCCTTGGTAACGTATTATATCAAAAATCTCATTAGACTGTAAGTGCTTTTGTGGTTTCACTTGACCTAAGGGGCTAGGACTGTATGAAAGATTGTATGAAAGATTGTATGAGGACAATCGGATAAGTGAGCTCTCCTGACTACTGCAGGAAAGGTGCAGAATAGGTGGTTGTTTGACTTATATTTAGATAACGTAAGCAAGGGAACCCTCCTTCTGATTTGTGCCACGCATGACAAAGGATTCACGAGTGGGTGTGGATTTACTCCTAGCCTGAAGAGCCTTTGATCTCTCAATGGAGGCGTGCCAAGTCAGCACCTTCCAGTAACGTGCCAAGATGGCGAGTCTCATCTCTCGCGAGGGTTACACAGCAGTTACGATTCAGGAGCTTGTCCTTAAGGCAACAGACACTTGTCTCCATAGAACATCTTTTACACGTGTACCTGTCCACAACCCATTCTACAATACACCCTTATGAAGTTATACATTTGCTCGGATGTGTCACATGGATGATTACAACATACTCTATTTATGTTTGGATTTGACATTTAGAAACAATTCTTTTTGAGGAAGGTTAGTTGAAAATTGAATTTCTAAGCAACAAATAGTAGGACTGTTATTCTAACCAAGGAGACTGAGGGTGAGACCTTTTCAATACATTCCTTTTCGAGTGATCCTTCTTTTCCCAACCGAGGGATGCTCATTATAATTTTCTACATAGTGAGCTCTGACAATATTAAGCTTAGTAATGTGGTAAGGGGAGGTGGAAGAAGAGGAGAGAGAGAAGAGAACTGCTGGTGGATTTTAAGTATTTGAGGAATCCCTTCTAAATTGTAGCACATAAACTTTGTCACAGTTCATACAGGAAGCTCTAAGCAGAAGGAGATCATTGGTCAAGGCTTTTCAAAGCAAACAGAAATATGGTTTGCCTGTATAATTTCTGCTGCTTGGTTCTGTCGGGTTTAACAACTATTTCTTATGAACACGTTTAGTGTTTGTACGCTATTCAGCTGTCTTGACATATGGAACACATTACAAACAGTAACACACGTGACACAAATTGCTGAATACTCTATTGTTTTATATAAATTGAATCATTCATATATATCTACACATTTGTAAACAAAGGCTGTCAATACGAGGTGAGGTTTTTAAGTGATGTGTGATTAAGTGACATTTGTGGTCAGTGCTAGAGTTTAGTGTGCAAGATATTCAGCTTGATTAAAAAATTATGTACATGGAAAAGAAGGCTAGAAAATTAGGCAAAAACACAATGACTCTGTTGCCTATACATTAATTAGTCTTTTGCACGTAGAGCCTTGGTCAATCTGGACCGTGTAAGATCATTGAGGTTTCAACCCAAATTTACTCTATTAAGTAGTCAAGACGGGTGTTCATCAGGACAGAAATGAGAATTGGGGATGACAGCCCACAAAGAACCAGAGTTAATCCTGGTTAATCAGTCATCTGAGGATACCTGGTGGTTAGATCATGTATGATCTTGGCACAGGTGATGTAGATCGAGTCAATAGATTGAAGAGCGTTGCAAAGTCATCTTGTGCCCTGGGCACCCCCCAACTTTTTTCTGACTGGAACTGGTGGTAACTGACTCTGACTGACCCTGGGCTCTGTTTAACCAGGCCCAGGGCCAGTGCCAAGCTAAAAGGAACACATTAGAATACAGTTAAGGCACCCAACACACACTAGGGTACACTATGGTATGGTGGGGTACCGGGTAATTGTAACCTAAGCCCCTAGTATGTAATAGGGCAGTGGATTGAAACTACCTAGAAGTCTCCAGTATCCTGGGGCATGGCAGTTTAGAGGCCAGCAGATTCTCTGCACCAGCATGTGTGCAGTGCTGAAGCCTGAGGTCAGTTTAAAAGCTGCACTGGTGGCCAGGACAGCTTTTAAACCTTAAATTGTGCCCCAACTCGACTTTGGGGGTAGGGCCCCTCCTTACAAATTAAAAACCTACCATGTGTTTCCATATTAGGGACCCCAGGGTCACCCCTAGGTATTCCAGGGGTGGGGGTTCAGTTATCTATAAGGAGCACGCTTATAAAATGAGTTATTATATGCCTAGGTAAAGTGAAATTTTAAATTTCACTGCCCACATTGTATTAAAGAGCTGCTCAAATTCGATGTTGATGCTAGAAGAATTGGGTAAGGATGATCTGCAGTATTACTGCAGATTCAGAACCCCTGAAGTCTCCCCTAGTTGCACAGGGGGTCCTGTAGATTAGGGACATACTTATTAAATATGGTTTTATAAGCCCTGGTTCTTGAAAAGTGGCCCAGGTCATTTTCCCTATTGCAAAACCCATGGCCCATAGGCTAACATGGTAGAAAGTGATTGATTAATAAATATTGATAGGAGAGGACTAGCCGGACCATTCAAAGACTTCCCAGAATGGTAGTAGTAAATCCAACAATATTATATTGTTACATTTCTCCTAAAGTGTACATAGAATAAATTATGAGACTTTCTTGTTTGTAAGTCCAAATTCAGCCTTTCAGTGGTCTGCCCTGATTGGTCAGAGTTAAGTGAATTAGCCAGGTTGCTAGGGGGGCAGTGTGCTGTTCTGTAGGAATGCCAGGCCAGGAGGTGGCGTCGTAAACTAGGCTCTTCAAAGGCAGAGGGGAGGCCTGGGTTTCAGTCCACTATGACAGTCTTCACCCAGAGTCAGGGCTAGGCTTAATGAAGGTATGTGCAGATGGTAGGGGGAAGAGTCCATGAAAATAAGCAATCCCTGGTGGTGTGTTTAGTCAGCTCTTACCTCCTTGCTGGAAAATCAGCCATTATGGATTTGTAAGAATGATGCACTCTGGGACAAACTAATGCCACACTATGCAGGATGTGGTCATAACTATGAGGAGTTGCCCTGCTCTCTTTGGTCAGCAGTGACCTGGTGCTTGACCCAGAGAATTTTGAATAAGTATCTGAGAGGGGCAGAGCACTCCAGATCTGCTGCTTGAAACTGAATGAAGCAAGAAGTGCCCTGCTGATGATGTTCCTGTGCAAAGAACTCTAAGGCCTGACCTCTGGAGACTGCACCAAGTGAAACTGCATCCCTGTGGATCACCTTGCTGCCAAAGGACTCAAGAGTGGATCTCCCTGCAAGCTACAGGTTCACAGAGCTCACCTGGACAGCCCCACAAAGAATTCAAAGCCTGGAGTACCAGTGGATTTGTAAGGGTTTTGTTCATGTGGATTGCGGAATTGAAGTTTCACACTTTCCAGGACCCTCTTGGAGATTCCAGAACCTTGGATTATGTGTTGGATACTTTGCGACCTGCAAGCAGAACGCCAGGAAGATGTTCTAACTGGACCCCGCTTGCTGAAGAAGGCGGCCCACTACAGTGCTGTGAATTCTTCAGAACAATTTATAAAGGTGTGTCCCTGACAGAGAAAACAAAATGACTTAAGGGGCACTGTTGGTTTCTAAGCACTAGAAAGTGACTAATATTCAAAAATTCATATCTCTTGTTCCCAACAGTGGATTATTTTCGTTTTAGTGTCATTTAAAAGATAAAAATATTACCTATTTTTATAAATTGGTGTTGGGTTTTTATTTTGTATTGTGCTTTAATTGTTTACTGAAATGGTGCTTTTAAATGCTTTACATACCTGTCTTTGAAGTTAAGCCTGTCTGCTCACAGCCACGTTACCAAGGGTTGAGCAAAGGAATAATTTTCTAAGACCTATGCTGAGTCCTATCATGTGTTAGTGGCCTTATTGCCATTGGCAGACCTAGATTTGCCCCTACCAATAACCCACTTTCCAACATTTGGTGTTCAGCGGTGTGGATGAGGACTTGTGTTTAAAAAGTACACCTTTCAGTGAATAATTTAAGATTATAAAAATACTCTAAATTGCCTTAGAACAAATCTTTTGAGTTTGATTTTTTTGAATTTGGACTAAACTGTTTTTAATCCATTGTTTTGATTTTTCCAAATTGTTCTAAGTCTATTGTGCCTAGTTTTTTGTGACCCAAAACTAGGGAACCATGGAGCTGGACCTGGCTAAACTGTCCCAGTTTAAGATGGCTGATCTTAGGGAACAGTGTGGACTTATGGGGCTGCATGCTGCCAAGAAGACGAGGAATGCAGGGTTGCTTGAGTCCCTAAAGGCCTGGGCCAGGGCAGCTGAGGAGAACCCAGGGGGGTGGGAAGATGTTCCCCCCAACCTCACCCGAGAAAGGGGTGAGGATGAGACCTTTCCCATTGTGACTAGTGTTAGCCAGGTGAATCAAGGTGGTGATGGGAGTGGAGAAGGGTCTATTACTCTGGTACCACTACTGTCCCTTGCAGAGAGACAGCTTCACGCTCAATTAGGGCTGATTGCCTTGGAGAGGGAGAAATTCGAATTGGCTAAGAGAAAGTGGGAGAGGGAGGAGGAGAAAAGGAATGGTGGCAGTGAAAGTGAAGAAGATGCTGAGATGTTCAGGGGTGGTAGATTTGAACCTAAACTTCCCGAGGGCATAGTACCCAAGTACACTGACGGGGATGAGATTGACAAGTGGCTAGCAGCTTTTGAGAGGGCCCTTAAAATGAGTAGGGTTCACTCTAGGTATTGGGGTGCACTCCAATGGGAGTTGATTCCAGTAGCTGGGAGGGATAGGCTCCTGACCTTGAAGGGAGATGATGCAGAATCATACCAGCAGATGAAGGCATGCTTAGTCAAGAGATTTGGTCTGACTCCAGAACAGTACAGGGTTAATTTTAGAGGCACGCAGAAATTGAGTTCAAAGTCTTGGGTAGACTTTGTGGACGTTTCAGTAAAGGCACTGGAAGGCTGGATTGTTGGTAACAAAGTTGACATATATGAGGGATTATATAATTTGTTTTTGAAAGAACACGTTTTGACTCATTGTGCAGAAGAGAAGTTACACCAGTATCTAGTGGACTCTAAGCTGACAGACCCCAGAGAGCTGGGGGAATCAGCTGATGAGTGGGTGAGAACCCGGGTTTCCATTCAGCATCAGGGTGGTGACCAGAAGAAAGGAAGACAGGACCCTCCCCAGGGGAAAGCCTGGGGAAATGAAGGTCAAAATCCTAAGGAGTCCTCCAAAGACCCACAACAACCTGCACAAGGAGGGGGGGCCCGAGTCAACCCAAATTCAAAGGGAGGGGGTTTCAGGGAAAGCCTGGTAGGTTCTTTGATCCCTCAAAGGTGGGTAATTGCTTTGACTGTAACCAGCCAGGGCATAAGCAGGGAGATGCTGTCTGCACCAAGAAGCTCCCCCCTAAGGGGCCATCCACAGGGATTGCCAGTGTAAGTGTAGGGGTGGAGAGTGGTGCCCCAGAGAGGGGTAGTCAGGTGGTGAAAGCAACCTTAGTGTCCCTGGGATGGGTGAATATTGCCACCCTTGCTGCCTTACCACCAAACATGGACAAGTACAGGCAGAGGCCTAAAGTGAATGGAACCGAGGTTGAGGCTTTCAGAGACACTGGGGCTAGTGTAACTATGGTCCTGGATGAACTGGTGCCGCCAGAGAGGTTGTTACCTGGTGAATTTCACCAGGTGACATATGCAGACAGCACTACCAAACTCCATCCCATGGCTGTGGTGGATTTGGAATGGGGAGGTGTGACAGGCCCTATGAAGGTAGCTATGTCAAAGGTGCTCCCGGTCCAGTGTTTACTGGGCAATGATCTTGAAGCCTCTGCGTGGTCAGAGGCGGCGAGAGGACTCCATATGAAAATATTGGAGCTCCCTGAGTGGGTATGTGCTGTGACTAGGTCACAGACTAGCCAGAAGGGAGGGGCTGGACACTTGGACCCTGGAACAAAGGGCCAAGCATCCAAGGACAAGGGCACTGGGCCTGGTGAGCCAGCCCAAGGAACTCCAGAGGTGCAGGAAGAATCTCTGATGGGGAGGATCTGGCCTCTGAGGGAGGGGCTCCATCCCTGCCAGAGCTGTCGGATTTTGCAGAACTGACAGGAGCAGGTGGACCCTCCAGAGAGGAGTTCAGTCAGGGACAGCGTGACTGTCCCACCCTTGAGAGCTTAAGGCAGATTGCTTCTAAGCAAGAGGAGGGGGATGACAGTGGGTTTCACAAACTCTACTGGGAAGATGGACTGCTTTATACTGAGGCCAGAAACCTCAAGGAGGGGGCCACCAGGAGATTGGTGGTGCCCCAGAAGTACAGAGAGTTCATCCTGACTTTGGGTCATGATATCCCCTTGGCATGACATTTGGGACGGACAAAGACATGGAACCGGATGGTGAACCATTTCTACTGGCCCAATATGTCAGAAAAGGTAAAGGAGTTTTTGAGCTTCTGTGTCACCTGTCAGGCCAGTGGCAAGGCAGGGGGCAAGACAAAGGCTCCCCTAATACCACTGCCAGTGGTTGGGGTTCCTTTTGAAAGGGTGGGGATGGACATTGTTGGTCCCCTGGACCCACCTACTGCATCAGGGAATAGGTATATCTTAGTGGTAGTTGACCATGCTACTAGATACCCTGAAGCCATACCTCTTAGAACCATTGATGCACCTGCAGTGGATAGAGCACTGCTTGGTGTGTTCACCAGAGTGGGTTTCCATAAGAGGTGGTGTGAGATAGGGGCACAAACTTCCTGTCCAGCTATCTGACTGCTATGTGGGATGAGTGTGGTGTCAACTACAAGTTCACCACCCCCTATCACCCACAAGGAAATAGTCTGGTTGAGAGATTCAACAAAACCCTGAAGGGCATGATGAATGGGTTGTCAGAGAAACTCAGGAGGAGATGGGATGTTTTCCTTCCATGCTTACTGTTTGCCTACAGGGAGGTGCCACAGAAAGGGGTTGGTTTCAGTCTTTTTGAGCTGGTGTTTGGACAACCTGTGAGGGGGCCATTGAGCCTGCTAAGAGAGTCTTTAAAGAAGCCTCTTAAAGTAGCTAAGGATAATGTGCTTGATTACGTGCTAGGCGTGAGATCTAGAATGGCCGAGTACATGTACAAGGCAAACAGGAAACTGGAGGCCAGCCAGGAGCTCATGAAGAACTGGTATGATCAAAAGGCTACTATGCCTGAGAATACTCCAGGACAATTGGTGTGGGTGTTGGAGCCTGTGGCTCCCAGGACCCTCCATGACAAGTGGAGTGGGTCCTATCCAATCTTGGAAAAGAAGGGTGAGGTTACCTATTTGGTTGACCATGGCACCCCCAGGAACCCACACAGGGTCCTGCATGTGAATAGATTGAAACCCCACCATGACAGGGCAGACATGACCATGTTACTGGCCACTGATGAGGGTGTGGAGAATGAAACTGAGCCTGTGCCCGACCTCATCTCCATTTATGTGCAAGATGGGTCAGTGGAGGGAGTTGTTCTCTCTCCCAAGTTGATAGACCAGCAGCACAGAGACTGTAAGCAGGTGCAGGAGCAGTTTGCTGGCCTGTTCTCTCTGACCCCAGGCATCACTGAGTGGTGTGTGCACCACATTGACACTGGTGACAGCCGACCTATCAAAAATAAACTGTACAGGTTGTCTGACCATGTCAGAGCCAGCATTAAAGCTGAGGTTGCTAAGATGCTGGAGCTGGGGATAATTGAACCGCCTGAGAGTCCATGGGCCAGTCCAGTGGTACTGGTACCTAAACCTAACCCTCAGGTGGGACCCAAGGAGTTAAGGTTCTGTGTGGACTATAGAGGTTTGAATGCAGTCACAAAGACGGACGCTCACCCTATACCTAGAGCTGATGAGCTCATTGATAGGTTAGGGGCTGCTAAGTACCTGAGTACTTTTGATTTGACTCCAGGTTACTGGCAGATTGCCCTCACTGATGGAGCAAAGGAGAGGTCAACATTCTCCACACCAGAGGGACATTATAAATTCAAGGTAATACCCTTTGGATTAAAGAATGCACCTGCCACCTTCCAAAGGTTGGTGAACAGGGTCTTGTCTGGGTTGGAACAGTTCAGTGCAGCTTACCTGGATGATATAGCTGTATACAGTTCTACTTGGGGGATCACTTAAACCACCTAGGGAAGTGCTTCAGGCCATGCAGCAGGCAGGCCTGACTATTAAGGCAAGCAAGTATCAAATAGGGCAGATTTCTGTAGTGTACCTGGGCCACCTGGTAGGTGGGGGCCATGTGCAGCCTCTCCAAGCTAAAATCCAAACTATTTTAGATTGGACAGCTCCTGTCACCCAGACTCAGGTCAGGGCATTCCTTGGACTGACAGGGTACTATAGAAGGGTTGTTTAAAATTATGGGACCATTGTGGGGCCCCTAACAGAACTGACTTCTAAAAAGAGGCTAAAAAAAGGTGATTTGGACCCCAGAGTGTCAGAAGGCTTTTGACACTTTGAAAGCTGCTATGTGCTCACCACCAGTGTTACTGGCCCCTGACTACACAAACGAATTTGTAGTTCAGACTGATGCTTCAGAGCAAGGGATTGGTGAGTTTTGTCACAGCTGAATGAAGGGAGCCTTGACCAGCCAGTTGCCTTTATTAGCAGGAGGCTTCTTCCCAGAGAGCAGAGGTGGAGTACCATTGAGAGAGAGGCTTTTGCCTTTGTGTGGTCACTGAAAAAGTTGAGACCATATTTGTTTGGGACTCACTTTCGTGTTCGAAATGACCACAGGCCTCTCAGTTGGCTCATGCAGATGAGAGGGGAGAATCCCAAGCTGTTAAGGTGGTCCATTTCCCTACAGGGAATGGACTTTACAGTGGAACACAGACCTGGGTTTGCCCAGGCCAATGCAGATGGACTTTCCAGGTTTTTCCACTTAGCCGAAGAGGACTACCGTGGTGTAGGTTAGTAACCCATCACCTTTCGTTTGGGGGGCTAGGTTGCAAAGTCATCCTGTGCCCTGGGCACCCCCCAACTTTGTGCTGACTGGAACTGGTGGTAACTGACTATGACTGACCCTGGGCTCTGTTTAATCATCCCCAGGGCCAGTGCCAAGCTAAAAGGAACACATTAGAATACAATTAAGACACCCAACATACACTAGGGTACACTATGGAATGGTGGGGTACCCCTGTAATTGACATGACCTACCACCTACGCCCCTAGTATGTAATAGGGCAGGGGATTGAAACTACCTAGAAGTCTCCAGTATCCTGGGGCATGGCAGTTTAGAGGCCAGCAGATTCTCTGCACCAGCATGTATGCAGTGCTGAAGCCTGAGGTCAGTTTAAAAGCTGCACTGGTGGCCAGGACAGCTTTTAAACCTTAAATTGTGCCCAAACTCGACTTTGAGGGTAGGGGCCCTTAAAAATTAAAGTCCTACCATGTTTTTGCATATTAGGGACCCCCAGGGTCACCCCTAGGTATCCCAGGGGTGGGGGTTCAGTTATCTATAAGGAGCATGCTTATAAAATGAGTTTGTAGATGCCTGGGTAAAGTGAAATTTTACATTTCACTCCCCACATTATATTAAAGAGCTGCTCAAATTCGACTTTGATGCTAGAATAATTGGGTAAGGATGATCTGCAATATTTCTGCAGATTCATAACCCCTGAAGTCTCCCCTAGATGCACAGGGGGTGGGGGTCCTGTAGAAATTAGGGAAATACTTATTAAATATGGTTTTCTAAGCCCTGGTTCTTGAAAAGTAGCCCAGGTCATTTTCCCTATTGCAAACCCCATGGCCCATAGGTTAACATGGTAGGAAGTGATTGATTAATAAATATTGATAGGAGAGGACTAGCCGGACCATTCAAAGACTTCCCAGAATGGTAGTAGTAAATCCAACAATATTATATTTTTCAATTTCTCCTAAAGTGTGCATACAATAAGTTATGAGACTTTTTTGTTTGTAAGTCCAAATTCAGCCTTTCAGTGGTCTGCCCTGATTGGTCAGAGTTAAGTGAATTAGCCAGGTTGCTAGGAGGGCAGTGTGCTGTTCTATAGGAATGCCAGGCCAGGAGGTGGCGTCGTAAACTACGCTCTTCAAAGGCAGAGGGGAGGCCTGGGTTTCAGTCCACTATGACAGTCTTCACCCAGAGTCAGGGCTAGGCTTAAGGAAGGTATGTGCAGATGGTAGGGGGAAGAGTCCATGGAAATAAGCAATCCCAGGGGCTGTGTTTAGTCAGCTCTTGCTGGAAAATCAGCCTTTATGGATTTGGAAGAATGATGCACTCTGGGACAAACTAATGCCACACCCTGCAGGATGTGGTCATAACTATGAGGAGTTGCCCTGCTCTCATTGGTCAGCAGTGACCTGGTGCTTGACCCAGAGAATTTTGAATAAGTATCTGAGAGGGGCAGAACCCTCCAGATCTGCTGCTTGAAACTGAATGAAGCAAGGAGTGCTCTGCTGATGATTTTGCTGTGCAAGGAACTCTAAGGCCTGACCTCTGGGAGACTGCACCAAGTGAAACTGCAGCCCTGATGATTACCTTGCTGCCAAAGGACTCAAGAGTGGAACTCCCTGCAAGCTACAGGTTAACAGAGCTCACCTGGACAGCCCCACAAAGAATTCAAAGCCTGGAGTACCAGTGGATTTGTAAGGGTTTTGTTCAAGTGGATTGCGGAATTGAAGTTTCACACTTTCAAGGACCCTCTTGGAGATTCCAGAACCTTGGATTGTGTGTTGGATACTTTGGGACCCGCAAGCAGAACGCCATCAAGGTGTTCTAACTGAACCCCCTTTTGCTGAAGAAGGCGGCCCACTACAGTGGTGAGAATTCTTCAGAACAATTTATAAAGGTGTGTCCCTGACAGAGAAAACAAAATGACTTAAGGGGCACTGTTGGTTTCTAAGCACTAGAAAGTGACTAATCTTTAAAAATTCCTATCTCTGGTTGCCTACAGTGGATTATTTTTGTTTTGGTGTCATTTAAAAGATAAAAATATGACCTATTTTTATAAATTGGTGTTGAATTTTTATTTTTTGTTGTGTCTTAATTGTTTACTGAAATTGTGTTTTTAAATGCTTTACATACCTGTCTTTGAAGTTAAGCCTGTCTGCTCGCAGCCACTTTACCAAGGGTTGAGCAAAGGAATAATTTTCTAAGACCTGTGCGGAGTCCTATCATGTGTTAGTGGCGTAATTGCCAGTGGCAGACCTACATTTGCCCCTACCAATAACCCACTTTCCAACACAGAGTGGTGAGTCTAAAGGTCTTTAAAGTGGCAGCAAAGGGTGATTCAGTGCTACAACGCAGAAACAGGCAGGAGTCCTGTAAAGTTGCAGCCGGCCGTCAGCTAACTGGCCCTTCTAATTTAGCCACCAGGACATCAAAGAAAACCTCCTCTCTTGAGCCAACACTTGGCACAGGCCTCCAGCAGAACATGGCTCAACAAAGCAAAACATGCAGTCTAAAATCATGTTTTGTTTCGAAGTAGGTGGGCAAATATTTCCTACATTCCTAGGTACCCTATCTGTGCTATGTGTCATGGTGCAGGGGGCTGCACACAGACCTTTGCCTTACTAGAGTGCCATTTATTGAAATCTAAAAATGTAAACACTTCGGGCCCAATTCACAACCTGCATTTTGGAGTATGTAAAGTAGTACTACAATACTACTATTTATTTACTAACTCATGCAATTCACACCGTATGGGTGGAGATCTCCCCCTCTGTTATCCCCATAGTCTATGTACAGAGATCTTTACTACAGTGGTGGAGATCTGTGCACACATAGAAATCCATTTTTTAGTAAATGTGATGAGGAACCCGGGAGATTGGTGCGAATATGGTAAATAACTACAGCAAAATGGGTGAGGTTAAAACACAATTTGGGAGGGGTGTACAGAGGAACATTCTAATATAAAACAAAAACCTACAAGAGAGTAAACACATTAAAATTCACCGAATCTGCTTGTAAATTTGCTACAGCTCAATTATTGCCAGTCTTAAATGTAATCCAGCCAGCCTTGTAGCACGACAAGCTCCACATGTGGCCAACCAGTGGTGCTGCAACACACTCCTATAGAAACCAGTGGAGCAGGAAATTAAACTAACGCCCCACAGAACATGCATTCTACATATTTAGCTTTTGAGTTATAAACTTAGGTATAATTATTGATTTTATTTTTAAATAGGGCAATCAATTTTAAAAATATATGAAATTCATTAACACATTTTTTGCAAATTAAAACAGATTTCAATTAATTAAATGCATAACTAAACTTTTCATTTTATTAGTCCCAGGTCAATATTATTTATTCTAAAATATTTTTTATATTTATTTTTATTTTTTTAAATTAATTTTTTGTCCTCATCTTCACCAAGACTTTCACAGATTTAACAAGCCAATTTTACACTCTTTTATTCCTGGGGGACCCATAACTCATTGTTTCCGTCTAGGCCCCTTTAACTTCCTCACGTATATGAGGGTTGGTGTAATCATAGGACCATGTTAAAAAAAAACAAGCATTGGAAATGCAATAGGTCTCGCATTAGGAAAGTTTGAGCAATTGGTATTGTAAATGACACTTTTTTTATTTATGTGTTGGTTTTGAAAATAGCAAAAGTAATAGCTTTGTCAGTTACAATGTCAATAGTTTTAACTTTCGCAAATGTGACACCTATAGCATTTGTAATGCAATGTGTGTTGTCTTTACGTGACTTAGATGTATTGATATTGCAAATATCAATGGCTTTTAATTTTGTAAATAATTAATACTTAAATAAAATTTATTGTAATTTATAAATGGCAATAGCTTAAACGTTTGTAATTTAATTTTGTGAAGATTATGTTCAGTGTATTTTATTGTGACGAAAATCCAAGAACATTGCATTTGCACCTGGTGGTGGATGTGGTGGTGGTGGGTGTGGTGGATGTGGTGGTGGTGGGTGTGGTGGATGTGGTGGTGGATGCGGTGGTGGTGCATGTGGTAGATGTGGTGGTGGTCGATGTGGCGGTGGATGTCATGGTGGATGTGGAGGTGATGGAGGATGTGGTGGATGTGGTGGTGGATGCGGTGGTGGTGGTGGATGCGGTGGTGGTGGTGGTGGATGTGGTGGTGGTGGATGTGGTGGTGCATGTGGTGGATGTGGTGGTGGATGTCATGGTGGATGTGGAGGTGATGGTGGATGTGGTGGTGGATGCGGTGGTGGTGGTGGATGCGGTGGTGGATGTGGTGGATGTCATGGTGGATGTGGAGGTGATGGTGGATGTGGTGGATGTGGTGGTGGATGCGGTGGTGGTTGTGTTGGATGTGGTGGTGGATGTGGTGGTGGGTGTGGGTGTGGTGGGTGTGGTGGATGTGGGTGTGGTGGATGTGGGTGTGGTGGATGTGGTGGATGTGGTGGTGGTGGGTGTGGTGGATGTGGTGGTGGTGGGTGTGGTGGATGTCATGGTGGATGTGGTGGTGATGGTGGATGTGGTGGTGATGGTGGATGTGGTGGTGATGGTGGATGTGGTGGTGGATGCGGTGGATGTGGTGGTGGATGCAGTGGTGGTGGTGGATGCGGTGGTGGTGGTGGATGGGGTGGTGGATGTGGCGGTGGATGTCATGGTGGATGTGGAGGTGATGGTGGATGTGGAGGTGATGGTGGATGTGGTGGTGGATGCGGTGGATGTGGTTGTGGTGGATGCGGTGGTGGTGGATGCGGTGGTGTTCAGTGGGAATTTGCCGGACATTTTCATTAAGATGTTTAATACTTCATGGACATTTTCAGGGTTGTCTTTGCTTTGTTGTGAAAACTAAAGGGCAGACCGAAACGAAGATCTGAACCCATCTACCCTTGAACAACCAACATAGTACCATGGCACTCGTGCACTGCAATGCTTGCACCAAAATCTGCACAGAATGAGCAATGCAAACACATTTGCACCGATTGCTGCAGAAGCCCGTTTTGTGCAGCCATCCATCTGTGGGTTTTAACTGTTAATATGAAGAAATATGTGCTGAGGCACTGGCAGGAATCATTAATTTCAGCCACCTGGTGTAGTCACACATTTCCCCCAACTCAAAGTTAGGCCCTTAAAAGGTTGGGCAATGAGACTTAGCATCTCAGGGAAAAAGTTTTGAGTTCATACATTTAATTTATTCAGAACACATTTCATGTGAAAACTGAAGTGTTCGACCACTGGAGAAATGTACATTTGTAAGTATTTCCACCCTTATGCAAAAATCCGCCTAGTACATTGAACTATGGTAAACATTTGAAACCCCCAAAAATGTAAGCTAGTCTTTGGTGCTAGCTGATTCGACAGCCGCCAGGACACAACTAGGGGTGTGCAAACTTTCTATCTCACGAAGTTGCCACAATTGATGCAAGCACTGCAATTAATAGGATTTAGGTAGACAAAACCACCATGTTCTTCAGGTGAAAGTTGGGACTTTGACATTTCTGAGTTGTTGGTTGTGAGGCCAAAAATACAGGCCAACAGCATTCTAAACAGTTTTAAAGATGTAAGAAAACTGGACAATTTTCAGCACCAACTAACACCATCGGTGGGAAATATAGGCAATGCGCTGGAAAAACTAAACTATGCTTGGGTGAAAATGCAGTTAAAGCAGAAAAGTCCACGAACTAGGGGTAGCCAAATAACTACTCAAAACGTTGTTGGTGGTGTTAAAAAAATGTGCACTCCCCACACAGCAAACGTATTACACGCAGGGTTTAGCTGCAGATGTTTTTGCTACTGTTCAAAAATTTGCGAAACTCGCCTAGAAAAAATGCTCTTTTCAGGTTTTTACTTTCAAATTGTTGCTCTTTACAGAGACATTTGAAGCGTGGGAATTTGCCGGACAATTTACATTAAGATGTTTTATACTTCATGGACATTTTCAGGGTTGAAGACAGTCATGAAGACAGATAGGCTGTGGAAAGAGTGACTGAAAGAAAAAGAGTAAAAGAAGGGGAACCAGGTTTGGTGCAGTAGGGACCTTTGCACTTGCGGTTCAGAGGTCATCTAAAACAGGGTCTTGCACATGGAAGGCCACGTCGCCAACAGGGGAACATTAAAGAGGGACAGTCCTTTAGTGTAATCCCCACTTCTAGCTGAGTATATTTCATTGGTCACCTGGCTAAGCAAACTAGCTCTGGCCAACATGACTTCTCCGCCCCTGACCCCCGGCGGATGACATACTATTTGGCCCAAAGTAGTCGGGTATTTAAATGGGCACTCTCGTGCTCTCCCTCTTTTCGTTGACTAAGAGTGTGATGGCCAGCAAAAATAACCTAACAGTTCTGGTGGAGCTGGTATTCCACCTGATAGTCCCAGGTCTTTGTTCTAATGTCTACTGTGCAACAGAGAGGGGACGCATAAATAGGGGAACACGTTTTCCAGAATGAAAACCCCACCGGTAGGTTTGCACACCCTGAAATCTAGGCAAACTGGTGGGGGCTGATGTAAATGATGAGCCTTACGAGAGAGAGAATGTTTTAGTATTTGTCTCGGTTGATGCTTTTTAAGGCTAGATTCACGTGATGTTCCTTTTAATAAAAATTGGCTATATATTCTTCAATTGTTTCTCGTATTGCCTGTGGGCTTCCTGGACGCTAGTGGTGCCCAAATTCAGAGCTACGTCTCGTTGCTGTAAACGTCCATAAACACAGCTCCCTCTCGATGTAGATAGCCAGGGCACTCCGATATAGTTAAGGTAAATAGCAGTTTATTCCCAAGGGGTGGAACATATTCCGCTTGGGAAATAAACTGCTATTTACCATAACTATACCGGAGTGCCCTGGCTATCAACTTCAAGAGGGATCGCAGTGTGTGTGTATGTGTGTGTGTGTGTACCTATATATGTGTGTGTCTAACCTGTTCCCCGTTTTTTGTCTGTCAGGATAGAGCGGAGTGCAGTAGCCTTCTGTAGTCTTGAGTCCTGTTGGGGTCACTGTGGCTTCTTTTGCGTAGCGCCTCCTTGTCCTCTTGTGCTCGCATGTGGCGGTGGAGAGAGGTCCTTATCCTGCCATCACAAGAGTTGTTGTGCAAGGAGCCTTGGCCTCTCTCTCCTTGTTTCGCAGTGATGCTCAGCAGATGCTTGAGAGCTTCGCTCCTAGTGGCGAGAAGCCCGGCTCCGCCGAGGGTGATTATCTCGGTGTTTAATGGGGCTGGCAGCACAGGTACAGCTGCCTGATATCAGTGTTACGGTGTAGGACTGACTAACAAGCAGGTGGGAGTACACTTCGGGGAGAAGGAATGCCTCCGAGACGTTTGCAGCGCACGGATCACTAAAGACGAGGGCCTCCTTATTAGATCTGCATTTCTCTGCCTTCCACCCTGATTGAGATTTTTATAGTGTGTAAGTAAATTGAATGTGTCAGTTTAATTGAAGTCTGGAGTTGAAACCAAGTCATTTTGAATTGGTTACAAAGTTAGTTATTGTACCGTTGTCATGAACACAGTGGGTATTTGTCACATAATTTTAAGTCCCTAAACGGAATTTGCTTCATAGGGTGGTGTGATGCTTCTTCGTTCTTTGTAGCGTGTTCAGAGTTGGGCTGTCTCAGGCCATGTGCACGTTACCTGGTGTGTCTACTGCAGTTGTATATTTGCATGCGCACTTCCGGGCAGTGTGAATACGTGTGTCATTGGCTCACGTTCTTTTCTTTTTAAAAAAACATGTCCGCAAAATGTAACTGGGACCGGGTTATATTGCGGATACTCCATAAAGGAAGTGGAAACAGCGAGGGTGTTACGATGAGTGGAAGAAGGGGAACAGCAGAGAGAGTAATGAAAGCTGAGAGCAAAAAATGTGCATGCAAAAGGGAGAACGAGAGTGCCACGGAGGCTAAGAGTAAATGTGTGTGTGTTTGAGCGTGCGAGTGAGAGAATACAAGAGACGAGTGAAAGAGTGAAATGTAAATGCGGGGGCCTTTGAAGTGAAGCTTCACTTGTGTGTGAGAGGTGTGGGAGGAGTGCGGCTCGCGGGCAGGGGAGGGGGCGGAGCGGGTAAAAAACATAAATAAACAAGACGGAGGGAAGAGAGAGAAGGGGAGGGGGGAGGAGAAATGCGACACGGCGGGCAGGGGAGGGGGCGGAGCGGGGAGAGGGAACAGACGGCGATTTGGTGATGTGCACGCGCATTTTAGGTCAATGCGCTTGCGCATTGACTTAAAAGCCACGGGCACAGGACCAAATCGCCAGTCAGTTTAACTCTGGTTAAAGCCCTATATGCTCGCAAGCTCGATGCGCATGCGCATCGAATAGCGAGACCTAAAAACTCCTTGCACTTGGTTGGGACTATTGGGACTTTAGTTAAATAATCAGATGTCTATGTCGTGCCCATCTTGTGAAGGGCTGCAATATCTTAGGGGGGTCGTAGTTTCCGGTGTCTAATTCCAATCTTGACATATTAACTGCTGCTCTAAGCCAGTCTTCTTTATCTGAGGGAGGTAAGAGATTTCCAGTTAATGCATATCTCTCTTCTTGCTATAAGTATTAGGTACAACATTAATGCTTTTTGACACTGAGATAATATTCCCATGGTTTGTTCATTCATTCCAAAAAAGACTAGAGATGAATCTACTTCCAAACCGATGTCAAAGATGGATGGCAATGTATCCTGACACTCTTCCAGTACATGGTTATGGTTGGGCATTGTAAAAAGATATGCAGATCGTTTGCCTTAATTTGTGCACATCTGGGACAGCTTGGTGGCGGGTCTTGGGCAAATTTCGATATTTTTTCTGGGGTATAATATAACCTGTTTATTACAAAAAAGTGATTTTTCTTCAATGTGGCCGGTTTCACATATTTATATAGGGTCTTCAATTAAATAATATATAGTTCTTCAATATTTGGAATGACTAATATTGAATTCCATACTAATACTGGAGGTGGAGCAGCGCCTTCCTCTGCTTCTTGGATTTGTGTGTACCAAAGAGCTATCTCTCTTTTGCTTGGGCTAGTATCTTGTAGTAACATTTCAACTTCCCATTTACCTAAGATGTCGTCAGCGTCTGATTCGTACCAAGATTTTAGCTGAAGATACTTAAATCTTGAAAACTGAGGACCTATCTTGGCTTGTAAAATTTCCCAAGGAAGAATGCCCTCTGAATCAACCAAATCTGACCATCTAACCATCCCTGCATTTTTTATAGACATCGCCAGACTGTCTTTCAAACAGAGTGGTGTCCCAGGGGAGTCCCAAATTGGAGCGAAATCCGAAAAGTATCCTAAGCCCCAGATGGTTCTTATTTCATACCAAGTGGAGAGTGCTAATTTTAACACCTTTAGCCTGACTCTTTTGAAAAATCTTGGTGCACCGAATTTGTATACAAATCTCTAAAATATTTTATATTTATGTTTTAATTTATATTTTTTAATTTTAAAAAGTCATTACATTTTCCTATACGTTCTTATCAAGTGATCTCCACCAACAGGTGGAAATTTACTAATTGTAACTTCACACTAATAAATTCAGTTATGGGGTTGTAAGTCTAAACGGGGTTGTAAATCTCCACTTAGAAATAGTAAACAAATGTTGTAGTAGTATATCAAAATGTGAGTAGATCCACACATGTAAATTTAACTTTGCAAGTTGAGCCCCTCGATTTTAAAGAGAGAAAAATGTGGCTGTGCTTGCTTAACATTTTACAACTATTGCAGAGGTCCACATTTTGATGTACTGAGCAAGAAAATTTGGAAGGAGACTGATTTCCTTGCATGTCTTCCAGAATCTGTGCATTATACTTATATTATTGTTGTCTCAAAGGAGACTGGACAGAACCACATTCAAAGAACAACATTTAACTATTGGTGAATTAGAAATGTACACATGGCTGTTGATTCACCTGCATTGGTAGCAGAAGTCAGTTACAGCACATTTTGGGCCTTATTCACAAAGGTAGACTTACACTTTTGGTGCAAGCTTACTACTTTTTTTTATATTCACAGCTAGGAGTGTAGACATAGGTGTAGTATTTATATGACTGCAGAGACTGTCTTTTCTTTAAATGTGTGGAGTTCTCCACAGTTGTAAAGCTACTTCATATAAAACTACACTTATAGTTTGTGAATAGCAAAAATATTGTAAAATTACTACAACTTGTACGTTTACCTTTGTGAATAAAGCTCTTTGACCCCAGGACGTCACCGGCTTGACCATTTACACCGCTAGTAGGCCTTTATAGTCTCCTGTTTGCTGCTGTGGGGTTACATGGATGTAATTTATGAGTCGCCAGTGGTCGCTGCTGCATCTCCTGGTTTTCCCCTGGCACTGCTTTTGGGACCCCGGCCTAATAGGGGAGACAAAACCAACGCAGGAACACAGTGGCAGCTCGTCCTTATGTTGATTATTTGTATTATAATAATCTATACTAATATAATTAAGAGAGAGCCCAAACCTTTGAGGCGGGTAATCTCAGGAACCACAGCACCAATCACAACACCCAATACAGTGTTGGAAAGGGCAGTTGCAGCAGAAGGACATAGGCTATGCAGACTCCCACCATATACATTTAAAAGGTAAAAGAACCGTGCCAGCAAAGTAGTCCCTTATGGGCGTGTCTGCGTTGTGCTGTGGGCGTGTGCTGGGGGCGTGACAAACACTGGGGGCGTGTGGTACGTTCCACCCTTCATGCCATGTCTCATATTGTGTGCTGGGGGCATGTGCTGGGGGTGGGGGTGTGTGCGGGGAGTGGGATTACGGAAAAAAAAAGCAAGCGTTGTGCCCAATATTTCATTGTTTTTTCTTCCCAGGTTCTGTACATTCCAGCTCCGGGTGTCCACCCTGCTCCCTTTAAATACCCCTGCACCCCATAATCATAATCCACCCTTACTCCTTAAAATACCCCAACACCCTTAAACACTAACCCATCTTAACCCTATAAATATATAGCCTGTACCCCAATACCCAAACTTATCCCTAAACCCTAAATATACCCCTGTACCCCAAAACCCAAACCTAACCCTGAACCCTATAAATACCCCTGTACCTCAAAACCCAAACCTACCCCTGAACCCTAAAAATACCCCTGTACCCCAAACACCAAACCTAGCCCTGAACCCTAAAAATACCCCTGTACCCCAAAACCCAAACCTAGCCCTGAACCCTAAAAATACTCCTGTACCCCAAAACCCAAACCTAGCCCTGAACCCTTAAAATACCACTGTACCCCAAAACCCAAACCTACCCCTGAACCCTAAAAATACCCCTGTACCCCAAAACCCATACTTATCCCTAAACCCTAAAACTACCCCTGTACCCCATAACCCAAAACTATGTCTGAACCCTTAAAATACCCAAACACTCCAAAACATATACCTCAGTACCCCAAAACGTATACCCCTATACCCATACTTACCTTATCCAAACATTTTTAAAAAACATGTCTTTACCATTCATGCATTTACAACGAATTTCGTTGTAAATGTGTGCGTGGTAAAAGCATATAAAATGTAATGCCATGAGTTATGATGGCATTGCGGAGTCATGGTACTTTCGTAATGAAAGTATGCGGAGTGATGTTATGCGGAAAGAAAGTTGCGGAATAATGAGTGTTTACCCTCCCCCGGTAAGTACATTGGTGGCACAGCGGCCCACATCTCCAGCAACATACTCATATTTTTTCACCACCGATTTGAAAAATGCACAGGTCTCTCTCATTGATGGCCAGCGCCGACATACACTTTTAGCCACACCTCCCGCCACAAGTTCTAGAATTGCGAACTTTAGAGTTGGGGAGCTACGTTCGAATCTCGGCATCAGCTCAATATCCTGTTGTCGAGCTTGCTCTATATAATATTTCAAGGAAAAATAAAGTGGGGAAATTCGAGTTCGTACACTACTGAACGCGCACTCTTTAGTGCATCAGCAGTGCAATGTGAATCGGAGCGTTTCACAGGCCTGTCACAGATATGAAATGCTATCAAAACGAAATCCTACAAAACAATATACTACTGGCCGGCAGCAATTCATACCCGGACAACGTCGGGACGGGCTGCTAGTAATTTCACATTATTCACTATTAGTGTAATAAAAATGTAGTACAAATAGCTGGAATATGACCTTCTCTGGGAGCTGGGGTAATTAAAAATGTGTTTTTAAATGAATGTTGTTTGTGTGCATGTGCGTTTGAGTGTGTTTATGTAAGAGAGAGTGTGTGAATGTGTGTGTATGTGTAATCTTATATTGTGTGAGTGAAAGTGAAGTACAAATGGCACGTCACGTCACTTCTGCTACCCCTGGCATTTTTGTGAAGTGACATTCATGAGGGGTTAGGGGAAGGACAAAGATAGGTAATGACTGAAAGTGAGCAGGCCCACTACCTTCTTTTTTCCTGATGCTGGGTTATTGGCCAAAGACCATGGGTAGCCAGGGCAATGGCGGGGGGTACCAAAGGGCAAGTTGCAGCCTCTATCCCTATTTACTTATGAATACAGTTTTAGCTTCCATGAGAGTTGATATAGGAATAAATCAAGAATTGTTTTGATCTTTGAATACAAACAGGGGAGATACATTTATATTGATCAAGAAGAGTAGATTATTTACAAGGGCATACTTTGACTTAGAAACCCATTAACAAGTAAGTCAAAGGTACTTAATAGCTTCTATGTTTCCTATTCCATTACAGGAGCATTTCAGATCTAGAAACGTGTCAGTCCTATAAAGCCCAGCATACATTTGTATTGCTTACATAATTCCAAACCTATACCCTTTGATCAATCTGCATACCTACAGTTGACATTTGTGGGTGACTGCCCCACCATGCCATATAATATTATTTGCTCAATTGTGTTATTTTGTTTACCTTTCTACGTTGTAAATAAAAACATAATCTTTCTTGTAGTGCCTCGATCAATAGACCATCCTAAGTGGGATTGGAGGACAAAACCAGATAGCCAAGATTTTGATGAATTAAATCATATCCTTCAGGAAAGCAAGAAGCTGGGGAAAGCACTCGAAAATCTGTCTCGCAGTAAGTACAGTATGCAAAGTATTTTGTGGCGTGGACGGTGGGAACACTTACATTTTTCTATAAGTCATTGATAGAGAATGACAGAATCATTCTACATTGCTACTTTATATTTTTTGATCATTTTATTTTCTGGATATGTTTGTGTAGCTAAGATTTTTGTTACGTTTTTAGAAGTTGTTTTTCATTGAATCTTCTGACACCTAGAAATCTGCAAGTAAAATGAGTCCCACCAGGTTTACTGTGTAATTACCCACCATGCCGAAACATCAGCACAGAATGCTTCCACTCAATCAATTTCTTTACACTCATTTCTATGAACGAAGCATTGTCTAAATGGAATTCTTATCAGTAAATCAATTCACCTGCATGAGCTCAGTGACCTGGCAGAAATGTTTAATATATCAAGATGAGGACAGCCTAGGAGAAATGTGTAAGCACATGCATTGAGACATGTCTAACACCCGGAAATCAATCCTTGCTACAGAAATGCCCCTGGCATGTGAAATGAATATGTATCTGTCCGATCAACTACCTTAATGCTTCAAACAAATGATTGGTTACCTTCTATAAGATCAATATTGTTCGGTCATCTCCTATGAAAGCAGCCTACGCTTACACAGTACCCTTGCCTTCTATCTTGTATTGCTTCTCTCTTGCTTGCACTGCACTAACTGGACTAAACTAAGCCCTCATTTGTAATACAATTGAGATTTCAAGTCCAGACCGTGCAATGTTACTTTCAAGTAACTTACTAAAATCTTTCTCACCATTGGCAACTAGTCCAAATCCTCAAAGCTGTGCCATGGCTCTAGTGATTATGCATCTTTGTCCTCTCAAGTATGGGAAATTCCATCTTCCTGGTTTGTTCCATTGTGTTTTTAATGCTTGACCTCTGAAAGTTTGAATGCTGAAGTTGTGAGCAGCCGCTGAAAAATGTGCTTGTCTTCCTGTGTATAACACAGCCTGACACTAGAAAATACTAACATAATTATTAGCCCATTGAGAGGAAATAGTAAAAGTGTGTAGGGGGTACGATTCCTGTTGCACCTGGGTAGTTTATGCAATTGTGGAGCTGAATACTTTTACATGCAATTCAGAAAGATTGTTATGCAGATTAAAACACTACACTGATCCCTAATTGCATTGCAATAGGGCCCGTGGCTCTTACGAATACATATAAATCAATTCCTTAGTTAAATGTATGAAACGGTGGTTATTTGTATCAATATTACATTTAGCATGTAATTTGACCTGAAAAACTCAGGCCTCACTGTTAGCACCTCACTCAGGCCTCGCTGTTAGGACCCTATGGCCTTGCTGGTCAACAGGAATCCAGAACCACTAGTCATTGAAAAAGCTCTGGGCCCAGAGATTCAAGACAACTTAAAGACTTTTCTCTTCGCAGTCCTTCTACCGGCAGGCAGAAATTCATCAGAGGAGCAAGCAGAAAATAGTTTTATCCACATTTCATGAGTGTGTTAAGCAGGGCATTTTAAAGGGCAAAACTGGTCAGCTGTTTGTGACACGACTATACAAATAGGAATATAATTCTGGACACCCTTCTCATAGATGTTATGTCAGTGTGTTCCAGTAAAATGCTCCAAGGATTTTAAATTGCCCTAAGGCAAAAAGGTGTCCCAGAGTGACTCCCACCACAAGAACCCATATTCTTGGCCTTTTTTTTCAAGGTACACGTGTCATGTTTCTCAGCCCAGTACCTCCAGAAATGGATTGAATGGACTGTCTGGAATACAACCTGACCTCTAACTCGTTGTTGGAATATGATGTGAATGTGTAAATATACTTTCTCTGAAGCATCTGTTTCTCCACGAAATGTGTGTTGGCACATACATAGATGTAGGGGATTATATTCCTAATAGCACTATTTCAATAATCAATGTGTGTTGCTGTAAGAGTTGATTGATGAACTTTCATTTGGTGTCTTCTGAAGTGTCTCTCTTGTTTTCCATATGTTTGGTCCTTTGTTCAGTTCTAATAAACTCTCGGAGTCACTTAAATCCACTTGACTCCTGTCCAGTTATTCCTATCACGCTCTAAACGAAATCTCCCTAATAGCCTCCTACTGCAGAGTCTGGTCTGGGACGTGGCCTCTATTCCTGCCAGGAGAGAGGTGCAATAGATGTGACCAAAGGGCCTAGCGCTAATCCCTCCCCATCCCGTTTTAAGGCAGCTATCCATTGTTCTTCTAGCTGATGGTTAGTTTTGAGCCTGAGTTCAAATTACTTATCATTGGTTGGCTTCATCGACACACTAATTTCCTTGCTTCTCATTGGTTAGCACATACCGGTTTCACTTTCTTGGATGGGCGGCGCCAAAGGAATGTGTTCTGCATAATCTGCTCCTCGTGACAGCATTGTCTGTTTGACTAGAGCTGCCAGCATGCTTGCGACACACTCCAACAACCCCAGTTTCATGAGTGCCAACCTTTACAAACTCTTCGGCCATCGGAGCCAAGCCAACACTTGTTTTGCTCCGTTATTTATTTTAAAATGAAAAGCACATCTCAGTTAGACATGTCATAAATATCAGCAAAAAAAGTAAAATTTAAAATATAGGTGCTACAAATACAACCGCAAGACTTTAAAACAATCAAAAATAACGCCAAAAGAAAAGCACTCGTTGGTAATGGACTCAAAATGTCAGATTTGTGTTGCAGCTATGAACCGTGGAACGACACCTCCGACCATCCCAGGGGTTGATTTCGAAAACCCCTCACCCGTCAGGGACGCATGTATTATCCTAGATCTGAAGGGCAGCACGCCTTTGAAGACCTCACACTGCTAACAACTGCCTTCAGAACAAGCATTGACAAAGCCAAGATCTATTGGCTTTCTCAATGTTTTTCCATCATGTTGTACATCAGCTCGGCTGCTATGCGGACATGGCAGACAGTAAAAAAAATAAAAAGATTAAAAATTAAATAAGCCCTATGACTCGGTCAATGCTGGAGGTGTCTTAGAATAGTCTTTGATTTTTTTTTTTACATTCAGCCATGCTGCATAGCGGCTATAAAAACATATTGACATGATAAGAACCATTGGCTTTGCCAACGCTTGTTTTTTCTTTCTCTCTCCCATGGTGTTTGCTTCAATAACCCTAGTGAACTGGAGAGCATGATGGGTGACCCCAGCCTTCAAAAAATTGATTCTGCCCCCATGGAAATGGCCGATAAGAGAAGTGGTCAGTCCAGCCTTGATCAAAGACGGCTCATGTGCAGATCAAATAAAGGGGCGAGCACAGCAAAAAGACGGGCTCGCCTTTATTACTGTAGAAAGACAGTTTGGCAGAATAAGAGGTTCAAGCTGACAATTATCATGAAGCACAGATGGTTCCAGCCATCACTGTTGGCTTGCTTATTAATTTGCTGTCCTCTTCAGTAGTCTGCAAGGCTTGGAGTTTCTCGGATGGATGTCTCAGAAGGATTTCAGTCACTAGTCGATAAGTTCAAAGTCTCAAATACTTGCCTGGTCGGAGGGAAATATAACAAGTATGAGCTCAACTCACATGCCTCGCTTAGCCATATGATGGTTTTCCACCAGAATATCAAGGTTTAAATTCCTAACTTCAATAATATTGTGGCCAGAATATTACCGCAAGTATTGTGTAGGTAAGGACACGCATAAATAAAGGTTTACTATCGTCAACCATATTTCACTCCATATATATGGATATTATGTCTTAAACATACGTAGATGTGTGGTTAAGAATTGTAAATGTTTCCTTACCTACACATACCTATCTTCAAAATGTGTTGTTCGATATTCTGGTCATAATATATTTATAATTCAATATTTGGGGCTCAATATTCTGACATACAGTATTCAAAAGGGCGTGGCCTTATCCCTGTTGCCGCAATAGGAAGCGGTCAACCTGGTAATCCGAGGCTGACTCCAGGCAGTGATGCAGACACAGCCAGACCCAAAGCTCTCACCCTCATTCACCACAGGGCAGCAGATAATGCTCTCCTGCATTGTCCTGTTGTGCACTCCTCCTGCTCCTTTGACCTCAACTGCCTGATCTCTCACCTGTAGTGCTCCATTCTTCACCATCTACCACTTGCTCAAAGAAGGTGGTAGACGGCAGCAGTCAAGTGCCTGGCATCTGAAATGACATGCAGAAAAGTACCTGTTACTTCCAGATTCAATGGTTATTCCCCCATTCTGGGGTTAATAATAGGTTATACCCATTATTCAGTGTGGGAGTATTCCACCTAGTATCCCACTCCAAAGATCAGGCTACTATTGATGAGGTACTAGTGGACAAAGAGTCCGTAGATGGACTAGAAGCTTCAGGATGCAATGAAGACCACAGTTCCCTCCTCTCTTGTTACATCTTCACTTGTTTCTGCCCTTGCCCCCTTCATTCTGGTGCTCCATCCTCGGCTGCAAGGCTTGCCTTTGGAATATCAATAGGGGGTGTCTGAATGGGCAGGAAATTGTTGTGGCACATGGGGATGTTGTGCATTTCCCTTTACTATTCTTTCTTGTGCTACTTTCTCTTACTTATCTTCTGTATTTACTCAGTGCTTCCAATGACTTGTAATGCACTCTTTAAAGTTCTTGTAACAAACTGCCAAGGGATAAAGCCTCATTAGGCCTTCGTTCCATAAACAAGGTTTCAGACTTTAATGAATGAACACAATTGGCCTATGCATTGTTTCTGACAATTAATTAATTAATTAATTGCAAGTTTATATAGCGCTAGGATCGACTCCCGGAGGAGTATCTCCGCGCTTCGACCGCTGCGAAACCCTTCCTGGCTTCCCTGAGAGATGGTCCCTTAATGGGTATCTCCAGGGTGAGACCAGGCATCCCCGGCGGTCTGGTGGGGCCGTTAGTGCAGATGAGGCAAGCTTATGCCCAGAGTTGCCGAGTGTGATCGCTGATCAGAGTGGGCACCGAGGCGAGAGAATTATCGAGTCCGCTGACCCTGGTCCAGAAACCTGCCGCGTCGGGAATCGAACCCTGGTCCCGGGCCGTCCTCTGCTCTCGGGTCTGCCGCCTCTAACCAGTGAGCCACACTACTGCACAATACAGATCATGGCCCAGAAGGCCATGTGACTTTGTTGTCCTAACCCCAGATGAAGCTTCTTAAATATGATTAAATGGAAAGTTGCCATTATGAGTGCTAATAAAGATTTCAGAAAAGCAGAGGTAGGGATTAGAAAGGCAAAGGGAGCGAGAAATGTGAGAGAGAGTGGAAAAGTAAGCAGGGGTACGGAGCTTGCACCTCTCACTACTGACATGTGCCAAGGTAATATGTGTCACATTGACATAGAAGCAAGGTACAGGATCTTGCCAGTCAAAGAGATTTTACTGTTGACTATCAGACGCAGCTAGTGCAGGTAGGAGCGGTGCGGCGGTGCGGCAGGTGGGAATGGCTTTCGACAGACGACAAGGGAACATTAATTATTTATTTAATTTCCTCACATCATCTTCTGTCGAAATCCCCCCTCACCCGGCCCCACCGCTCTTACCTGCCCGAGTCGTGGCTGGTGACTATAGGGAGAGGATTAGGCTTTATTCAGTCTCTCTGTCCTTCCCATAGGATTACAAATGGCAACTCTACTTTCTGCCCTGTAATTGTAAATGTATATAAAGTTGAACGGGGATAAGACAGAGGTCCTGGTCTTTGGCAAAGATCAGGGCATGTGGTCAGATGAGTGGTGGCCTCCCTCTTTAGGCATCTGCCCCACACCTACACAATCTGCCAGGAACCTTGGTGTCATCTTTGACACCCAACTCTCGATGGAGCTTCAGGTCAACAGAACGGTGGCTACCTGTTGGGGTGTCATCAAGACCCTGAAAAGGATCGTCCATTATCTTTCTCCACAGGCACGGAAACAGGTGGTGATCGCCCTTGTTGGTTCAAGACTCGATTATTGTAATTCACTTTACGCCGGGGCCAACAAGGGCCTTCTGCAGCGCCTGCAGGTTATACAAAACGCGGCAGCACGCTTTGCCCTTGCCCTGCCTTGGTTGTCATCTATGACCTTGGCAAGGAAGAATCTCCATTGGCTCCCTATTCCCTTAAGGATCACGTTCAAACTTCTCTGTCTAACATATAAGGCTTTAACTGCAGGTTCGGATGATGCCTTGGATCCCTACTTACTAGATATGTCCCGAACAGATGCCTACGCTCCAGTGAGCTCAACCAACTGGTAACCCCTCGAGCCAAGAAGGCTAGATGGGGGAGCAAAGCTTTTTCCATACTGGCACCCCAGATGTGGAATTCACTCCCCCTGGAGATTAAGTCACTGCCTTCTCTTGACCTTTTCAGGAAGTCACTGAAAACTTGGCTTTTTATTAAAGCATACCAGTAAGCTCTGTTTCTGACTGCTGACAGTCTGATATTTGACTTAGGCGCCTTGACGCCCATTGGGCATAGCTGCGCAATACAAATGCTATTTCATTCATTCATTCATTCATTCCCATTATAGCATCTGCGTTGTAAGGGTACTTTGTAAACACTAACTCAAGAAAGTATTGGAGAAACAGCCACTGACAGATCAGTGCATGGCTGATGCATATTTCACAATGATTAGTTTAGTTCTCAAAAAAGTTATATAGCATCCTTTTGTCAGGGAGTATGGAGTGTGTTGAATGTAGACATTGAGCAAAATATAAATTTTCCTGCTAACGATTTGTAAATGGAAACTTGCTGATCCGTGCCATCTTTTTGGGTCTGACCTAGAAACAGCTTTAGATGTATTCCAAGCCTCATGTTTGGTTTTAAAAAAAAGCATATAATAAGCATGCATATAGGGATATACAGGCAGAGGGGGGCTTTAATCCTTTGTCAACCGTTGGTTTGCTTCCGCCCAGAACAGCCTACAACATGTGCCATGGATCATCCCACTTTAGTAATTTGTTTCCTTTGCTGTGATAGCATTTTACTCTCGCACATGTGCACATCCTTCTAGAAAGTAGTCCATGTTAGTGTCAGTGCTGGTGGGCGAATCTCTGCTATCACTTCTACTTTCATTTCATGTATTTTTTTTATTTCATTTTTGCGATGGTCATTTTTCTTACTTTTGCTTGCAAAAATACACATGCTACATTTAGACTAGGCCTGGGCAGTGAACTCTGCTCCATTTGTGGAGTTTGCGGAGGTTTCTGCGCTCCACGGAGCACGCGGAGGTATGACGGAGCAGAGTTTTCTCCTTGCTCGGCTGGCAAGCGCCAGTGAGGAAAATCCACCTCTGAGTGAGATTTCTCAACGCAGGCGGTCGTGGATGGTCGCGACCACTCATGTTGCGAAACCTTCAGTTCGTGTTGAGAAACCTGCTGCTTGAGTAGAAAATCTACTCGAGCGGCAAGAAAAGAAGCAACGCCCTCTAGCACAGTGCATGATGCAATTCTCGCTGATTTGACAGCGCGGGACAAACACCCAGCGCTAAAAATCAATGTGAACGGCATGACCAAACGCACTTTGCCGCTCGCAGGACTCTGAGTTGCTCAACAGAGGTTTTTCGACACTTAGCGGAACTCCACGAACTCGTCCCGGGCCTAATTTAGACAGCGTATTTTTAGTTTTATTACAGTTATATGCTTAACGTCTATTGCATATGTTAGCAATAAAAGATGAAAGAGAAAAAAAGCAGGCATGCCAATGCCACGCCTATTAGCTAGGCCAATGTTCGGATAATGATAAAAGTATGAATATTGTTAGCACTTTAGTCGATTTAGTCTACCACAGACATGCTTTAAATGTATTAATTTTATCTCTAATGTTCAAAGACTTTCATTCATATGTTAAACTCTGAATAGGCCTGGTCAGAGATGAACTGGTAATAGCCACAATCAATGAGGCCTCCTACATTCGAGTGCGTGTTCATATTCTGTGAACTTGACACTTATATTCCCTGGCTGTTGCAATGTTCTCCCAAAGTTATCATTCCCAAAGTGTGTACTTTTATTGCTTGGGGAGCTTGAGGAAGCAGGAAAACTCTTGTCTTCCTCTGTAACGTGACACACTTTGTCAATGTCAATGTCAATGGTGCTTATAAAGCGCAAACAATCATCCTATATAGGATATCACGGCGCTATCATGACAGTAGTGAGTGGTTGACTGATAATAGGGTCGTAATTATAAATTATTCAGATTTAGGGAAAATAAATGTTTTTAATTGCTTCCTAAAGGACAAGTAACAGTCTGTTAATCTAAGTTCCATAGGCAACTCATTCCAACTCATTATTAAACGTTTTATTTGTAAAAATGTCCAACCTGCTCATCGTTGTGTTGAGACAAGAAGCCTGTCCTCTTCTATTCAAACTTTTGCTTTATGTGATGATGGGAGAAAAAGAACGACTTGACGCCCTGACAACCTTATCTTCTGTGAAACCCTTGTTTGCCTTGTCGGATTGTATTGATGTGTGTGATTTGCACATGTGGTAGACGGTCTGTATCTCTTACTGCTGCAGCTATCTGATGGTGCATGATTGAGTTACATTAAGGGCGCGTTACAAGCAGCAGCAGCAAATGATACTTTCCATGGCTGGGCGATAAGGCGGCGTCACGCTTGGGAGAAGAATTGGATGTCGGTGCTTAAATGGGTTTTGCTTGACCTCAGTGCGAGCTGGGCTGTATTTCTTTCCCCGCACTATTAAATTGTGATTTACCTGGCTAGATTAGCTGACGGCGTGCTAGGCGTCTTAATGTTTGCGCTTCAGAACGTTCCTTCCTCCTACATCAAATGCGAGTAACAAACTTTAGACACGATGGTGAGCATAAAATGCTTAAATGACACCCACAGTTAGAAATGGATTAGGAAGTCACTAGATGTGGCGAAGTTTTCACACTTTGCCCTGGAAGTCGGTAAAACTAGAGCTTTGTACGAATCCGTTTCTAGTTGAAATGTTTTGTGGGTGATTTCTCCAGCATTCTTCTATTCATTCTCACCGAGGATACTTTTATCCGAGGTTTTCCACAACTATTTATTTATTTATTTATTAATAAAGTTTTATATAGCGCGAACTTGAGCCCGAAGGATATCAGAGCGCTTCACAAATTGAGGCACTTAAATAACTTCCCTCCCTATTCCCCTATAAACTCACACATTACTGCTTTGTAGGAATTCATTTTTACTTTTTGTACCATTTTGTTACTATGAAAAATGCATTTGCTTCTTTGTCTTTAATACTAACTGTTGGTTTCTTGAATACACATGACCTGTGCATACTTTAATTAGAAATTAGATTGTGTGCAACATGTTCATCCAAACACGTGTTTATAATGGAAAAAAGCAACCAGAATTTCACTGAAGACAATTGGGGAAACTGTACATCATTTAAGCCTTCATCAAGCACACCCCTTCTTCATTCCTGAATGATCACTTGTCACAGGACTCCTTGGTGGCTGTATTCTATGCACGAGTCCCCTCATCAGGTCAAAAGCGTTTCAATGCCACGTCAGGGGTGGTAAGCAATACATAAATACATTTACAATTGAAATTTCAGCAATTCAGAAAAATGCAGTGAGCCAGGCCTACTATTCAAGCTTTATTTGAGACTTACAGCTAGATTCATCAAAGAACAAGCATTTACAATGCAATGGTTTTGCCTTTGTTAAAGTTAGAGCTGTTGGCATTGCTCTTGACATTATTTTTATTTATGTGTTTTTTTTAAAACATAAATAAATGGCATTGTCATTTACAACGCAACTAGCTTTATCTCTCGCAAATGACACACACAAACACCCACAGAGACCCCCCCACACACACACCCAGAGCCCCCCACACACACAGCCACACAAAGCCCCCCCACACACACCCACACAGAGCCCTCCACACACACCCACACAGAGCCCCCCCACACACTGTGACCCCCCCCACACACACTGCAAGCCCTACACACTGCGACCCCCATTTCAATAGATGTGTGATGCTTACCTGGTACTAAATTGGTCCATGCATGGCTGAAAGGTTGAAATGGTGTAGGAGGCAAGGGGACAAATGTGAGCATGGAGAGAAAGGAGTATAAGTTTGAGATTAGTGACTGGGTGAAAATAAAATCAGGAAGGACACAGGGTGGTCTTTCCAAATTAGATGGTCTATTTGCAGGTAGAAAATGTCAGTAGGTTCTTTGTGTTCTTGAGGGGGGATAGGTCCAACCGGCACCATAATCGGCCGTTTATTGTTTATACCCATTCACAACAGGCAACTAGGCAGGATGGTCGTCTCAGAGCCCAATCAGCAGTGAAGCAACAAGGTCCCTAAACCTCAGTAAAAGCATGTGTAACACTGAGGTGCCCTCCTCACCACACACAGGGCTTGATAGAACTTAATTAGTTCCATACTGACAATTATTGCCAGACCAAAAATGTGTTTAAAACAGTAACATACACACTTGATATCTAGGAGAGCTCACCATGTAGCACTGCAGACCCCAATTTTACCCCCATTTTTGCCTGCACACCCTAAAAACGACCACATACAACATGTATACACTTTACGCGTTTAATAGCAGTTGACTAGGAAGTTCAGAAAGATTTTTACAAGCAAGTAGTCCGCCTGCTCACGTTTTTTCTGGGTTTTCCGCTGCTCGAGTTCGCATTTTTAACATGAAAAGCAAAAGGAAAAACACAAACAGACTTGATGGGCTACTCAACATATCTAATAATATACAACCGGATATTTGTGTGTCTAAAGTTCAAAAATGGGTTTTGGCAACTTCCAACTGAGCGTGGAAGGGACTGACTGAGAAATGTGTGTCTCCGAGGCAGGGTGACAGTGTAAACAAGCATTTACAATGCAATGGTCTCGGCAATATTAAAGGTAGAGCTATTGGCATTGCTCATGACATTTTTTTTGGGGTGTTTTTTTTTTAAATCATAAATAAATGGCATTGTCATTTACATTGCCAATAGCGTAATCGTTAAATAAATGGCCTTGTCATTTACAATGCCAATAGCTTAATCGCTCGCAAATGCATGACCTATTGCATTTCACACCCACACAGAGCCACACACGCAAAGCCACCCACACACACATAGTCACCCACACAATCTGCACTCTGAATCTGCACTCTGAATCTGCACTCTGCACTCTGAATCTGCACTCTGAATCTGCACTCTGAATCTGCACTCTGCACTCTGCACTCTGCACTCTGCACTCTGAATCTGCACTCTGAATCTGCACTCTGAATCTGCACTCTGAATCTGCACTCTGAATCTGCATTCTGAATCTGCACTCTGAATCTGCATTCTGCACTCTGAATCTGCATTCTGCACTCTGAATCTGCATTCTGCACTCTGAATCTGCATTCTGCACTCTGAATCTGCATTCTGCACTCTGAATCTGCACTCTGCACTCTGAATCTGCACTCTGAATCTGCACTCTGAATCTGAATCTGCACTCTGAATCTGCACTCTGAATCTGAATCTGCACTCTGAATCTGAATCTGCACTCTGAATCTGCACTCTGAATCTGCACTCTGAATCTGCACTCTGAATCTGCACTCTGCACTCTGAATCTGCACTCTGCACTCTGAATATGCACTCTGCACTCTGAATATGCACTCTGCACTCTGCACTCTGAATCTGCACTCTGAATATGCACTCTGCACTCTGCACTCTGCACTCTGAATCTGCACTCTGCACTCTGAATCTGCACTCTGCACTCTGAATCTGCACTCTGCACTCTGAATCTGCACTCTGCACTCTGAATCTGCACTCTGAATCTGCACTCTGCACTCTGAATCTGCACTCTGCACTCTGAATCTGCACTCTGAATCTGCACTCTGAATCTGCACTCTGCACTCTGAATCTGCACTCTGAATCTGCACTCTGAATCTGCACTCTGAATCTGCACTCTGAATCTGAATCTGCACTCTGAATCTGCACTCTGAATCTGCACTCTGCACTCTGAATCTGCACTCTGAATCTGCACTCTGAATCTGCACTCTGAATCTGAATCTGCACTCTGAATCTGAATCTGCACTCTGAATCTGCACTCTGAATCTGCACTCTGAATATGCACTCTGAATCTGCACTCTGAATCTGCACTCTGAATCTGCACTTTGAATCTGCACTCTGCACTCTGCACTCTGAATCTGCACTCTGAATCTGCACTCTGCACTCTGAATCTGCACTCTGCACTCTGAATCTGCACTCTGCACTCTGCACTCTGCACTCTGCACTCTGAATCTGCACTCTGAATCTGCACTCTGAATCTGCACTCTGAATCTGCACTCTGAATCTGCATTCTGAATCTGCACTCTGAATCTGCATTCTGCACTCTGAATCTGCATTCTGCACTCTGAATCTGCATTCTGCACTCTGAATCTGCATTCTGCACTCTGAATCTGCATTCTGCACTCTGAATATGCACTCTGAATCTGCACTCTGAATCTGAATCTGCACTCTGAATCTGCACTCTGCACTCTGAATATGCACTCTGCACTCTGAATATGCACTCTGCACTCTGAATATGCACTCTGCACTCTGAATCTGCACTCTGAATCTGCACTCTGAATCTGCACTCTGAATCTGCACTCTGCACTCTGAATCTGAATCTGCACTCTGAATCTGCACTCTGAATCTGCACTCTGAATCTGCACTCTGCACTCTGAATCTGCACTCTGAATCTGCACTCTGCACTCTGAATCTGCACTCTGAATCTGCACTCTGCACTCTGAATCTGCACTCTGCACTCTGAATCTGCACTCTGAATCTGCACTCTGAATCTGCACTCTGAATCTGCACTCTGAATCTGCATTCTGCATTCTGCACTCTGAATCTGCATTCTGCACTCTGAATCTGCATTCTGCACTCTGAATCTCCATTCTGCACTCTGAATCTGCACTCTGCACTCTGAATATGCACTCTGAATCTGCACTCTGAATCTGAATCTGCACTCTGAATCTGCACTCTGAATATGCACTCTGCACTCTGAATATGCACTCTGCACTCTGAATATGCACTCTGCACTCTGAATATGCACTCTGCACTCTGAATATGCACTCTGCACTCTGCACTCTGAATCTGCACTCTGAATATGCACTCTGCACTCTGCACTCTGAATCTGCACTCTGCACTCTGAATCTGCACTCTGCACTCTTAATCTGCACTCTGCACTCTGAATCTGCACTCTGCACTCTGCACTCTGAATCTGCACTCTGAATCTGCACTCTGAATCTGCACTCTGCACTCTGAATCTGCACTCTGAATCTGCACTCTGAATCTGCCGTCTCCATTCTGAATCTGCACTCTGAATCTGCCCTCTGAATCTGCACTCTGCACTCTGAATCTGAATCTGCACTCTGAATCTGCACTCTGAATCTGCACTCTGAATCTGCACTCTGCACTCTGAATCTGAATCTGCACTCTGAATCTGCACTCTGAATCTGAATCTGCACTCTGAATCTGCACTCTGAATCTGAATCTGCACTCTGAATCTGAATCTGCACTCTGAATCTGCACTCTGAATCTGCACTCTGAATCTGCACTCTGAATCTGCACTCTGAATCTGCACTCTGCACTCTGAATCTGCACTCTGCACTCTGAATATGCACTCTGCACTCTGAATATGCACTCTGCACTCTGCACTCTGCACTCTGAATCTGCACTCTGAATATGCACTCTGCACTCTGCACTCTGAATCTGCACTCTGCACTCTGAATCTGCACTCTGCACTCTGAATCTGCACTCTGCACTCTGAATCTGCACTCTGAATCTGCACTCTGAATCTGCACTCTGCACTCTGAATCTGCACTCTGCACTCTGAATCTGCACTCTGAATCTGCACTCTGAATCTGCACTCTGCACTCTGAATCTGCACTCTGAATCTGCACTCTGAATCTGCACTCTGAATCTGAATCTGCACTCTGAATCTGCACTCTGAATCTGCACTCTGAATCTGCACTCTGAATCTGCACTCTGAATCTGCACTCTGAATCTGCACTCTGAATCTGAATCTGCACTCTGAATCTGAATCTGCACTCTGAATCTGCACTCTGAATCTGCACTCTGAATATGCACTCTGAATCTGCACTCTGAATCTGCACTCTGAATCTGCACTTTGAATCTGCACTCTGCACTCTGAATCTGCACTCTGAATCTGCACTCTGCACTCTGAATCTGCACTCTGCACTCTGAATCTGCACTCTGCACTCTGCACTCTGCACTCTGAATCTGCACTCTGAATCTGCACTCTGAATCTGCACTCTGAATCTGCACTCTGAATCTGCACTCTGAATCTGCACTCTGAATCTGCATTCTGCACTCTGAATCTGCATTCTGCACTCTGAATCTGCATTCTGCACTCTGAATCTGCATTCTGCACTCTGAATCTGCATTCTGCACTCTGAATATGCACTCTGAATCTGCACTCTGAATCTGAATCTGCACTCTGAATCTGCACTCTGCACTCTGAATCTGCACTCTGCACTCTGAATATGCACTCTGCACTCTGAATATGCACTCTGCACTCTGAATATGCACTCTGCACTCTGAATCTGCACTCTGAATCTGCACTCTGAATCTGCACTCTGAATCTGCACTCTGAATCTGCACTCTGAATCTGCACTCTGCACTCTGAATCTGAATCTGCACTCTGAATCTGCACTCTGAATCTGCACTCTGAATCTGCACTCTGAATCTGCACTCTGAATCTGCACTCTGAATCTGCACTCTGCACTCTGAATCTGCACTCTGAATCTGCACTCTGCACTCTGAATCTGCACTCTGAATCTGCACTCTGCACTCTGAATCTGCACTCTGCACTCTGAATCTGCACTCTGAATCTGCACTCTGCACTCTGAATCTGCACTCTGAATCTGCACTCTGAATCTGCACTCTGAATCTGCACTCTGAATCTGCATTCTGCATTCTGCACTCTGAATCTGCATTCTGCACTCTGAATCTGCATTCTGCACTCTGAATCTGCATTCTGCACTCTGAATCTGCACTCTGCACTCTGAATATGCACTCTGAATCTGCACTCTGAATCTGAATCTGCACTCTGAATCTGCACTCTGAATATGCACTCTGCACTCTGAATATGCACTCTGCACTCTGAATATGCACTCTGCACTCTGAATATGCACTCTGCACTCTGAATATGCACTCTGCACTCTGCACTCTGAATCTGCACTCTGAATATGCACTCTGCACTCTGCACTCTGCACTCTGAATCTGCACTCTGCACTCTGAATCTGCACTCTGCACTCTGAATCTGCACTCTGCACTCTGAATCTGCACTCTGCACTCTGCACTCTGAATCTGCACTCTGAATCTGCACTCTGAATCTGCACTCTGAATCTGCACTCTGCACTCTGAATCTGCACTCTGAATCTGCACTCTGAATCTGCCGTCTCCATTCTGAATCTGCACTCTGAATCTGCCCTCTGAATCTGCACTCTGCACTCTGAATCTGAATCTGCACTCTGAATCTGCACTCTGAATCTGCACTCTGAATCTGCACTCTGCACTCTGAATCTGAATCTGCACTCTGAATCTGCACTCTGAATCTGCACTCTGAATCTGCACTCTGATTCTGCACTCTGAATCTGCACTCTGAATCTGCACTCTGAATCTGCACTCTGAATCTGCACTCTGCACTCTGAATCTGCACTCTGCACTCTGAATCTGCACTCTGAATCTGCACTCTGCACTCTGAATCTGCACTCTGCACTCTGCACTCTGCACTCTGCACTCTGCACTCTGCACTCTGCACTCTGAATCTGCACTCTGAATCTGCACTCTGAATCTGCACTCTGAATCTGCACTCTGAATCTGCACTCTGAATCTGCATTCTGAATCTGCACTCTGAATCTGCATTCTGCACTCTGAATCTGCATTCTGCACTCTGAATCTGCATTCTGCACTCTGAATCTGCATTCTGCACTCTGAATCTGCATTCTGCACTCTGAATATGCACTCTGAATCTGCACTCTGAATCTGAATCTGCACTCTGAATCTGCACTCTGCACTCTGAATATGCACTCTGCACTCTGAATATGCACTCTGCACTCTGAATATGCACTCTGCACTCTGAATCTGCACTCTGAATCTGCACTCTGAATCTGCACTCTGAATCTGCACTCTGCACTCTGAATCTGAATCTGCACTCTGAATCTGCACTCTGAATCTGCACTCTGAATCTGCACTCTGCACTCTGCACTCTGAATCTGCACTCTGCACTCTGAATCTGCACTCTGAATCTGCACTCTGCACTCTGAATCTGCACTCTGCACTCTGAATCTGCACTCTGAATCTGCACTCTGCACTCTGAATCTGCACTCTGAATCTGCACTCTGAATCTGCACTCTGAATCTGCACTCTGAATCTGCATTCTGCATTCTGCACTCTGAATCTGCATTCTGCACTCTGAATCTGCATTCTGCACTCTGAATCTCCATTCTGCACTCTGAATCTGCACTCTGCACTCTGAATATGCACTCTGAATCTGCACTCTGAATCTGAATCTGCACTCTGAATCTGCACTCTGAATATGCACTCTGCACTCTGAATATGCACTCTGCACTCTGAATATGCACTCTGCACTCTGAATATGCACTCTGCACTCTGAATATGCACTCTGCACTCTGCACTCTGAATCTGCACTCTGAATATGCACTCTGCACTCTGCACTCTGAATCTGCACTCTGCACTCTGAATCTGCACTCTGCACTCTTAATCTGCACTCTGCACTCTGAATCTGCACTCTGCACTCTGCACTCTGAATCTGCACTCTGAATCTGCACTCTGAATCTGCACTCTGCACTCTGAATCTGCACTCTGAATCTGCACTCTGAATCTGCCGTCTCCATTCTGAATCTGCACTCTGAATCTGCCCTCTGAATCTGCACTCTGCACTCTGAATCTGAATCTGCACTCTGAATCTGCACTCTGAATCTGCACTCTGAATCTGCACTCTGAATCTGCACTCTGCACTCTGAATCTGAATCTGCACTCTGAATCTGCACTCTGAATCTGAATCTGCACTCTGAATCTGCACTCTGAATCTGAATCTGCACTCTGAATCTGAATCTGCACTCTGAATCTGCACTCTGAATCTGCACTCTGAATCTGCACTCTGAATCTGCACTCTGAATCTGCACTCTGCACTCTGAATCTGCACTCTGCACTCTGAATATGCACTCTGCACTCTGAATATGCACTCTGCACTCTGCACTCTGAATCTGCACTCTGAATATGCACTCTGCACTCTGCACTCTGAATCTGCACTCTGCACTCTGAATCTGCACTCTGCACTCTGAATCTGCACTCTGAATCTGCACTCTGAATCTGCACTCTGAATCTGCACTCTGCACTCTGAATCTGCACTCTGCACTCTGAATCTGCACTCTGAATCTGCACTCTGAATCTGCACTCTGCACTCTGAATCTGCACTCTGAATCTGCACTCTGAATCTGCACTCTGAATCTGCACTCTGAATCTGAATCTGCACTCTGAATCTGCACTCTGAATCTGCACTCTGCACTCTGAATCTGCACTCTGAATCTGCACTCTGAATCTGCACTCTGAATCTGAATCTGCACTCTGAATCTGAATCTGCACTCTGAATCTGCACTCTGAATCTGCACTCTGAATATGCACTCTGAATCTGCACTCTGAATCTGCACTCTGAATCTGCACTTTGAATCTGCACTCTGCACTCTGAATCTGCACTCTGAATCTGCACTCTGCACTCTGAATCTGCACTCTGCACTCTGAATCTGCACTCTGCACTCTGCACTCTGCACTCTGAATCTGCACTCTGAATCTGCACTCTGAATCTGCACTCTGAATCTGCACTCTGAATCTGCACTCTGAATCTGCATTCTGCACTCTGAATCTGCATTCTGCACTCTGAATCTGCATTCTGCACTCTGAATCTGCATTCTGCACTCTGAATCTGCATTCTGCACTCTGAATATGCACTCTGAATCTGCACTCTGAATCTGAATCTGCACTCTGAATCTGCACTCTGCACTCTGAATCTGCACTCTGCACTCTGAATATGCACTCTGCACTCTGAATATGCACTCTGCACTCTGAATATGCACTCTGCACTCTGAATCTGCACTCTGAATCTGCACTCTGAATCTGCACTCTGAATCTGCACTCTGAATCTGCACTCTGAATCTGCACTCTGAATCTGCACTCTGCACTCTGAATCTGAATCTGCACTCTGAATCTGCACTCTGAATCTGCACTCTGAATCTGCACTCTGAATCTGCACTCTGAATCTGCACTCTGCACTCTGAATCTGCACTCTGAATCTGCACTCTGCACTCTGAATCTGCACTCTGCACTCTGAATCTGCACTCTGAATCTGCACTCTGCACTCTGAATCTGCACTCTGAATCTGCACTCTGAATCTGCACTCTGAATCTGCACTCTGAATCTGCATTCTGCATTCTGCACTCTGAATCTGCATTCTGCACTCTGAATCTGCATTCTGCACTCTGAATCTGCATTCTGCACTCTGAATCTGCACTCTGCACTCTGAATATGCACTCTGAATCTGCACTCTGAATCTGAATCTGCACTCTGAATCTGCACTCTGAATATGCACTCTGCACTCTGAATATGCACTCTGCACTCTGAATATGCACTCTGCACTCTGAATATGCACTCTGCACTCTGAATATGCACTCTGCACTCTGAATATGCACTCTGCACTCTGCACTCTGAATCTGCACTCTGAATATGCACTCTGCACTCTGCACTCTGCACTCTGAATCTGCACTCTGCACTCTGAATCTGCACTCTGCACTCTGAATCTGCACTCTGCACTCTGAATCTGCACTCTGCACTCTGCACTCTGAATCTGCACTCTGAATCTGCACTCTGAATCTGCACTCTGCACTCTGAATCTGCACTCTGAATCTGCACTCTGAATCTGCCGTCTCCATTCTGAATCTGCACTCTGAATCTGCCCTCTGAATCTGCACTCTGCACTCTGAATCTGAATCTGCACTCTGAATCTGCACTCTGAATCTGCACTCTGAATCTGCACTCTGCACTCTGAATCTGAATCTGCACTCTGAATCTGCACTCTGAATCTGCACTCTGAATCTGCACTCTGATTCTGCACTCTGAATCTGCACTCTGAATCTGCACTCTGAATCTGCACTCTGAATCTGCACTCTGCACTCTGAATCTGCACTCTTAATCTGCACTCTGCACTCTGAATCTGCACTCTGCACTCTGAATCTGCACTCTGAATCTGCACTCTGAATCTGCACTCTGAATCTGCACTCTGAATCTGCACTCTGCACTCTGAATCTGCACTCTGAATCTGAATCTGCACTCTGAATCTGAATCTGCACTCTGAATCTGCACTCTGCACTCTGAATCTGCACTCTGCACTCTGAATCTGCACTCTGAATATGCACTCTGCACTCTGAATATGCACTCTGCACTCTGAATATGCACTCTGCACTCTGAATCTGCACTCTGCACTCTGAATCTGCACTCTGAATCTGCACTCTGCACTCTGAATCTGCACTCTGAATCTGCACTCTGCACTCTGAATCTGCACTCTGCACTCTGAATCTGCACTCTGCACTCTGAATCTGCACTCTGCACTCTGAATCTGCACTCTGCACTCTGAATCTGCACTCTGCACTCTGAATCTGAACTCTGCACTCTGAATCTGAACTCTGCACTCTGAATCTGCACTCTGAATCTGCACTCTGAATCTGCACTCTGAATCTGCACTCTGACTCTGCACTCTGACTCTGCACTATGACTCTGCACTATGACTCTGCACTATGACTCTGCACTCTGCATTCTGCACTATGACTCTGCACTCTGCATTCTGCACTCTGCACTCTGCACTCTGCACTCTGCACTCTGCATTCTGCACTCTGCATTCTGCATTCTGCATTCTGCATTCTGCACTCTGAATCTGCACTCTGACTCTGAATCTGCACTCTGAATAAAACTCTTTGAAATCGATTCCTGAATGTCATTTTTTTTCTTTTCTTAGGAAATAGTTTGTACAAAATATAGGGGCCTTTCATGCTGCTTTGTTTTCAAAATACGTCACATATGTATAGTTTGAACCACTCCTGAGAGGAGCGACCTCTGACCTCTCACTGACGGTGCAGTCTGCAGTGCATTGGGTGAGAATGAGAGAGTTCCAAAGGGGATGAAAAACCATTTACAATCCTAGTGGGCATCTGTTCCCGTAATTCAGGCGTGTTAGTGGAGTCTAATCTTCTTGCCCAGCATTACATCATCGGGTGAAAATTGGTTTGCTAAGTCGTGTCGTTCCCTGATAGCACTGAAGCCCTATAAAGTTCAGATGGCGTCCAGGTTTCAGGATTTATTTACAGTGCATAATTTGGTGGTGCGTTCAGTGCAGTCCAGGAAGCGGCGTCATGGCGCACAATCAGCGTGCTGATGGGAAGGTGCTCAGTCACCACAGGCGTGCAGTGAAACTCTTAACTGCACGCGCTCGCCCACGCTGTGGAATGTTCGATCCTTCCTCAGCCTGGACAGGTGAGAGCTGCCTGTAAAACATCCTGTACAGCTGAAGTAGCGAACAGGCTGCAGGGAAAAAACATTTTTGAGGTTGCGGAGGCGGCAGCGCGCGAAGGGGGGGGGGGCGAAGTGGGGGGATCTCTTCTTGTGTCAAGTCCAGGGCATGAAGAACATGATGGCTGGTCTTCGTGTAGCTAAGTGGGGGCAATACATAGACACTTAAAAGGCAACGAGGTGCACTCTTCTTGCAATCAACAGGAAGAGACATTCAGGTGTTTTAACGTGCTTGGTAAGTGAGGGATAGGTTGGTGTGTGGAACTGTTTGAATCGGTGTCTCTGCATGCTGGGTTATTTATTTATTTGTTTAAAGAGTTTCATATAGCGCTGGCAAGACCCTGGGGCATCAGAGCGCTTTAAGTGGGTTTCTGAAGCTAATTGTGGATAGATCAAGGGGGTGACTGACTGGCTGAATAATGGATGCATGTGTGAGTGAACAGCTCAAAACATAATAGCATCATTTCACCCAATCACTCGCTCAACTGTTCAGATATGAATTCAGGCACGAGGCACCCATTCACTCAGTCTCTTACCGATCCATGCATCTGCCCTTTGACTCACTTTGCATTCACCCACTCAACAACCCGCACAACCACTCAAACAGAAATTGCCAATTGTGCCTCTTAAGAGTAGACACAAAATCTGTATCCTAGGCTCACAAAGCGTGGATCTGGACACACCCGCCAGCAGTGCGGGACCAGCGCTACTTCCAGAACACTTGCAGGAGCTAGGCTGCTTCTCGGCGCTGGGCGTGCTTTAACGCCATCCACGGCAGCTCCGGACCTGCGGGAGGCAGCCTGTGAGCGCCAGCGTGTCCTCCAGGAGACCGGAGAAGACGCAGTTTACCGAGGAGCAGGGCCACGGGAGCGGAGTGGGTGAAGGGCTGCATGTCACAGGTTACCTCAGAGCCAGAATTAGACGTGGAAAATAAAAATCAGAAGAGGAAATAAACGTGCGTCTTAAAATAAAGACCTCTAATCATGGAGAGCTGATGACTGCGGGCGTGCTTCTGTCTGGATAATGGAGCGTGGAAAGAAGGCGGGTGCCGGCTCAATGCCGGACCAGATTCGGGGGCGTTCCCGGCTTTTGGCTGACGTCGCGTGACGTCGGCAAAAGCCAAAGAATCTCGGGAACGCCCCTGAATCTGGTCCGGCATTGACGGACAGGCCCCTCGTCCAATGGCTATGCTCCATTTATGGAGCTAGCCAATCGGAGGAGGGGGCGTATCCCGACCCACACACACAACTCAAGAGGTTTTTTGGCGCATGCGCAAAGCGCATGGCCAGGCAAAACCTAAAAATGGGCTCGCAAAGGGCCAGATTCTGAGAATCTGGCCCTTTGCGAGCGCAATTTTTGCATTTGGGATTCATCATCCCAAATGCAGAAATCGCTAATTGCGAAATCGCTAAATTGCGAGGAATTGCATTTAAGGAATCTCTATTTGAGATTCCTTAAATGCAATTCATTAACCATTTTTAAATTGCGAATTCGCTATTTTTGGCCGCTATTTACCGCAAAGTTATTTACCGCGAAGTCAGACTTCGTGGTAAATAGCGAAAACTTAGAAAAATGCACTTTAGTGCATTTTTCTAAGTTGGATGTTACACACACACATGTCCTTTGGACATGTGTGTGCGCAACATCAGTCTACATTGACATTTCAGGGGTGCTACAGGGTGTCCTTTGGACACCCCTGGCACCCTTGAAATCGCATCCTTATTTGCGATTAGCAAATTGCTAATCGCAAATAAGGAATAACTCCCCATTCATTCCTTTGGGCCTAAAGGCCCTTAGGAATGAATGGGGAGTTATTCCTTATTTGCGATTTGCAATTTGCTAATCGCAAATAAGGAGGCTGTAGGAATCGCAATTTATTTTGCGATTTCTACATGAATCCTGATTTGCAAGTCCTTAATAGCGATTCCTTAGTAATCGCTATTAAGGACTCGCAAATCGGGACATTGATGAATCTGGCCATTAATAAGGATCAAGAAAACTGAGAAGCTGTAAAAACTTTGCAGAGTTGTGAAAGAATATCTTTCGAAGATCCCCCGCAACACAATCTTGCCTGCAGACTTTGTATCAGATTCCCCTCTTAGCAATTCTGCTTAGGTCACATGGCCACCATGCCACCACAGTGGATGGCTGCAGAAATCTTTAATTTCCCTTTAATACACCCTTTGATTGTAAATGTGCTGAACTGGCGTATTTAGCCCACACAGTAACACAATATTTTCTTGTCACGTATAGTCTAATCACCAAGTTAGTTTTTATTTCATTTTTGGCAGTTTGCTCTCACAGTCAAATAAGTGGACTTGAAACGCCGCACAGCTGTACAAAAAGGGGGTAACAATAGATGGAGGAACACATCTGGAGGAAGGTTGCAGGGCTACTGTTTACAGGCCTGACATAACACTTTAAAACCCGGGGCATGTTCACACTACTTAGTTTAGTCGTCTCTTTCAGATTTCCTTACTCTATTCATTATTCTTCATTTGTGCCACTTTGCTGTAAACCTTTAGAGAGCCTGGAAAAGGGGGAAATGGGTAAGGTTTTTTTAATGTCTGGTCTGGGTCAGAAATGGACTATTTAGACATATTAAGGCAACAAGGGTACACTCAACACTGTTGGCAGCCTTAGCAATGACCAGAGATGAGAAAGGGGTTATGAAGTACAGCTGGATCAGTCCCTATGACAGAACCCTACCTCATATTACTTCGAATCGCAGTGCTTTCTTTTCTAACTTCTTCTATCAGGAGGTTGAGTGTGGAGATGAGTAGGGGATTTAGTGGCTGTGGTAATTCCTTAGCTTTGCTACCCCTAGACCTTGAATGATGTGAGGACAAAGGTATTCTTACAACAACATGCACAAAACACAATAAATGAGACTAGACTGACCACTTTTTTTGTGGATAAAATTGTGCTGCAATTTTATTGATTACACAGGTTGAGTTAGTTTACAGGTGATCCAAGTGTCAGCATTGGGTTCACCGAACAGTTAACCCACATCCTGAGAAAGCTGTCCTTTTGGTGGCATCAGTACTAATGCACTTCAATTATTTACAGCTCATCCACTTACCATGGGTTGTCCTCCAATTTGTTTCTTTTGCGTCATGCTCCTGACAAGTCAGATCTAGACCCCTGCCAGTCTCCACAGTTGCTCAGGATCCCTTGTGGGATTAAGGAGCACCACCGCTGTCCGCATCATCTCAGGTCCCGCTGTAATGACTCCCAGTGATCTGAGGAATTCCATTTTGGCTTCAAGATCCACTATCTGGAGGCCTTTGTAGTCATATCAAGCTTTAGGATCGCCCTGTAACTCTGCCATGAGACGGTGAAAGAAAACCATTCAGAACAAACTTTCCATTTTCTATTATTCTTATTATTAGAGGAATGTCAACTAGTGCTTATAATGTCACTTATTACTTATTGCAACTCCATCGGATTTAATACCCACTGCATGAGGCTACAGGTTTTGTTTATTGAGCTTACCTAAAGTAGACAACTGACGCAAACCACAGCATCGAAGATCTTTGCCCACCTTTTGACTTGCCTAATTTATCTCACCTCAGAAGTCAGCATTTGCTTCTCCCACGCTGAGTTGTGCTTCTACCAAGGCACTGGGAAGAAATTACCAGTATTTAGGGATTTAAAGTACTTATGCCTTATGACCCTTCTTTTAATATTAAGAGACTTTAGAAGGGTTAGACTTTGCTCTTCTGCTTAATACTAATTTATTAGTTCCAAATTCTTTGTGTGTTTAATAAAGAATTTGCAAAGTTAAAATCTTCCATCATGGTGCAAAACCTCTATGCCACGAAAATTTGAGGCCATGAGCTCAAGTGAACAAAGAGTGAGAGGCACCATAAGGAGAAGTGTAGAATACAAGAGGCAATGTATAGCTAGGAAGCCACTATAGGGAGAAGTGCCACCATCTGAAGCGAAGAATCCCTGAAGGCCCCATGCAAGCTAACGAGCCCATCATTCTAGTATTTCACAGACTCCCATCACTATCCGAGCTGTTGGTTAGAGGACCAATGATGCAGCCTTGTGGCCAGCATCTCCTCCACACATCACTGCTGAGGATCCGAGGACACACCACAATCCCCATTGTAGTACAGGGTTTCCTCACATCATTCCATGCATTGATGCATACTATTTCCACCTTAATCTCACATAAGAGCTCTGCAAGTCCCATTGAGGCTGGCAACTCTGTTACCAATCCCATAAGGAATTGTGGTCTGCTCAGTTAAAACAGACCTCTAGTGTTTCCCCTTGAGATTTCCACTACTGAAAGCAGCAGAACTGGATTTACTGATTCCTCTTGATAATTCCTCATTTCATTACCCTGAGGATTGTCTTACTTAAAACGAGAAGTCTTGTTAATTTCACACCGCCAGAGTTAATGTGACCCTTGATATTATTAACTTAGGGTGGCAGAGTTAACAACCTGTATTCAGGGGCCTCAGTATGGGACCCCTTAACAATGTGCAGTGCCTGCAATGGAAATAAATAGCTATGGAAAGCAATACATTTAGTTGGGAAGTGGCAGAAATGTAGTCGTGCCATGAAGGGTAATTAGTGAGCAGTGGAGTCAAACTCACACAGCAAGTGGTCTGCCAGTATGTATACGTATTTTTCACAAACTCTGCCCTCAAAGATATTGAGAAGATGAAGTGCTGTAATCAAACTTTTCTGGTTGCTTTTTATTGGTCATAAACACCTTGCATTAAACACAGTTTAAAGGGTTAAAACATCTGCTTGAGAGATCCTTGTATTTAGCAGATCTGGGGGCCTCATTATGAGTTGACTGGAGTTTGCAGCAGAAATTCATAAGAGCCAGAATTAAGTTTGCCGGCCGGTATTCGTCTCTGGAAAGTCCATTCATTACGAGTGCTTTCCCCTGAAATGGGGATTCACTGCTCTTACCTGAACTTACCTTCTGCTTTACCTAGCAGTTTTTCGACATTTCAATGAGAAACAAGCATTTACAATGCAATGGTCTCGTCTTTGTTAAAGTTAGAGCTATTGGCATTGCAAATGGCATTTTTTTTCATTTATTGTTTTTTTTAAAACATAAATAAATGGCATTGTCATTTACGATGGCAATAGGTGAGAATTAGAGAGTAGTAGAGAGTATTAGCAGACACAGAGCCCCACACACAGAGCCACACACACACACAGAGCCCAACACACACACAGAGCCCAACACACGCACACAGAGCCCAACCACACACAGAGCCCCACACACACACACAGAGCCCCCCCACACACAGAGCCACACACACACACAGAGCCACACACACACAGAGAGCCACACACATGCACACAGAGCCCAACACACACACACAGAGCCCCCCTCACACACAGAGCCACACACACACACACACAGAGCCACACACACACAGAAAGCCACACACACACAGAGCCACACACACACACACAGACCCACACACACAGAGCCACACACACAGAGCCACACACACACACAGCCACACACACATAGCCACACACACACAGAGCCACACACACAGAGCCACACACACACACACAGCCACACACACACAGCCACACACACACACACACACAAACACAGAGCCCCCCCACACACACACAGAGCCCACACACACACACAGAGCCCCCCCACAAACACACACAGAGGCCACACACGCACAGAGCCACACACACACAGAGGCGCACAGAGGCACACACAAACACAGAGCCACACACACACGGCCTCCTGAATGTCTGTCATAACAGACAATCCAGGCCAGATTGACAGGCTACAGCTGTCGCGTCTTTTTGATAGAGCCGCCTCCAAAGTGCATTCTTGGGGTGGCTTTTTAATTGCACAAACCTCCTGGACGCAGACATGGTGAATCCCATTCACAAGATTTGGGGTTGGGAGCTTCTCTATTGGATTTAAAGTCCAAAACAGTAAAACATCACTAACATCATCATTAGCTGGACCTTCGTGGTTTTGAAAAAAGGAGAATACATGATAACGCGTGACTTGCATATCTGAATCACACATGCATCCTGTATGCGATTCTAATGTAATTCCCATTGTGTTACGAAAACGGACAAGCTGGGCTTGATGGGTCAATGTTATCTAGCAATGTGTGCGGCTAGAATGACGTGCTTACTCAGTGAATCAACTGCATGACTAGCAACACCACACAAGGCTCTGATTTCAGGTGATCAGACAACACATGTTGTCTGATCTCTCCAAACCCCTTCGATCGCAGTGTTTCCCCCACACGAGCACGCCCTATATGGGAAATTGCACACTTTACATCCCAAAACTAACTCACAAGGGCACATGACAAAGCTCTTCTCCAATGGCTGGCCGCTGTTTAGGAAGTCAGCCAATGGAGAAGAGGGGCTGGCTTGAGTCCACTACTAGAAGACATAAAATCTCGGCAGCGAGACTGCGCAAGCGCAGCCTAAGCTAGCCGAGACCTAAAAAGCATAAATACCTCGCATACATAAGCACACATAGTCCCAGGAACGTATCCCAGGCCACCTGTCCGGCACAAACCAGAGTCTATGAGCTGCAGGATTCCTCGCAGTGAGCACTCACTTGCACAGTAGGGGGCGTCTATAAACTGCACAATGGTCCCAAGGGGGTGACACGCCCCCTCTATCGCCACACAGCAGGGAGATTCTCTAAACTGCACAGAGCACCCCGGAGTGTGTCACACCCCTCATACCCAATACAGCAGGGAGAAAACCCTGCGGACTATAGGTATGTGTACGTGCTGTCCGAAATCTACCACAAACACACAACGTATATCGCACACTGAGCTAAATCTGCATGAACAGAATAAAAGAGTAGTGGACAGATCCAGGCGCCCCAGAACAACCCAAAGGATGTGCCCCTCACACAACAGCAGCTCTAGGGGTCGGAGCGGCAGTAACGGGCGAGCTGTGAAAGCGTGACATACATACAGATGCCAGTATGACCCCAGGCCCCGGTCCCACGGCTCCAGTTGGGCTATCCATTCTCCACCGCTAATGAGGCGGCTCTGCAGGCATGCTCTCCTCTGCTCACCACCTACGTCAGATAACCTGATATCCCAGCGCGTCCTATTCACGGCACGCACGGTTGTCCTGAGCAGTCCACACGGTGAAAAAAAACCACAACACCAACCAAAATAGTTTCCGACAACAGCCGAGACCTAAAAAGCATAAATACCTCGCATACATAAGCACACATAGTCCCAGGAACGTATCCCAGGCCACCCGTCCTGCACAAACCAGAGACTATGAGCTGCAGGATTCCTTCCAGTGAGCACTCACACCCCATCACTCGCACAGTAAGGGAGCATCTATAAACTGCACAATGGTCCCAAGTGGGTGACACGCCCCCTCTATCGCCACACAGCAGGAAGAGTCTCTAAACTGCACAGAGCACCCCGGAGTGTATAACACCCCTCATCCCCAATACAGCAGGGAGAAAACCCTGCGGACTACAGGTATGTGTACCTGCTACCCGAAATCTACCACTAACACAAACACACAACGTATATCGCACACTGAGCTAAAGCTGCATGAACAGAATAAAAGAGTAGTGGACATATCCAGGCACCCCAGAACCACCCGGAGGACGTGCTCCTCAAACGACAGCGGCTCTAGGGGTCAGAGCGGCTGTAACGGGCGAGCTGTGAAGGCGTGACATACATACAGATGCCAGGTTGACCCCAGGCCCGGTCCCATGGCTCCAGTTGGGCTGCCCATTCTCCACCGCTAATTAGGCGGCTCTGCAGGCATGCTCTCCTCTGCTCACCACCTATGTCGGATAACCTGATATCCCGGCGCATCCTATTCACGGCGCGCACAGTTGTCCTGGGCAGTCCACAAGGTGAAAAAAAACACAACACCAACCAAAATAGTTTCCAACAACCTTTAAAACGGCCGTTGTCCAGATTGAGCCGGCCTTGGTTGGGGTTGTGTGTGTGTGGGGGTCAAAGGAGGGGGCACGCACCAAGTCGCTGTCACTAAAGTGCCAATCTGGGGAAGGTGCCAATTGGTTTCTTCATTTTGACCATGCTCAGCCCAATAAAACCGAAGACACGTAAGGGGTGCAGGGAGCTCACCACTGACAGGGGCACGGTGCACCCACAGCCTCGCCACACACCAGCCCACCCCCCCCCCGCATAGCACAACGCACGCATCACACCCCAAGGGGCATCAGCCGGGCTTTTAATACACTGCCTTTGGGTTGGAAATAGACAAGCCGGCAACACGGCCCACCCGTGAAGGGACCCGGTCCTCCCCCAGCACGAGGGGTGCCCCAAAATACCCCCTGCGGAGCAAATGTCACACCAGACACGACCTTCATGGCGGCAGCTGGCACCTGCCCCCCCCCCCAGGCATGGAGGGCTGCGGAGCAGCGGCGGCAGTGGGCGACAGCGGGCCTCAGTGGTCAGGAGGAGGAGGAGCAGAGCACTGAGGTCCCCCCGGCTTTCGGAGGGTGGATACTCTGGACGCGCTAAATGCAAGCCTGCTCCCCCATGCCCGGTGACCGGGGGGGGGGAGCTTCGGAGGATAAAAATAACAGGCGGGAGAAGGTGTCATCCCACCTGAGATAGAACATTACTGCCCACAATGGAGGGAGTGAACACCGCGCTGGGCAGGGCAACAGCGCGAGGGGCAACCGGGCACATAAGCAGCACCAATTTGCTGAGCTATCTTGTCCCTCCCCCCTCTGGCACCCGCCCCCACACACACTGCGAGAAAAAAGTCTGTGCCTGGTTGAGACGCTGCCTCGTCTGCTGCAAGCCGCTCGCCTGCACTCCCTCGACTCCGCTACCCAGTCGTTGCCCTCTCCCGTCTCCAGAGCGCCCGACAGGAAACAGACGTTTTCTGGAAGCCAGCAATAACGGTGCGTCACTTCCTGCAGCCGCTGAGCAGCTCGAAAATTAATAGGTTTATTTGCTGATCAGGCGCATCATGGCACCTTTTAAAGTCTCAACTTTCATTTGTTATTACTTTAGCTTTTTAATTAAAGCTCTAACATATTTAAGAACACGCGCTCGCCGTGCTCTGTAAGCCCCGTCCTTTTCGGATTGAGGGGCATGTTTTTCGAGGAGAGAAACAAACGAAAAAAACACGCCCCTCTATCCGAAACGGACGGGGCTTAGCTACAACATATGACGTCACAGAAATCTCTTCTCCAATGGCTGGCCGCCGTTTAGGGAGCCAGCCAATGGAGAAGAGAGGCGGGTTTAAACCTCGCTACTCTGGAGACATAAGATCTCACCAGCGAGACTGCGCATGCGCACCCTACGCTAGCCGAGACCTAAAAATTGTGACATTTTTGCCTGCCCTGAGGAGTTGGAAAATGTCAATAGGACTGCTGATGGGGTGTTGAATGAAATTATAGGGGTTAAGGGCATATCTTTGCCTCGTGGTGGCAACATCAACTACTCTCCCCAGACTGAGGCAGCCAGTCTTGAACAGTATTTTTTTCTGTTACTTTTTTATGGTATACCGTATCCATTTTCCAAATGCACAGCCATGTCAACTTGCTGCGGGTAGCCATGACCATTGTGCATGGCCTTCAACCGTGCACAGCGGGGGTAGCAGCAGCGCCTTTCATTTGATCAGGACCTACATCCAGTGGAATAGGCAACAAAACACTGTATATTAAGACGTTTGTCTATCTTTGTTGGTGTACATGGAGCTTACTGAGGTTCCGTGATAATTGTAAGTGATGTTTTTCTGACTCGCACGAATATGGTCGAGTCTGATATCTACGAACCGCAAATGGCGAGTTCAGTAAGTGTGCGCAGTTTCGCTGTGCTAACTTAAACCGTTCGTTTGCTACGTGGGTTTCTTGTCCGTACCCACGGGTTCCATCTTAGATACGGCATCCATTTTGTCTCTTGCCCTCAAGTAGCCAGCGAACGGACGCTGTCCGCTTCGCGACCCCGGGACTCCCAAGATATTTGCGGAAGACATATGTCCTTTGAAAGTGTCTTTATGATAAGGGGGATGATACTGTAAGGCAGATGGCCCCGCTCGAGGCTCATCTCGCCGTGTCGGTGTATTGTCTCAGCCGTGCATCTCATTAGGCACGTCCCTTTGATGCCTGTAGCTCGTGTTTCCCGATACCTCCCCTTTTACACCCTTTCCGATCTACCCACTGTCTCCATCTTCCTCTGCACCTGTTCTTGTTCCTTCTTCGATCCGTTTTACTGCTGATTGGAATGTACTAATGGTGGGAAGATGGGTTTTTACAGTTGGGAACCGCCAAATGTTTCCGCACTTATGTTCCGGACCTTGTGTGTATCAAAGTGACCAAAGCGACCCCTCTGGGGGATAATTGTGGGAACCGGGTTGTAAACCTTTGTGTATCATGTTGTCCTATGGGTAAACTCTGTATAAAAGGAGCGATCCACAGAACCAATTTGAAGCAGTCTCCCCAAGTTGCACGTGTTGTACTTGTCGTGACTTCTGTGTTCCCTGCAGTAAATAAACCTTGAATCTTTGACGCCGAAGGAAGTGTCCCGTGTCTCTGTCATTCGTACGCCGGAACAGGTAACCCACGAAGGTTTCAGGTGTTGTCCCCTGGCACCGCTGGGTGGTAATAAAACCCAGTCCTTCAGTTGGCGCCCAACGTGGGGCTGCATCAGTGGTACCGGTCCAAGCCCGACGATCGTGAGGAACTTCGTGTGAAATCTCCGAGGGAAGGTGCACTCCGCTTCATCGATCCTGTTGTCGAAATAAGTGGCCCGAAGACTTTTCCCGCTAAGATTCCCGCCTCCTGACGGCTGCGACGGACTGCTGCCCTGACTGTAGACCTGTTTTGGCGCCTGGCGTAGACCTTGGTATAGCGAGACGATTGACGGGCCTTCCTGGTGACGCCATCGATCTTTGAGTTAAGTATTTGTGGGTCGCTCCCAGAGTCCTTGGTTGTTGACACTTTAGCGAGTGTTTTTGTTGTTGACGCTGTGTGAGTGTTTTTGTCGGTGACACTTTGCTAGCGTACTTTGTTGTGTTATTTGACGACTGCAGCCGCCAAAAACCGAGGGTTTTTGCTCTTTGCTGGGACTTGGTAAATCCCGTAACCCTTGAAGTTTGTGAAACTCGGCTAGTGTGCAAGATGCCTGGTCGTAGTACTTTGTTCAGTTGTTTCAGACCTTGTGGTGCGGATTCCCGACTGGAGGACTCGTGTCCGATACCTCCGGTTGGAACTCCGACTTATGAACTGTACAGTAAACATGGGCTAGGCCCGATTACTTTTAATGATTATTGGATTCGTTATACAAAGAAGGACGGTGTCCTTAGTTGGCCACCTCATGGTAGCTTTGAGACCCCGATCCTAGATAACCTAGAGGCTAAATTGTTTGAGAAAAAGTCAAGGCCGGCCATGTTTGATGCCTTTCGGTTGTGGCGTAAAGAAGCCCGACAGAAAGAGATCAGACAGACTAAACGTAATCAGAGAGATGGTGTTGCTACCATTGTAAAGAAAGCGGAGCAGTTTCAGCGTGATAAGGAGGATAAGGAAAAGGAATTGTTTGATAGGCTACAGCGTATGTCTATAGATAAGTGTTATCCTGTTTTGCCTACGGAGTCGGATAAGAAGGATGAATCAGTTGAGGATCCTTTAATGTCCTATCTTATGAAATCGCCACCTCCGTATGTACAGGGTACCGCAGTTCCTGTGGTTCCTCCTGTACCTGCTCCTGTACCTGTTCCTCAACCTGTTCCTCAGCCTTTACCCGTTCTTCCGACTATTCCTGCTCTTTTGCCTACTGCTATTCCTACTGCTCCCCCGCTTCCACATACTCCTGCTCCCGCTACTGCTCCTGCTCTATTAACCCCTGTTGTTGCTTCTGTTTCTACCCCTTCTCTTGTTAGTCCTGTGTCCTATATTTCTCCCTCTACTCGTAGTCGTAATTCTCCTATTGCGGCTAGTTTCTTTCATTCGCTTGGACCTGTTCTTGGGTCTGCTGGTTCTGATGGTCCTCAGAGACGTAGTCAGCTTCCCGGTAACAGGGAACGTGCTGCGCTATACAACATGGCGATGGGTTGGATGACACACCCTCTTAGAAATCCGCCACGTGTCGTACTTGATACGTTCTGTCAATTCACTGTACCGACACAAAGATACGTGTTCGAAGAAATGTGTAAGGTTTTGCGTGATCAGATATCGGCCGATGCACCTGACGAGGTGTTGACCGCTTTGTCTGATCTACAGCTTCAGTTCTCGACTGGACTGATAGTGGATACTAATGTTCGACGTGCTGTTGAGCGACTGTTATCTTTCCGACCTGCTCCTATGCCTCAAGCCTTGTTTGTTGAGGATGTTGAGAGACAGCCAGATGAGTCTGGTCAATTTCCTATGCGTGAAGTTCCACCAGTGTGGATGCCAGGTAATGCTGCAGCTCAACCTCCGATCTTGCCGTTCTTTCAGAGGGTATGGATACATCTCCCATGGAAACGATCAGAAGTGTTACAGGTAAAGCAATCTTTGCCTGACCCTCGCAAAAATCCTGCAGGGTATTATAAAGAATTGTCGCAGCTCGTAGACGCTACGATAATGAATCTTGCTGATATCGACATGTTGTTCGGCAATGTTGTGCCTCAACCGGTATGGGCTAAGATTCGTCAGGAAAACCATCCGAATGAATTAGGTGGTGTTTGGGCTGCCATTGTAGCGGCGGATGCCCAACAAATTGGTGGTGCTAAACCCGACCAGCTGATTGCTGATCTTCCTCAAAGAATAATAACGTTAATGAAAACTCTTATGCCAGCTATGAGGGTAAATTGGGACAAACTGTCAGCTTGTAAACAGAAAAAGGACGAGAGTGTCTCCGACTTCTTTACGAGGTTTGAGGAGGCATTCATTGATCATAGTGGTCAGGATATGAGTACTGAGGGTGGTCAAAGGTTGTTTGTGGATAAATTTGTTTCGAACTTATTGCCCGATTTGAGCAATAAATTGAAGAATTCAGAAAGTGCGTGGGCCGTTTCTACCTCGGCTCAAATACTGGCTACGGCGCAGTATTATGAGAATAGAGAGAAAAAAGAGAGTGAACGTGCTGATAAAAAGACGAAAGAACTTAAAACTAAAGTGTTGTTGCAGCAAGCGTATCCTCCACGTTTGAATCAGAATACTTTGCAACAAAATAGATCACAGCCGCAATCGAATCGATTACAAACTCGTAATGACTCCTCTTCTCAAAGATCTTCATTAGGATACAATCAATGTGCCTATTGTCGACAGGAGGGTCATATCAAATTCAATTGTCCTGTTCTAAACGAACGTAATAGTGGTAATTCATTTAGAGGAGGTCGTGGTGGTTCTCAGCAGACACCACGTGGTAGAGGTCGTGGTGTTCAAAATGACCGTTCAGATAACTCATCCAATTCCGATAATTGTTTTGATCAACGTGGATCATCGCAAGGACGATCCGCGCAGTACAATGTAGACGATTATTACGTTGATCAAGGAACTGACGACAGGAATTACTAGGACAGCCATAGACAAGGAGAGGGAGTGGTATCAGTTCCGGTTGATCAGAGAGGGCCTTACGTCACGGTTGCTACATCGGGCGTCGTTGAGCCTTTTCTGTTGGACACTGGTGCAGCGAAAAGTTCCATGAAGTATTCGAAACTCCCTGGCGCACCTTTGTCTGGCTTAACAAATGTTTCTGTTGGATTTTCTGGCGCCCCTGTTAGCAATCCAGTTTCGCGCCCTTTGCCCCTTACAATTGGGCCTCGTGAGCTAGACGCTCCGTTGATCTTAACCACGGGTTGTGGTGAAAATCTTTTGGGCCTGGATTTGCTTAAACGTTTGTATGCAACTCTGTATTGTTCTCCTGCGGGTGTAAAGCTTACGCTGGGAGAGAGGGTTGTTTCTCCCATGTACTTGTCTCTCGATAAGCTTCCACCGGAATTGAGTTCTCTTCCTTCATCTTTGTGGGCAACAGGTCCCAATGACGTGGGCCTGCTTGACATCTCCCCTTATGTTGTTCAGTTGAAATCGAATGTGCGGTTGCCACGTATTCCCCAGTATCGTATCTCTCTTGATGGTGAACGAGCATTGTTAGCGATCATTTATGATTTGATCGAGAAAGACGTAATTGAAGAAACACGGGGAAACGTGTGCAACAGCCCTGTACTGCCCATTCTAAAACGTACTGATCCTTCGAAACCGCCTGTTTATCGCTTTGTTATCGATTTACGGGAGGTGAATAAAATCGTGATTCCTCAGTTCCCCGTTGTGCCTGACATCACGGCGCTATTGACTCTGATTCCAGCTTCTGCATCGTGGTTTTCGGTGATTGATTTGAAGAATGCGTTCTTCAGCATTCCCATTGCGGAAGAGAGCAGAGACCTTTTTGGTTTCTCTCTTGGTGGACGCAGCTTCCGGTTTAAACGCGCTCCTCAGGGCTACTGTGAAAGTCCATCGATTTACAGTCAAGCCTTGAAGGGTCAGTTGGATGCGTTTAGGTTGCCGGCTGGTGCGGCCTTAATCCAATACGTCGATGACCTATTGGTGGCTGCAGATACTCAGGACATTTGCAAAATTGCTACGGTATCGCTGCTGCAACATCTCTGCGAGTTAAATCACAAGGTGTCACCTTCTAAACTCCAATATTGTTGTCAAGAAGTAACCTATCTAGGTCACTTATTGTCAAAGGAGGGAAGGCGGTTGACCCCAGAGAGAATTACAGCAATTGCGCGAATGGCGGTGCCAACAACCCAAAGAGATGTGCGTGCCTTTTTAGGTATTACGTCGTACTGCAGGCAGTGGATTCCTAATTTTTCACTGCTGGCGAAACCATTAGTGGCTCTTACGTGCAAGGATGTTTCGACTCCTTTACCATGGACAGAAGAATGTCAGAAAAGTTTTTCTGAATTACGTGATTCATTGTGTTCGGCTCCTGTGTTAGGTACTCCTGACTATAGCAAGCCGTTTACATTATATGTTCACGAGAGGGAAGGTTGTGCGTTGAGTGTCTTAACGCAACCTTTTGGTGGTAAGCAACGTCCATGTGCATATTTTTCCTCGACCTTGGACCCGGTAGCTAGAGCATTGCCGAGTTGTTTACGAGCAACGGCGGCAGCCGCAGTCTCCATTCGACAATCAGCAGGATTGGTCATGGATAATATGCTTACGGTGATGGTTCCGCATGCAGTCGACACCCTTTTGAATCGTACGAAAACTCAGCACTTGACGAGTGCGAGGTTGTCTGGGTATGAGTTGACGTTGTTGGCAAGCCATATTCAGATAAAACGTTGTAATGTCCTGAACCCGGCAACTTTGTTACCAATTAGCTCAGAGTCAGATGAGATAACAGAACACGATTGTTATCTGAGAACGGAAGAGGAAACAAAAGGTCGAGTGGACCTTAAAAACACTCCATTGGAAGACCCAGATGGAACGCTGTATGTGGATGGCTCATGTTTCAAGTTGCCGAATGGCGATGTGACTACTGCTTATGCTGTTGTAACATTGACTACTGTTGTTGAGACTGCGAGATTAAATCAGAATTCTGCCCAAGCTGCAGAGCTGATCGCTCTTACTAGAGCGTGCGTGTTGGCGAAAGGGAAACGAGTGAATGTGTTTACCGACAGCCAATATGCTTTTGGCGTCGCTCATAGCTTTGGACGGTTGTGGAGAGAGAGAGGTTTTATGACGTCGCATGGTACGAAGATTCAGCACGGACAGCTCGTGAATGATCTTTTGGATGCACTTACGTTGCCTAAGCAAGTGGCGATTGTTAAATGCAGTGCGCATCGTAAGGTGACGGATGATGTTGGTCGTGGTAATGCTTTTGCGGATGAGACTGCTAAGGAGACTGCCCGGAACCTTAGCACTCGAATGTATGTGACGAGTTCGATTAGGTGGCCTACAGAATCGAGTATGTGTGAGGACACTATCGAGAGTGTGAAAGCAATTCAGAATGAGGCCACCGAGACTGAAAAGACGAAATGGAAAGAAAGTACGGGAACGTTGGATGCGAATGGTTGTTGGATTGATTTATCGGAACAGAAAAGATGGATGTTGCCTGATGCGTATGTGCTGGTTGTTGTGACTATGGCACATGGGTTAGCACACATTAGTGCGAAAGGTATTTGTAAGTTGCTATCCCCTGTGTGGAAGAATGATGGTATTACGAAGTGTGCTGAGAGATTGGTGAAGAATTGTATGGTGTGTATGTTGTACAATCCTGGTAAGGGAACCCCAACTCCCCCTGGCAGTTTTGCTCCCCCTTCATGTCCCTTTGAGGTGATTCAATTGGACTTCATCCATATGGAGCGATGCAATAACCTGAAATACGTTTTAGTTGTGGTTTGCGCATTCTCCCGATGGATCGAGGCCTATCCTCTTAAGGACAATACCGCTTTGTCTACTGCGAAAATCCTACTGAAGGAATACTTTCCTCGGTACGGAATGCCTAGAGTTGTGTGGTCAGATAACGGAAGTGAGTTCGTGGGGAGTGTGATGAAGAGTGTGTGTAAGGGCCTTGGAATTAATCAGAAATTCCATAGTGCCAATCATCCCCAGTCAGCAGGTTTGGTTGAAGGGTATAATGGTACCCTTAAACTAAAACTAGCAAAGATTCAGGCTACGACTGGTCTCTCGTGGCCTGACGCTTTACCCTTAGCATTACTGTCAACAAGGGCAACTGTACACTCTCGAGTAGGGCTCAGTCCCTATGAAATAGTGTTCGGTCGTCCTGCCAATATTTGGGGGGTCCCTAGACCGGGTGCTTTCTGTGATCTTGAGTATCCAATGTTGATCGATTATCTTCATGACTTGACTGCTAAACTGAGGTTAATTCACCAACAGGTTCACGAAGCATTGCCGACGCAGACGGAGGGTCCAGGCCACCAGCTCCAGCCCGGAGATTGGGTGGTAACGCAAAACTTTTCGCGCAAGAACAATTTGGATCCCAGGTTCACTGGACCCTACCAGGTTCTCCTTGCCACGAGAACTGCAGTTCGTCTTGAGGGACGGAAGAATTGGGTGCACGCCACCCACACCAAAAAGGTCCCTATCCCGTTGCCAGCAGACTCGTGGGTAAGGAAAGGCATTGCATCAACTGAAACCGAAGGATTGCCAGTGTTTGTACCTTTCAGTGACGCGCAACCTGTCGGAGAATCCTCAGTGCAGCAAAAAGACACTGTTGAACGTTTGTCATCAAAAGACTCAAGACCAGAACATTCAGCTGATCAACAGGACGTTGTCCCTTCAACGGATCCTTTGTTTGACGAGCAGACACGTCCTGGGAAAACCCGATACTTTTTGCGATCTAGCACCAGAGACTAATAAAAGATCCTGTTCTGTCCCTTGACAATTGCATTATCCCGTTTTCCACGATCAGTTTGAACACTTATATCATTGTGATTATTTTTGTATATATTCATTGGGTTTCGCTCCTTGCATTTTTGTGCTTCCACAGCTGAGAAACATTGTTTTCGCATATATATTTGTGAAATAAAGACCGTAGGGCCGCGCGCGTACTTCCTTCTGGTTAGTAGGTCTTGACACTAGGTTAAAGACCGTCGGTTCCTGGGAACTCCTAGGGATTGACTGCTGCTACACAGAACGAAGTGCGTCAAGAAACGTTGCGGACGGTCGTAGGGCATGGCATTTTCGAAGCTGACGGACTTGGAAGGAGCTCAAGCGCAAAGATTCAAGCTGCAACAACTCAGTCGTACCAAATGTTTTATGTTCCAAATATTCACATTGTTTTTGACTGTTTCTGCATTATTGGCGGGTGGGGTGTATTACACGATGTTTTACTTAACACCTTCTGCTATACCTACTCCTACCCCTGACTCTAAACTCACCTCCACTGCATCTCCTCATTCTTTTCATATCTTACCTGAACACGAGCAGGCTAGACGTGCAGAATTCCGCAATAATTCCTTTATTCAGCTCCTCCACCAGCATCAGTTAGTGGTTAACACTACTAACTGTTGGGTGTGTGGGTTGATGCCGCACACTACGGATAAGGGAATTCCATATCTGGTGTTACCGTATAGTTCCCAAGGGTCAGCTCGAGCATTTCAAACAATGTTTCGAAGCGCACTGGGTTTCCACCCCATTCGAGAACCACGTTCCCCCTACTCTGGTCCTACCTCGTACCAAAAACCTTTGTCTATAGCAATAGAGGATTTAGATAGCGATATCTATGATCCCTCGCTTATTCCTGAAGAAGAGGTACAAGCCTATAGGGTCCTAAGTAGAGGCGAATATAGTGTGTTCACTAGTGAAAAACAGCTTAAAAGCTCGCCTCCGATATGGGTCGTACCACACATTGGTAATTTTTGTCTAATAGGTCGTGGCCGAAGATCGAAAGCCCGACTTGGAGAGAGTGTTGCACTGAAAATTACATTCTGCCTATGGTCTCGTCCCCTGTGTTTCTGGCTGCCAAGGGTACATACTTTATCTGTCATGATCGTGCGTATGCATGGTTGCCCTTTGACTTCATGGGCTCATGTTTTATCGCAAACTTGTTGCCTCCGACGTTTACTGTAGATGCAGATTATCACAAGACTAGAGTTGTGAGAGGCGTAATTAGCGAAGAGGATACTGCCGGTCAAGAGGCAGGAGACTTTTTCAAAGGTTTTCTCCCGTTTTGGGGACCTATGGTTAATAGTAGGAACCTGAGACAGTTGACTCGAGTGGTAGAATCGACAGCTAATATTACTGCCAGCGCCCTTGGTAATATCACCACAGAACTTCAGGCGGATAGACTTATGACGTTACAAAACCGTATGGTTTTAGACGTGATCTTAGCAGATCGTGGTGGGGTATGTAAGGTGATCCATTCGAGCTGCTGTATTTTCATTCCTGATAACGCTCCGACTGTCTATCAAGCCATCTCGAAGTTGCATAAAATCTCCGAATCCATACACGTGGATGTAGGGGATTGGACGCTACTTGGGTGGTTTTGGGGCCTAATGTCGACTTGGGGTTGGAAGATTCTGATGATCATCGGAGTTGTTGTGGCGTTCCTGTTCACGTGTTGCCTTTGTGTGCAGTGTGGTCCTGCCTTATGTGGCCTCTGTGCTACAACGTGTATGAGACAGCCACCTGTTACCAAGGGGACTCGGTTGGACAGAGCTATGCTACAGCAACATTTAGATGGTCTGATGAATATCGAGTATGATTCCGACTAGTGCTTGCCTACATGAGGGCAAAAGGAGCGTCTGAGGTTCCGTGATAATTGTAAGTGATGTTTTTCTGACTCGCACGAATATGGTCGAGTCTGATATCTACGAACCGCAAATGGCGAGTTCAGTAAGTGTGCGCAGTTTCGCTGTGCTAACTTAAACCGTTCGTTTGCTACGTGGGTTTCTTGTCCGTACCCACGGGTTCCATCTTAGATACGGCATCCATTTTGTCTCTTGCCCTCAAGTAGCCAGCGAACGGACGCTGTCCGCTTCGCGACCCCGGGACTCCCAAGATATTTGCGGAAGACATATGTCCTTTGAAAGTGTCTTTATGATAAGGGGGATGATACTGTAAGGCAGATGGCCCCGCTCGAGGCTCATCCCGCCGTGTCGGTGTATTGTCTCAGCCGTGCATCTCATTAGGCACGTCCCTTTGATGCCTGTAGCTCGTGTTTCCCGATACCTCCCCTTTTACACCCTTTCCGATCTACCCACTGTCTCCATCTTCCTCTGCACCTGTTCTTGTTCCTTCTTCGATCCGTTTTACTGCTGATTGGAATGTACTAATGGTGGGAAGATGGGTTTTTACAGTTGGGAACCGCCAAATGTTTCCGCACTTATGTTCCGGACCTTGTGTGTATCAAAGTGACCAAAGCGACCCCTCTGGGGGATAATTGTGGGAACCGGGTTGTAAACCTTGGTGTATCATGTTGTCCTATGGGTAAACTCTGTATAAAAGGAGCGATCCACAGAACCAATTTGAAGCAGTCTCCCCAAGTTGCACGTGTTGTACTTGTCGTGACTTCTGTGTTCCCTGCAGTCAATAAACCTTGAATCTTTGACGCCGAAGGAAGTGTCCCGTGTCTCTGTCATTCGTACGCCGGAACAGGTAACCCACGAAGGTTTCAGGTGTTGTCCCCTGGCACCGCTGGGTGGTAATAAAACCCAGTCCTTCATTACCAATTCACAGATATTTGGGAACTCATGAAAATTGATCACGTTGATGATGGCAAAATCGTGGCATTTGCAAATTCGAGAGTTTACCATCCACTAATTGCATTCTTTACCTTTTTTTGGTTCCTTTTTTTCATTCCTTGAAGTATACTACTTCTTGTGGCCTTGAGCTGGTCATAAGATTTCCTCCTGTCTGTGTAATTTTGTTTTCCCCTTTGGCATGAAACTTTTGCAAATTTGCATTTTCCAAGATTTCGGAGAACAAATAATTGAAGATCTAACCACACTTCTTAATAATTCAAATATGAATTATGGACATCTTGAGTTGCTAGCTCGTGATTTTAAATGGCAGAGATATCTGACATTTTAAATCATTGATGTTCTCATAAACCATTTTTCCATAGGAAAATATCCGAAAAACTACTTAACGAATTTACACCAAGACAAAAAAAAAAGCTTTCTTGAGTGACGTTTTTCTTTCGTTATGTTCATGCCGAGTTTGATGTAAATATATGCAGGTTTCTTTGCTGTAACGGAGGTCAATATTTCCTATGGGACCTTGAGAAGCATGTTTTTTGCTTCCCCTTAACAGTTTTCCCCTGCATGGGTCTGGAAAAACCATAGCCAGTTTCATGAAGCTGAGCAAAAATTATTTTTGCAGATTCGTCAAAAGCTACCGATGTTATTATCATTAACAAATTGCTCCCTGTATGTAAAGTGTTGCCAAACCATAAATACAGAGTTTGCATCATTTACACTGTAATATAATACTTGAAAAAAGCAAAGATTAACGTCGCTTTATAGTTAGGCAATGTGACAAGATTTTAGCTTATGTTAAAAAAATCCCAGAAATTCACTGGAAAACCAAAGGTTAATGTGAAGTGATAGTTAAGTGTTTAAACAACATAACGACTAATGTTTGAAAACAAAAAGAACATTTAAATTCACAAGTTATAGTTTTTTAAACTCACTATAACTTGCCCCATCATGCTCTACTTATGAATTCACCTATTACATTACTCATGACATGTAAAATTACATCATTGATGAAATTTCAAATTACATAATTGATGACATCACTAATGACATCATCCAAGGTAATGCTCCTTAAAAAGGCCTTTAAACCTATACATCATAAATCGTATGTACATCTACGAAATAGAAACAGTGTAGTATTTGAAACAAGTCTGAGTTAGTTAGGCAAAAGTTAGACGGTGCACAATTTAGCACAGTGAAAAGTAAGCAACACTTCCTTTAAATAAGGTGGAGAATGAGCACACCTAGTGTGAGTTTTAAATAAGTTATGGGTTAATTCAAAGGCCTGTTTCCAATATATGTACAAAAAACTAAAGCTTCTTATTACAATACATTGTTCACCTGTAGATTCCTGTGCACATACTAATGTTAAAGATTTCTTTTGTGCCATCAACAATTTCAGCATTAACTGGAGATTTATAAAAGGAAGATATCTATTTCCATACGTTCAAGGAAAGTTCAGACTCATTATACATTGCTGTAACGTGCATAACCTATGGGTTACTCACAGACAGTTCAAGGGCCAGCATGATTGTAAGCATTATTAAAATAGTGGATGTACTAAGAAGGTTTGTCTAAAGGGCCTGGTTGTGCATGCCAAGTAATTCACTAATGTTTAGATGTGAAACTATTCACTAAAAATTCTGTTTCAGATGAGGTATTTAACAGGCACATCTCATTAAGATAATTAATGACCAAACTCTGTTTTTGAACAGTACTCAAGTTTTATTATGTTGCTGATCTTTTTAATGTCTGTTGAGCTATTTTGTTATTCACTCACCTCAACCCCAGTAAAAAAAGAGCATAATATCAACTTAATGTGGATGATTTAAAAATTGTGCTCCATATTCGGCTTGTTCTGTTTCTTGCAAAACCTATGCTCATTAGTACTACACAGGTTCAGAAAATTGGGTCTACCTGTACTTTTCATAATACCTTCCAGTATCTAAAGCTTATAGTAAACTGTCAAAGCTGTTTGATGGATGTCATCAGTGATAACTTAACAATTTAGAGTGAAGTAATATGTGAAGTTATGAGCAGTGCATGGCAGGATGCAAGCTAAAGTTAGCTCTCCTATCTATAACTGGTAAATTTCACTTAGTTTGTGGTCTTTAAGCGTAAGTTTTTGCATTATTTGAACATCTAACTCAAAAGTCAATTTAACTTTCGATTTTTGTAGTAAATTCCCATGACTTTGTTTACATAAAGCAAGATCTTATTACCATTTTGTGGAGTTTTTGGATAAGTTGTACCCAACTCCCCACTGAGCATAACTTTAAGCTGTGCGTAGCAGTGTCTATAGAGGTTGACCTCTGGCCAGGCCCTGCTCCCAACACCCCACTGTGCACCACCTTTAACCAGGCCTGCAGCCGGGCCTTGTGCCCAACCCTTTTTGGGTGGCCAACCTCCCGCTGCACATGGTCTTCAGCCATGTGCTGTCTGAGGTTTGCTGCAGGGCCTGGCCTGTGGCTTTGCCCTGAGCCGAAACCCACACAGGCCCCCAACACCCTGTTGCACACAGCTTGCGGGCAGGTCCTACATTCAACCCCCTGCTAGCAGCCAACCCTCTGTGACCAGCCAACACCTCACAAGCATCCAAAACCCCACAGATTCCCACGTTACATTATTCCCATTTAATTATTTTTAACATTTATTTTTACAGCACCATGATACTCCCACAATACTGGTGCACAAACTTCACCTACTTAGTACCAAAGGACAATGAAAACTTATCTTATCGAAACATGTATAGTCCTGTGGACCATGAGGGTGCTGCTTATGCGGCAGCTCCTGTGGGAGTACCGTTGTACTTCATAGGAGGTTTATTATATCACGGTGGCTACGGCAACAATGGAGACAGACGTGTCTCAGTAGAGCTCCACCAGAGGCTCCCCTGCACGGGCTCTAATATCCGAGTGCAGCCGCCCATGGGGGTTCCTGCTGCGTGAGACCTTAGATCTCTACTGGCCAAGCCCTGATCTGCGGACTTCAATGGAGTGGGCCGCCCTGTATGCGACACCTCTGGCTGGTATAGCCTAAGCGAGCCCGGGGCTTAACTCCGCCCACAGGGCCACAGAATATCACGTGGTTCCAATAATCCGGTGGAGGAGGGCTATCGCCGCCCTCCCCTGCTGCTGTCTACCTGGATGCTGGCCGCTGAGTGACGAGGTGCTGTTGACACTCTTTCGCCATCGCCTGCCTGCCCCCAGCAAACGTGCTTCTTGGATTGGCTGCTGCGGCGCGAGATGGCAGATTGTATGCGCTACCCGGACTACCCATGTTGCCGTTGTCTTCGCGGCGTGATTGGGGCAGGCGGGCTCCCACGAGTAGAGGACAGCTGTGAATGCGGACCCTGCCACCGAGCGTTTGTCTGTCGGCGGGCGGCTGAGTGGGGCCTCGATGCATAGCGCCCCTCCTTGGACTGGCTGTGAATCGTTGGAGCGCATATGAGCAGATGGCGGAAGCGGCCGCCGCCTGCGCTGCTGGCACTACTACGGCGGGATCGGGATGAGAGAGTCCCCGCACATTGAAGGAACATAGGGGCATATTACCAAGCAACAGCGATAATTATCGCTATTGCTTGGTTAGAGACAAAAAATTACCGCTGAGCTGCAGCGATTTTTATCGCAGATAAACCTTGGTATTATCAAGGTTTATCGCAAATGCGATAAAAATCGGCCGCAATGCATGAATATCGCTGAAAAGTCAGCGATATTCATGCATTACAGAGCTAATGCTCTTAGCCATGTTATCCACCTCCCATTGGATAACATGGCTAAGAACTGCTCAGGGCAGGTGTTAGCTTTTGGAGATATTCGCGCTTAGCGCGAATATCTCCATAAGTTGGTAATAGGAGATAGCGATGTTAGCGACTGTTTCCAGTCGCTAACATCTTGGCACGCCCACTTTGCATGTCATTAGTGATAAATATCACTGACATGCAAAGTGGGGCCCAAGATGGTCGCTATCTCCTACTAGCTGTCGCTAACAGGTGTTAGCGACAGCTAGGTAATAGGGAGATAATTTTATCTCCCGCTTTCTTGGCTTTTAAAGCCAAAAAAGCGGAGATAATCCCCCTTGATAATATGCCCCATATGCCTCCCTGTTCTATTGCCATCACAGGGGCACATCACTGCTGGGCGACGAGGCACGGCTGGGACCCCCTGCTGCAGCACCCACACACTGCCCTGAATGTATCCTTTGGTCCAAATGCTGGTCATCCCTAAGCTGCTAAAAAATCATTGAGCACTGTCATTACCCAGATCGCAGACGCCCTCACAGCATGATTGACTGAGGTGAGCTCCCACCGAGTGGCTGTTTGCTGCAGGACATGGATCCCTTCATGAGACGCCGCTGACCCATCTGATCGGTACAAAAGGGGGTGGTGATGGACGGAGCATCTGAATCAATCAAACACTCACACCCAGTCAAAAGATCTGGGTTTAATCCATCACCGTTCTTTAGCCCACTCTGCCACCCCAGTTCAGACCCATCTGATGTCACTTGCGACACTGCTGGTTGCGGCGTGGGCGTGCTGAGGTGTACTCATGGCTGAGTGCTGAGGAGCACGCTGATGTTACCCCCTGAGTGAGCTGAGTGGCACCAAACTAGAAGAAGACGACCCTACCCCACCGACAGCTGAAAGCAATGACACTAGCGATCCCCTTGGGCTGGTGCTGCATGGATGTTAATCCGCCACCTTGTTGCATGGCGCCCCACAGTTTCTAGTTCTAGTGGTGCAGATGCACATATTGGTGCCCTGGCAAGCACTGGACCACTGACGCAGGTGCGTTTCTGTCTTGGTGTGCCGCACTTGACCATCTCCATGCAGATTGCCTGAATAGTCGCCGGAGGCGGGTTTGTCGCACTGCTTGCACCGTCCGCACCTGGCCCTTCACTGAGGAGTGGACATGCACAACTGCCTGATGAGCACTACATAGCTGTGAGGTGCGGATAGCGGATGTCTCACGGAGGGGATGTCTATGTGGGAGCCCTGTTACTGCAAGTTAGGGCTGTGAGGCGACTGCTACCTGCAGCTCACTAACATCGACGTGAGCCACGCTGAGAGGCGCGTAACCTGGAGGCATTGCATAGAGGTCCTGTCCTGCACGGAGCAACGCAGTTGTGTGCCCTCTGCAAATGTCGGGTGGCACCTGAGCACGAACCGGGACGGGATGAACTCAGGCCCCACCACTGATGCCCAAACCTAAATCAGACAAAATGTCGAAACCGGGATATGCCGATCAAACCGAAAAACAAATTGGATGCGGTGCTTGCCACGATGGAACGGCTGGAGGAGACAGTTACCCAGTCCCACACCGCTCTGGAATCTAAAATCGATAAGGTGGCCATTAACCTCATGCACCTGCACGCAGACCACCGAAAACTAACAGACCGCACCACTATGCTGCAAACCGCACTTGCTGATATCAAACCGCAGGTGACCCAGACGGACAAACATGTACATGATTTGCTAAACCGGGTGGAGCTCCTAGAGGACCGGGCTGAGGATGCTGAAGGGCGCGCACAGAGGAATAATGTGCGCATAGTGGGCGTGCCGGAACGCTGGGAAGGGAGAGACCCCGCTTTGCACATGGAAAACTGGCTCAGAAATCTGCTGCCGAAGGGAACTCTCTCACCTCACTTTGTCATTGAACGTGCACATAGAGTTCCTGTGAGACCTCCTCCCACAGGTTCGAACCCGAGGACCATGCTCCTCCGTCTCCTCAATCAACGAGACCGAGACTCAATTTTACAGGAAACCAGGAAGTTGCAGGATATCCACATAGATAACCATAAAATAATGTTTTTCCCGGACCATATCAACCAGGTGCAGAGGCAGAGATTCTCCTTTATGGCAGTAAAAAAAGCCTTCGACAAAACAACCTGAAATACTCACTGCTTTTTCCAGCGTGCTTGCGGGTGGCTGCCAGTGATAAAACTCATTTCTTTGCCATGCCGGAGGAGGCAGAGAACTGGCTGGACACCTTCGCTGCTGCGGGACCCCGCGACGTTGCTGCGACTTCGACCCTACCGAAGCTGAGAGGCCCCTGCCGCGGACGCCGGAGAGACTGTAGATTGTTGGAGGTACGGACGCCGCCTTCCCCAGCTGTAGGTCCGGACTCAGATCCGATCCTCAGTGGACAACGAGATGCCCTGCAGGCGATGGTGGAAATCAGCGGCTCTCTGGTGGCTGAGGACGCATCCATCTCTAGCCAACGTGACCTCTCCAGTGATGACAAGCAAATGTATGGCCTGCAAAACTCACAGGCCTGAACTGGCCGGCCAGATGTCACTCCACAGACAGCTGACATGATAATATAAACATTGCAAGACCCTATCCTTGATTGGACTGCGAGCTGAGGTATTGTGGTTGGCATGTGGGGGGTATGCAGCCGTTGACGTTATAGACCTATGTAATGGACGCTACTGTGATTCTGCATGTTCATGTGAGGTGGTGGGTGATGTCATGATATGGGGGAGGGGTGGGACTTATATATATATATATATATATATACATACATTGCGACCTGGGCCTCATAACCGTCAAATGTTTAATAACCAAGAGGTGGAAACACAAGGACCCCCGGAGATGCCTCACTGGCTAAGGTCCCTAGGGATCTGGGCACAGGCAGAGAGCACTATTTTACACAGGGAAGAAACAGCAGGGTTACGTAAGTATCCCATTGCACACGCCTGGAATGACTTCTTAAAGCCCTTACACACTCTAATGATGCACCACACGCATCCCCCACACAACAAACAGAGGATGATGCCTAGCATGTCGTTTGGGTGCTTCGGACACGCTGCCTAGCATGGCTGCTCAGCCATCGCTGTCGGGAGTGGCATGACCCCACATTCCATTGTAGCACTTTTTAAACACGATTACATATATAAAATGCCCCGGTATTCCTATGATTAAATGCAGTACAAGAAAAGCAGCTCACGTCCACTACAAACCCACAAGCCTAGACATGACTGCACTCGAAAGGCACCAACTATGCCAGATACACACTTCTCTCAATATTGGATATTTCCCTTTTTCTTTTGATTTTATTTTGTTTACGTTTGTTGTGGTTACAATGTTCAAAATATGGATATCTCGCAGGCAGTTGTGTCGCTTACCCCTTTCCGCCCGAGCAATTTTGAGTTTTGTGATTTTCCAAGTGGAGCCGTGTATGGGTGGTGCACTGCTGTTTCTATTGATATACCTGCATACTGAAGACCATTGTTGGGATGAGATGTGCATGAAAGATATGACAGTACAAGAAAGCCAAAATGGAAGGTGCACTCAAATGAAGTCAATGGAGAAAAGTAATTTATAAATAACTTCTTCTTTATTCAGAGTATTCTGTAAGCAAAGGCACAGCCAACGCGTTTCGTTCCCTTTTTTGCCTTGGGAACTTCGTCAGGGCAAACTAATAATAACTGGAATCGTAAACCGACACAGTATATGAACCGGGGTAAGGACGTTCTGGCTTGACCAACGAAAGTCTCCTTGGCTTGGATTGTGACAGCCCTAGTTGAAATATATTGCAAGTTCCAGTCAGTGTGGTGCATTCGTTTGCTATCCAAGCGCTGGTTATAGTGCGGCAATCGTGTAGTGATAAACCCCCGATTCATTTTCCCGGTATTTTAGAAGCTATAGGTCAAATGGTGACCTAGACCGAACATAGAAAGAGAGTGCCGCACCTGTGATAAGGTCACGGCTTCAGTAATCTTCATTGGGAAGGGCGTCCAGCTCTTCAATTAGAGGTGATGATATAAGTGGACTGTTGAAGCCTATGCTAATCCGTAATTGCATGTTGCTTACCAAGATGCCACTGAATACCAAGACATAATTGTAAACTATATAGATTTTAAACTGTGTGAACAATGGCATTGTAACACTGATCCTGCTTTACAGAGCGACCTGCACCCATGTTTGGTTTGTATGGAATAAGAAAAAGATAAAATGTAATAAAGATACCCCCCCCCCAAAAAAATAAGGTCTATTAATCACTGTTCTTATTGCAGTACCCTGCTACCTGTGGCACAAACATGTTTTTTTGGAGCTGGGTGGGGGAACTCTGGGTCCCACCCCAAAATGCCAGGGGTTTAGGGTATCTTTACCATAGCCCATGTGACTTTTTTCAACTTCAGGTTGACTGTAATGAAGGCTGCAACACTTCTGTTGAAGTTGTGGCCAGCCTATCGGCTCGCTCGGTCCGGTGGGACAGGTACTGATTCTGTAGGCCTGGGATGACCGACAGGGACAAAACGTCTCCCTCTGCCAAACAGATCACTCTATTTGTTCAATTGATTGTACTATGTGAGTACTTTGGAAAAAACTATTCAGACACACCTATTTTTTTAACCCTTTCAAGCACACACAAAGTAACCTCTTTAAATGTTAATTTCTCAAAAAGCATGCTCTCTGAGTAAAGTTCTAACATTCTTCCAAAAATTGATGTTATTCTGTTCCGCCATTCTTTTCTGTATCACCTCCCCAGATTTCAGATTGGAATCAACTCGTAGAATTATGTTTTAGGACCAGATACCCCCTTTTTCACAGCCCCCATTTGATGGATCATACCAAAACTTTCCTTGAAGAAGCTGAGGTGGATGAACTTTTTTGCGATAATTTTCAGGCAGATTTGGCAAATGGCACAGAAAATATTAGTGGAACAAAAAAACGTTCTTCCATGGCCTAACTATAGCAACATATAAGTATTTGTTTTCAAGTTCACTGGAAGAAAAACAACAAAGTCAGTTTTGAAATAAGGTAAAAACTCATGACGTTACATTTCATCACTGATGATATATCAAAGGACTCCATTGATGACCACATACACTCATTATGACACCATCCTTTGGTGTTAAGTTGATATATAACAAGTGATGTCATGTATATCATTCGTATTCCATATGTTACATCATAAACTAGGTCAGGAGCAATAAATTAGGAATGTGAATTCAGATTTTTCACACCAGGGGTCGTATTAACATAGGGTGCACTTTCCTTGTTTGTGCCACAGTGCGCCTTTCAAAAGTTGCACTGGGTGCAAACAGGGAAGTGCTCCATATTATGCTGAATGTGCTGTACTCAGGGCAGCCATGAATAAACACCTGCTCTGGGGCAACGCATTCAAGTGACATATGGGGCAGCTGTTTAAAAGCTGCTCCATGTCACAGTGCAGACGGCAACCCATCTGCACTTTCAAGATGGGTATCAAAGATCTCCCTGCAGGCGGGTGCAGTGAATGACTGTACCCACCTGAAAGGGGGGGTCTTTGTGTGTCCATGTGTCCATGTGTCCTCTAACCTGGAAATGTGCTCAGGTCAGAGCTCTTTTAAAAAAAAAAAAACTTAGACTCCTCTAACCTGGCCAATTTCAGACCCATCTCCCTGCTCCCCTGGCTGAGTAAGTTGGTTGAGAAGCATATCAACTCCACTCTAGTCCAATACCTGGAATCAAACAATCTCCTTCATGAGTCTCAGACAGGGTTTCGCCCAAAGTATGGGACAGAGACTGCCTTATTGGCAGTGACGGAAGAAGCAAGGAGATTAGTAGAGCAGGGTGGTTCGGCAGCAATTATTTTGCTGGATCTCAGTGCCGCTTTCGACACTGTTGATCATACCATTCTGCTGGAGCGTGTAAAGAATCTGGGAGTGAGGCATTTGGCTTTGGCCTGGCTTAACTCCTGTTTGGAGGACTATTCCTTCCAGGTCATTGAGGATACGGCATCATCTAGTCCTTGGCCTCTTAGATGTGGGGTTCCACAGGGTTCTTCCCTGAGCACCACGCTATTTAACACCTATTTGGCCCCATTAGCTGAGATAGTACTTCAGTTCGGCATCCAAATTACCACCTACGCAGATGATACCCAACTGGTGGTATCACTAAACCACCCGGAAGGTTCATCTGGCGCTCTGGGCAATTGCCTAGAGGCGGTTGCCGAATGGATGGAACTATCTCACCTTAAACTAAATGGGGATAAGACAGAGCTAATGTTTCTGGGTAAATCATCTCCACCCCCTGCGATACTCTCCTGGCCGATCTGTCTGGGCAATCCTCAAACAGCAGATCAAGAGCCTTGGCATTTGGCTGGACAGCTCGCTCTGTTTCAGCCTTCAGCCTTCAAGCTACTAAGCTCTCAGCCACCTGTTTTGGCCTGATGAGGATGTTACTGAAAATATTGCCTCTACTTCCCTTTCAGGCCCGCAGGATAACGGTGCAAGCCCTCATTCTATTGCGGCTAGATTATGGGAATGCCCTATATCTGGGTGCTCCCTTGGCTACTATCAAAAAACTCCAAGTAACCCAGAATTGTGCAGCCCGCCTACTCCTCCAGATCCCACGGAGGCAGTCAGCGCGTTCTGCGCTGAAGACACTTCACTGGCTCCCTGTTCAATCAAGAAAACGTTTTAAGGCAATGTGTCTAGCCCATAGAGCTATCCGGAAAATCAGTCCTGCAGTTATCCATCCTATGGTGGTCCCCTATTTACCCTCCAGGAGTCTTCGCTCTAGCAATGCCTTTCTCGCAGATCCAGATGGGTCGGTCGCTCCTTCTCATTGAATGCTTCCAGTTCTTGGAACTCTCTTCCCCCTACTCTCCGTAGGGAACCCAAACTGCAAATCTTTCGTAGACTGCTTAAAACTCACCTCTTTAGCGCTACATAACAACCCTGTTTTACATTTTCCTCTCTGATCACAGTGCTACGAGGCCTTAGGGTAGCTTTGCGCTATATAAACTCTATTTCATTCATTCATTCATGCCACGGCAATCCTCCCTTAGGAGGGCTGCCATCAGGATGCCAACTGATATTGCACACTTCCAGTGCACTTCCTGACAGCTTTTGTTTGCCCTTTTGCCTGCGTTCATAATATGGCACGGGTGAAGAGGCACGGAGATTCCATAGAAAAAACGCTCTCAAGATAGCACTAGTGCTACATATGCGCCAGCACTATCAGTATTACAGTAGGAGTCTCACAAGCATCTGCGACCCCTTCTGTAATACCAAAGTTGCCCGGAGGCGGAAAAAGTTATTTTTCACTCAGCAATCCATTACTTGCTAATTTCAGAGGTTTTTTCAATTTTCTTTAGTAACCATAACCTCTCTTTAAGTGCTTGCTAAGGGAAGCAATCCTTAGAAAATATCTGAAACCCAAAACCTGGCCAAGTGTTTAATATGCATCATAGGAGATTCATCAGTGTACAATTAATCTTCATCCTTTAGTTTCAAGATACAGTAAATTCAAACTTTTTGTAATCAAAGGTACAGATGAAGCAGAACCTGTAGTTATTAATGGGCCACAACGTTCAGTTCCAGAGTGAAGGGGTGTTGCTGTGTGACCATGGGTGGTAACAAGCTCATGACAGTAAAATCATAAAGTACTTTATGTGATGGGAAAAGAGAGGACCCGCTAATATTGAAGTAGTGATAGGGATTTCTACAGTGACAAAACATATTTTCATGTTGATAAAAAATGTACTTTACATTGGTACATCATTTACTTCAATCAAGCACGGGGAGGGGACCTGCCCACAGTGATTTTAGTAAATGGCCTCGAAGAGGTCCTTTATATTATAAAAATTGCCCTGAACCCAAGCAAACCATATAACAATTGGATATTATCAAAATTTATTTTTTTATTTTTGAATTCATTTTCATTGTGAATGGATATAAATAGTTTAGCATCATGATAAATAAATAAACACCTTAGCAACAATTAAACAGTGGTTCTGACTCCATACTTGCATACCGTTAACACTCATACAAAAAACATTCACACATCATACAACACTAGGCAGAGATGATCTTAGATGACATGGGGACCGATGATCAGATGTCCGGGTTGGTTCAGTGGGTTCCTAAATAGGAACAAACGCCAACGCGCGTTTCGGTGTGTGGCCCCGTCCGGGGCTACACCTTCATCAGGGCAAAGTGGGGTGAGGAGGGAGGAACCACAAGTGTACAAGAATTCTGTATAAGAAAACCTATTAAAACAGATATTTTAGAAAGCATACTTGCATGGGTTCAAGGCACAATAAGGCAAAAAAATACTTAGATACTCATAAAGATAATGACAAGCAGTTTGTCCAGTCTTGACTAGGCCCACAGACAACAATTAAACAGAGAGAGCAACACATAAATATGTAGACATCTCAGATAAGAGAAAAACACTTTAACGCATAAATAGGAATATCAACAGGGGGCACCTGCAAAAAATGGGTACAGAATGTAGTCAGCCAGGAATGACAGTAGTGCTGTATTAGATTTTACCTATTGATGGCGAATGAGGCTGGCGTCTGATTAAAGAAGTAGATAATAATTCGCTAGTACCAGGATGTAATCGCGTCGCCTTAGGGAGTATCTATAGCGATAAGGGATAAGTAAAGCTAAAAGTGGATATGGGGGTTTCCCCCTCGTACGCTTTTGATTTTGGATCAAAGGGAGGATCCCTTGTGGGTAAAACTGTTTATCATACCTGTAATTGGTGGAATCCTGTCCCCAGATGTGCGTAGGGATATCGGCACCAAGGAGGGAGACACAAGGATGGATAAAATGGGTCCCTGAGGTGGAAGAAAAAGCACATCAGAATACTTGTCTTACAGGGGGATAGTCCTGCCTAAGGGGAGAAAAGCAAGGTAAAGAATCGCAGTTTTTGAGGGTATACCTTTAGATCGTGGGGGAGATACCATAGATGAATTTAGGTAAATGCTGACATCGTCTGCTACTGGTGCGCGATAAATAAACCTAAAACGGAGGAAACGGCGGCTTAATTAAGCACAGACTACAGGTATAGTCCTGACTCGGCATAGAAGCACAGAGTGACAACATAAAATGTTATTCCGGGTGTACCTTTAAATGGTGGTGTAAATGCCACGGAAGGATTCTGATCAGTGCTGGAACCGCCGGCTGGGGGTGTATATTGGGCTAACCTGCAACGAAAAAGAGGGGCGGTTGAATGAAGGCTGGGCTGCCTGAAGCGCCGACTGAATACAAACGCCAAGCCGGCTGACTTCCTAACTTTTGCCAAGTAAATTATCAGACACCATGACAAATGGGTAGAATTCCTACCAAAGAGGGTGTCCTTGGTTGATGAGTTAGTTCCACAATAGGATTATTTTCAGGCTTTGTAAAGTCCCTCATGGACGGAACCTAGAGGGCAGTAAACGCGTATCACCAAAATGCATGAAACGTGCAGATAGATAATTACAGGCATGATCTGCGACTGCTCGATTTAGTCAGCAGAATTAAAATACCTGATGCATCAGCGGGGGGCAGTCTCCAGTCGGCGGTCCGGATAGCTCGCACGAGGACAGGCAGTAAGCACAGAGGCTGATAGGGACCCGTCTATATATACACCAAACGGGAACCGTAGTTGGATTCAGGTGTGGAGGCGCGGGAATCCTAGCGTCTGTGCAACATCGACGACGGGTTAAAAGAATTCTAATCCCTACATCAAAATAGCGGCGGCCATCTTATAATGGGGACCCGTCATTAACACACGAAGGGAGAGGTGGGATCTCACTGTGAGTAATAGGACGGTCATCCAGGGACACGATAGTCAGGCAAAGGATGTTAATTCTAGGGAAATCCAGCCTTTAAGATAAAAAGGCGGTCAATAGGTGTGGACGCGTCATGAATTGCTATGGGTAGTAGCGGTGGTGTACTTAACCACCCCTATATATGAAAATAAGGGCCCCCTGCGATATGTTAGTCATAGGTGGACAAGGGAGGAGTTAAAAACGGGGGGAGAGAATAAAGGGGGTAAAAAAACTGGGGATTTTTGGAACTGAAAAACGATTAGCAGATCAGGGGAGTACATTAGGGAAAAAGGGGCACAACATGCTGTTGAGGAAAAAGATCCAAAAGACCTCACGTTTTTTTCTCAGCGATGTGGGATCCGTGCCTGCCTATGGTGTTTTGCATATGTTGGTGAAACAGGGAGGGAGATCAGGTTGCGCATCGGAGAGCACAAATCAAACATCCGTACTGGCAAAAGAGGAGCTCCTCTAGTTGAGCATTGGATGTCTAAGGGGCATTCCGAAATCGACCTCAGATGGTCCATATTGGAAAAGATTCAAACCCCGGCAGGCACGGATCTCACATCGCTGAGAAAAAAACGTGAGGTCTTTTGGATCTTTTTCCTCAACAGCATGGATAAGGGCCTTAATGAGGAATGCCCATGGGCGAATGCCCTATTGTAAATTTCGGAAATGTTGTGCCCCTTTTTCCCTAATGTACTCCCCTGATCTGCTAATCGTTTTTCAGTTCCAAAAATCCCCAGTTTTTTTACCCCCTTTATTCTCTCCCCCCGTTTTTAACTCCTCCCTTGTCCACCTATGACTAACATATCGCAGGGGGCCCTTATTTTCATATATAGGGGTGGTTAAGTACACCACCGCTACTACCCATAGCAATTCATGACACGTCCACACCTATTGACCGCCTTTTTATCTTAAAGGCTGGATTCCCCTAGAATTAACATCCTTTGCCTGACTATCGTGTCCCTGGATGACCGTCCTATTACTCACAGTGAGATCCCACCTCTCCCTTCGTGTGTTAATGACGGGTCCCCATTATAAGATGGCCGCCGCTATTTTGATGTAGGGATTAGAATTCTTTTAACCCGTCGTCGATGTTGCACAGACGCTAGGATTCCCGCGCCTCCACACCTGAATCCAACTACGGTTCCCGTTTGGTGTATATATAGACGGGTCCCTATCAGCCTCTGTGCTTACTGCCTGTCCTCGTGCGAGCTATCCGGACCGCCGACTGGAGACTGCCCCCCGCTGATGCATCAGGTATTTTAATTCTGCTGACTAAATCGAGCAGTCGCAGATCATGCCTGTAATTATCTATCTGCACGTTTCATGCATTTTGGTGATACGCGTTTACTGCCCTCTAGGTTCCGTCCATGAGGGACTTTACAAAGCCTGAAAATAATCCTATTGTGGAACTAACTCATCAACCAAGGACACCCTCTTTGGTAGGAATTCTACCCATTTGTCATGGTGTCTGATAATTTACTTGGCAAAAGTTAGGAAGTCAGCCGGCTTGGCGTTTGTATTCAGTCGGCGCTTCAGGCAGCCCAGCCTTCATTCAACCGCCCCTCTTTTTCGTTGCAGGTTAGCCCAATATACACCCCCAGCCGGCGGTTCCAGCACTGATCAGAATCCTTCCGTGGCATTTACACCACCATTTAAAGGTACACCCGGAATAACATTTTATGTTGTCACTCTGTGCTTCTATGCCGAGTCAGGACTATACCTGTAGTCTGTGCTTAATTAAGCCGCCGTTTCCTCCGTTTTAGGTTTATTTATCGCGCACCAGTAGCAGACGATGTCAGCATTTACCTAAATTCATCTATGGTATCTCCCCCACGATCTAAAGGTATACCCTCAAAAACTGCGATTCTTTACCTTGCTTTTCTCCCCTTAGGCAGGACTATCCCCCTGTAAGACAAGTATTCTGATGTGCTTTTTCTTCCACCTCAGGGACCCATTTTATCCATCCTTGTGTCTCCCTCCTTGGTGCTGATATCCCTACGCACATCTGGGGACAGGATTCCACCAATTACAGGTATGATAAACAGTTTTACCCACAAGGGATCCTCCCTTTGATCCAAAATCAAAAGCGTACGAGGGGGAAACCCCCATATCCACTTTTAGCTTTACTTATCCCTTATCGCTATAGATACTCCCTAAGGCGACGCGATTACATCCTGGTACTAGCGAATTATTATCTACTTCTTTAATCAGACGCCAGCCTCATTCGCCATCAATAGGTAAAATCTAATACAGCACTACTGTCATTCCTGGCTGACTACATTCTGTACCCATTTTTTGCAGGTGCCCCCTGTTGATATTCCTATTTATGCGTTAAAGTGTTTTTCTCTTATCTGAGATGTCTACATATTTATGTGTTGCTCTCTCTGTTTAATTGTTGTCTGTGGGCCTAGTCAAGACTGGACAAACTGCTTGTCATTATCTTTATGAGTATCTAAGTATTTTTTTGCCTTATTGTGCCTTGAACCCATGCAAGTATGCTTTCTAAAATATATGTTTTTAATATGTTTTCTTATACAGAATTCTTGTACACTTGTGGTTCCTCCCTCCTCACCCCACTTTGCCCTGATGAAGGTGTAGCCCCGGACAGGGCCACACACCGAAACGCGCGTTGGCGTTTGTTCCTATTTAGAAACCCACTGAACCAACCCGGACATCTGATCATCGGTCCCCATGTCATCTAAGATCATCTCTGCCTAGTGTTGTATGATGTGTGAATGTTTTTTGTATGAGTGTTAACGGTATGCAAGTATGGAGTCAGAACCACTGTTTAATTGTTGCTAAGGTGTTTATTTATTTATCATGATGCTAAACTATTTATATCCATTCACAATGAAAATGAATTCAAAAATAAAAAAATAAATTTTGATAATATCCAATTGTTATATGGTTTGCTTGGGTTCAGGGCAATTTTTATAATATAAAGGACCTCTTCGAGGCCATTTACTAAAATCACTGTGGGCAGGTCCCCTCCCCGTGCTTGATTGTTGCTTTCCCCGTCGACCTGCCTAAATTGATGTGGGGTCCCCCTCCGATTTGAAGATACATCATTTACTTCCTCTGAATTTAAAGTTCTATATTTTTGACATTGCAAATTGGCATACGTTAAGCCTGGAGAAGTGGGACTGTCCTAGTTTTGCTGGAGGACTCACAGATTTTTTAAGAATTCTACAAAAAGTTCAAAATGTGTTTAAAAATGATTGCCAATTTCCAAGACATCCTTCAGAACACTTCTGCTGTGACAAATTACACGAACACTGTTCCTCAGAGCTATGACTTTGCTGCCCATGCAGTTGTAAAAGAAAATGTCTCCGTGGCCAGAAGGACTGTAAATAAAATGTATCTACAAAAAGACTCTATCTCAATCTCATTTGAGAAAGACATATTCTAGGAAGAGCCAAAAGAACTATGAGGAAATTACAATCACATCTTTCTTTCGAATGTCTATAACCAAAGCTGAAATCCAACAAAAGAATAATCTCCAACTCAAATTAGTCGGGATAGTAAAGCAGATAATTGACAACATCCCAGCCTGATAACTCCAAATTAAATAGTTTTGCTTCCTTCTTCTTTAATAAAATCAATAATACTAAACATAAATTCACTATCTTATTCCTGCAACAATATATTCTGTCAGCCACCACCATGAATGCCCCCCGTGGTGTATCTTTTCCCGCCTCTGAGGTAATATTGACAGCTGCTGTATGACATATCAAGTTCTCTGCCCCATCTGCAATCCATTCACTAAAATATATTATGAAACCTTTCTAACACAAAGGGCTCCTCTTCCCAACACCTTTCTTCAGAATGGAACAGTTCTTGAAAGGTTAAAAGCAGGGCACATTAAACCTCTTCTAAAAGAATCATATCCAAACATAGTTGAAAGTTTTAAAACCAGTCTAATTTAAAATATCTTACTTGCGACACACAAATCTGAATTTTGCCTGAGTACAGCACTTAACTTACCGTCTGATAATTGATGGTATACACTGGAACATTTATGAACACCACCCATATGTCCTATTTCTTATTTAGTTATCCTAATGCCAGCATTAAATAGTATGAATTATAAAATGTTCTTGACTACTCTGCAAACAGGATATGCATTAATGATGCTGTAGTTAATTGATTCAATTTGCACCTGTTAGAGCATCCTTACACTGACCTCGTTCTAGCCCCTTTTTGCACACTTTAGGATGCCATTTTGGTACCTATCCTTTTAAATGTTTATATTGAACTCCTCAGAGAACTACTAATTAAACAAAATGTCTATCTTGATCAATCTGCATATGATACTTATTATCACATTTCAAGTTTCTCACCTGAACATATTGTCAACGTAATATCCAGACTTGACTCAATTCAAACATTCATAAAGCAAAGGTACCTGAAACTTCCCTACCTCCACATATCCCTTTCACATTCGCAATCAAAGAAAAGTCCACTAAATAAGCTTGGGCAAAAAAGAGTATGCTATCCAAGTTCTTTTCAGTTAAGGCACTAAATATTTGTAATGCCTTCCTAGCTTGGATCAGGAGCACACGATCATTTGCCACTTTCAAGAGACTATTAAACGATTTTATTTTTTTAGAAAGACCTGAAAGCATGAGCATGAAAAAATTGACCTTCCTTCATACAACATGAACTCCCCTGACTTTAATTCTGTTTCAACTAACACTTGTCATAAATGTGCACTGTTCATGCATGTCTTAAACAAATATATGGTACCCTATTGGTTTTAGTTGCATATATAAACATGATTATGCAAACTAAATATATTTGTCATATTCAAATAATTAAACCAACTACTTACTTTTTGTTCATCAAACTAGTGTGCTAGACTCTTGATTTCTGTACAGAGATGTTACCTATTTGAGCTATACATTTATAAATACAAAATTGTAGGGATGTTGTAGTTAAGAAATATAATTATTTTTAAAACTTAGAAATTCACTAAAAAACATAGGTCACAGGGACATTGTAGTTAGTTTTCAGATTTCACACTCACACCACTATAGAAATTCAGCAGTTATAGTTAAGAGTTATTTGGCATCTCTATTCAGTGATTGAAAGAGGAATGCTGGCCTGTATGTGGGGAGTGGAAAAGATTAAAGCTTATGTCTGGTGAACCAGGTTTCTCTTATGCACTCATCACAAACGTTTACTGTCCAATTTTGGAGTTTCAATTTTCACCAACCATAGTTAGGTTGAACTGATTGAATGTAAAGTTATTAGAGTATCACTTTGATGTGCAATATATTCCAGGGGCAGAAATATTTTGCCTATCTAGTTTGCCATGCTTGGATGATGATTTAGATATGAGAGTAAGTGATCATCAAGATGAAGATTGTTTGGTGACAAGCATTGTGTGAAGTAAGTTCAAGTGTGTCAGTGAAGAATAGTGGAGGAGGGTTAGTGGAGGAGGGTGTTGGATCAGGACATCACTTTGAAAAAAGTTGCAGAACACATTACCAAAAGGATGGCCTAAAGAAAAAACCTTTCTGTTTCATTACAGCTGTACTGTAAGTTACTAACTGAGTTATCCCTGATAACTTGAGGACACACGTGTCCCACCATGTACTATAAGGAATAGGTTATAGCAGTTAAATCATGTTTTTGTTGAAATTTATTTATTGATTTGTCATATTTGCAGTTCGCATGAGGCTATGCATTTGTATCACAATTCAGTTTTAACTCAACAATTTTCCTGAGCAGATTTATAACGCAGCTTGTTTCAATTAAACATCAGACTCTTACTCAACATTGCGATAATGGCTGCTTTGTACTAGTGAATATATGGTGCAACAATTTACAACATAACATTGATATAACCAGGGAAATAACACATTAACCCCTACTGTCAGAGTTGAGACATTAAAACAGTGCATCACGTTAGACATCATATATCACATTTCTATGTTACCTCTCCATTTTCCTACACACAGCGCTTGGTTGTGTGTTACCTGATTGTATGCCACCATCTAGGCCCCAATTCCTCACGTGGAGCCTGCTGCTTGTTGTGCCATTTGGCCTGAGTAAGCGTCAGTGAGGAGCGCTGCAGTTATTGCAGTTAAATGATAAATCATGTGGACAATCTAGGAATGACTCTCAATAAAAAAAGTTGAGCAAAACATATTGGTGGCCGGGCATGGAGAGAGATGTTGAGGTTTTTATTGGCAAGTGTTTGATTTGTCTACAGAATTATAGAAGCCTCAGGAGTGTGACTCATCCCATGGAACAAGTTGAACGTCCTGCGAAAGGTTGTAGTAGAGTGAGTCTGGATTTTATTGGCCCCTTTAGAACATTACCTTTCAACCAGCCTTTTGCCATAGCATTGACTGACCATCCCTCTAAATGGCTGGACGTCAATTTGTGTGTGAAGCCAACAACAAAACAGTTGTTACTTTTTCAGATGATGTATGTTCAAGGGAAGGTTTGCCTTCTGATGTGATAACAGATAATGGGGTACAGTTTGTTTCAGATGACATGGTGACGTTTTTAATTGATGCTTGTATCAAGCATAAAAGATGTAGTCTGTTCCATCCCCAAAGTAATGGCCAGGTAAAGAGAGCAAATAGACTGGTTTATGAGTGTGTGAGGGGTGCTATTATTAAAGGAGGGGTTGTTGTTGGTGTGGTACCTTTCATGTTGTGGTCTTATTGCAATACTCCCCATTGTGTTACGGGGTCTCACCTTTTCAAGCACTGAGGGGAAGGTCTTTTCAGCATTTTCTCAAACCTGCATGGCTGAGTAAGCTATCCAAAACTCATTACAACTTCAGCATTAAACAACACATTGGGGCTATGCGTACTAACATCGAAAAGAGTCAATTTGGGAGCAAACTTAGATATGACGTGTGCAGAAGAACCAAACGAGTTTCCATTGAAAAAGGGGGTCGGGTCTGCATCACGTTAACTTGTGCCAAAGTGATAAGGGCAAAGGGAAGTATGGTGCGCCGTGTCTGATGGAGGAGGTGAAGATGGATGGTATTGTGATAAAGGTAAAAAAATGGACAGTTGTGGAATGTTACTTGTGTGGTAAGGGTTACCCTTCCGATACATTGTCCTGAATATTATCATGCTCATGCAAAGGTAAGTTGGGACTCCAAGATGAAGAGAGTGCAGAGAGAGGTTCCTGGTTGTGTCCCGCGTGGTAAAAGTGAAACTAGTGTTACAGTGAAATTCAAGGATTTTGTTGGGGTTAAGTGCTTATGTATGTGGCACGTATATTTATATCTAGTCATCTGTTTTGGTACTCATGTTGTGATGTTCTGTTGACATATGTGCATTCAACTTTGTTATGCTATTTTCATTTTTATTGCCTTTGTTTTGTTTTTGCTTTTATTTATTTTGTTTTGGCTTTCTTTGAATTGTCATTAAGTGGGAGGTGTGTTGTATTCCATCACTGCATTGTGTCCATGGTCCAGTACCAGTGTTCCTGTACTTCTCAAGCCGAATGGAATCAGAATGGGTGTTTGGATTCTGTAACAGTTGAGGAGGACAGAACACTGACACCGACCATGGATGCTTCTTGCCTTCGTGTATTGCCTACTGTTACTCATCTTCAATAAAGGAGTTTCTTGTCACTTACCTTCGCAGTGTCTCCTTTATACCACTCCCTCCCAATATGCTGGGTAGATTTTTAGTGATGTCTCCCTAGAGCTCATTCCAATGTAAGTCATCTACTGCATACTCTGGAAGAGTGTGCTAGTGGGTTCGAGAAGCGTGTGGGGTGATCGTAGTTGCTTGTAGGAGGATAACATAGAATACCGATTTACACCCTTAGTCTTTCCCACTATATTTACAAATTTCTCAAGAGGGATAAGATATTTCTTCGCCACCTACTTAATCTCGGGGTGCAATACCCAGTGCCCTAGTTGTGTATAACTGTACTGTTCCTGTTCACTTAAGTGGAATTTCTGTTGGTGCACTTTAAAAGATTAGGGACTAGATGTAGGTAATTTGGATTTACCGATTCATAAATACAGAATTTTACTTATTCAGTATTTATGAATCGGTAAATCCAATGTAGATAAAAATTCGGTAAAAAATACCGAATCTGTAGGCTTCGGTATTTGCCGAATCGGTATTTACAGATTTGGTAAATACCGAAAAATTCAAGGGTGGCAGGGTGTCACTTTGACACCCTGTTGCACCACTGATTAGGGCTTGTGTGCCATGTGGCACACATACAGGCCCTAAGGGCCACATGGCACAGGTGTACATGCACAGATTTGCATATACACAGGTATTCGTTATTTACCACCAACTAATAGTAGGTGGTAAATAACGAATCCTTAAAGCCCTGTGGCACTGTTTACAGTGCCACCCACATCTTAAAATGCAGATTCGGTAATTTTACCGAATCAGTAAATTTACTGAATCTGTAAATTTACAGATTCAGTAAATTACTGATTCGGTAAAATTACTAAATCTGCATTTTCTTATGCCCCTACATCTCAGTATCCAAATACCGGTCGGTAACGGCCGAAAATCAGTATTTTCAGCCGTTACCGACCGGTATTTGGATACCTACATCTGGCCCAAAATCTCTTGGGCTCAGAAAAGATCCGAAACTGTGAGGCACTCTCCAGACTTCAACTTGTCAAAGGAGCCTGGGTAGAGTACACAGTTGAAAGCAGAATTGTAATTGGTAGGCAATGGGAAGGAAATGAAAGTGGAGTGCCCCGTAAATTGGTCCCAGGCCTTCCATTGTAGTACGTTAAGGCATGCTAAGATAAAGATTTGGTGGTCTGTTGAGCCGTGGTTTCAATGTTAGATTTATTTATTTATTTATTTTGTGTCATTTATAGAGCGCGCAGCTACCCCAAAGGGGTGTCCCGGCGCTATGTGATTGCGGCTCTCAGGAGGAAATCAGAGATGGCGATTAGCGGCGGAACAGGAGGGTTTTCAGAGCGCGGCGAAATTCTAGTTCAGTCTTGCTCATGCGTAGTTTAAGAGGCAACCTGTTCCATCGCTGAGCCGCACCTAATTCAAAGGTTCTTCCACCAGAACGGGATTTTTTAAATCTCGGAATGACCAATAAGCCTTTGGAATTGGAGCGTAGAGTGCGGGAATTACAGTAGGGACGAAGAATTGATCTGAGGTGGGCAGATCCGTTACCCTGGGTGGAGCGATAGGCGAGTGTCATTGCCTTAAACTCAATTCGTTTGTTCATGGGGAGCCAATGCAAGTCATGAAGGTAGGAGGAGATGGGGTGTCTCCGAGGGAGACCACCTATCAATCGAGCAGCAGCGTTTTGGGCGGTTTGAAGTTTATGACAGAGGCCAGCTGAGAGTCCCAAGTAAAGTCCATTGGCATAGTCCAAATGAGAGATGATCAACGCATGGACTATTGTCTTTCTATGGTCACTTGGAAGATAATTAATCAATTTTTTCAAGATTTTAATCTTAGAAAAACAGGCAGCTACAACTGATTGAACTTGACAGTTCAAGGATAGCTGTTTGTCCCAGCGAACTCCAAGATTCCTAACTGATTCTTTAGGGCTTGGAGCTGGGCTGAGGTCGACCGGCCACCAGATGTTAGAGTCGAGAGGAGACGGTTGGCTAAAAAAAAGCACTTCCGTCTTAGTTGCATTCAGTCTCAGGGAGTTGCGATCCATCCAGTTGGCAATGTCTCGAATGCAGGATTTAAGGGGATCAAAAGTGGTGGTAGTAGGGTTATCAAAAGTAAACAGTAATTGAATGTCATCCGCATAATATGTAGTTTTGATACCAGTTTTAGAGATCATCTCAGCTAACGGAGAAAAATAAACATTGAAAAGTAGGGGGCTTAATGAAGAGCCCTGCGGGACACCCCATTTCAATGGCTTAGGGGAAGACTTAAAAGGGGGAGTGTGTACTAATTGAGTGCGACCTGATAAGAAAGAGCTGATCCATTTGAGCACATTGCCCTGGATTCCAATGGATTTCAAATGATCCAGTAGGATTGGGTGAGAGACGGTGTCGAATGCTGCTGATAAATCCAGCAGCACCAACACCGCTCGAGATCCTCTATCTAGGGCCCAACGTACGGAGTCTGCCATCTCTATGAGGGCAGATTCCGTGCTGTATCCCTTACGGAAACCATGTTGGGAATCGCGGAAAAGATCATGGGTCTCAATGAAATTAGCAATTTGCTGATGTGCAAGCCGTTCAAGTATCTTAGCCGGTGCCGGGAGGAGGGATATTGGCCTGTAATTAACTGGATTACTAGGATCGGAATTGGCTTTTTTTTAAAGTGGGACAAGATAAGCTTGTTTCCATTCTTCTGGGTAATGACCTGTGCTGAGGGAGGTGTTCCATATTGTGTTAAGGTGGGGGTTGAGGAGAGGGGCCAAGGCTTTAAATTGTTTTACTGGCCAAGGATCCACTGGGGATCCAGATCTACATCTTAACAGCTCCTGTAAGGATGCCTCTTGAGATATAATATCAAAATCAGCGAGGATAGGACCAGACGTGGAGATTTCAGTGCAGTTCTCAAGGTGATAGGTATTATCACTGATGGGGAATGAGGCCTGTATCTGAACAATCTTGTCCTCAAAAAAATCGGACAGTTGGGAACAAAGTTCTTGAGAGGTAGGTTGTTGTCGAATTAAAGCCTGAGGGGCGGTGAAGGATCTAACAATAGAGAAAATTTCTTGTGGGGCATTGCTAGCTTTATTAATTCTCTCCGCTAGGAAACCTCTTTTGTGCTTAATAATTTGTTTTCGATAGTCTTTAAGGGCCTTACGGTATACCAGTTTACATTCTGCAGAATACCCAGATCTCCACCTCCTTTCCAGAGCTTTACAAAGTGATTTTTGTTGACGTAATTCGTCAGAGTATCAGGGGGCTGCAGGTTAGGCCCTGAAGGTCTTTATTGATCTGAGGGGGGCTAAAGTATCAATTGCATTAGTAATCCAGGTGTTCAGGTTGTTGATACAAGAGATCATCATCATTCTACCAATGAACACTCTCTATGTGCCACCATTGTTTATTTGAGACATGTATTCATGAATTTGCGAAAACACTTAGCTGAGCTGCCTTATGGTTTAGGGGAGTAATGCTTCACAATGCCTCAAAGTAGTTATGTGAGACAAGCACTAGTACAGCCTCAAAGAGGTATAGGACCCTTGGCAAAATGGTCATTTTTATAGTCTATATTACCCCCAAACCAGGACAGAAAAAGCAACAACAATAGTCAAAGATCTGCTTTTAGAAAGCAAAACAATTGGGGGTAGTTGGCTTTGTAAACGTTTGCTGGGTTTGGTGTGATGTTGACTCCTAGGTATTTGATGGAAGCTTTTGCCCTTTGAAAAGGAGTTTGATGCTTCACCACTGCGATTTCTGCCAGGTTAGCGTTAGGTTAAGTATTTCTGATTTTTCCATATTGATTTTGAAGCCAGAAACCATTTTATATTGGTCAACGTGAGATAGAAAAGTGCTTAGGGAAGTGGCAAGTAAAATTCAGGAAATCAGAATATCATCTGTAAATGAAGTGATTATATGCTCCTGCCCAGCGAAAAAGATGCCCTTTTTTCAAATTGCCTCTAATGTCTGCTGGAAATGGCTGCAGCAGGTGGCTAAGGTTTCATGTGTTTGGTTGGAATAATACTGAATTTGTTATCTTGAATCGTTTACATAATAAATTTAAAAAATGCATCCAAGTCACTAAAAAAATGCAAAGGTTAAAGTGTTGTTATAGTTCTGCGAACATGTTAGTTAAACTGAAATTTAAATGTTAGCTAAACTGAAATTGACTAGTTATTGTCAATTAAAGTAACTATAACTCACACCCTCGCCATGTACAATGTTGTCATCAACTATGTCATTTCACAAATTATCAGAGATGTGATCACTGATGTCATAGAACATGTTATGACAGATGTCAATCAATCAGGACTTTTAAAGCGTTCCTAATCATCCCAGTGGGATATCCAGGTGCTGGTGAGCTGTGTTGGTAAAAGAGCCAGGTCTTGAGCGCCAGCCTGAAGGTGGTCAGCGACAGGGCAGTGCATAGGTGGGAGGGAGTTCCAGGATCTGGTGGTGAGATAGGAGAAAGGGCCTCCTCTGTGTTGGGTGTGGCAGATTTGTGGTGTGTCTGCAAGGACGAGGTGTGCAGAGTGGAGGTTTCTCTTGGGTTGGTGAAAAGTCATATGGTGGCTTAAGTTGTGGGGTGTAGATGTAATATGTGAGGTCATCAGCAGTGCTTAGCGAGGGTGCAGCATATCAGCCTATATAAAGCACACCCATTGGCGTTATCAAAAAGTCACTACAATATTGTATCAATAACCATATTGTAAAGTATTACTTAAATGCACACATGGCATTGCATTCTTATAATTATCACAAAAATATTTGAAAATACTCCCAAAAATATCATTGCGTTTGAGTACTTCTCTAACACTCTCCAGGCAACAAAATGAGGCTTTAGAACCCAACCACAAGGTGTTCCTGCACTCCAACTGAACAGCATGTAGCTTCAGTTCAGAGTGCTTCTAAAATAATTATTCATTCTCCTGGGGTCACGCAGGCAATGACCCAGGAGACTTAGCTTTTTTAAAACTTTCCAGGAGGGGACTGCTTTGCTCCATGCAGCCACCACAACACACTTTTAAAATAGCTAGTCATGCCCTTGCCCTCCGTGGAGCACTTGAACAACTGGTATATTTAAAAACAAAGCCCATGGAGGGTATTAATGGACACTCCTGGAAGGATGCAGTGAATATATAATGAGCAGCTTTGCTGCTTCAAACCTGAAGCGATAAGACCACAACTACTGTAACAAAATATATTTTTGCTATATTCAGGATTCCTGCCGGAGTGTCAACAGCCCCAGCCTATGTTTTTTTAATGGCAGTGCGAGGAGCCCACTCCTGTGCTGCCCTTCCATTTTTCATTTTTTTTCATCCGTGTATGCCCCGGTCCCACCCAGTGCACCCACAACATTGAGAGCCTGTTATGCCACAGGGAGGAACACCATATCCCCATGGCCATGCTGGGCCCCCTGTCAGCACCCATCTGTGTGCCTGCTTGAGCTGGCTCAATTTCTTTGCTCCCCTAAAAAATTAACACATTGGGCCTGGATGAGAGATTCCTCAGGGCCTCGGGGAGGGGAGCTGAATGCTCCCAAAAGATTAACACCTCAGCCTTGGGGATAGGGTCCCAAGGACATTTAAATGGCTTGTGGCCACCCTTCCCACAAAGCAATGAAGCTCCGACTCCCTGGCCCACCCCTGAAGATGCATCTTTTGATAGGGGAGGGAGGTTAGTTTTTTCTATGGTACTATAGCTGTACCACTAAAAAAAAGAAAATTATTGGCCCTGTGGAGAGGACAATGCATAGAGTGTCAGGGTATCCCTATCTGCCGCACTGAGTACTAAAGTGGCTGCCATCTTTATTGATGTGGGGAATCCAATCAGGTCTTATCTTTTGATTTGCCGGACTCGAGCTGCTACCACAGTCAGATTTATACAAACATTTTGAACCTTAATTTCTCAAAAGCTACAGAATGAATTTAAACCAAATCACAAACAGCATCAGCATGTTTTCTAAGTAAAAATCTAGCTGTCTGCCAAATGTGGTTCATTTCCATTCAGCTGTCTTGGCTGTAGTGCTGTTCATATTTTCTCAGTGTCCGCTTGATGGATCTCAAAATTTACAGGAAGGAGCTGAGTTGGCCGAAATTATTTTTTGGGAATGTTTTATGAAGATTCGTCAAATGGAGCCAAAGTTATTTGCCGGCTAAAAAACAATTTCCTATGGACCTGCTATATACTTAGCCCTAACTATAACTACACAGTGGCAAATGTCATTGTATTATTTGAGGGCATAGCTGTTTTCTAAAAACAAAAGTTGACTGTTTTACTGCATCATGATGTAGTGTTCTTTAAAATGGTATGTCTTCAGCACTTTCCTAAATTGGATCAGTGTTTGGGCTGTCCTCATGGATATGGGTATATTTGGGTGCATAGATGGTGAAGACCTGTTGCCTTGTCTTTCCTTTTTAATGTGGAATCCGCAGAGAGTCATTGGCATTGGCGAACTTGTCATCCGCTGTGTCAGTCTTGATTTATTTATTTATTTATTTATTTTGAAAGTTTTATATAGCGCGAACAAGATCTTTGCAGATATCAGAGCGCTTTACAAGATACGGTGGTGATAGAGTAATACAATGTAATAGTTGAGGTAGTTCGGCAGTTACATAGTAGTTACATAGTTACATAGGTAGGTCAAAAAAACATGAGGTAGGTCACAGGTGAGGTAGTGTCGGTACAAGGTGCATAGTCAAACAGTTGTGCCAATAATATAAAGTACAAAAATAAGGAGCATATACTTGCTTAAGCGTGTTTAAAAAAATTTGGAGATAGCGTAAAGGAGGCTTTTAAGATGATGCAGCGGGTTTTGAAAATGGTGCTGGCTGGGAATGGAAGGCAGTCAAGTTCCATCAGGGTGGGGGTGATGTGGTGTATTTCTTCAGGCACTTCATGAGGCATGCTGCAGCATGCAAGAGACCGTTCAGTGGGGCAAATGTGGAGTCGGAGTAGCCCTGGAGTAGGGTGTTGCCACCATACAGAAGCAAGAGTATGGGAGCTTTAATGACAGTTGGGAACTCACTTTCTGGGAGGAATAGTTTCATTTTCTTTAAAAGACAGTGCTGGTACGAGGCCATCTTAGTTTTCAGTGGCATTGTGTCACTTGAAGGTGAAATAGGTGACCAAGATGAATATTAGAAATTTGGCACTGGGTGAAAATTGCAGTTCAAATCTATTTAGGATTGTGTTGCTGAACCAGCTTTTGGCTCATCTTAGTAAACAGCAGACATTCTATTTTGGGGGCAGAGCTTCAGTTGGATAGATAGGAAGAGATTGTGCACAATAGTGCCCAGTGAATCATCTGGGCTACCACTGTACCATAGTCAATAAACCATTACCTGTTTATGATATACAATATTTTTAAGCATAACTCCAGTAAATACAAGAAGCAAGTATAATATATTGTGGGTCATTATTGACTCTATTTGAAATAGGCAGATAATACTATGATTGACAAGGGGTAATTTATTTTTTACTAAAGCTCGTCTCCTTTATTTTGTATTTACTTCGCTATCTTCTTAGCTTACCTGTTTTTATCATGATTTCTAATTAATGGTACTATTATGTCATGGAATCATTTTTTGTTCTCTCTCACTAGCCTTAACTGAGGTTGTAGAGGACAGAGGCGTATGACATTCTTTTCTCAGTTCTTGTATTATCTGTTTATGATCATTGTGGTGGCAATTAATCCTACATTGATTTAATTGATAAAATGAATAATGCAATTTTTTATGAATAAAGGAATGACAGAGTGAACGAATAAACAAATGACAGGAAACCTAAAGATGCACTGTGAATTAAAAAGGTAACCTGGACCAAATATGAATGAATTAGATCACACATAAAGGAAATTCATATTCCTGAATAGATGCTGGAAAGATAGCATGCTTTCTGGAAGCTCAGTGGTTAGAATTAAGACAAGACTCAGAAGAAGAGAATTCCAGATTTTTGAGCTATGATAGGCCGATGCCCGACTCCCACAGTGAAACTACCACATGTTGAGAAGCTTGAAGAGGAAAGCAGTTGAAGAGTGAAGAAGGCAGGGGGTTGATAAAGCCACAAGGGATGAGGTTTTTTAAAAAAGCTGACAACGTTAATAGCTAATTGGTAAACACTCAACCATTTCAAGATGATGCTTTTGTAGACATTAAGACAGAGTAGGTCAAGGAAATGACTAGCCATGAACATCAAGGGATACCAGGAGGAGCGATGCTTCAGTGTTTTAAACAGTCTGAAGTTTTGCCACCTTATATTTGGAGAGCACCATGTATATGGAAATGTTTTTAATCCAATCAAGAAGATGCCACAACCTTTGCCACTGATTTCCACCAATCAGTGACGGGACCAAATGGAATCCCGCCAATCCTTTATAAACAAGACGTGAAAGGTTGGGCAGCAGCTCTCGAACCCCTTTTTTTGGAGATAAGACATTACAACATCCTGCCAAGCTCCTGGAAGGGTTCTATCATTTCTCCATTTTATAAGGCAGGAGACAAGGCTTCCCCTCAAAACTATCGATTGGTGGCCTTAATTGATAATGAGCCAAAGTATTTCGCAGGTATCCTCCTAGATGAGCTGTGGGCATGGGCCACAGAGAGATCCCTAATCCCGGTCAATCAGACAGGCTTTGCCAAATCAGTAGGTACTATGACCAATATTTTGACCATGGGCATGCTCATAGACAAGGCAGAATCGAATAAAATGCCCATCCATTTCTGCTTTATAGACTACAAGGCTGCCTTTGATCACATAAATCGGAACATTTTATGGTCTAAACTGAACGGTTGGGGAATATCGAGACCTCTGTTGGACCTGCTGATCAACCTTCATACAGAGACCTGAGTACAAATAAAGGAGGGGGATGGATCAGTTCTGTCTAGGCGTATACAGACCAACAAGGGCCTGAAACAAGGCTGTGTCCTCGCCCCCACTCTATTCAACCTGTTCTTAGGCGACCTTGTACCGATCCTAAACAGCTGCAACTCTCACGCTCCTAAGCTAGGAGGGCTCCAATTACCTTGTCTACTATATGCAGACGATATAGTCTTAATAAGCCACACAAAGGTAGGGCGTCAAATTCTCCTGAACGCAACACATAGCTACTCAAATGAAAATGAGCTGACAATAAATCTGTAGAAAACCCAGACGATGACCATCAGCAAGAACAAAAGAAAATCAACATCATGGTTCTGGAACAAGACAAGAATCGGTGACACTCCCATATACAAATATTTAGGAGTAAAGATTGATAGCAGCGGGCAGTTCTCCACTCAGAGATCGAGCACACGAGGAAAAGGGCTATCTTTGGCAATTTCACTGAAAACACTAAACAGCAAACTTTCTGGCCCCTCTCTTCTACCACTGGCACAAGTAATCTGCGCTAAACTCCTCCCAACAATCACCTACGGGAGTGAGGTACATAGAGGCAGGGACGCCAAGATCCTCGATAATACAATTACAGCTGCTTACAGAATTATTTTCAGCCTGCCTAAGCAAACCTCACCAGCACAAATCAGGCTAGAATTTGGCATCCAACAACAGCTCCTGGCAAGACAGGGGGCCTATATTTCAGCCTGGGACAAAGTGAGGAAATCCAAGCAAGGAACATTAAACGAGCATCTATGGACGGAGCTAGAGCAACATCCATCCTCACCAGCAGCCAAGTTCCTCACGGGCAGTCTGGCAAACACGGGATTAAAGCAGCTTTGGGACACCCCAGTAAACCATACAACACTTAAAAATCTGGTCAAGAAATCGATCAAACAACTATCGTGGGTTCAAGATAAGGCCGCCCTTTCTAAAAGAACACACGGCTGGATGACCCTGAACTCTTACTCAATGAAAGCACCTCAGAGCTACTTTGGTGTGGGTTACGCCAAATCCGTCAAAATGTGCTTCTTAAAGTATAGGTTGGTCTTGCTACCCTGTATTCAAAACTTCCCACGCTGGCTAAAAACCAAAGCTGGCTCCCTTTGTCGGTTATGCGGCTTAGCGCAAGAGGACATGCTGCACTTGATATGCTCCTGCGAGAAACTGCTGGACGAACGGAAATACCTGTTGAAACACGACTTCAATCGACGAGAGATACGCACACAAAGGAATGCAGTTCTTGCCTGTTTCTCATCCCAGGATCCTCAGTTGAACTGCAGTTTTGTATAATTTATGAAGGCAGTGGAAAAGAAGATGCCAAAAAACTAATCTCTAAGGGTTTCAATATAGCTGACTAAACATTACACCACCCACTGTCATGGCTGACTTCATGAGAAAATGAGGACACCGGGAAATCAAAAATATTTTATGACACAAAACTGCATCAACATTTTTAAAAACTAATCGCACAGGAAGATATCCTGTGCCTAATTAAACCGAGGAACTGTGACTGCGTTACACCGGTTTTTCCGAACATGTAGTTTTAAAAAAAAATCTTTTAATCTGTTTTGTACTGCAATGGTTTTAAGTAACTATGCTAAATAAAATTACTTACTTACTTACATCAGTGACGGGAGGTGGAGAATTTTCCATAAAAATTTATGGCAGAAAATACAGGAAGGAGAAATGCTAGTAATCTGTATTTAGGGACAAGTCTTAATCATCTAAAAAGGAGAGGTACCTCACAGTGGGAGATAGAACAGAATCATACCGATTTAGCATTTCTCACAGAAACCTGGGCTGATGCCTCCTTCGAACCTGATCTCTTAGAGGCGCTCCATGAAGGCTTTAAAATCCTCAGAAAAGACAGAGGAGGGGGCATAGCTCTTATAGCCAGAAATAGTTTTAAAACTTTAAACCAATATTACACAATACTGAGTGTGAAGCCACAAGTTTTAAAGTTGGATTTGATAGCCAGAACCCTTTTAATGACACACTGTACCGACCTCCCAAAACTAAAACCAACTTTCTAAATTCTATTGGTCAACTTCTGGAGAACAAAGCAGAAAAGTCCAATTACTCCATCTTGGGCGACTTCAACTTTCATTTAGAAAATAATGTAGACAGGGAAACCGAAGCCCTCCTAGATCATATGGCCAGTGCAGGATTTAGTCAATTGGTCAAAGGAGCCACACACTCGGCTGGGCACTGTTTAGGTGGATTTTTTGGGATCATCCCAACCTAGTTTGGACCAGAGCACTGCCACTAATCTGGTTGGATCATAAGGTGATCATGTTTGAAATTACCTTGCCACCTAAAAGGCCCCTAAACCCTCAAATAAAGTTAACAATGTTTGACCATGGACTAAAGTAAAGGCTAATGAGCTAAACAATGCATTCACCCATTCCTTACTGTCTGCCCCACATGACCTGGACGAGGCAGTGATAAGCTATCACTCCTGCGTGGACTCTGCATGCCAACAGCTGGCTCCACATACCACTCTGAGATCAGTCATGTAATTTCCGTCAGAACCGTGGTTCAATGACTCTCTGAGAACACATAAACAAAGTTGCATAAGATTAGAAAGGAAATGGAGGTTAGGCAGCGATGCCAAGATCAACATGAAATGCAGACTAGCATATAAAAACCTTATCCTGAAGGCAAAGTCTGCGTACTTCAAGGAAAAAATAGAAGAAGCCAGCCGTAGCCCCAGAACATTATTCTCTACCATTAAAAAACTCTCCAAACTCATACCCAAGATCATGAAAGTAGCCAAAAATTCTGCAATAAGCTAGCAGACTCATTCCAGCAAAAGGTTAAATAGGTCTTATATGCATTCTGGCCCCAATGTTCGTTGCCCCACAAGTATCCAGCTGATAGCTTCGGTCCTCACTCAAATCTAATGGCTCAGTTACACCTATTTTTCCCTCTTTTTCACCCATCACACTAGATCATATCATTAAATTAATCACTCTAGTAAAATCTGGGACTCCCCTCAACCCCGGTCCACCAAAAATTCTTCATTTAGTTCCCGATATATTAGCCTCTTCACTTCTGCCCATCTTTAATCGTATGATTTACTCAGGGCACTTTCCCATGGAATTGAAGAAAGCCTCCATATTGCCACTCCTAAAAAAATCGAATCTGGTACTTGGTCAATCTTTGCAAAGGGCCTTCCACTGCTATGGAACACTTTGCCACGCTTTAAGTAACTTTTGTTCCTTTTGAGCTAAAATCAAGTTTTTTGTTGTTGTAATCTGCAGATTATGTAGCAAATGCAGTAAACTGATTATGTGAAAACGCTGCTGCTGCAGAAACTCATAATTCTAGTGTCCCTGGCTTTAAGAGACTCAATCAATTAATGGCTGGGAAGAAGGCTGGTTTCTTTGACTTTCTGCACTACCACCACACCCTTTGCTTTCAGGCAGAGGCTCCTCAAAGTCAGTATTAACCATTCAGGGTCCGTGTTTTGTGAAAGCGGAGGCCATGGGGTGGCAGGTAGAAGCCCAGCGGGGTTGCATTCAGACACAGAGCCCTAATCCTCTTGAACCCTGGGGCCTCACAGCAATGGTCCAGGAGACCGAAGAAAAGGAGAGTGATTCATAGATATTGTCAAAGAGAAGGCCCAAACTAGGGAGCACTGTATGAAGCCTCATTTTTATGTTTACAAATGGCCAGATACATCTTCTTCAGAGAGATACCCCAAAGAAGGGGACAATATAGGTGTTTTTTTTTGCTGGTACTGCTGCCAATTTTTATTTTTTTATTTATGCATTTTTATATAGCGCAGACTTACCCGAAGGCGTCAGAGCGCTTCACAATAGGAACAGAACTGATACATGAGGAGAACATTACACGTGAACAGATTACAAAAGCAAACGTCAAGTTACATAAGGTGAAGTGACAATTGTGAGCACACAAAATACATGAGGTAGCAAAAGGTGCACAAGAGGAAAAAGTGACAATTGTGCAGGTTACAAGAGACAACAAAGTACAATTAGAGGTATAATACTGCCATATATGCTAGACACTCAGGCACAAGAACAAACGTTACGTAGGCAATGGTGGCACTTGTGCAAGTATCAAAGGCAAACAAAATGTGAGAGGTAGCAAACCGTGTGTGTATGTGCCAATTGTGTAAGTGGCAATGCTGGTTATCATTAAGGAGGCAGATGCAGCAGGACTGGGGCCCAGGGATTTGAGGGGCCCACTGCATCACAGTTATACCTGTCTACCTTTAAAAAAAAGGAGCATCAGAGCTTATTTTCCTTTCAAGCATTTGGACTGAGGTGATGAGCCGTCATGGTGGGGTAGGGGTAAAAGATGCAGAGGAGATAGCCTGCTACTCAGGACTACAGTTATCAATAGTGCATCAGGTGTAGTTACATTGGGGCCAATGAGTATCAGGGGCTCACAACATCCCAATTATGGGGAGCTGTTTGTTTGGGATTAAATATGTTTTGTGTGATGCATTTGCTGTTTTATAAGTCTCATATTTAGTGTAGTTCATAAGATATAGAAAAAGTATCAATGATATCATCTCATAGGCCCTGCTCCCTGCACGCAGCCATGTACCTCAAGCTCACCCAATCCTTGCCATAAAGTTTTGGAGGGAGGCCCGACTTCAAAACATTTTGCTTAGGGGGGGAGGGAGAGGGGGGGGGCTCAGAGTAAAAAAGTTTGAAGACCTCTGGTCTAAACTGTCATTTTATACTCAGACTATTCATACCACCTCCGCATATTTTTTTATTCTGAAAACTCTGAAAAAAGTACTCCTGTTCATCCCTTTTGATCTAAGGAAAACAGTTGTCACTGCATTAATTGCATCTAGGCTGGACTACTGTATGCCGTATTTACCAGTGCAACCAAGCGCAGCATACACAAACTACAGATGACCCTAAATGCTGCAGCAAGAGTCCTGTTTGGCCTTTCCCACTACGACTTGGTCTATAGTGCTCTCACGAAGTTACACTGGTTGCCAATTAGCAAACGTATTCAATTCAAAGCGCTGTGTATAGCTTACAAAGCCAAACATGGCATTGGCCCCAGGCAGCTGACGCAGTACTTTTAATCCTACATTCCAGCCAGACAACTCAGATCGGCAGATACTGGTAATATGATCATTCCCAATGCACACAAAGTAAAATGTAGAGGAAAAAGCTTTGTCTACACCACCACCAAATTTTGGAACTCCCTTCCTATTTCCCTAAAAAAAGAATCTAATCTGCCTAAAATCAGGAAGGCCCTAAAAACCTGGCTATTTTAGTACACTTCTTCCACAGTACCTCTGCCTGTATGCTTGTTTTCAGCGCCTAGATACCTTCGGGTATATGTAGCGCTATATATATCCTTCATTTCATTTCATTTCAGAATTGGAGAGCAAAGCTGTGTCATCTGTGCTGCAGAAACAGTGAACACTGAAGGAATTAATTAATGCACCCAAATGCAAGCTAAAGGAAGCCCACAGACAAGAAGTTGAACACAATAGTAATTTCTTTGATAAATGCTAAATTAGACAACATTCTTGTTAGTTGCATGTTTAAAAAACATACTTCTGACACCACATTTACAAAAAAAAAACTACTGTTAATAAGAGAGCATTTTGTATGTTGTTTAACATATATTAAATTATAAGGCAGAGTTAACATTAGCTAGTAGTCTCAGCAAATATCAAGTGAATAAATCAACACACCACACAAGTTAGTATTTCTTGGTAGTCTATTTGGAGCACAATTAATGCCATTAAATTTAGCATAGCCTTCTGTGGAGAATTTCCTACGAAGATTCATGTTAGTGAATGAGCAGAAAACTTTGAACGATATTAAGTTTACACGAATGCTAAAATATATCTTGACAATAATGTAAATAATCCTGAACAAAAATAAGTCACAGAAAAATTTGCATTTCTTAAACAAATGTGCAGCTTATTTGTTGTCAGAAAGCTTCCATTTTCATCATGTTTAAATGATTAGGCCTCCTATTTTTCCTCCTTTTTATTTCCTTCAAATGAACTATTTGCTTTCTTGAACTGCTAATATATTCCAATATTTAGCTGTAATAGGTGTCATTGTCATAAAATTTGCTGTTTCAAGAAAATATGTATTATTTCTTTATTTTCTCACACCATATGATTTCATCGTATTCGATCAAGTCACCTGCTATGTGTTATGATAAATAAAATGTTTAGTAGAATTAAGGGTTGTTAAAGAACATTTTTCTCATAATCTACCCAAGACATGCTAGATATTAATTTTTCATTTCATAGAGCAGTCCATTGTTAAACAAGGGGACACTGAATAGCTAAAAGAGTAGGTTTGCAAAGGTTCTCATGAGAACCTTCTTAAATGTATCTTTTTCGTAATATACAGTAGCTGCATTCAAATAACTTCATGTCAACATGGTCGTTTACCGTAGGAACCGAGAGGAGAGGCAACGGACCATCGGAAGTTTCTTCTTCAATGACTGGATATGACTTAAGCACCTGCTTTTTCAACATTTGTTTTGTGCCTTTCTATATAGTACCTGTTCCTATTTATAGAGTTATGGCATTCACTGCATTCTATGCACACCTACCCTGCCATGCCCCTTATCACTTTCTTGAATTACTGAATGCTACTACTAATGGTGCTTTTCTAGTTTTCCTTACCTTTCGGGGGGAGACTTTATTTCCATATGCCGAATCATAGCTACTGATGTGTTTAATTTCCTTCTACCTTGGATTGGTGGTTGCTACTGTGAGGGTACTCGTCTGAGTTTCGAGAACTGCTCTTAACGAGGAGTTCGCTCTCTTGCGACTATTAGCTTGATGCTTTGAATCCTTGCTCTTTTCTACAAGGAACTCCTTATGGGTTTCATGTTAGGTTAGGTCCTTTATATTAAGATAGGGACTATTTCCTTTATAGAACACACTGTTATTTTTTATGTTGCCTCTAACCAAATTTTTTCTTTATATTTGTGTAACTGGATATATCTGAGTAATCTGAATAAAAGGCAAAATTATTACTAATCTCTTAATGAGAAATAACACTTTTTAAACTTGACAAAATCTCTCAACATTCACTGAATTCTAAAACTGCTGTACGTTGATGAATTGTGCTCCATTCTAACACGGCAAAGATCTGTTGACCGAGAGATGGAATTGGAGTGGAATTGGAGATCTCTGTTGTAGTTAAAGGATTAAACTGTTTATAAATTTCCACGCTATCATTAGGCATTTGTCCAATCTCTGCAGAGGGTAGAAGCATAATGAATTAATAATTTTACACTTTGTTCAGAAAACCATGTATAATTAATAAGCTCAAATTTTAGAGTATTTAAAACTGACATCCAATAACCTAAGAGGAAGGAGCTAACGTCTCATATCTCTTTAGTTATTTGTAAGTTTTGCTTTCTTGGAAGCTACCAGTGTGGTGGATATATGTTGGTGGAGTATAGTATGATGATTCTGTGATTTGTTTTTTCACTGTCTTTTAGAAGGGCAAATATTACATGATGTTGATTTGTAATTTCCTAATTTATCTCTGTCCAGTTCTGAAAAAGTCTCAAAGAAACTCATCATCCTAATAAAATGCACACAAAAAAATGGATGTATCAAAAGTTAGTCATAAGTATAAAAACATATAGACTGTACAGTGCAGCATTTTAGGAAAATGTGATTTTTTTTCTGTGCACCGAATTGGAGTTTTAACAGTTTTTTGGTCAGGCTTGAAAGTGCAGGTGTCTGATGACATATTACCATGTCTATACCATGTAGAGTGGGCTCGTCCTCTGTTCTCAGGAGCATTTCTTTCTCCCCTCGTTTATTGGCGGTTTGATGTATCATTCCACCTCTGTAACAATGCATGAAGGACTATGTTACACCTCAAAAGTACACTAAAGCAGGTGCTTGTCACACAGAAAGCTTTTTTTTTAACTGCAGTTGTCTTTATTAATATTTTATATAGGACTCGAAAATCAATGAAAGGCTGAATGTGCCACTTTTTCGATGTATGAAGTAAAATGCATTGAAGGTGCAGATATTGTACTGCAAGATTTAAAGTATCCTGTGCCAAATATTGCATTCTTGACACATTGTGCCTGTTTGAGTAAGCCATTCGAAATGAAGCATTTGGATGTATATTTTGATTCCCCTTTTGGTACAGGCCCAGAAACAACTATGTAACATAGTTATCTTAAGTTCTATGAAGTATTTAAGCAATTCACCGGATCACAACAATTACATTTTCCAATATCAAAGTATTAGAAAACAGTTGGACTGAATGTGTTTGATGGCTTTTTCTAATCTGATTCTAAAAGGCTGAGGATAATGCATTTTTTCAATAGCAGTTTGTATTTGCTTCTGCAAGATGTTTGCACTTGGATTACTACTCCCCTAAATGCTCCTATTTCTATTTCTTTATAGGCATTGCAATATCAGACGAACTGGAACAGGTAAGACATCTATTTTTCAGGCAGATTTACAAATAACATACTAGGTGGTCTCCACACAAGACAGAGTGTGGTGAAGAGGGGCTGGTGTCTTTTCCTACATTGTGTAAATATGTTTTCCAGCATAATTGCTATAATACTTTTCTACTATCACAGTGAGTCAGAACCTGGTCTACTTCAGCCCAACGCACAATGGACACTTACTTTTATATTTCCTTTTGAATTTTTTTATCAAATATGTTGTCAGCCACTGTTTTGTGTGTTGGTGTTTTCTATGAAATCAGTAATTGGTGCAGAACAACAATAACTGTTATTCACCATTTTACAAGGGAGAAGTTCCATTTGTACAGTAATTTTACATCCTGATGTTACCGATTCCCTCATATTAAAATTGATTCCAGGCGCAGAATGTACAGACCTCCCTCAATTCTCAAAATGACGGCCTAAGAAATCACCAAGGCCTGACTTCTTGTATGGAGCATAACATCCCCTCATAAAACGCTTGTGTGGAGCCTTTGTGTGTGCAGACAGTGAAGTATTAGTATTGGGACTGAGACGATGATCTGTTTCCAAATCACATGAGGATGAGTCAGTATCGCATGTAATTAGTAAAACCCTCTGTAGAAGCCGGTAGCTGGAGCCACTTTGGCTGCATTCTTGCCACCCTCTGCTCGGTAGCCTAACTATCTCATTATGACTTTTTGACACTGCCAATCCAACAGGCGTCAATACCTGAGTGCATTGGATTGGTTGTACACAGCATGCACCTATACTACACGACTGCAACTTGGATAGCAGACAGAATTCCTTGAACAGAAGTAGCCTTCACCACCAAATGATTTCAAAAGCTAATCAGCAATTTGCTACTCATAAGTTAACCTTTATTTTGCGTATAGAAAACAACCCAGCTACATATCTACTGATGACACAGCTCATAATACTTCCTGTAGTTAACCATCTAGAGGTGTTTGATGATATGAAGCTCATGGAACTCATGGTTCTATTTCAAATATTGTGATACATTTTAGGCTCCATAGCAGTTATACAGGATACACAAGTGCTTCACAGATTAAAATTGTAATAATCATGAAGAGAGCAAATGCTAACATTGTGATCTCCACAAACTTGTTTGAGGAAACCATCCACTTCCTAAATAATTCACACAGATCCTTTTCGTAAGGAAATATGTTGTTAGTGTTCTGACATCTTGTTTGTGATACTAAAGCATGGCAACATTTGTTAGTCACAATCCTAGACCCAGTGGTGTATGGGTGGTCTTTAGGTCTATGAATATAAACTGTATTTAATTCAACCTACGACCCCTTAAGCTACACCTGCAGGCTAGAGGAGCACGGTTAGAGGAACACCTATTACTCCATCTCTTAATCTGGTTCCTTCACTCACCCTCTTTATGATCCCACACTCACTCACTTTCACCCCCACACCACTTACTGGTGATACTCCCCTTTCTTTGCTCTGCTGTCCCTCTTTGCATTACCTTGTGCCTTAGGTGTCGGTAACTAGTGCTTCTTATTGTGAGTGTTGAGGTAGAAGCAAGTGGCTAAGAGGGGGGCCCAGCCCAGCCTTGTCCAGCTGCAGAAGGGCCTGGTTTTGGCCCGGTTTTAAGCCAGGCACTTGCCTGGGTGCGTCACACGCAGGTTGTGAGCCTGCGGAGCCTGGCGCTCGAAACTGTGCTTGGCCGGTCATTGGTTGCCTTCCTTCTGGGCTCATGCTGACAGCTCGAAGCTGTAGTCCCTGTAGGGGCCCATTTTGAGAAGCAAGTATGGCCGGAAAAGGTTGAAGCATGGTTTTCAGCAAGTGAGGAGCTGCGAAAGAGAGACAGAAAGGAAGTGAATAAGAGGAAGAAAGAGAAGGGGGGCAGCTGATAGCGGCAGACTGGAAAAAGTGGACACTTCAACCACTGTTCTTACCTTAATACACCTGCTGGGCTCCTAGGGACTCCCACGCGCAACAGAATCAGGCTGCAGAGTAGGCGAACCAGTCCTTGCCTTGGACGTTCCTGACTCCGCCTCTCTCGAGCTCCAGACGCCAGCACTCCGTGTCTAGTGGGCCCACGCCAAGGCAAATGCAGGGATTCAAAAGTGAAGAAAAAAAACAACAGCATCATTGGTCCATTCTCTCTGGGGCAGGCCAGAAACAGGGTCTTTGTAAGTAGCGCATTCGCGCTATGAATGATTGATGGCCCTGATTGTTACAGACATCTGTGGGCGCCGTGGAAACCACAAACTTTGCGCACACAAGGGCAAATGTCCCAACTTCCTTTTTCCCCCGTAGCCCTTTTGCTGTCCTAGATGGCTGCCTAGTCTTGCGTAATGGAAGAAATAGCCCTGGGTGGAGCCTTCCTTTGTTTTGCCAAATAACCTCTGTTTCGATAGTTTCTTTGTAAATCGGGCCTTGCAGCTCGCTCGCTGAGGAGCAGGCAGCGGTACTGATGAAATGCGTGGGAAGCCCTCCAGCACCAGGGGGATTGCTGACCCACCGAGTCCTCTGACTGGCCACAGAAGAAACAAGTACATACTCTCTCTACCAACTTCTGGCTCTAAAGCCGGCAAAAGTAGAAATAAACGCAGCACCATCTTAGTCATGCTTGAAGAAGTATAGGGGCCTTTATTTGTAGATGAATTAGTGGCATCGCTTTCACCTGGTTCTAAAGCCACTACCTTCAGACGAAGCTGTATTCAGTTTGCAAATATCCAGGCCTCACAGAAGATCATTCGCATCCCTTCATTTCCTTGTTTGCATTTTTTGCAATAGATGTTGCCCCTGTGTCTAGGCTTCATTCATAAAGCGATGTTGCAGAGCGCGTGTTTCGTTCCCAGGAATAAGAATCCACTCCAGTGTGAGTGAAAAACAGGAAAGTGTGCTAAATATAATGTTCCGTGTTTTTATGGAATGGACATTGCTTCAGAGAAACAAAACCAACCGTACCTGTGTTACAGACAGGGTCGGATTGGGATCACAATTTGGCCCGGGCACTGACGAAAAAAGTGGCCCACGTTCAAGGGGTGTGGCATACATTTAAGGGGCGTGGTCTACAGTTAAGGGGCGTGGCCCACATTCAAGGGGCATGCCCTTTCATGAAACACTATTTGGTTACTCTTTGAGGTCTAATTCTGAAGAGAAGAAGGGTCCACACAGCAGGTAGGTGGAACTACAACTTTATTCCACGTCCAGTCACAGCAACTCCCCGGCAGCAACTGCCAAGGAAAGAATCAAACAAGTGTTCCACGCAGGGAACATTCTACAGCAACTGCCAAGGAAAGAATCAAACAAGTGTTCCACGCAGGGAACATTCTACATAGAATGCGAGGAGAGGGAGAAGTCCCAACAAATTTGTAGAGAAATATTTAGTAAATTAAGCCTTTTAAAGCTTACAGAGCAAGTAACATTGGTAAAGACTAGGAGCACTGCAGGTCTGATAACTGAATACTTACATGCAGTCTTAACGCCCTGCACAAGGTCGTTAGATACTCTTTCCCAACCAGCTAATCATCACATAAATCAGAAATCTAGTACAAAGTCAAGGAGAAAGGGTAAGACTGGAATCTCTGGGAACAGAACATGTAATAAAAAAGTAAGAATTCACAAATGAGGAAAAGGCAGTCTGGGGTGTAAAGAATGCTGAAAAAATGTATCTGTACAATCTAGTCATAAATTTATTTCACAGCCAGCAAGTGATGTCTACATACAAAAACACAGTTTTATTCACATCTGTTGCTGCCTTCAAGTCTGGGCCATGAGGAGACTGAGGATTACTCAATTAACCATGAAAATGATATAAAATCTGCAAAAAGGAATTCTAACCTGAACATGCTAGAAAAGTTAATTCTTCTGCACAGAGAAAGAAGTGCCAAGTTTGCAAATTTTGCTTAGGCCTCGAACAAGGCCTAGCATAGAATGAGGCTAAACAGCTCTCTTTTGAGAAATCACATTACACAAAGTCTTAGACACTGAAATCAACACACAAACATGTTGCCACATTCTGGCCTAGGACCTAAAATAGAGTGCAGTCAGACCTACACACTACAAACAAAACCTAACCAAAACTTACTAATTAATATTTTTGGCATACAGAGAAATATGCCCCTTGTCTGCATTTTGGATGAGGCCTTTAAAATAAAGTTACATTATTAACTGGCACACAAATGAATCAGTAAATTGTGCAAAGAAATGGTAAACAAAGTGATTCCTACCGGTTCCTTCTTGCTTCAGAGGAAGTGATCGACTAGCAACACATTGCATTTCTGGGTGCTGGATGTGGCAAGTCAAGTAAACCTTTGAGGAAGACCTACTGCACTGAGTCTAGTGCAGTATTTTCTGGATTCAGTGGGATGACAATTGAGGCACACTCGATGTAGCTTTGAGTACTGCTTTACTCAGCCTACTTTGGTCAGCCCTGTGGAGAGTGGAATGCCAAGGGGATTAGATGGGCCCTCTTGAGTTAGAGCTTGGCAGTGTGGTGCATCTGGTTACAAGAGTAACCAAATAGAAAAGGCAGGGTGAACACTCTGTAGTTCTGTATGGGAGTGTCAGGACTAGGGTGACCAACTGGCATGGGTGCAAATTCAGGATGGGGAGTGTAAAAATTCAGGACAAATGGTTAAAATTCAGAACAAACCTTCTGGACAAAAGGTACGTTTTACAGACCCATCAGAGGAGGTTGCGCATTATTATGTAAGTAAGTAAATAGACCACCATTTAAGCACTAGTCAAAATAAGTTTATATCAGGTTGAACCAATCGTGTACTTCACGTTTTTTCAGTATGCACGCAGCTTTGATCAACTGTGCAGGTCTTTTTGTGATATTTCATATGATAATAATCTATATATATGGTTACAGCACAGGGTTGTCCAGTCTGATATTTTGTTTACAATTCATGGTTCGGAGCAGGCATGTTTGGTGAGAGAAATGGTCGGGAAGATCTGCTTGGATAGTCATTGTGAGATGTAAAGTGGCAAACATAAGATGCCGCTAATCCAGATCCAAACATATTCAACCATTTGCAAACCTATCCATCATGTATTCTTCCATCCATCATTTCACTCATCCTTCCCTCCATCCACCCTTTTACTCATCCACCCATTATCCACCCATTCATCCACTCTTCCACCCATCCATCCATTCACTCATCCATCCATTTACCCTTTCACCCACCCAGCCACCCTTTCACTTACTCATCCATCCACCAAGTCACTCACCCTTAGACACAGTCACCCTTTCAGTCATCCACACATCCATCCTCACTTTTTCTCCCCATCCACCCTTTCACCCAATCCATCTCTTCACTCATCCATCTAGCCATTTGCCCTCTCACCCATCCAGCCATCCTTTCACTTTCTTATCCATCCACCCAGTCACTCATCCTTCCACCTATTCACCCTTTCAGCCATCCATTTTCCCTTTCTCTCTCCATCGACCCTTTCACTTAGCCATCCATCCTTCCATCCATCCACCCAACTATACATCTACTCATCCATCCATCGATTGACCCTATCACTCATCCATCCTTTCAATCATCCATCCATCTTTTCTCTCATCCATCCTTTCACTCCTTCACTCATCTATCCAATCTTTTGCCCATGTACCCTCCCTTTCACTCACTCATCCATCCTTACGGCCACCCTTTCACACATCTGTTCATCTATTCACACTTTCACTTATCAATTAATCAATCCATCCATCATTTCACTCATCCATCTACCCATTCTCTCTCATCATCCATCCATTCACCCTTTCATTCATCCATACACCCTTTCACTGATCCATCCAGCCATCCCTTCACTTACTCTCTCACCCATCTTTTCACAATAATTGTGAGCTGAGCCTTTGTACGCAGAGTTGCAGACAGAAGAGACTCATCAGGAACTCACCCCTCGCTGTAGTTCCTAAAGCAAAGGGAGGCGTTCAAGATGCCCCTGCACATAGTCAATCTGAAACCTTGGAAGTCATGCATGATGCACAGTGCCAGGCCCTGAGGTGTCTGTGACATGGTGTTGTTTCCAGGGCTTTAAGTGGGATGACAAAACTGAGGGGTCTCTCCAAAGGGGGTGTTCAATGTAATTATGGGCGTAGCTTAAAACACCTAAGCTACAAATCTGTGCTTAGCATAGTGTGCCGCCCGACTGGTATTTTGCTGCTTCTGTCATTGCGTTCAGATATATAATACAGCAAGTAATGTTACACCTACAACAAGCCAGAACTGTAGGCTTTGTCAATGGTTGATAGTTGCATAAAATAGAAAAGCTGCAACCATGACTTCCTTGAATGTAATATTGAAAATGCATCAGTTCTAAAATGATGACACCGAGAAAGAACTATAACCCTTTTTATAAAAACTTCTTGCAATGAGGGGGGGGGGGGGGTGGCGGGGGGGGGGCTAAGGTGAAGGTTGTGCGCTTTCAAAACATCACCTGGCCCCCACAGCCAGACCCATTCTTCCTCGCCCACTGTGCCCTGAATGTGAGGGGCTGTGGGCGAGGTGTTAAGACTATCACTGTTTCCACCGCGGCGTGGGCCCCAGGGGGGCCATGGTGAAAATGGCTCAAAAGGCCTGAGAAACACCTGGCCCCCAGGGAGGCAGATTCTTGTAAACAATCACCCCCTCCCCAGCCACCCGCAGCGTGATTGCTTTGCAGGGCAGGGGGTGCAGTAGAGGCCACAGCTGATAATCGCTGTGTGGCCTGCACAGTGAAGCGCTTTCATTTCTGTCTCTGTCTCTGTGCTGTGGGCCGTCTCTTTTCTCCCATTTCCCAGTCGACAGAGAGCAGACAGCAGAGAGCACTCTCTGTGGACTGGGAAAGGGGAGAAAAAAAACGGCCCACAGAGGGCACTGAAACAGCGGCCCTTCGGCCGATTCCCGAATGCCCGCAGTGCCAATCCGCTCCTGGTTACAGAATCAAAAACAGATTGATAATATTGCCAGGTAGAGACACTCTGGCGTCCTTTGTGCTTTTTAAGAGAGACACACTTTTGTCATGTGTTGAAATTAATAAAGTTCCCATTCATAATGGCTTCAGGGAGCTGTACATATTGTATGTCTGGGATACAATATATATGATCATTATATATTTTGCACTGTCCTTCCATTTGCACATGTCCAATATCGAGTCAGAATGGTTTGTTTTTTCTTCAGGACACACGTGCATGTAACTCCTCCCTCTTACGACCCTGTGTGATTGGGGAGTGGGTTGGACGCGAGGAGAATGACGCTGACCCCCTGGCTGCGGAAATGCTTCAAGCTCCAATTCCCCGGAATAAAACTGAACAGTGGGACAGTGAAGAAAGTGGCAGCAGTCCATCTGGAAGGTATGATTTGACTTTTGTATTTTCTTTTGCATAAATGTACATTTTTATACCTCTCATTGCGTTAAAAGGTGATGCATCGTTCAGTCGAAATATTCCACTATGTTTTAGCCGTGTTACATATGGTATAGTGGGTTTCCGTTGCAGTACCCCTCACACTTTTTTTGTCAAACATCTGTTTATTGAAAACAAATTTCCAGCTTGGTGCCATCAGGCCCTCAGCCTCATACTTTAGCCCGCAGGCGTCCCCCCTGCTAACGTATACACAGTATCTTAAAATGCAGGAATTAGGGTATAAAACTGCTTTTTCAGGCCCTGGTCGCACCAAAATTACATTTACATAACTATGAGAACAAATCCCTCCCTTACCTCCCCCTTCCCCTGTGGTGGAGAAGCTGTATGTAACATAACTTTGCTTCCTGCTGAGCCCTTACATGCAGAGTGACATTGTTCCATTGTGCCATGTGTCCCCTAAAAAGCCCCTTTTCAGCGCTGACTGGTAGGACAACGTGAATTCCCCTTCAAGTGTCCTAAAACTGAAAAAGGTGAAGACCTCTCAGTGTTGGTGGGCAGACCACCAGCAGGGGGCCTTTTGTGAGGTATGTTATCAAGGGGCACCATTTATACTCAAAATTCTCATAGTCATCTCTGAATATGTCTGCCATCTTACTTATTCTCCACAATCGAGGGTGCCATTGCGCCAGCACAGGCGCCTCCTTCTTCTTCCAATTTGACACAATGATCTTTTTAGCCGTCCATATACATGCCCACATGATTGCCTTGTCTGCCCTGGTTTGGTGTCGCATCTATTGATTTTGGTAAGGGATACCCCAGAATCTCTTTCATCTGGGCCTGAATCTCCTGCCAAAATGGTTTAATGGAATGGCAGTCCCACCAGATATGGCGGAAGGCCCCCAACAGGCCACATCCCCTCCAGCAAAGGTCAGAGGTGTGGGGAAAGATCTGTTTGAGTTTGGTAGGGTATAGATCTCAATCAAATAATGTTTTGTAGCGGGCTTCCCTTAGGTCTGGTGAGTGGCTGTACTTGGCGATGCCGCCCATAAGTGTTTCCATTCCCTTTCCGTCATTTCTCTCCCCAGGGTCTGCTCCCAAAAGTGAGTGTACACTGGCCTCAGTTCAATTGTTGTGGAGACCAAAAGGCCATATAAATTTGAAATTACCCCTCTTGTGGTGACTGCTTTCCTTACTAAGGATTCTATTGGGGTCAGCTCCCGGGTTGCCACCTCCATTACTAGTGGATGAAGTGCCTAGTGTTTCAGCTGAAGGTAGTGGAAGTGTACTGCCGGTAGGACATTAAAATCCCGCTGGCAGTTTTCGAATGTAAGAATATCGTAGTTGTGAAACAGATCAGAAAGAACCAAGCAGCCCCCTCCCTCCAAGCATCAAACGGGCCTGCCTTTAGCGTCGATGGGAACTTTGGGTTACAATATATGGGGGTGTATGGAGAGGGAAATGAGGTCCACCCCTGGCCACAAGTCACCTTGTCCCATATCTTGAGCATAGTTTAGATGGGGGTACTTAAATAAGCATTATGGGGTCTGTCTTTTTTGGGCTTTCAAAGGACGTCCCAGATTGTCCTACCCACGATAGCCCAATCCATGTGAAGCCAGTGCTTGTCTGATTCCCTCATGGACCATTCCGATATTAATCTCAATTTTGCCACCTTACAGTAAAGACCAAAGTCTGGTAGTGCTGCTCCCCCCTCAGTCCGTGGCTTCCTCAGCACCTGGAAGGGTAGACAAGCTCTCACACCTTGCCAGATATAACGTAGGAACATGGAGCCCACCCCTGGTAAAAAGTCCTCCAGATTTATCGGGAGAGCGTAAAACAGATATAGCAGTTTAGGAAGGATGGTCATTTTGACAGCGTTAATCCTCCCCAGTCAGGAATCAAACAGTGGTTTCCATCTCTTTAGTTCCTGCTGTTCCTGGGAGAGTAAAGGCAGAAAATTAGCTTTAAACAGACCTTCTATGGAGCACTCCATTCCGCCTCAATGAAACTGGGAAATACCGTCTCGTGGTCCATGTATATTCCCCCACCCCCCCAGTGTAGACACACCGCGAAATGACTGTGGTCTGACAGAGATATGGGAAGAATCTTGGCTTCTAGGAGAATACCCCGTAGCCCCAGGGACAGCAAAATGTAGTCCAACCGAGAGTAAGTCTGGTGAACGTGTGAGAAATATGTATAATCTTTTGTGGTCGGGTGGAGAGCCCTCCAAGCGACCTCAAGTCCCAGGTCTGAAATGTGTGCTTCAATGTGCTGGTAAAACTTCCCCCTGCCGCTCTATGGAGGTGGGAGCTGCCGTCTGTTGGGTGCCAGGTCAGGTTGAAGTCCCCCATCAGAATGATCTGGCCTTCTGCGAAGCCCCCACCAGATCCAGTAATGCATGCACAAATGCTGCTTGGCTGGTATTTGGGACATAGGCTGAATTACCCTTTTGCCATGACCACTCACTCCTTCCCTGTCTGCCTTTATCCCTTCTGGTTAGAATTTTGAGCTGTTGTGGGACATTAATGCCACCCCGTTATGTTTTATTTTGGCAGGCGATCATAATATCAGTGAGTAACTTTTATGCCTGAGCGTCATTTCTTCCGCTCTCTTAATATGTGTCTCTTGAAGAGCCACAACCTCAAATTGGTTGTCCAATAGGTACTTCCAGATCTTTTGTCGTTTGGAAGGAGAGTTCAGCCTTTTCATGTTCCATGAGGCATTCGTTTTCGTTTCACTGAACTACTCCTCCCCCACCGTTGTGTCCCCAGTTGCACCCCAGCCTCCTGTTCTCCTTGTCTTGGCTGCTCATGGGCCATCACCTTCCTTTTTTTTCTCCCTACCCTCGCTTCCCCACCACCCCTCCCATAAAATAACACCCCTTTTAGAACGTTCAACCAAAAATTTAGGAATAACTAAATCTGGTCAGCAGGACCTTCCAGATCCCCGCTGTGGCATCTTTCCAGGCCTCTGCCTTAGCCCATCACCCTGCTGTCACTATGGAATTTGCAACGTAGCTGATCACATATAAAGTTCAAGTTTAAATCAACTCTTCCAGCGAGTCCGAGACGAGGTGAATAGCCAGGTTGCCTCCGTCCCTGGTGACCCTCAAAATTCTCACCTATGACTGCATGTCTCACACTGCAGAGCCCCCCGTCCCAGGTCCCTGTCTTTAAGACCAGTCTGTGGCTGATAAGCCATACTTCTTCGTCTTGGGTCAGGTCTTAGTTTGGCAACCCTTAGAAAACCTCTCTCCACGATTTTGCTCTCTGTTGTGTCACCTCCCCTGCTCTTTCCACGGTGCTGGAGGCCTCCTCTTCAGATATTGGCAGGACCAGGATCTCTAGTCCTTTCTTGAGCTCTGTGACGTGATGTTGTATGTTCTGGTATTCGAAAGCTAGCCCAAATGAGTAAGTCTATCGGTATCTCACCTGGTTTCCTCACAGTTTTTCTGTGAGTGCCCTGAAGGTTTGACGTCATTGTAGGGTCGTCTGTGCCAGTCTTGGAAGATTGAACATCGGAAGTCCTGGAATGAGATTGCATCTTTACCTCAGGCCTCCTTTAGTATGGTTTCCTTAACTTTGAATGAGTGGAGCTTGACTAATAAGTCTCTGGTGCGCCTTCTCTCCCCAGGGGTGGCTGGACCAACCCTGTGCGCTCTTTCTATTTTAATCTTCACTAGCTTGGGACCAAGGATTTGATCAAAGTGCCCCTCTACGAAAACCTCCAGATCAAGTCGCACCGCCCCCTCCTCCAGGTCTCTGATGCGTGTATTGTCTCTCCTTGACCTGTTTTCCAGGTCCACGTTCTTCAGAAGGGCCAGTTGTAGCTGGGAATGCAGAAGCTTTACCTTCTCTTGAGTGATCATCACTCTTTTATCTAGCACTTGTGTTTGGGTCTCCATCTTAAACAGCTGCGTCCCTATAAAATCAACATCTTGCTGCAGGGAGGTCATCTTTTCTGACAGGTCTGATTTCAGTTGTTCCATTGAGGTCTGAACATCATCTTTTAGTTTGTTGTGTAGCTTCATCTTGAAGTCCTTCAAGGGCGCCAACAGTTTCTTCTTGGTCAGCGCCATTCCGGATTCAGCACGCCCTTGCTCGCCCGCCTGTTTTTTCTCTGCCGGAGTAAAGTAGTTGAACACCTTGGTTATGGCTTTTTTCAGGGGCATAGATGAGGTTTCTGCCCACTACCAGGGAGTCCTGGGCCCCTCAGCACACCGGGGAGCCCGCTTTGTGCTTTTAATTCTTGATGTGCTTATGGAGAGGCTTCCCCGGTGTGTGCCTTAGCCCTTCTCATTGCATAAAATAGTGCAGCTCCTCGTGGTGTATGTCTCTTCTGGTGGCCATCTTAAGGTCAGGCACTGACCGTGTGCCCCGGCACCTCCGTGAGCCTGGGCCTTCTTCACAGACTTCCAAAGCCTTTCAGGGAGCCCCACTAGTGACCCTCTTTCCCTCAAGAGACATCCGGGAAGCCCCCTGAGCTGCCCCTGGCATGGGAGGTGTTGAACGTCATTTTGGGGTCAGATGGGGTGATGTGGGAGCCTCTCCTCCCTCATTGTGGCCTTGTTTCTTTTGACCCCCTCACTCTGGTGTTATGGGTCAGGGGCTGGTGTGCCTCGGGAGACCCATCAAGCCTACTCACCCCCTCGAGGTTTCTGCTTTCAGCTGCCTTTATTTTTCATTTACTGCCCCATACCTGCCACCTTTTTTACTCTCTTTAAAGTGTTACCTGTCCTTGTATAATGCAGTAGCCAAGGCTGAAAAAGTGTCATTCTCCATTGAGCTATGTATATATATATATATTCACTGAAAAAACCATAGGTTATAGACCATATATAGTTAGGAATTCGCATTTACAAATCCTTATTTTACTCACACAAAACCATTGAAATTCCATATATAGTTAGTTGCACTAACTATATATCGCGCACCCGCAATCCACTGCTGATGATGTCACATATTACATCATTCATGACATGGTCAGTGACATCACTGATGACATCTCAAATGACATCACTGATGACATCTCAAATGACATCACTGATGACATCACTGATGACATCTCATTTGACATTACTGATCACATCACTGATGATATCATTCATGTGATAATACGATGAACCTCTTCAGACTCTAATATAACCTTAGATACAATCAGTGTAAACAGACACTCACAGACTGTCACTTATCCATGGAGTTACTCACACACCTAGTCAGTCATGCAAAGAATCAATCACACCTCCATTTCCTCAACTATACAGTTATACAAACTTTACTTATTCAAACATATACTAACACATATTTACTCTCTTATACAATCCCTGATACAAGTTCACAATGATCCATACAGCCACTCACACATTCACTGGCTCTTATGCACAGTTATTTATATATGTCAACTCTCACATGTACTGTGTTTTACATATGTACTTACTTTGACATGTAGCACTGAGATATCCATTCACTCACCAATACACTCATGCACACAGTCAACCGCCCATACAGCTGTTTCCACATGCACTTTTGAAACCATACATCTAGTGAATCAACTGCTCACACATCTATGCACAGAGTCATACACCTCCCAGCCACCCACACACACACTCAGTCTCCCATACAAATACTTGGGCAACCAATCAATAACCCATATAGTTACTCATATAGCTACTTATCAACACATGCAACAGTTTACAGAACAACAGACATAATGATGCACAAATTAAGACAGTTTAGTCACTAACCCATGCACTCAGTGAGACACATTTAATCACTCACTCATACAGTCAGTCATGCACCTACTAAATCCTTCATCCAGACACTTATACATCCACTCATTCTTCAATATGTAAGACATATTTTAACTTTACAGAAACATACAGTCACGGGATGTTGTCATCAGTGATGTCATCAGTGATGTCATTTGAGATGTCATCAGTGATGTCATCAGTGATGTCACTGACCATGTCATGAATGATGTAATATGTGACATCATCAGCAGTGGATTGCGGGTGCGCGATATATAGTTAGTGCAACTAACTATATATGGAATTTCAATGGTTTTGTGTGAGTAAAATAAGGATTTGTAAATGCGAATTCCTAACTATATATGGTCTATAACCTATGGTTTTTTCAGTGAATTTTCAAGGTTTTGTAAATGCTAATTCCTAACTATATATGGTCTATAACCTATGGTTTTTTCAGTGAATTTTCAAGGTTTTGTAAATGCTAATTCCTAACTATATATGGTCTATAACCTATGGTTTTTTCAGTGAATATATATATATACATACATATATAAACATATATCATCTGTATATCTATATAAATACAAACATAAATGCATGCATACATATACTTATATGCATACAGAGGCATGTTATTTACATGAAAGTTGAAAAAACACTAATAAAAGCAAAGCTAAAAAGCCACCTTATTACAAACAGAATGGCTTTAACTTAAACGAGGGCGAGATCTATTGCATTTTCAATGCTTGTTTACTTTGGTTCCATCAAGAAGGCATTCAAATGTGTCACACATTTGCCATAAATTCTGAATGTTAGCACTCTAGTTGCACATTAGATCACTGTAGTAAAGCTACTGCTCACCAGGGACGTCTGCTGCTGGTATTCAAAGTGCATGTTTCAGTCTGCATGTCAGAATTTTTTTAATGAAATAGAAGAGGATTTGAGAAGTCACTCAAAATGATTCCTAATTTTTCTTTCTGAAGCACTAATCATACTTTCTATGGCAAAATTAACCCCCTCATGTTGTTCCTTTTTAAATTGAGTGTTTTCAGACTTACCACTTCATTCCAATCAAGATAGCTTCTGGTGTGCCATACTTTTGTCATAAGTAAGACTGTTAGCGCTCTAGTTGTTCTTTAGAACACTCTGGGACATTCTGTCATTGGGCTATGCTTGGGGTACATCTGGGTGATATTTGGGCTACATTTAGGCTCTTTTGTCTCTGGTGGCCATCTTGGGAGACTGTATGTCAGAATTTTTTAATGAAATTGAAGAGGGTTTGAGAAGTCACTCAAAATGTGCCCTAATTTTTCTTTCTGCAGCACTAATCATAATTCATATGGCAAAATATACCCCCTCATTTTGTTCCTTTTTAAATTAAATGTTTTAAGAGTTACCACTTTATTCCAATCAAGATGGCTTCAGGTGTGCCATACCTTTGTAATAAGTAGGACTGTTAGCGCTCTAGTTGTTCTTTAGAACACTCTGGGACATTCTGTCATTGGGCTATACTTGGGCTACATCTGGGTGATATTTGGGCTACATTTGGGCTCTTTTGTCTCTGGTGGCCATTTTGGGAGACTGCATGTCAGAATTTTTTAATGAAATAGAAGAGGATTTGAAAAGTCACTCAAAATGTGCCCTAATTTTTCTTTCTGCAGCACTAATAATACCTTCTATTGCATAATATACCCCCTCATTTTGTTCCTTTTTAAATTAAATGTTTTAAGAGTTACCACTTTATTCCCATCACGATGGCTCCAGGTGTGCTATACCTTTGTAATAAGTAGGACTGTTAGCGCTCTAGTTGTTCTTTAGAACACTCTGGGACATTCTGTCATTGGGCTATACTTGGGCTACATCTGGGTGATATTTGGGCTACATTTGGGCTCTTTTGTCTCTGGTGGCCATTTTGGGAGACTGCATGTCAGAATGTTTTAATGAAATAGAAAAGGATTTGAGAAGTCACTCAAAATGTGCCCTAATTTTTCATTCTGCAGCACTAATCATACTTTCTATGGCAAAATATACCCCCTCATGTTGTTTCTTTTTAAATTAAATGTTTTAAGAGTTACCACTTTATTCCAATCAAGATGGCTTCAGGTGTGCCATACCTTTGTAATAAGTAGGACTGTTAGCGCTCTAGTTGTTCTTTAGAAAACTCTGGGACATTCTGTCATTGGGCTATACTTGGGCTGCATCTGGGTGATATTTGGGCTACATTTGGGCTCTTTTGTCTCTGGTGGCCATTTTGGGAGACTGCATGTCAGAATGTTTTAATGAAATAGAAAAGGATTTGAGAAGTCACTCAAAATGTGCCCTAATTTTTCATTCTGCAGCACTAATCATACTTTCTATGGCAAAATATACCCCCTCATGTTGTTTCTTTTTAAATTAAATGTTTTAAGAGTTACCACTTTATTCCAATCAAGATGGCTTCAGGTGTGCCATACCTTTGTAATAAGTAGGACTGTTAGCGCTCTAGTTGTTCTTTAGAACACTCTAGGAGGCTGCAGTAGAACACAAAGGAATCAACTGACAGTCTCTGTCCTTGTTGGATGTACATGTTTTACTGAGAATGTCAGACTTCATTTTCACATGACTGAGAAAGATAATGTGAATTTACAGAAAATATGCTTTCAGTTTAGCTTATAGATCCCCTTCCAAACCACTGTGGGAAAATCATGAGATATTAGTTTTCTTTCAAACAATATTCATGATATCACAGCAGAAGGTTTTTTCACATGGTAAAATCACCTTAGAACCCACCACAATTCCTAAAACGAGTATGGTACCATCAACAAATGATTTATAATGTAACTAAAGTCCTAAAACCCTCTATTAACTACAATGCTTTTTAATGAGGTGCTATCATGTATATTGGTCCCAAGATGGCTGCCAACACTTCTTGGATGAAGTGCTGACAGCCAATCAGATCAGATGTGTGGTTAGGCTCCGCCCAGATATATATCTTTTTTTGAACCTAAATTACTCAAAATCCACTGGAGCACATATATTGAGACCTAGCAAAGGCACATCGGGCTAACAGTCCCTACAATTTTGCCAAGTTTCGTGCAAATCCATTCAGCCGTTCGAGCTAAAAGTGAGGCCAACCGCCCTATGGAAATTAACATGGGAAAAACGCGTTTTGGGACCCCCCTTTTTTCTCAGCCCCCCCTTGATGAAACCCCCCCAAATTGTCAGGGGCTGCTCAGAAACAAAATGTTCAATTTTCCTGAAAATTTCAGCGAATTCCGTCCACAAACGCCAAAGTTATTAGACATAGAATTTTCAAAAATCCCATAGAGAAAAAATCCTAACTATATATACCTACTGGCGACCGCCACTTTTAGCTCGAACGGCTGAATGGATTTGCACGAAACTTGGCAAAATTGTAGGGACTGTTAGCCCGATGTGCCTTTGCTAGGTCTCAATATATGTGCTCCAGTGGATTTTGAGTAATTTAGGTTCAAAAAAAGATATATATCTGGGCGGAGCCTAACCACACATCTGATCTGATTGGCTGTCAGCACTTCATCCAAGAAGTGTTGGCAGCCATCTTGGGACCAATATACATGATAGCACCTCATTAAAAAGCATTGTAGTTAATAGAGGGTTTTAGGACTTTAGTTACATTATAAATCATTTGTTGATGGTACCATACTCGTTTTAGGAATTGTGGTGGGTTCTAAGGTGATTTTACCATGTGAAAAAACCTTCTGCTGTGATATCATGAATATTGTTTGAAAGAAAACTAATATCTCATGATTTTCCCACAGTGGTTTGGAAGGGGATCTATAAGCTAAACTGAAAGCATATTTTCTGTAAATTCACATTATCTTTCTCAGTCATGTGAAAATGAAGTCTGACATTCTCAGTAAAACATGTACATCCAACAAGGACAGAGACTGTCAGTTGATTCCTTTGTGTTCTACTGCAGCCTCCTAGAGTGTTCTAAAGAACAACTAGAGCGCTAACAGTCCTACTTATTACAAAGGTATGGCACACCTGAAGCCATCTTGATTGGAATAAAGTGGTAACTCTTAAAACATTTAATTTAAAAAGAAACAACATGAGGGGGTATATTTTGCCATAGAAAGTATGATTAGTGCTGCAGAATGAAAAATTAGGGCACATTTTGAGTGACTTCTCAAATCCTTTTCTATTTCATTAAAACATTCTGACATGCAGTCTCCCAAAATGGCCACCAGAGACAAAAGAGCCCAAATGTAGCCCAAATATCACCCAGATGTAGCCCAAGTATAGCCCAATGACAGAATGTCCCAGAGTGTTCTAAAGAACAACTAGAGCGCTAACAGTCCTACTTATTACAAAGGTATGGCACACCTGAAGCCATCTTGATTGGAATAAAGTGGTAACTCTTAAAACATTTAATTTAAAAAGAAACAACATGAGGGGGTATATTTTGCCATAGAAAGTATGATTAGTGCTGCAGAATGAAAAATTAGGGCACATTTTGAGTGACTTCTCAAATCCTTTTCTATTTCATTAAAACATTCTGACATGCAGTCTCCCAAAATGGCCACCAGAGACAAAAGAGCCCAAATGTAGCCCAAATATCACCCAGATGTAGCCCAAGTATAGCCCAATGACAGAATGTCCCAGAGTGTTCTAAAGAACAACTAGAGCGCTAACAGTCCTACTTATTACAAAGGTATAGCACACCTGGAGCCATCGTGATGGGAATAAAGTGGTAACTCTTAAAACATTTAATTTAAAAAGGAACAAAATGAGGGGGTATATTATGCAATAGAAGGTATTATTAGTGCTGCAGAAAGAAAAATTAGGGCACATTTTGAGTGACTTTTCAAATCCTCTTCTATTTCATTAAAAAATTCTGACATGCAGTCTCCCAAAATGGCCACCAGAGACAAAAGAGCCCAAATGTAGCCCAAATATCACCCAGATGTAGCCCAAGTATAGCCCAATGACAGAATGTCCCAGAGTGTTCTAAAGAACAACTAGAGCGCTAACAGTCCTACTTATTACAAAGGTATGGCACACCTGAAGCCATCTTGATTGGAATAAAGTGGTAACTCTAAAAACATTTAATTTAAAAAGGAACAAAATGAGGGGGTATATTTTGCCATATGAATTATGATTAGTGCTGCAGAAAGAAAAATTAGGGCACATTTTGAGTGACTTCTCAAACCCTCTTCAATTTCATTAAAAAATTCTGACATACAGTCTCCCAAGATGGCCACCAGAGACAAAAGAGCCTAAATGTAGCCCAAATATCACCCAGATGTACCCCAAGTATAGCCCAATGACAGAATGTCCCAGAGTGTTCTAAAGAACAACTAGAGCGCTAACAGTCTTACTTATGACAAAAGTATGGCACACCAGAAGCCATCTTGATTGGAATGAAGTGGTAAGTCTGAAAACACTCAATTTAAAAAGGAACAACATGAGGGGGTTAATTTTGCCATAGAAAGTATGATTAGTGCTTCAGAAAGAAAAATTAGGGAACATTTTGAGTGACTTCTCAAATCCTCTTCTATTTCATAAAAAAAATTCCGACATGCAGACTGAAACATGCACTTTGAATATCAGCAGCAGACGTCCCTGGTGAGCAGTAGCTTTACTACAGTGATCTAATGTGCAACTAGAGTGCTAACATTCAGAATTTATGGCAAATGTGTGACACATCTGAATGCCTTCTTGATGGAACCAAAGTAAACAAGCATTGAAAATGCAATAGATCTCGCCCTCGTTTAAGTTAAAGCCATTCAGTTTATAATGAGGTGGCTTTTTAGCTTTGCTTTTATTAGTGTTTTTTCAACTTTCATGTAAATAACATGCATCTGTATGCATATAAGTATATGTATGCATGCATTTATGTTTGTATTTATATAGATATACAGATGATATATGTTTATATATGTATGTATATATATATATATTCACTGAAAAAACCATAGGTTATAGACCATATATAGTTAGGAATTAGCATTTACAAAACCTTGAAAATTCACTGAAAAAACCATAGGTTATAGACCATATATAGTTAGGAATTAGCATTTACAAAACCTTGAAAATTCACTGAAAAAACCATAGGTTATAGACCATATATAGTTAGGAATTCGCATTTACAAAACCTTATTTTACTCACACAAAACCATTGAAATTCCATATATAGTTAGTTGCACTAACTATATATCGCGCACCCGCAATCCACTGCTGATGATGTCACATATTACATCATTCATGACATGGTCAGTGACATCACTGATGACATCACTGATGACATCTCAAATGACATCACTGATGACATCACTGATGACAACATCCAGTGACTGTATGTTTCTGTAAAGTTAAAATATGTCTTACATATTGAAGAATGAGTGGATGTATCAGTGTCTGGATGAAGGATTTAGTAGGTGCATGGCTGACTGTATGAGTGAGTGATTAAATGTGTCTCACTGAGTGCATGGGTTAGTGACTAAACTGTCTTAATTTGTGCATCATTATGTCTGTTGTTCTGTAAACTGTTGCATGTGTTGATAAGTAGCTATATGAGTAACTATATGGGTTATTGATTGGTTGCCCAAGTATTTGTATGGGAGACTGAGTGTGTGTGTGGGTGGCTGGGAGGTGTATGACTCTGTGCATAGATGTGTGAGCAGTTGATTCACTAGATGTATGGTTTCAAAAGTGCATGTGGAAACAGCTGTATGGGCGGTTGACTGTGTGCATGAGTGTATTGGTGAGTGAATGGATATCTCAGTGCTACATGTCAAAGTAAGTACATATGTAAAACACAGTACATGTGAGAGTTGACATATATAGCCAATGAATGTGTGAGTGGCTGTATGGATCATTGTGAACTTGTATCAGGGATTGTATAAGAGAGTAAATATGTGTTAGTATATGTTTGAATAAGTAAAGTTTGTATAACTGTATAGTTGAGGAAATGGAGGTGTGATTGATTCTTTGCATGACTGACTAGGTGTGTGAGTAACTCCATGGATGAGTGACAGTCTGTGAGTGTCTGTTTACACTGATTGTATCTAAGGTTATATTAGAGTCTGAAGAGGTTCATCGTATTATCACATGAATGATATCATCAGTGATGTGATCAGTAATGTCAAATGAGATGTCATCAGTGATGTCATCAGTGATGTCATTTGAGATGTCATCAGTGATGTCATTTGAGATGTCATCAGTGATGTCACTGACCATGTCATGAATGATGTAATATGTGACATCATCAGCAGTGGATTGCGGGTGCGCGATATATAGTTAGTGCAACTAACTATATATGGAATTTCAATGGTTTTGTGTGAGTAAAATAAGGTTTTGTAAATGCGAATTCCTAACTATATATGGTCTATAACCTATGGTTTTTTCAGTGAATATATATATATATATATATATATATATATATATATATATATATATATATATATATATATCTATATATATATATATCTATATATATATATCTATATATATATATATCTATATATATATTCACAGAAAAAACCATAGGTTATAGTGGATATATAGTTAGGAATTTGCATTTACAAAACCTTGAAAATTCAATGAAAAAACCATAGGTTATAGGCCATATATAGTTAGGAATTAGCATTTACAAAACCTTATTTTACTCGCATAAAACCATTGAAATTCCATATATAGTTAGCTAACTATAAGCGCTAACTATATATCGCGCACCCGCAATCCACTGCTGATGATGTCACATATTACATCATTCATGACATGGTCAGTGACATCACTGATGACATCACTGATTACAACATCCAGTGACTGTATGTTTCTGTAAAGTTAAAATATGTTTCACATATTGAAGAATGAGTGGATGTATAAGTGTCTGGATGAAGAATTTAGTAGGTGCATGACTGACTGTATGAGTGAGTGATTAAATGTGTCTCACTGAGTGCATGGGTTAGTGACTAAACTGTCTTAATTCGTGCATCAGTATGTTTGTTGTTGTGTAAACTGCTGCTTGTGTTGATCAGTAGCTATAAGAGTAGCCATATGTGTTATTGATTGGTTGCCCAAATATTTGAATGGGAGGCTGAGTGTGTGTGTGGGTGGCTGGGAGGTGCGTGACTCTGTGCATAGATGTGTAAGCAGTTGATTCACTAGGAGTATGAGTTCAAGAGTGCATGTGGAAACAGCTATATGAGCGGTTGACTGTGCATGGGTGTGTTGGTGAGTGAATGGATTTCTCATTGCTACATGTGCAAGTAAGTACGTATGTAAAACACAATACATGTGAGAGTTGAGATATATAAATAACTGAACATAAGAGCCAGTGAATGTGTGAGTGGCTGTATCGATCACTGTGAGCTTGTATCAGGGATTATATAAGAGAGTAAATATGTGTTATTATATGTTTGAATAAGTAAGATGTGTATAACTGTATAGTTGAGGAAATGGAGGTGTGATTGATTCTTTGCATGACTGACTAGGTGTGTGAGTAAGTCCATGGATGAGTGACAGTCTGTGAGTGTCTGTTTATACTGAGTGTATGTAAGGTTATATTAGAGTCTGAAGAGGTTCATTGTATTATCACATGAGTGATGTGATCAGTGATGACAAATGAGATGTCATCAGTGATGTCATTTGAGTTGTCATCAGTGATGTCATTTGAGATGTCATCATTGATATCATTTGAGTTGTCATCAGTGATGTCATTTGAGATGTCATCAGTGATGTCATCAGTGATGTCACTGACCATGTCATGAATGATGTAATATGTGACATCATCAGCAGTGGATTGCGGGTGCGCGATATATAGTTAGCGCTTATAGTTAGCTAACTATATATGGAATTTCAATGGTTTTATGCGAGTAAAATAAGGTTTTGTAAATGCTAATTCCTAACTATATATGGCCTATAACCTATGGTTTTTTCATTGAATTTTCAAGGTTTTGTAAATGCAAATTCCTAACTATATATCCACTATAACCTATGGTTTTTTCTGTGAATTTCATTGGTTTTTTAATAGCAAATATGAAAAGCTTTAAAATGTCAAGTACGTGATAGATAAAAACATTTTCGTATTTATGCACGCTGATGTGCTTTGAACGCTGCCCCCCCCCTCCCCTCTTTTGCCTTTGTTAGTACTCTCTCTTTGCAGATACAGAAGGGTAGTTAACGCAGGCCTTTACCCCCGTTGTAATCCGTCGTACCTCCTTGTCTCTCCATTTGATTGATTGTTGTCCAAGCATTTACTGTTTTAGAATTGGTTCTCTTTGGATCATTCTCTATTTACAAACAAGCACAAAGTCGCAATACTCTGTTTAGTCTTTGCAGATAGTGAAAAATCGTGTAAAAAAATAAAAGTAATCGAGCAAAATCAGTAGGCCACTAATTGGATCTCTTTTTGACCTCGCTAAAATAGAAATATTAGGAACAACCCTTCTTGAGAAATACGAAAATAGTGAGATGAACTGAGCTCCACACCATGAGGGCTGCAAGACAGCTCGGCTCCATCACCCATCCCGCACAAAATAATGACAAACCCTATGCAAATATTAAAAATATAGACAACACACCAGCAAAGAAATAGGGTAAAACATTTTATTAAAAAACTATTTACATAACGTTGGTTTATAAGATGATGTCAGTAGTGGACCGATGTGTGAATAGATCGAAAACAGCACAAGGCTCCAAGATCCGGATAGCAAGCTCCTGGATGTTGGGTGCCATAGTTTAGAGTTCTGAATTTCAGCCTTTTTCAATGCCTGTGCTTTGTTGAATCAAAATGGCGGCTTGACACAAAGCTGACTCAAGCGTTGTTACTGATGCTATGCAGACCAAAACTGGTTTTCAGTTTGTACATTTTTCTAGATTTTTCAATCCAAGTTTGGTTGACTTTGTAGAACGATGGCTTCAGATTTTCAACATACGGTGTGGTGGCGCTGACTGGGAGGGGGCGCTTCGCTCCTGCCCCCTCCCCAAGTAAGATTTTCATACGTGAAAGTACGTTAATGGTTTTGGTCCCCGAGATGCTTCGATGTCACTACCATTCTCAAATAGCATAAGTTCTGGATGTTGGGTGCCATAGTTAAGAGTTCTGAGCAGCGCTTGTAACACTGTCTGAAGCTTATTTCCTCCTACTGCAGCTTCACTATTCTCAAAGTAAGTGAGTGTCGTTTGTGGACCTGACTGCATTAGAAAACAATATGATATGTTACCTTCCTAAACAGCTTGACGGAGGCCCCTGAGGGGCGCTGTGATGGCCATGGACTCGGAGAAGACGCTTGGCTCCGACACCCTCCCCAAGTCTTATAGCACTGGTGTAGCCTGAGATCGCCCCCGACATAGGCGGCCGGCTCCCGGGGTCCGGCGGTACTTTTTGCCTTTTGATGACTCTTCAATTCTGGACCTTGTCCCACAATCCGTTTGACCTGAAGACAAGCTGTAGTGAGGCGCCCCTTTATCGTTTTAGTTGCCATTCCGCCCGCTTTTGCTACACTGTGCCTCTTCCGCCATTCAGCTGTTTTCCGCCCGCTCTTGCGACTACAGCGTCTCGCTCACCATGTAGTTGAGATGCGCCCGCTCTAGCGGTGCAGCGATAGGCGGCTGCCACAGGACTCTCAAAATGGCGGCCGGCTCTTCGGTTTTGGGCCTGGTCCACTAAAATGGCCCTGGGACACCTTGGAACTCGGACGCTTGTCTGCTAGGGCTTGGATCCCATTCTCGAAAAGCGTCCCCTCAGCCGTGAAGATTCTACAAAAGTCATGGGGGCCTCCGACTCCCGCAGGCTTCTGGTGGGGAGCGGCTGCCATGATTGCTCGTGGAATGGCCACGACGGAGCTACGAGATGGTAGTGGTCTCATGCTGACGCCAGCTTTAGTCTGAAACATCCAGAAACACTGTAGACTACCAATTCGATCAGTTCCGGTAGCGCCCCAACATGACCCGGAAGAGAAGAACTTGCCCTCCCCTCTTTGACTGATGGTTCTTGTTGCCTGTCCCCTCTGTTGTCATTTAACAGAACTTTTTGGACTGCTGAAAGGGGTTGTGTTCTGAACGCTGGTTGGTGGAGACATTTAGACTATATTCTTGACCTACGTTGTCGCGTAATGCGTTTTATGACACGCCGCGTTAGCGCACCCGGAAGTGATCCGAGGCGCGGCGCGCAGCGCGTAACGTAAGCATAACAGGTCATGTGACTTGTTAATAAAACTTTTCATTGGTTCATTTTACTTTTGTTAATTTAATGATGAAAAGCTTGGTCATATGACCTAAAAATTACGCTTTTTATTATTTTCGAACAATATTTTTTTTTCAAACATATGTTATAATATTCCAGGCTAATGTACTTTCCCGGAAAATTTACAACTGTCTGGCAAGTAAAATATATTCCTTTTTCGAGAAAAAGGGCGTTTCTTCCTTCCATGACGGAGCCGTTGAGTAAAAGAGATTCGGCCTGCTGTCTTAGTCGCCGATGCGCCTGATTATCAGATTCTTATCGATCACTTTATGTTGCAGACATGAAAAACACAACTGCCCTTGACCATTTATCTTTACTGCGTTCCTACATATTATACCTTTTATCCGTCATGTAATTGGACTGCTTTATTTCACTTGCCTTTTACTGATTCGAAAACAGTCACTAAAAGTAAAAACTTTACAAATGAAAATACTACTACCGTGTTTTGTTTTAAAAACCTTTATTGTGAAAATGTCAGTATACAAATACGGGCCTATAACCACGTGGGCCGGCCACGGAGCAAACTCAAATCGTATATGATGAGGAGACATTTACACTGTAGAAGAACGTAACGAGCGGGCCATTAGGTGACAAGAACAAAGGTGTCTAACAGTTGCGGTATCGGTGGACGTACATTTTGTAATTAAAATACGACAGGGCCACTTACAATAACATTTTCTAGATATACATTTGCGGGCAAAGAGTTACGAGTCCCATTTATACCGGCGCCATTTTGGGCGAGGCCGGGCAGGTCCAAGATATAGTCAAAATGTCTCCACCAACCATCGGCCAGACCAGAACCCCTTTCGGCCCTTTATGTTACAAGATGATGTCTTCCATTCAGAAAATATTGGTGGCAGCATTTTGAAAGGAAACAGAAACAGCCGTTCTCCTAGTGAGTTTCACATTGTTACATTTAGGAAGAATGTTGAAGAGTAGTATGTGGAAAATCTGAAGCCATTTTTCTACAAACTCTCAATCAGACTTGGATGGAAAAAAAAACCTGAAGAATGTACAAACTGAAAACCAATTTTTGTCTGTATAGCACCAACAGTAACGCTTGAGTCAGCTTTGTGTCAAGCCGCCATTTTCATTCAATCAATAGCGTCCCCCTGCACACATTCAGGGACCTGGTCGTGTCTTCAGATGAAACGCATTGTAGGAAAAGAAGCAGAAAGGAAAAGGAAAAAAGTTCCGCCGGACCTAGTGAAGCTGCAGCAGGTGCAAATAAGCTTCAGACAGTCTTACAAGCACTGCTCAGAACTCTCAACTGAGGCACTCAACATCCAGGACTTGCCATTCGGATCTTGGCGCCTTGTATTTTTGTTTTGTTTTTGATGGAAGGGAAAGAACAAAAAACAGACATTGAAAAAGGCTCAACAGTGCAGGGCGCCTTGTGCTGGTTCCGACCTATTCACACATCGGTCCGCTACTGACATCACCTCATAAACCAACGGGGCACCCCACGCCGTCTTTCGGCGCAGCATTGTAGGATGGCCACACCAGTACGGCAATTTGCTGGACACCACCTCGGCGCCATCCGGATCTCGGCGCGTTCGAGTCACTGTACCGCAACAGTGACCGCAATTCAGCTGGACACGCCGTCTTTCGGCGCAGCATTGTAGGATGGCCACACCAGTGCGGCAATTTGCTGGACACCACCTCGGTGCCATCCGGATCTCGGCGCGTTGTGCTGCCTTCGGCCTATTCGCACATCGGTCCGCTACTGACGCCGCCTCACGTGCCAACGGATTTTCTACGCTTTTTGTAGCCCTATGTCGCATAACAGGTCATGTGACTTGTTTATAAAACTTTTCATTGGTTCATTTTACTTTTGGTTTCCTAAAGATGGAAGGCTTGGTCATATGACCTAAAAATAACACTTTTCATTGGTTTAGAACATTTTTTTTTCCCAAACGATGAAAGCCCCACCTTGTTTCTGGATCATTCAGACTGAAGCTGGCGTCAGCATGAGAGCACCACCATCTCGTGGCTCCGTCGTGGTCATTCCGCGAGCGATCATGGCAGCCGCTCCCCACCGAAAGCCTGCGGGAGTTGGGAGCCCCCAAGACTTTTATACAATCTTCACGGCTGAGGGGACGCTTTTCGAGAATGGAGCCCAAGCCCTAGCAGGCAAGCATCCGACTTCCAAGGTGTCCCAGGGCCATTTCAGTGGACCAGGCCCAAAACCGAAGAGCCGTCCGCCATTTTAAGAGTCATGTGGCAGCCGCCTATCGCTGCACCGCAAGAGTGGGAACAACTCAACTACATGGTGAGCGAGACGCTGTAGTTGCAAGAGCGGGCGGTAAACAGCTGAATGGCCGCCACCTGGGGAGGCCCGTTCACGCCGCCTCCCCCCCCCCCCCCCGGGCCGCCGCACGCCAATTTTTGGAGCAGCATTGTAGGATACCAAAACCAGTGCGGCAGTTTACTGGACATCACCTGGGTGCCTGTCGTACATGTTGTGTCAGCCATGTGACACTGGACACAGACCGCTACTGACGAGGCCTCCCCCCGCACCACCCGGGACGCCCCACGCTGTTTTTCTGTGCTGCATTGTAGGATCCCTAAACCAGTGCGGCACCCAGGCGACATCACCTGGGTGCCGTCCAGAACTCTGCACGTTGTGCTGCCTTGGGACTATTCGCACAACAGACCGCTACTGACGAGGCCTCCCCCCGCCCCACCCGGGACGCCCCACGCCAATTTTCGGAGCAGCATTGTAGGATCCCTAAACCAGTGCGGCACCCAGGCGACATCACCTGGGTGCCGTCCAGAACTCTGCACGTTGTGCTGCCTTGGGACTATTCGCACAAAAGACAGCTTCTAACCATTGTTGCTTTTTGTGTTAATAAATGTTTAAATGTTTTTAGTTTTTGTTCTGTTCATTATCGTTAAAAGTTAATAAAGTTTTATAACCTTACTTTGTTGGAGTGTTATCTATTTTTTGAAAAACGGGTGAATGGGGCCTTGAATCGGGTTATTGTCATGTGTGGGCTTTGGAAGTGTGCTGCTGCAGGATCGGACATTTCAAACTCAAATGCACGTTCTTTTTCTTACCTTTCCGAAGCATGGAGCGCAATACCAAGCAGAGAAAGGGTGATGCACGTGTTGAACACTACCTGACCTGGCAAGTTGCTGGCAGTGCCCCCCCGCCCGCTCCTGAAAGAGGGCACACACACACCGCCGCCCCGAGTACTTCAGAAATCTTTAAAAGACCATGCGCTTGTTCATGAGGCTTAAATGGTTTATCACCTCTTCTAGAACCCCTACATCGACCCTCTGACGTTTCATGGAAAAATTACCATGTAACACAATACCAAGCCCTATCAGCTGAAACCCCCAAGGAATCGTGGGGCATATTAGCAAGGGGGTTTATCTCCGCTTTTTTGGCTTTAAAAACCATGAAAGCGGAGATAAAATTATTTCCCTATTATCAAGCTGTCGCTAACACCAGTTAGTGACACCTAAAAGGAGATAGCGACCATCTTGGCCCGGCTTTGCATGTCAGTGATACTTATCACTAATGACATGCAAAGTGGCGTGCCAAGATGTTAGCGACTGGAAACAGTCCCTAACATCGCTACCTTCTATTACCAACTTTTGGAGATATTCGCACTAAGCGCGAATATCTCCAAAAGCTAACACCTGCCCTGAGCAGGTTTTAGCCATGTTATCCAATGGGAGGTGGATAACATGGCTAAGAGCATTAGGTCGATAATACATGAATATCGCTGACTTTTCTGCGATAATAGCAAGGTTTATCTGCGATAAAAATCGCCGATGTGCGGCGATAATTTTTGTCTCTAAACAAGTTATAGACAAAAATTATCGCTAGTTGTTAGTAATATGCCCCCGGGTTTTTGCTTGCAGAAATCGGGAGGCGGGAGACTAGCACTGAAATCAGTACTCACACGCCTGAATCAGGAGGATTGGCATGTCTGAATTCTCTACAGCTGGGGCCATAAACTACATCCGCAGGGGTAGGTGATAGCCTGGGACCAGCCTGGCATCTAAAATGGCTGCCGTGCACGACAAAATTGTGGCATTCGAAAAAAGGCAAGATGGCGCAGCCGCTGGAAGAGATATATCAACATATATCAGCCTCCTCAGCCACCCTCAGGAAACATAGGGGATTAGGATATGTCTCCCGCACCCCCTTATACCTAGTACTTTAATTAACGAAGCACAAAATGGCGAATTCCCGTTTCGCTACCAGTTTGCGGCCCAGTTCGCGGCCCGTGAAGCGCTTCTACCGTGAAAAATCATTTTTTTTTTATTTTCCCCACGGGACCCTTTAATAACCCCAACAACATTCCTAGGGGGTCAAGAGGGGGATACCTTGCCCCCTTTCATTAAATTCCCCCTTAGTTTTTCACCTTTTCTTCTCTCTCGATCCTACCGAGAGACAAGATGGCGGCCGCACCGGACTGTCACGCAGCAAAAAAAAAAAAAAAGCTCACGCACAGCCGCTGGAAGAGATGTATCAACATATATCAGCCTCCTCACCCACCCTCAGGAAACATAGGGGATTAGGATACGTCTCCCGTACCCACTTATAACTAGTAATTTAATTTACGAAGCACAAAATGGCGAATTCCCGTTTCGCTACCAGTTTGCGGCCCAGTTCGCGGCCCGTGAAGCGCTTCTACCGTGAAAAATCATTTTTTTTTTCTTTTCCCCACGGGTCCCTTTAATAACCCCAACAACATTCCTAGGGGGTCAAGAGGGGGATACCTTGCCCCCTTTCATTAAATTCACCCTTCGTTTTTCACCTCTTCTTCTCTCTCGATCCTACCGAGAGACAAGATGGCGGCCGCTCCGGACTGTTTAGAATGTTGACAGACACCGGAGAGCCAATCAGCTTTCTGCGCGCAAAGTTCCGATAAGCGAAAAGTAAGCGGACCGGATCGCTGCCCAGAGCGCTGTTACAGATATATATCTTGATTTAAACGTTAATTTCTCAAAAACTACTGGAGCACATATATTGAGACCTAGCAAAGGCACATCGGGCTAACAGTCCCTACAATTTTGCCAAGTTTCGTGCAAATCCATTCAGCCGTTCGAGCTAAAAGTGAGTCCAACCGCCCTATGGAAAACTCAATGCAAAAAACGCGTTTTGGGACCCCCCTTTTTTCTCAGCCCCCCCTTGACGAAACCCCCCCAAATTTTCAGGAGCTGCTCAGAAACAAAATGTGCCATTTTCCTGAAAATTTCAGCCGATTCCATCCACAAACGCCAAAGTTATTAGACATAGAATTTTCAAAAGTCCCATAGGGAATTTATCCTAACTATATATACCTACTGGCGAACGCCAGTAGGTAATATATCTATATATATATATCTATATATATATATCTATATATATATATCTATATCTATATATATATATATATATATATATATATATATATATATATATATATATATATATATATATATATATATATATATATATATATATACACACAGTACACTTCTGAAAGGGATGCAAGATAATAGGAGGATGTTTGGGGCAAACAACTATGGTCTCTTCATACAAAATTCCTCATGCACATAAAAAGTATTGAGACACAAATAGTTTTAAGATACCAAGGGCCAAGGTGCAGCACAGTACTTCACATATCCTGAAGAAAACGAGAGTGTTCCCAGATGAGCAGACTAACCTGGTATATCAAACAGAAGTGCTTAACGCCCCCAAAAAATAAGAAGAGCAAACAAAAACAACCCTAAGAGGAAGGGAGGAAACGGGCGGTGAGTAGAATGTATGTTGATGAACAATCCTGTCAGAATCCTTTGGTTTGTCGCTTCCTACACGTTCACATATCTGTAAAATAGTCAGTGAAAGCGATACAGTGGTTCTCAACAAAAAACAGTCACAATAGACTTACATTGTGTGTAGTATAGTATCACCTATGGTGCTTTCATTGAGCTTGAGGTTTGCTAAAAACCCAATTTAATGGTAAAGTCTGATTTTTTATAAATATTAAAGGAAAGTAACTTTTAGAAACTTCCCTTTTCCCTGCCTGAAGTTCCTGGAAGCTAAATTTTCACTTGCTTTCCTGCTTCTTCCATCCAGTAATTAATATTTGAATAGGTGTGAAATGCTTCTCAGGAGCAAACAATGGGCTGACCTGAATGGGCTTGATGACCCCTCTGAATTACGTGGAATATGCAGGTAGGTCTTATTAGCATCCCTTTCAACATTACAGTGTTGAAGCGTGCTTAACAGATCTGTTGGGATTTTACATATAACACTGGGAGCACACTTTGAAAGGAAGGGAGTAAAGATACAAAAATCTTTTTTATGTATCCACTGTCTGATTGCTGAAGGAATTGTTTTGTCCCATCAGACTTCTGTTTCTGGATTTGTACAGATAACATTGTAAGTGCACTTGAACGAATGGGAAGCTGGATGCTGGAGCAATTTGTGTGTATTTACTGTCTGGTTGCTGGAAAACCCTGCTTTGCTTTAGCAGACATCTGTTTCTGGATTTATTGGGGGTGTAGTAGCTGTTTCAAACTGGATTTTGCCGATAAATGTGGGGGAACACTAGATTTACTTTAGTACACACACACATCCATCTCTCTCTTCAGGTTTAGAGAGGCCGGAGATTTTTGCCATCTTGAAAACTCCCAAAGTAGGTAGGGTTGGCCCCAGGAACTTTTACCGAATTGGTTAGGCACATGAGCTATTCCCACCCACTAGCTCGTCCAGGCATAAATGTGGCACCTCCAGGATCCCACTACAGAACACTCCTGGATCTAAACAAAATCAGGAGGGGACTGAACCTGCTTTCTGTGACCTGAGTAGAGCCCTGAAGGATTGAAGCTGCTCTCTCTCTTGTATTCAACACAAAGAACTAGACTTCAAGGGTCATAAGGCTGACCTCCTGTTCGAACTACAGGGATGCCGAAAGCTACAATAAGCAACTGCCCAGCTAATCGGGGCAACTGGGCCTAGACTGGACCCTGCTGTTGGCCTCTGTCTGCCACCCTGTGGTGAGTCTCTAAGTGACTCTCCTGAGGTGTTGGTGTTTTTAGAAGAGTACTCCTTTGGTGGATTGGGACTTTAAGGACTAAAGTCAGAAGGTAAAATCTTTGACCAGGGCAAGCCTGGTTAGTGTATCTGATCCAACTCAATCAGTATCAAATTGCACCCAAGTCCCGGTCTACTGCAGCTGTTGACTATCATTGCCACTTCGTGCTTCTTGGCACTATTCCTACTTAAACTTTAAAGAAAAGTATATCTATGGTTACTCTTATTGGATTTCTGTCATTTTGGTGACATATTGTTTATAAAATTGAACTCTCTTTTTTATTCAGTTTGGGAGTTTATTGTTTTCGCCTTTCGATTTTATTGCTGTTTTTGGGACCGCATAAATAAATACTTTATATACTGCCCTAAATTGAGCCTGTCGGTTCTGTGCCATAGCTAGCAGAGGGTTGAACTCAAGTTAATTCAGTAGCTTTAAAGGTTCACCCTGACATGGGTGGTGAATATTGTTTGCAGTGGTTAGTCCCCCTCCCCCTCAAATAGTAATCCAATTTCCTACAAGACCACTGTGACCTCTTGGTACAGCACCAACAGTTAACCAGATTCCCTGAAATGACCATAGGTGACCACAAAGCGCTGTGTAAGAACCCAATGGAAAATAAATACCGCCAAAATCAGAACAGAGTGAACTCACTTTAGCACTGAAGGGTAAAAATGGCCTCCAATTCGGGATGTGTAAATTTGAGTACAGTTTCAGACGACTCTGGTTATTTGTTTGCTTATAAATGAAGCAAACAAAAAGTCAGACACATTGAAATTTCATCATCATGGGTTTATTAATTAGTTGATCAATGAAATTGAATATTAGCAAGGAGATAGTTATGGATGTCAAATAGGGATAGCAAGGAGTATCATCTTCTATATATGACATGGTTTTCAGTATCACTGGCATTGCCCTTGCCTACACTTGGTTTAAATGGCCGGAGTGACTGCACAGGAACCAAAAGGTAGAGAGGACTTCAAGGGCCCTGTTGATTTTGTGTAGTTTCCTCTCTGTCCCCTTGTTTATGCATGCATTTATGTGGTATTGGTATAGCACAAACCTACCCAAAAGGCAGTTGAGCAATGTACAGGGACAAAGGGAAGGCGACAGGTAGTTGCTGCATCATGATGTGGTGTTTAGAGAGATGTCTCTTCAACTCTTTCCTTACTTAACGCAGGTTCCGGGGGTGGTCCTGACAGATAAGGAGATATTGTTCCAGAACATAGATTACCTCTCCAACCCCCTCAGGAGTAATTAGAAGGGTAGACAGGAGTGAAGAGGATTCAACAATGTGATGTCAAAAGGGAGGGTGGAGAGGTGTGATGTCACTTTCGCCCGCCCTGACATTTAAAAGATCCACATATAAAGTCATCCGACCCATGCATAGTGGTGGCAACATCAGCTTTATTTTAATCAGCATACGTAAAAAAACAATCACTTCGAATTATTTAATTAATATGAAATAACGTTTTTATTGCTTTATATTTTAATTTGAAACAAATTAGACATGGTATTTATTATTTGTGATCATGTTAATTATAATGGATCCTAATGTGTTCGGATAAATTCTAAACTGCAAGCGTTTAGCGGAAATAAATGTTTTACAATACAATGAAATGCAGAGCACGTATTCAGTTGCAATTATGGGAAATCCCAAGCCCATGCTGACGTCGATTTGGCATTTCTGTCAATCTCAATGCAGGACATTCCTTTCACATTTAAACTGTCTGCATCGTGAGGGAAGGGTCTGCTGTAAATGTGTGATAACTTCTCATTCAGGATTGTTGTGCACAGACATTCTTCAGTTTCCAAAAGGAGAAAGTGCAGCTCAGCGTTTTCTAATAACCCTTCGACAATTGAGCTTTTTAGGCTAGAATGCTCAACTTAATGCTGGAATCTTGTTTTTTTATAGGTCAGACATAATTCAACGAGAACCCAATACTTTTAGTTTTATGAAAAATGTACCAATAGTTGCTTTATACTACTGCTTTGAAGAATTTCAAGTTGCCTGTGAGAAGGTGGAAGTTGAGAGTAGAACATTCTCAGTAGGCTAAGGCGTAAGTATGCTCCGAGAACAGAATATTTTTTCAGCAAGGGAACATCCATGAATCACGAGTGGGAAAAGATGGGACAGTCACAAATACTGAAAATCTATTAAAGAACTAGGGGGCAAATTATCAACAACTAGCGATATTGATCTCTAAATTAGCTTAGCAATATTTTTTTTATTACCACGCATCCCGGATTTTATCGCAGCGATAACGTGCTATTAGCAAAGTTTATCTCAAATGCGATAAAATATCCGGCGATAGCGGCTCAATGCGTGAATATCGCTGGAAATCCATCGATATTCAGGCATGTTATGTTATGTTATGTTATAGTTTTGGTAAAGCGCAAACAGCTGCTCCAGCAAAGAGGCGTCCCGGCGCTAAGAACTACAGAAACTCTACTGAGGATGGGAAGAGAGGGGACGAGGTGGCCTAGGGGGGGGGAACAGGTGGGTCTTGATGGCCTTCCGGAGCGCCAATAGGGTCTTAACCTGAATATCCAACTCCCATTGGATATACAGGTTAAGAAGTGGTCTGAGCAGGCGTTAGTTTTGGCGATATTCGTGCTTAGCGCCATTTTTTTTTTATCGCTGTGTCTGCGTTGATTTTTTTTTGGTAAATATCTTTTTATTGCAGCAAGGTAAGTGATACATACAGTATATCCGAGCCATTTCCGTTGGCACTCAATATGCAACTTCCCCACCCCCGTGTCACACAGCCATTCAGCTCACACCCCGGAGGTTGAGCGGCAGTATCATGGGGAAAGAGCTGCGCTGGAGAATACTGTGTTGGTCCATAACTACCAGGTGTTTGGGAAATGGCAGTGCTGCTTTTCAGCTCTCACGCTCCCTCTTCCGTGTCCCAAGTCCAATTGAACCAAGAGTCACTCTTTACCATTACTGAACAACCAGCCCCCCCGTCCCCCCTCAACTCTCCCATCCCCGCCTACCCCCCTTCCCTCGCCCAGAACCACCCCCCCGCCCGCACCCCCCACCCCCCAAGGCGTGCTAGAGTACCACCAAACCGAGTCCTCAATCCTCCCGGCTAAACCAGATCCGAAGTATACCACCAGGATTTATCAACAACCATCAGTAAGTCATCACAATGGAATGGAAATAGGGGAGCAGCAGAGGGGGCCTAAGTCATCCCCACGTCAGGCGGGCGCTCTGCCGGAGCCGGGCTATGCGCTGGGGTGTCCTCCTCGTCCACGTCCAGGAGCGTGAGGTCCAGGACCAGCCCCTCCCACGCCCTGGCCCTCTCCAGTGCCACGTCATTGCCTGCAGACGAAGCTCTCCCTCACACCGGGCCCATTTATGTAGCTCAGCCTTCCATCGCTCTACCGCGGGGCCCCTGGTCGCCTTCCATTGGGACGTAATGGCCCTCTTCGCCAGGAGGAGCCCCAGGTCCAGAAATTTGCTAGTAACCTTGTTTTTTGATGTGTGCGGGAACCAGTGTAGGATGCAGTGTGCCATGGTGAGTTGCAGGTCCCTCTCCGTTACCTTCCTCAGAACCTCCACTACCTCTCTCCAAAAGGAACCCAGCTCAGGACAGGACCAGAACATGTGTTGGAAATCGGCGAGATCCGCCGGGCAACGTGGGCAGGATGCCGGGTGGGCTGGGAAGTATTTATGTAGTTTGTCAGGGGTCAGGTAGGCCCTGTGTAGGACATAAAAGTGCACCTGCTGGAACCTTGCATTGCGCGTCCCGTTTCGGGCTCTTTCCAGTATGCCATTCCATGCCTCCTCAGGGATTTCGGTCGCCAAGTCAGCCTCCCATTTCGCCTTCAAGGCCAGCAGTGTGGCGACGGACTCCGAGACCATGCGTCGATACAGGCATGTGACCGCCTTGACCGTCCCCGCCAACATCACTACATACTGGCAGTCCAGAGACAGCGGCGGCTCCGACATGCCCGTCTTCCAGTGTTTGCGGATCGCCGCCGTTAGCGCCGCGTGAAGGAGGAAGTCCCCTCCCGCCAACTCAAAGCGGTCCTTCAGGAGGTCGAAGGGCAACAGCACCCCGTTTTCGTAAAGGTCACCCATGGATGACAGCCCCTGCAGGTCCCAACCATCTAGCCCGCGCCACGAGCCTCCGTGCGGAAGTGCCCCGCAGAGTTTAAGTGGGATCTCAGGTGCGTACGGGACCGTAATACCGCCCCTTCGGCGATACCTGTTCCAGCATTTTCGGGCTGTTGCAAATTCCTGAGTGAGGTGGTAATCTCCCATCGGGAGTCCCAGGACAATCCGGGACAACACCTGGACCGGGCCCGCCGGTTCTCCTGATCCGTCCTCCCCTCTTCTGGCTCTTGCCACCCATTGCATTAGCCATTGCAGTTGCGCCGATAAGTAGTAGAGCTCATAGTCTGGCACTGCCAATCCTCCCTCCGCCCGAGGGCGGAGAAGTGTGTCATGCGCCACCCTGCGCCTGCCCGCTCCCCACAGAAAGCCGATAACCATCGTCCACAGCCGCCGAAAGTAGCTCGCCGGGATCCAGATCGGGAGGGTCCCAAAGAAGTAAAGCAGCCTCGGCAAGGTCACCATCTTGAGTAGCGCCACTCTCCCCATGAGTGACAATGGGAGCATGCTCCAAAAGTCAAAGTTCCCTTTAGTGTGCCTGATTGCCGACCCGATATTTCCCTCAAGGATATCCGCCCTGTCATGGAAGATCGAGGTACCAAGGTAACGCAGGCTCCTCTCCTCCCACGTCACACCCTCTGTGGTTTGTGGGCATATTCTCCGTGGGCGGGCTGGGAATAGGTGGGACTTCGCCCAGTTCACTCGGAGGCCCGATACTCTGCTCAACGATTGTAGGAGGGTCTTAGCTCCACGCAGGGAGTCAGCCGAGTCCGCCAGGAACATCAGCAGATCATCTGCGTACAATGCGATGTGGTGCACCTGTCCATAGACGTCCAGTCCCTGATACGCCCGGCCCAGCCGGGCTCGCACCGCAAGGAGTTTGACAGCCAGGGCGAACAGTAGGGGGGAGAGAGGACATCCCTGGCGGGTGCCCCTGCCCACCATGCACATCTCAGAGTTAACCCTCCCAGTTCTGACCCTCGCCGTCGCGTTCTGGTGGAGCAGCATCGTCCAATGCACAAAGCCCTCGCCGAGGCCCAGCGCGTGCAGAACGTGGAAGAGGTAAGGCCATTCCAAGCTGTCAAAGGCCTTCTCCATATCGACAGCGATCACCACTGCCTCGTCGCCGTCATAGGTGTCAGCCTCCAGTACATGTAGGAGTCGCCGCACGTTAAGCGCCGTATTGCGGGTCGGGATGAAGCCCGACTGGTCCGCGTGAACCAGCATGGACATGTGGGGGAGCAAAAGCGTCGCCAAGATCTTACTTAAAATCTTGTAGTCGAGGTTGAGCATGGACAGTGGGCGGTACGCTGTTCTGTCCCACGGTTGCTTGCCCGGTTTCAGCAGGGGGACAATCAGCGCCTCCCCCGTGGTCGCAGGCAGGCGACCCAGCCGCTTCGACTCGTTGTATAGCCACGTCAGCCGGGGCGCAAGGAGATCAGCATAGGTGAGATAAAATTCCGCCGGGAATCCGTCGGTGCCCGGCGTCTTGTTCCTCGCCATGCTCTTGATGGCGACTCGCACCTCCCTCTCCTCGATCTTGCCCCCGAGCCGCTTCGCGTCCTCCTCTCCCAGTTCCGGCAGCTCAAGATCCTCCATAAAGGCCTGGAATTCCTCCAGCGATGGGAGGACCCTGCTGCGGTAAAGCTCCGTGTAGTAATCATAGAATAACTCATTGATCCCCTGTTGATCAAATCGCGCCGCCCCGGCGTGGTCCCTGAGCTCATGGATGACCGAGCTCCGGCGAGCCGGATTGGCCAGCCAGGCCAGAAGAGCTCCTGACTTGTCGCGTTCCGAGTGCGCTCGTGTAAGGTACGCCTTGTAGTCAAAGCACCGGAGGCGCTCCACCGTCGCCGCCACCGCCTCTCGCGCCTCCAGCAGGGCCTCGTGAGTGTCCGGTCGTTCAGGCCTTGCCCTCTCCAGCCCCCGCAATTTCTCGTCCTCCCTCGCGATGTCCTCCAGTAACGTTCTCCGCACCCCCGACGACGTCGCAATGCATTGACCCCGCATCACAGTTTTGAAGGCGTCCCATTCCGTCGCGACTGAGCCCGCCGTGCCCGCGTTCACCTGGAAGTACGCTTCGATGCCCGAGGCTATTGTGGTTTGGAAGAGCTGGTCGTCTAATGCCTCGGGCGGAGTTTCCAGGCTGGGATCCTCGGGCGGAGTTGCGACCAGCGCATCCGCACGAGAAGCGGGTTATGGTCAGAGATCGATCGCGTGAGATACTCACTGTGGCACACCTCTGCGTGCACGTCCTGGGAACACAGGAAGGCATCTATGCGGACGTGCAAATCATGGAGAGCGGAGAAGAACGAGTTGTCCCTGTCCGACGGGTGGTTAGCCCTCCACGAGTCGACCAGTCCCCACTGGCGTTGCCAGGCGGAGCGCGCAAGTGCCAGTTTGCCAGCTGGTGCATTCGGTAGAGGGGGGTGCGATCTGTCCAGGGCAGTGTCAGTCACACTATTAAAGTCGCCGCCCAGGAGCAAGGGTTCCACTAAGAACGGGGCCAGTTTGTTGGACAGTAGGGAGAGAAATGCAGGCTGATCCACATTCGGGGCGTACAAAGAACCCAGATTAAGGTCCCTCCCATCTAGTTTGCCTCGTACCATTATGTATCTCCCCTCCGGGTCAATTACCTGTTGTGTGCACTGGAAAGGTACCCCCGCCCGCATCCAAATGGCCACCCCCCTAGCATAAGCCGAGTAGCCAGTGTGGTAGACTTGCCCCCTCCAACGTCGCTGCAGCTCCTTCCCTTCCTTAGCTAGAAGATGTGTTTCCTAAAGGAAGGCGATGTGAATGCCCCGCCTGACTAAATAGGAGTGGATCTTGTGTCGCCTATGCATCGAATGCATCCCCCTTACGTTCCATGTGAGACATTTGTAGCCTAAGTCCGATCCCATTGCAGAGTCCACCGTGTCCTATCTACCCTCTCAGTGACCCCCCCAGCACGCCCAGGTCCCACCCCCGTCCCCCCCAACCTGTGCAATCAAACTACCCCAACTCCCACACCCTAGGACAGACAACCAACATGGAAACCCCATCCAAATACAAGTAACAAAAGCGTATCACTGTAGAATAGGGCTAGAGCGGCTGCGACGCCGACCCCAGGCAGGCCCGAAGCCCTCCGCCCCCGCCCCACCCCCCCCAAAACCCCCCTCAGGAGAGGCCTCCCGACTCTTCCCTCCCCCAAGATCACAGTGATAAGTCCCGGGGGGCATCCGCACCTCACTGCATAGCGTCCGGGAGCGGCCCCCATCCATACCCCAGTACCTTACATATGCGGCCAGTGTCCTGCGATCCAGATCAGCCAAGAATTCCATCTGCAGTTTGGGGAGTCACCACCGGCAGGTCCGACTCTGAGAGCTCGTGCCCACTGCTGGAGCCAGGGCTGGGAGCACTGGCCTTCGACTGCTCCGATGCGCTACTGGAGGGGCTGGCGTCTCCCTGGCTGATGGCCGCCACTGCCAGCACCGCCTTGGCTCGTTCCTGCTGCCATCTCGACGGGGAGCCAGATCGTCGCGTCGGCGTCGTTTCCGTGGAACGTCTCCTGGGTGAGGTCTCCAGCGGGGGATCCGTGCCCGACTCCCCTCTGGCATCCAACCAGCTCCAAGCCTCCTGTGGTGTGAGAAAAAAGTGGGTGCGCTCCCCGGCGACCACCCGCAGCCGCGCCGGGAACAGCATAGCATAGGGCAGCTGCAGCGACCTCAGTTTCCGCTTGACCGCCAGGAAGGAGGCCCGTTGTTTTTGCACGTCTCTAGTGAAGTCCGGGAAGACCATGACCCTGCTGTTGTCGATTTTCAGGTCCGGGAGGTCTCTCACCCTCCGCAGGATGTGGTCCCTGTCTCTGAAGTGCAGGAGATGCAGTACTATCGGACGCGGCGGCCCCCCCGGCTTGGGGGGGCGCGCAGGGACCCTGTGTGCCCGCTCAATGGCAAAGAACGGGGGAAGTCCTTCTGGGGCCACCTCAGTCTGCAGCCAGCCCTCCAGGTAGGAGACCGCATCCTGCCCCTCCACTTTTTCGGGGACCCCCACGAGGCGGAGGTTATTGCGGCGAGAGCGCCCTTCGCTGTCCTCGGCTCTGAGCTCCAGCACTCGTACCTTCTGCGCCATCTCTGCCAATGATGTCTTTAGTGCAGCTACGTCCCCAGGCAGACTTTTCAGGGTAACCTCCGAGGTTGCCACCCGCTCCTTCAGCTTCCTGTGGTCGTCCTTCAGTAAGGCCAGGTCCGATCCGATGGTATCCATGCGCTTTTCGAGAGCTTCCCGCGACGCCACGATCGCCTGCATGATGTCCCCCAGGGAAGGATCTCGTGGGTGGGCCGAGCTCCCCGCTCCAGGCCCCGGTGTATCGTCTTCCACGAGGTGGCCTGGGTCATCCAGCTTCAGGGCTTCAAAGCCCTTCTTTCTGCCTCCCCGCACCATACTGGCGGGCAGCTAGCTTCGTGTGCCCCTGCGGTGGCCGCCGGTGCTCCCGCTCTCCACACCAGCTCCGTTACAGGCACTCCGCTCTCGCGTGTCTCAGGGCCCGCGTCCCACGGGGTCTGGGTCTATGAGCAGCCCAAGGATCAGGTCCCTCTCCACGCTTGGCGAGGTCTCCCTCGTCTGGGAGTCCCAGGCTGACTTCGCGCCTGCAAGTGCCAGCCCTGATGCGGTGCTCGGTACACGGGCGCCTCTGGCCAGGTAGCCGCCCCTTCCCGCCTTCAGACCAGGTGCCTCTCAGGAGTGGGCAGCCGGTGCCTCCTCTCCTACTCTCCTCGCCTTCACTGTCTGGGCGCCACTGGCTTGCCGGTGATGTGGGCTCTGTGGCTAACCCACCATCAGGAGGGTGGACTCAGTACCCCACGAGGTCCCAGGGGGCTCTGTTATCGGCCGCCAAGGCAGTCACAGGCACTCGGGCGGCGCCATCTTAGGGTCAGGCAAACCGGCCGTCCCTCGCTCTCCGGTCCCACTGATACTGTGGTGCCAGCCAGTGCTCCTCACCTCCGATGGGTGCCAGGGGGTCTCCGCCGACAAACGGCCAGCCGCCACAGTGTCCCAGGGCTCCTCGCCGCTTCCAGGGCTCCGCCGCCAGGCGTTTCAGGCCGGGACGGCGGCCGCCATTTTGGGCGCTCGATTCTCCGGGTGCCTCGCTCTCCGCCAAAAGTTCTGTGCGGGCAGGTACAGGGGCCCCCAGACCTCCAGGTTCCCCCTACGCGCTCCTGATACCCTCCTGGGTACTTTTGTGGGCTCTGGGTCCGAGTCAGGACGCAGGATATGTGGTGGTGCGAGGCGGGCGCGGAGGAGCTCCGGAGTCCCGCTTCCACCTACATCGGCGCCTTAGCCACGCCCCCATCGCTGTGTCTGCGTTGATAATAGGAGATATCGATATTAGCAACTGCTCTCAGTCGCTAACAGGTTGGGTACGCCCACCTTGCATGTCATTAGCGATAAATATTGATGACATGCAAAGCGGGCCCCAAACCGCTCGCTATCGCCTACAAACTGTCGCTAACTGCTGTTAGCAACAGCTTGCTAATAGGGCAATGAAATTATCGCTGCTTTAGCGGGAAAAAGTCCCGCTAAAGCGGGGATAATGCCCTTGATAATATGCCTCCTGATTTTAATCTTGAACATAGAAAGAGAAAGCAACCTTTGTTCTTGGTAAGACTGAATGTAATAAAAGACCAGCCTTGCAACATACTGAGCTTGATGCTCAAAGCTCTCCTGTAAAAAGTTGTGAATCTACTTCTGTAAGATTTGTTTGTTTAATTCTCAAAGAAGACCAGGTATACTTTTGGAAAACTATCAAAGTTATAAACTTAAGTGCTTATGTGCAGGGAATAAAGGTTTTTCTAAGAAGCTGGCTGCTGGCTCTGCAAATGCCTGGGTTGCAGATATCAAGGCCGCCTCGTTTTATGGGTCTTATTAAGTCTTCTATTTCCCTTTGTCAGTGTTCTCCTATATTTCTTCTTTCCTCCTTCTTTCAGATCTGATTTTGTTTCTCGTGCTCTGTTTCAAGCGTGGTGATGAAAAATAAGTCACAGTCTTCAAATGATTGCTGGCCACAGCCTGCAAACACCGGCACATATTAAGAACCGGCAGACCTTCAGGATGAATCCTACATCATGAATTTTGCACATGCTTATTTTCCACGTGTGGGAAATACATACTAATGAATCATGCAGAAATGTGCATTTGCACATATAACTTAATTTTCCTGTGGAGAAGTCCCTTCCCCTCCATCTCCACTAAGCATGGAGATTATGTGTGTCATTAAATGATAAAGGGGTCATGTATTGACGTATGGCAGATGAATTGTCTTCTCTCTCTTGCACATTCTTTCCCAGTTCTATCCAGTCAGCAATTACTTCTTTCAGCAAAAGGATCTCACTATGTGGATGACCAAGTGGAATATAGCCCTAAAACCTTGGAATAAACACATATAACAAAAGTAATAGGGAATACACTGGTGTGATTTGGAAATGCAATATTGTGGCCTTGATGAAGTGATCACTCACCGTGGACCCTGTTGGATAGGTGAATCTTGTCAATGAAATGAAGGCATTTAAAAAGATTTTTAATATACTGCCTTCTTTTGTGCTCCTCGTTCACCTGCATTTTTGGCTAGGTTAACCTACGATACATACTAGGTTAGTCTGACTAGTATGAAAATAAGGGAGCATCACATTGATTTACATTTTTGAAAATGCCATTTGGAAGTAGTGTCTTTCAAACTAGCCTGCATGGTGTATAGGCAGGAGATGAGAACAAACCAAACTCTCTCTCTCTAGCAGATTTCGAAACGTGGGTGGACATCAGTAACTAGAAAACGTAGATCATGTCCTGCACGAGATCCTTTAACATTTTTAAATAATCTTTCTCTTAAAATACCATAAGACTACGGAGTTTCATTGCACCAGGTATCAGGATATTACAATCATATGATTTATTCAGAATGAAACTCAAGGCACTGCTATTCAACGACACCTTGACTTAGGGGGGCCTTGAAACATTTGCATACCAAGCTGGGTGACATTGAATCAGAAGTTAGTAACGGACTTGATACTCCCCATGGTCTCATTGTATACAGGGCCAGACTGACTACCGGGCAGTTTGGAATGCTGCCAAGCTGGGGGGTGATTTCATTGCGGTGGGGGCTGATTTCGTTCATGGAGACTGTGCTTCGAAATAATTAAAGCAAAACGAATTTCGTTTAGCACACGCAGGTCTCCATGAACAAAATCAGCCCCCAGCCCAGCAGCATTCCAAACTCCCCGGTAGTCAGTGTTGCGCTGATTGTATAGGGCTCGTTGTTGGAATATAGAGAACGGCAATGGTAGGCTCCTGGTGTAGCATACACCCAGGCCCTCAGTTTGTTATAATATTCCTGACCCAATTCAGGAGAATCTCCATTGGTATGGTCTAGTGTTAATCCTTGTATCTTGCACTCATAAATGCAGTGTAGATAAAGGACTGCAGCCGCAGCAAGATGATGAGTGAAATGTCTGAATCAATCTCAGCCACTGACAATCACTCAGGCTACATTCCAGTCCATTGTTTTTCACCCATCATGTCAATCTAGTCAAAAGCCTGCCTTATGCAAATCAGTACCAACCCTGCTCCTCATTGGAACAGTCCGCCTTGAACTGCCAGGTGAGGCCTCCTCCAGAAGGGACCACAAACAAAAAACAAGGAGATGGATGGAATGGTCTTGGGTTGCTTTGTTTTTTCGGGGAGGACTTGACCTGGCAGTTCATGCTGGACACTCCAGCCAGAACTGCCAGGCCATGTCTTCTTTGAAAAGGAACACAAGAAACCCATGTGTGATTTCATCTTGATCATGTGTAGCTTGGTGGCAGATGCCTGGGCATACCCATCGCACTTAGGGTGTCGCACAGAAGCATAAAAAAGTGATGATCGCAATGCTTAAATTAATCTCAGTCACTTTTGTTAACTTGAGGCAACATCCCTTTCCATAGTTATTTTGCACATCATGCCACCTCACCTACTGGGGCAGCTTTGAGACTGATTTGCATATGGCTCTGTCCAAACGGAGGGGGCATAGTGTGCAAAATAACGATGGAATGGGATGCGGCCCAAATAATTACCAGTGACTGAGATTAATTCAAGAATTCCATACATCACTTTTTTGTGTACTTCAGTGTAGCTAAGGGAAGCAGGAAACAAGTGTGAATCACTTGACCGTGATTTCTCCTTGTGGGCAGCAGTCATCCTCATCCTCATCCTTGCACTGACCCCGCATACAAAGGGATGTTTGCAATATGCTCTTGAAAATTCGTTTGAGAGGTGCACTGAAGGGAATTGCAAACTATCTTCTGTGTGCACAATGGTTTTACCAAAGTTCATCTCATTTCATATTAGAAGTAAGATGTCTCAATTAAATGTGTTTTGACATTTCTGTGAACATTAGAAGACCAGATAACATAAAGAAAGAGGTTTTTTGAGAGGTGTGCCAAAATATTTCATATCTATACTCTTGTTTTCTTTGACCCCTGTAAATGAGTTGTCCCAGACATAATTTCAAGCTTTCATGTCAAGGTGTAAAACTGAATTGAAATTATACTGAATATATACTATGACTGCATTTCACTAGAGTCCTTCTTAAATGTGAATGACATGCATGTGGTTTTCCAGTTTAAAGATGGAGCCCAAGAACAAAGGATTGAAGCAACAGCAGCAACAGCATAAGAAGCTACTGGCGGCCATGTTATCCCAGGATTCCTTCGATTCCGTCCATAGTACAGCAGCGTCAGTCACGGAAGAAGATATTGACAATGAGGATGATGCCATGGAATTATTAGGTATGTGAGTAAAAATACAGTGTGACATAAAAGTCTTACTTCACAAGGTGATTTTCAGGAATGCTGATATTATGGTCAGATATTATGGTCAGAGTGTGCAGATATGCTGATGTTTTGGTGGGACACAAATCATGGATATGGCGTGGGAATCCTGTGTTCGCATTCACTGAAGACCAGTCGAGTCCATGCTCAGTTTAGTAAAACATTTCTTTGAGTACCAGTCTGGAAAATAATTATGCACATTTCATGGAACTTTCATGGTCACTTTAGCCTACCTAATAAAAGAATTGGTATTCTCCTTTCTGCTTTGGTTTTGTGTCTGTCACATGACCCAAAGGATGAACACCACCCAACCTTTGCCACACAAAAGAACGCTCCCCCCAGATAGTATGCGCCCTTCATGCATCCTCAGGATGTCCACTGCACATGAGGTATTGCCCAGTAGTAATGGCCTCATACCAGGCATCTGAGTCGACACAGGGAAATAGGCGAGCAGACCCCATGTGGTGCGCAGCTTGTTTGGACAGCCTAATTGGTATCTGTTCACAACTTTTTAGTCTAACCTTGCGACAAAGAATCGAGATGAAGCAAAAAGCAGCAACACAGGGTATTTTTTATCAAAAAGATTGTTCTTTTATATATATTTTGATTTTCAAAATTCAAATAGGGTACATATCAATCAATAAAATGTATCAAAAATTCATTCAAATGACCAAGGAACCAATACTTTTCTTCTTCAATACATCTGAATAAAAGTCCAATCTAACACAAATCATAACATGTCTCACCACTTGCCTGTTGCACCCCCTTTGCACTGTATATAATACAGGGCCCTAAGCTTTTTTCTGCTTCAAGACCCTTTCCCCATAAGTCTATCGTTTTTTTTTTGCATGGTCAAATACGTCCTCTCCAAATGCTCTTCCATAAGATTGACAGATATGTGGGTTTCATAAGGGAATTATTGAAGGATATACAAATAATATATGATGGAGACTTTCAAATGTTTGCAAATATCAGAGTGCTTCAATTTAAATAAACGTATTCACGGTTGAACTACAACTAATTAATATCACAAGTGCTCATATTTCCAAATTTCTTTGATTTGGAAGTTGTTAAACCCCTCTATTTCAGTTCATTGGTTTGTAAATGTTTCTCTTGTACAGAGGTAATTAGCATTTTGTCATTACTTAGATGTTTATTGACTTACCTTTCACTTGGCTAGGCTATTTGGTATGAAATAATGCATTTTTGAAAGTTTTCAATCATTACATATCTTGCGTGTGCTGCGTTGGAGAACATAGCACCCACGCAGTGCTCTTTATCACTATGGTATTTACACCTACAAACTATTTCTGGAAGTTGTGATTTACTGCCAGTCATCTTAACAGGTATTAATTGAACCGCCCATGTTATACTATGTTCGAGTTTCCATGTATTACTGGTATTAGAGGTAGTATATTTCATTCTTTTCTAGCTGCAGTAAACATAAATTGAAATGAATGTGTTGTTTGTTACATGGAATGCATATGTAAACTACTTGTGTTATTCTACATCAGTGGAATTGTAAATGCATGCTTACACCAAGAAAATATACTGGGATACATTTACGAAATTGTCATACAGTGTAATGCAGCAAGTCACCTTCCTGCACTGCACTGGGAGACAGGGAAAGGTCAGGAATGCACCATATTTAAGTCAATACGGTGCATTCCTGCCTTTTCCTCTGCACTAGCACCCTTTTGGCAGCCTACAGCCAACACAGGCACCCTTACATCATGGTTCAAGGGTGCCTCCATTGCATGCAGGATCGTTTTTGTGCTGGAAGGAGCGCCTTCCTGCACATAAACAATCCTGAGAGGCATAGTCCTCTTTCTATCTGTGCTGCAAAATGCAGCATAGATAGAAAGAGGAAGTAACGTGGTGAAATAAAGATATATCTCCTTGTTACGCCTCTCGTGGGAAGGCGTATCTTGATGGCGCATTATTCATTCTGGTAAATCTGGGAATGGGTCAAAAACCATGAGAGTACCATGGGAACACCCACACAACACTCATGGAATGCCTTACCAGGGCAGAGTAAGGCAATGCAGCGATGTGCTCTGCATTGCTTTACTCCTGATTTATGGTGCCACTCAGAACCATGCAGATTGGCCTTGCCCGCTTCATACATCTCATTTATTGGTTGTGTCATGCATGTACCACTTTGCGTGGTGCAAAGATGATGCAAACCGGCTCATAAATATGCCCCACAATATTTGTGGATCACTGTACTTGATTAAATCTGTTAGCCTTTACTCTCCTCCTGCACATTGTGCAGACCGTGTATTATTCACACTATTGGAATGTATATGATGATGTATTGGAAGTGCTTTGTCTAAAACATTGTAAGACAGGCTTTGAAGTGCAAATCGTCAAAGAGGGCAGAATGAAAGATTTGTTTGCGTTCATCATTTTGCTATGCATGTCAAAATGCTTTCTCGTATGTTCAATGTCAGATTGCTTTACATGATTCACATAAGAGGAAGAATAATGTTTCACTCAGAGTATATTTGATGTTTATACCAACTTGAATGTTAATATTACAGGATAATGGTTACTAAGTATTACAACGTCTTGTCTAAAGGCGTCTATTATTTATGAATCTCATAGAGACACTTTTAATGAGAGAAAGAAATCAACAACTGAACATATCTGGGATCAAGATTTGAAGATTTCTTGTTTTGTCCACATGTAGAACAAATTGAGTAAAATTAATTATGAGCTACAATATAATTTTTGGTCATGCCATCTTACTTCCAATGATTTGATACTTATTCTTTTCACATGTCCACATACATTTAATTTCTGCAGGGAAGTGCCTAACCATGTTAATTCTATTTTCAAATCTAGTGTTCCTTTTAAAATCACAAAAATATTTCTCGGTAGCTTCTCTGAGGTTTGGAATTGTTGCTCGTTTAATACTAAAATAATTGATCTTCTCTTAGCAATTTATTTTCAACAAATTACAACAAACAATTATAAAAAGCAAAAATATGCATTTAATGTCACATTATTAATCCAAAGTAATAAAGGAAGTCTCTAATCTTTAAGCATAGGTTGCTTCCTTAGTTTCCTAAGCATTGCATACCTCTCTCGTGTATTGTAGGTTTGACTTGGCAGTGCAGCTGTTGTGACCTTTTTGTGATAAATAGAAAAAGAGCTCTGAGAAGCAGTTCTGAGAGTGACTTTGGCTCCACCGATATGTTTATTACCTTCAGTACAGATTTTGACTGTGCAGAAGTTGTTTGCTTCTGCTAACAAAGAGTGCTCACACAGCACTTTTTGCCTTGTCGAAACGCTTGTGCTCATTACAGCAGGACTGAGTTAAGTATGGTGACAAGTCAGGGATCAAGGTTATGGATCTGATATGTTTATTATGAAAAGTTACAAATACAGTAGACCTCACTTATTTATTGTGAAAAGTATATTATAAAGCCATCTTGCTCCCGGTAAGGATCTTTGACTGGAATGATTAAGACTGAACAAGGGTAGTATACTACCCAACCTACTACCTGAAACTTGCACCGGTCATTGCTTTTATATTGCTGCATTCCATGCAGTATTAGGAATTGAGCAATAACGCAACCCTGATGAAGTCCGCAAGGACAAAATGTTGGCTGGGCTGATGTACAATTGTTATAATGAATAAATCTTCAATAAAGTGGATTGAAACTGATGCACAAGACTTCTGAGAAAATTGATTCGATGTTTAATCATTAATGTTTGGGGACAGAACATCATATGGAATTTGTTATAATGCAGCTAATTGAGCAAAATTGATTATACAACTTTATGCAACTTTTCATTTTTGTGGGTCTTAGTATAATATAAAGCATTTACATGAGGACTTTAAGGGTGGATTGTTATCAGAGTGTGTTAAAGCCTTTAGACAGGTATTGTTTTACATGGATTCTTAGATAAAACGTTAGAAGGCGATGATTTTGGTGATGACAAGTTCCTTTGACAAAACCTACAGGTAAAAGATTTGCACTGTGGCAATCCTTGCTATACCATCTTTGGAGGGCCTATCAGATGGAGATATCTACCAGCCTTGTAATAGGAAAACATTAAAAAGACCCTTCATACTTTTACATATTCTGTTGTAGGAAAGGGCTTTGGGGTTGGTTTTCCCACTCTAACAAACTCAGTGGGTAGATTTGTACTTTGATAGGGTTAAGTATGGTTCTATTGACTATGATGTTGTGTATATATATCGACTTCTGACTGTATGCATGAGGGTTGCCTCGTGAGAAAGCTTATGCAGAGTTGAGTATGCCTGAGTTGGTTATGCTGAAAAGGCAGTGATAAATGCTAAGCACCTGATAAGTTCTTTGGAAAAATTATGTCAGATGCTATAAGTCTGCACAATTTACTGTGAGATGCATGTATTAAAGAAATGCAAGGTTTTGGTGTTTGTTACCCACTCTGAAATACACTTGCAGTTTAAGATTTGCAGTGTGCTATTCCTTGATTGGCTCTTTTCAGAGGGGTTGTACACTGTTTTGCGAGCTGTAATATTGTAGATGTTTTAAAATGTATGACTGTGTGCCTGTTGTTTACCAGTGTATGTGTAATACAGGAGGCCTGAGCTGGTTATGGTCACAAACTAGTAATAAAGATAGTAGGCCTGAGGTGTGCACTCGAGGGCTCTCACTGATAACCGTAGTACTTTAGGGTTTTGGTGACTCCCTGTGCAAAACACTTGCAGTTGAAAATTTGCTGCATGATAATCCTTGGTAGGCCCTTTAAGAAGGGTTGTACTCATTTTGCCAAATGCATTTATTTATATGTTTGTAATGTTATGGCTCTGTTTCTGATGTTTGTCAGCTTATATGCAATACAGGAGGTCTTTGTTGGTTATGGTGACAAGCTGGTGAAAAGGGCTACAGGCCTGATAGGTTCATTGAAAAAAGTTATGTTAGATACCATAGGTCAAAAGCAGTAGACCTGACCTACTTATTGCGACAACCACATGCTGAATACAGTAGACCTTTAAGGGTGGATTGCTATTATGCTCTTTTAATACCATGTAGACATGTTTTGCATTACATGGTGTAATACATTGGATTATTACTTTGGGAGGGATACTATCTATCTCAAGGAATGATCACAGCTCTTGTCAAAGTGAATCCGTAAAGTCACTAAATTAACCTGATTCCAGCCCCCTAGTAGCTATGGCACAGACAGGCATAACTTAGGGCAAAGTATTTGTGCAGGACCAAAACAGTAAAATCCCAATAGAGCAATTAGAGAACAGTTGTATGAACACAAGGACATCAACATGACAAATATCCAATGAGGCGGACCAGAGATAAGAATTTTTAAAGATTTAAGTTGAAAAAGTGGCAAGAAAAAGTAAAGTGCCAATGATCGTCAGTAGTCGTGGCAGATAAGGACCCAGGTGCCATTTTTGGCTGACCGCAATGGACCCTGGGCCATATGCATTGAGTGAATAAAAAAATCTGAGAGTCAAAAAGTACAAACCTGTTTCTAAGTTCCACTAGTTTGGAGGAAACGTTTACAAACCTTCTGGTGCCCACAGAAGTATACTTCTAAGACTTATGGGTGGGGGACCTAGAGACCCTCAGGGTGTTAGACAGAGGCCACCAGCAAAGTCCAGTATAAATTTCCGGTTGTCACTGGTCAGCTGGGAAATGTAGCAAAAAGGCCTCTTGCAGCATTTTGTGTCCCCCTAGCCACACAGGATGGATAGTCAACTGACCCTTAAGAGTCCATTTCCTTGTCCTCGGTACAAGGGGGAGCTGGTCCAGTTCTTCAGAGAGCCTCACAGGTCACAGGCAGCAATTCCAGTAATCTTCTGTTCTTTCACAGGTCCAGAAAGTGTTCTGGTGGAGTGCCTTGGGGTGCCACATTTATGCCTGGCACCAACTAGTTGGTAGGATGACTCCTGGGCACTCCCTAACCAATGTTCCTGGAGCTTCTGTACCCACTTGCACTGTAGTTACAGTTAGCTTTACTGCAAAGAGTACCAAAATGCATGTGTGATTGCACTTTCAAGATGCTGAAAGTCAAGGGCCACATTAAACTTGGGCCCAGCGGGCTGTGGGTGTGTAGGAGAGTGCGCTAAGGAAATCGCTCATGTCCTCCCACATCTAACACTAAAATCTAGTTTGAAGCAGAAACTGTACCCACAACAAATCAAGAGACATAAATATGGTAGGACAAATGCAGGGTGCTTCAGCAGCCAGACAGAGAATACAAAAGAATTGTCCTGTCATCCTGTTCTCTTCCTTTCATATCTACCAAACTGTTACTTGTGGCTCAACAGACCTGTCAGGCAGGATTTGACACTGTGGTATCAACAAAATGCATACAGTCCCAACCTGTATATTCCAGTGAGCTAAGAGGAGTAATTGTTGCCCATTCAAGTACGCCTATTGTGTTCTCCTGGGAGGAATTTCACACCTCTTTTGCACCTTTTTCTGGCTGAGCATAGCCTGGAATGTTAATGGAAATTAGTCTCCAGGAACTTCGTGCAGAGAAAAGGTATTTTTTAAAAAGTAACTTTACCCTAATATTGATTAAAATCAGAATTCACTATTGAATTAAAATAGTTGTTTCATTATTTTTTAGCTGGTCCCATTTTCAAGATAAAGAATTTGTATTTTAATCTGTACTCTGATTTTCTTCATACAACAGTTAGTCCTGCCACAGTAAAACAGCTTTTACAGCCATGTCACTGTAGAGATAATACATTTCTCCTTGTCCTACTTCTAAATACGAAACCTGCCTTATAGCTACAAGCCCTAGATAGGGGTCACTTAATATTATTTGAAAAAGAGATCTTTACCTGTCAAAAAAGAATATTTTTACAGGACATACTGCTGGTTTTACAAGGGAGCAGGAAGGCTACACAGCACAGGCTTGAAGGCATGTTTTCACTGCCAGTATAGTAGATAGCACAATAGCTGCTGCAGTCCACAACTGGCATTTTACTTCCAGGCACTGGGTGCACTTTCCACACCATATACTAGGGATTTACAGGCAAGTTAAATGTGCTAATAAGGAATAAACTAATTTAACCATTTTTAAATAGGGAGCACATGCACTTTACTCCTGTTTAGCAGGGGTAAAGTGCACAGAGTTCTAAAGCCAGCTAAGATAGGGTTGAGAAGCATGGAGGCGACTGGTCCCCGTTAGCGGAATGGGAAGAGTTGGGGCTACAGATGATAAGGGACTTCTATGTCGACGGGATGCTTGCCCCCTTCAGGGTGTTGCAGGATCAGTTTGGCCTCCCGGATGGGAGTTACCTCCTGCATGCGGCGGTGATTGCAGCGATACAAAAGCACTGGAGGGAAGGACTGGTGGAACCTACCACAGCCATGGCCTGCCAGTACGTGGTGATGGCTGCGGGAACGATTAAGGCGGTGACCTGCCTCCACTCTAGAATGCTACATGAAGGAATGGAGCCGCTCACAGCCTTGAAGGAGAAATGGGAGGAAAGCATAGGCAAACCCATTCCAGACACGGTCTGGAGCCGTATTCTGCGAAGGACGTGGAAGGGTAGCAGGAATGCCCGCTTTCAGCAGGTACATTTCTTCATCCTACATAGGGCCTATATGACCCCGGGAAAGATTGGACGATACTTCAAGGTGCAGGATGCGGCATGCCCGAGATGCTTAGCGCTTGGGGCCGAGCTAGACCATCTACTGTGGGGGTGCCCGAAGCTAGGGACGTATTGGGCTGAGGTAGGAGAGCTTTTGAACGCAGTCACTGACCGGGAGGTGGGGTTCGACATGGCGGCATGTCTACTGCTCTGGTTCCCTCATACGGCAAGGACGAAAGTAACGAGCAAATTCATTGACCTAGGTCTCATGTTGGCCCAGAGAGAGATTACCTGGCACTGGAAATCCAGGGAGGGCCCGTCAGTTAGGAGATGGATGAATGAGCTGTTGAAATGGTCCAGATGTGAAAGTGTGCTCAGAATGCGACAGGCTGCCAAGGCAGGTAACGAAAAGGGCTTGGAGTTGGCGAGGGCTTGGGAGATGATAGTACAGGCTCTGCGGGACTACGTGCTGGAGTGTGAAGAACACGAACATTCGGAGGGCGGGATTCCATGAGGCTTGGAAGACCAAATGCAAAAACCCGACTAAATGGCAAACTTTAGCGTCAGAACCCACAATTATAACCCACATCAGCAGCAGTTGGGGGGTGGGAAGGGTGGAGGGGAGTTAATGGGGTATCGCTGTAGTGATAAGAGGAGCGCCTGCGGAAAGGATCTATGACTGATGACTACAGGGGAACGGGGTTCCAGGGCAGTGCTCTTTGGGTACATGTGATGTGATTACCGATAGGCCTTAGGGGCTGCTACCACGGGAGGGCATTAGTGTGGACCTGATGTAGCGGACACGGAGAATACCCACTCTGAGTGGCTGGCTATACTTGGCGGTGTTTTGGGGGAGGGAGTTTGTGGGTATAAAAGCAGATACTATATTATGCTGTTGACCTGACATCTCTACGAGTTGATCACCATGGTACTCTGAGTGACTGTACTGGTACGCCGCCCGGCCCCCGGGATGTGGGCTGAATGGCTGTGTGCAATTTTATAACGACAGATGTGCTTTGAGATGCCATGAGTGTACAGGTTGACTTAATGGATGCCTTGTTTATAACTCTGCAATAAAACATGTTTCAAAAAAAAAAAAAGATAGGGTTGAGAAAATGTGAAACATTTAGGGTGATGACGCAGAAAAAACACATTTCTTACACATGGATTCTCATAGATTACTGCAATAGACAAGTGTCTTGTGTTGGTTATGCTGGAGCAAGAATCAGGTTACATGATAGTTTTTGGTTTATCATTCAGCAGGCTAATCCTCGCTCGGTCATTCCGCTAGAGCTTGGCTGTTGTGGCCAGCAGAGAAAATCAAATCATCAATATGTCAACAATTTATTATCAATAATCAATGTGTTTGAGAGTGAATGAGAGAGTTAGGTAATTTTTAAGGATTTTAATAATTCAAATCTTTTAGTAGTTCATCTTTATTACGTCACCATTTTTTCATCAATAAGTATTATAAATCTTGTTAGCGTCAAATCAATGCACAAATCAATAAAAGCAAGCGTGCTCTATAAAGGAAAGAATATTTATCCTAAGAAATAGAGAAAGGAGTCATTCAGAACTTGTAAAGAGCTCTATATTGAGAGAGCGAGAGCAAGCATAAAGCTTCAATCAGTTAAGTTCAATAAATGAAAGCTATCAAAGCAGAATGCCCCATAACGAGAGGTTCAAGAAACTCAGTAGAGCCTCAGAATAATATGGTGCAGGGGTCCATGGCAAACGGAGTAAAGGGTCTCTGTTAGAGCGTCGTGTACTGGGAGAGTGTCTGTGAGTGTAAAAGAGTTAGACTCATCTAGAAACACACACTTATATAAACAACACGTTATGAAAGTCTGAAACAGTTGCTTCTCTTGTCTTCTTCCATCTAATCAGTGTCCAATGTTTTCCTGACGACTGGATTACTCCTCATCATCTCCGTGAGAGAACAATAGTCCATCAAATGGGTTAATTAGATTTGTTGCAACTAATGTCAAACATGGTTCAGCTTTGCTTATGGCTTTGTATTCCCACATATACTTGTACCCTTCTCTCCATCCGAAACTCACTTTGAGTCCACATCATAGTCTATGTAAAAATTGAAACCTCTTTTAAAAGAAAAGTAAAAAAAATTGCAATTAATTTATTCTGAAAAGGAAATACAAGTTAGTTGAAGAGGTCAAAACATAAATTATGTGCTGATTCTACATATATAGTTGCACAGTTTCCCATTTAAAAGACTACATTGCAATCAATTGTGACATTTTGCAGTAAATATGTGTTTCATTTCATAGAATGTTAATTTTATTATAAAAAAATATGTCTTTGTAGAGGTCAAGAGTTCAATATTTTGTAATATCTTCATTATAATGATCTCATCGTTTACTAAGGAAATGTAATTTCATGTGTTAAGCATTTCTAAGTTAATAAACTTTTAGCATTGCAACTTAGCTGTTTAAGGATTAGTATGTGTAAAAGTGATAGCTGTGTACATTTCATCATGTTTTTAAAACTTTTTCTATAATTTAAGCTTACATGTTAAGCTTGACTTTTACTAAAACAACATCAATATTGTTTGAATTTTTTTAAAGCGCCTTACCAGTTACTTGAGGTACAATGAGGTCAAATGGACAACAGAGTGGTGGCCCAGCTGTCTGGGTTCTCTGCCCTCGCCTACACGAGAGGCGAAGAACTTAGGTGTATGGGTGGACAATAAACTGTCCTTTGACAGCCACGTAAAGAAGACTGTTGGCAAATGTTTTGGGGTGATGAAAACCCTCAACCGCACCCTCGACCTGTTACCCATTAACTCCAGGCGTACCATGACGCAGGCATTAATAACGTCCCGTATTGATTACGGCAATGTAATACTCATGGGGACATCAGTAAAAAACATAAAAAAGCTACAGGTTCTACAAAACTCGGCAGCTCGCCTGGTGCTTAGGCTTCCCCGTCGAGCTCCTTCACGTCCCACTCTAGCAGCCCTCCACTGGCTACCGATCAGTAAGAGGATTGTTTTTAAAGCTATGCTCTGGTGCCATAAAATAATTCATCACAGAGCTCCGGCATATATGTCTGATTTGGTGTCTGTGTATGAACCTAACAGATCTCTTAGATCCAAAGGAATGGGTCTACTCAAAACTACCTGCCCCAAAAAAGCTAAAATGGGTGGCAGATCATTCCGCACCTTAGCTGCAAAGCAATGGAATCTCCTGCCTCTAGATATCAGGCTGGAGAGTAATGAAATCGTATTCAGGAAGAAGCTGAAAACTTGCCTCTTTGCTGTGTGAACTGGTTCCTTCTTCTTTTTTCCTCTGCTGCTGCATTCTCTCTCCATAGCGCGGGGACACACCAGGAGGTGTTACCAAGCGCTCTACAAACTCCTTTAAACTAAACTAAACTAAACTTCCTTGACAAAATCCTAGGGTTTAGAAGATTTGCAATGTCAGAATACTTGTAAGGCCCTCTTAAGTGGGGGTGATTATTTTAAATATTTCTAATTGTATGACTTTATTCTTGATGGGTAGATTGTACGTTAGCTTATGTTAAATTTAATAGGATATGGCCATGAGTCAATGACAAAGGGTATTGACTTATTTGCTTCAATAAGAACATTTATCTCAGATACCATAGGTATGATTTGTGTCTTATAAAAAATGAACGCAAAGGCAGCAGTAATATGAAATCAAATGTGCAGCCAATAGGTTTTTAAGGGCAAATTGATTTTACACTGTGTTAATGCCTGTAGACAGGTATTTTACTACATGAAACCTTACAGATTATTGGCATAAGGAGGAATTTTGGCGTTAGTTAATTCCGTTGACAAAATACATTGGTAGAAATGTTGCACTGTGATTAATTATTGCTAGACGCTCGTAATAGGGCCTGGCAGGTGTTGTTATCTTTGTTCAAAATAAGGAGGAGTGACAGGCAGATGATTAATTGCAGTGTCGCTAGTACATCCTCCCAAGAATGATAAACCACAAAAAAGGTTCCAGGACATTCACCTAAGAAAAATACTGGGTTTTCTTACATTTATAGATGGTGCATGGGAAGTAATCACGGTAACCTAATTAGAGTGTTCCCTAAAAAGGATGGAGGCCCTCACCTACCAAAGTGTTATGCTTCATCACCGAGCCTGTACTCCCCATGGTTTCCAGCAGGTTGACATGGTGAGCTATCGCTGGAGATCTTTAGAGATCAACTAAAGTTTGCTTGCACCCACTTAATAATGAGGTACAGTTGCTATAGTTGTCTGTCAGGCCCTTTTAATATTTTTTTTTTTTAAAAAGCCTACATGCATGTACATGTAGAGAGGTTCTTTACATCCACCCTCTTCTGTCTGTTACAGTATAATCCATAGTCTGCTTTTTCCCATGCCAGCATATTACATGGGACAAGAAGTTAGACCATTTTTGCCATTGCTCCATTGTCCTTTGAGAAATCACATTTTGCCTGATTGTGTGTCACATCCATCTGAAAATTAGTGTGATTCAATGTCTTGGTTCGTGTGCAGTCCTTTTGTTTTCAATTTTTTTTCCATTATACGTAACCCTGGAAGGTTAACTCCGTTCCGCCAGCGGAGTTTGCGGTGATTTGCCTACTCCGCACTCTGTGGCGAATGCGGAGTAGGCAAAAAACTCCCACTCCGTGGTGGGCGGAGTTGGCTGCTCCCTCCCGCCTCTCAAAATCTTTAAAAATGTATAAAAGAAGTCACTTATCTGTTGTCTGCGCCTTCTCTGCCTGGTCGCTCTCTGTCCTGCTCCTCGGTCCTCGCGTCCCTTCTGTAATTAAAAAAACACTACGTTGTATGTCAGACGTACAATGTAGTGTTTTTTTAAATTACCGAGGCGGCTGACAACAGGTATGTGGCTTCTTCAGCAGCAGTCCTGTGCACATGTACAGCATGGAAATAAACAGTGTAAAGGTAATTGCAACAACACTTAGAACAAAAAATCCACGTTGATTTCTTGTGTTCTTTAATATGTCAAATCACAACAAACAACCAGCCGACATATGTTTCGTCAGAAACACAGTGTACTCTGACTTTTCAGGGCTCAAGGTAAAGACGATGGAATGAAGAATCCCTACACCTGTGATAATTCCAATCCAGTTTTATACATTTTTTAAGACTTTGGGAGGCGGGAGGGAGCAGAGCGGAGCAGGATGCATTTCCACAGCGTTTTTTTCAAACTCAGTGGAAATACGCGTAGAGGCACTACGCCTGCTACGCCCAGGGTTAATTATATGTTACTTCTCACTGCTTTTCTTCTCTTTTTTTGTTTTGTTAAGCTTATTTCAGCTCCCTTGACAGTCCTATCATGCTGCTCTTTTGCTGCTCATGTCATCTGCAGTGTGCTTCATCCTGTGCGGCTACTATTTTTAAACTTGTCAGCCATCTTTAAATGGTCTTGTAAATAGTGTATCATTGTTTTATTGTCCGAAGATGGCCACCAAGTTTAGAAGCATTATTTTAGCCACCTTGGAAATTAGAACACTGAAACACTATATACTTTGCATTCGAATATGGCCACCTAGTGCAATGTTAACTGAGTTGCCATTTTGCAATAGTATTGAATTTAGTGGCCCATTGTTGTTTTTATCATTTCAAGATGGCCACCAAGTATAGAAGCATTATGTTACTCACTTTGAAGCAGTACAATAATGATATATTATACACTGTAAGATTCAAACATGGCTGTCCAGTGTTATGTTTACTGAGCTGTCATATTGATGGGGAATTGTCTATAGTGAATCATTGTTTGTACTGTTCCGAGAAGTCCAATGGATTGATTCTAATGGTATCAGCTATATTTGAAATTAAAACAACAACGTTCTATGGGCCACATGCATCAAAAGAAAAACCGGTCGCAAACGGACAGATTCTCAGAATCTGTCCCATGCGACTGGTATTTTTGCATTTGGGATGCATCATCCCGAATGCAAAAATCGAAATTTAAGTAACCGCTAAAATAGCGATTACTTAAATTGCAATTGTATTTAGGGAATTGCAAATTGCGATTCCCTAAATGCAATGCATGATGCAATCGCAAATAGAGATTTCGCTATTAGGGGTCGCAAATTACCATCAATTTGAACTTGATGGTAATTTGCAAAAACTTTGAAAGTGCATTTTTCAAAGTTCCATGTTACACACACACATGCCCTTGGGCTATGTGTGTGCGCAACATCAGCACACATGCCTATTTGAGGGGTGCAACAGGGTGTCCTCTTGGTACCCTTGCGCCCTTGAAATTGCAGGTGCAATTTGCGAGTACCTATTGGGTACTTGCAAATTGCCTTTAGGCCCATAGGAATGAATGGGAATCCATTCCTTAATTGCGACTCGCATTTTGCGAGTCGCAATTAAGGAATGTGCAGGAATCGCTATTTTTTTGCGATTCCTACATGCATAGGCTTTTGCGATTCCATGATTGCGATTCCTTAATAATCGCAATTAAGGAATCGCAAACGCCTACCTTGATTCATGTGCCCCTGTGTGTATTACCTTTGCAAGAAGGCTGCATGTCGCAATGTTTAATTATATTTTTGCATTTAAAGCATACGCCCGCCACATTTGTGTGCTATGTTTTCTTTTTTTAACTTTTATTATTTTAATTTATCTTCCATGTGCTGATTTGCTTGTTGAGTTTGTGCATCTGCTTCACTCTCGATGGGTAATTGCTTCAATGTAAGAATGAGTCCATGGTGGATGAATGTATATATGAGTACAATGGTGAGTGAGAGTGCATAACTTATTAATTTCCTAAACTCATCAGAGACTTAAGAGACACTCTCACATATAAAATAAACTTATTGCCACTGCCATTGCTTGTTGTCAAATGTGCTTCATACGTTCTTGTGTAATCGCTTTATTTCCAGACCATGACCAGTACAGACATCAATGATGGTAAATACTGCCTTTCTTCAACACAGTTGTAAACGTTGATTTGGATTTTTCCAACAATGTGTATTGGATTTGGATTTTTCTCACATGATTTAACCCCTTTGGTTCCAACTGAGAATGTCCGTGCCGCTATCATTCTTGTTTAGTTGATCATCACTTATTTCTCAGCGTGAATCAGGTGGGTAATGTGTTTCTTGCTTTTAGAACTCCTAAGGATGCCTCAGTCCTAGTCAAATGTCACATACATGAAAAAGGTACCAAACCCCATGGGACTGCAGCACCTCTGCTATTGGTCAAAATTAGATTGTGGAGTCATCTGAGTTGGCACGTAAGATGAGCAAGTTCTTGCATGTGAAGTGAATTGGGGCCCAAAGGGGGAGAGGGGGGGGGGGAGGAAAAAGCACCGACCAGAGACTCAAAATTAGGTGTGATAAAGGCCGCTTTATTGGAAGCAGGTGCACCTTAAACAATGAAACCCTTGGCCTGCGCCGTACAAAACTATACCTCACTAAATATGCAAATTCCTGACAAAAACCCCCCACCCCCTCCCCTAACTGGTTCCCCCAATCCACAAACAGTAAACAATTAGCAGAAACGTCAATTTGCCTCTCCACCTGGCTAAATCCTTTATTATGCTTGACCTACCCCCCGCTAATCCAACAACCGATCTCCTATACTTCCCCCATATATTAGGAAGAACCGCCCCAAGGCAAAAATTCACCCCACACCTGCTCCAGCGACACAACCAACCCCACAAACATTGAGCAAAACTAGATGTACCGGCCCCCAAGAAAACTCCTTCCAAAAACCCACCGCACACCAACAAACCCCCCCCTATACCCAGAAGAAAAGCAAACCCCTCCCCCTGCCCCCCCAGGCCCCGTCTAGAAACCCCCCCCACCAACTTGATCGAAACCCAGGGAGGGAGGGTGGGAAAACAATTACCTCCGCCACACCCCCACCCGGCTGCTGTGTCACCAGCCACCTTCTCTCTAAAATGGTGGCCTGAGCTCAAGATGTCCGGGATTTACGGGGCCAGCCCAAAACCAGCCAAACCCAGCCCAAGGCTACCAAGTAGCCCAAAAACAGCCCACGTACGGTGCTGGCTCTACCCCCCCTCCCCCGGCCCCAAAACTCCCCGGGGGTGGCAGGCCTCCCGCTGGTCGGCCGCACCCCCCCCCAAATCCCCATTGGGGCCCAAAGGAGGAGAGGGGGGGAGGAAAAAGCACCGACCAGAGACTCAAAATTAGGTGTGATAAAGGCCGCTTTATTGGAAGCAGGTGCACCTTAAACAATGAAACCCTTGGCCTGCGCCGTACAAAACTATACCTCACTAAATATGCAAATTCCTGACAAAAAAACCCCACCCCCTCCCCTGACTGGTTCCCCCAATCCACAAACAGTAAACAATTAGCAGAAACGTCAATTTGCCTCTCCACCTGGCTAAATCCTTTATTATGCTTGACCTACCCCCCGCTAATCCAACAACCGATCTCCTATACTTTCCCCATATATTAGGAAGAACCGCCACTCGAAAGGCGTGCTAACGGCTTTTGACCCCCCCCCCTAGGACTCCTGCCCTTCCAGCCATCCGTGCCCCAATCCCTCTCCAGTGCCTCCCCCAAGTGTAGCACATAACTCCATTCCGTACCCCAGGTGAAAACCCTATCCCCCTGCAAATCCACAGCCCCGTGCCGCAGCTCTGGGTGCTACATCCTCTCAACCTTCCATCTTCCCCGAAACCTTCACTTCCCTGAAACTCCCTACGTGTCCAATCTATGGCCGCTGGCCTCTCGCCCCCCTACAACCCACCTGGAACCAAACTCTGGCCAACTGCCTGACACCCCGCCTACCCGCGCCGTATCTCTAACAGATCCCTCTTCACTTGTTGAACCCAACGCTAACCCTCTGGACTGTACTGGGCCCACGTTAGGCACCCTCTCCCATGTTCCACTGCACACACAGCCTGCCACAACGCATGCCAGCTCCTGCCCCCATTTCCTTGCCGCTGACCATGAAACCTGTCGTCCGACTCGGACCACTGATTCCGTTGCTTGACCCAGTCCCCCTTTCCGCCTGCTTTACAACTGAGTGTGCCCCCAACATAACTCTCCAGCGCCGCTGCAGTTGGCCCCTCCCCTGCACCTGAAAAGACACACATGTGAGAGGCGAGAAATGTCCCATATCGTATGTTCACTTCCCATCCCCGCAGCTGCCCACTAACAGTCCGATCTCCAGGGCCCGAGGCCATCTTCAACCTAGATGCGCCGCCTCCGTTGCCGCCCCCACTCCGACGCAATGCCTCCAGAACACCTTCGGGTCCTCACCCATACACCATCGGGCGTGCCGCAGGACCCCACGCCTGTGCTGCATACGTCCCCCCATTCCCTCGCCAATTGCGAATCACCCCCCGAAAACCCCCGTCCATCCACTTCAACCCGAACCGCGAGACCCGCTCCTGCGGAAGCCGCCTATCCCCCTGCCCCCACTGCACCCGAACGCCGCAATGCCCCCCGTGTCCGCTCATATGCACCCCTGGAAATGCCCGAACGCCTGTCCCCAGCCAATCCCCCCACCGACAACGTACCCGAGGATGCGGCCGCGTCAAAACCGGACAGCGTCAGACCCAAACTACGACGTTGCCATCCCCTTGGCCAACGGCAGGCGTGTTTCCATGGCCCCGGAGTCGAGCTCTATACCAAGGAATGACAGCACCTAAACTGGGACCGTGCGTCTTCGCTGGGGCCCAGGGCACCCCCAGGTAAGCCACAATGCCCGGAAAACCGTCCAGCTCCGCTGGCAGTCCGTCGAAAACCGGCCGGCCCACCAGCAAGAAATCTACCAGATAGTGCGTCACCGCCCAGAGCCTGTCCGCCAGGAAAAAACCCACTGCAAAATCCACCTAATGGCGCACCCAGCGCACCCAAAGTTGAACATCCCATGTGCCATGCTGTCGCCCCCCATGCCACCCTTGCCGCCCCCTCGTCCTCTGGCAGGCGTGCTTCCATGGCCCGGAGTCGAGCTCTATCCAAACAAGGACAGCACCGTACTGGGACCGTACATCTTCTCTGGCGCCAGGGGCGCCCCCAGGCAAGCCACGAGGCCCATAACTGACCAGCAACCGCCGGCAGTGTGCTGAATCCGGCCGTCCCACCAGCAAGAAGTCCTCCAGATCGTGCGTCTGTCCCAGAGCCTGTCCGCCAGGAAAAAGCCCACTGCAACAAGGAACCTAAACGCCCAACCGCGAACCAAACCCCCCCCATGCTATTGACCCCCACAAGTGCCCCCCGGTCAAACCGGGTCCCCACCGACCGTTGATCCCCCGAAGGCCTCCGAAACCACCAGGACACCAACCGAACCCCGCACTTTGTCCAAGAACCTTCACCCACCGCCGCCGGGCTCCTCCGCACCATGTCCCTGCTTGTATAAAACACCCCCGGGATTACCGCCGCCAAAGTCACCGACCAACTGACACCCCCCCCCCAATCCCGCCCGATGCTGGGACAACCGAGACTGACCAGGCTCCTTCCTGCGCCCAACCCCGTAGGGGAACCTTCAACCCCAGCTCCAAACCGAAAGAGGGAGGGGGCCCCATCCCCGCCCTCCCCCTTACACACCTGCCCCGCGCTGGCCCGTGATCGCATTGCCGGCTCAACTCCTCCACCCTCACCGGCGCCGAGCCCATGCCCTGAACCTTGACCCCTTTTCCCCCACTCCCCGCACCCCTCTTGGCACCCCCTCCAACCGCGCCATACCCCGGCGCCCCCCCAAGCTCCCCGGTATCCGCACCAACCGACACCTGAGGATTACTCAAACCACTCCCCTACTCTGCCACCATCCTTACCTGGCGTCAAGGCCGGCGTCCACCGGCGTCTACTGGATCCCGCCGCCTAACCAGCGGAGGCGGGGGGGGCCGTCTCTCTCGGCGCTCCTTGCCGTAGGCATACCTGAAACACACTACCAACACCGTTACTTTGCACCCCCCCTTTCCCATCTCCCCCTTTGCCTCCGAATCCTCCACATATTTCAATGGCCCCATGGCCTCCTCAGACTCCTCCACCAGTTCCAATGGCCCATGGCCTCCTGCCCAGCACAGGGCCCCTCCTTCCACCTGTCGCTTGTAACAAACAGTTTGCTACCTTTCGCCGTTTGTTGGCTTAGGCACTTGCACGAGTGCCACCATTGCCCATGTAACCCTTGTTCTTGTGCCTGAGTGTCTGCCACTTATAGCAGACTCCTCCACCAGTTCCAATGGCCCATGGCCTCCTGCCCAGCACTGGGCCCCCTTCCACCTTTCGCTTGTAACAAACAGTTTGCTACCATTCGCAGTTTGTTTACTTAGGTACATGCACCAGTGCCACCATTGCCCCTGTAACGCTTGCTCCTGTGCTTGAGTGTCTGCCACCTATTGCCGCATATACCTCTCCTGGTACTTTGTACGTTTTGTAACCTGCACACATATCACTTTGTTCTCCTGTGATGCACCGATTGCCGCCTCATGTATTTTGGTTGCTCACTATTGGCCCCTTTGACCCATGTAACCCAACGTTTTCTTACGTAATTTGTTCATTTGCAACCGTTACCTCGTGTATCATTACCGGTCCTATTGTGAAGCGCCCTGACACCTTCGGTCAACGTCTGCGCTATATAAAATCGCATTACTAACTAGATAACTCGTCCCCCATCCCCCCCCTATATGGCTCCGTCCTACCCCCCCTGCCACTTGCTGACACAACAACCCAATCCCCCGGTTCAACCTTACTGTCTCCACCACTGATGCACTCCAGGAAGGACCAGCTGAACCTATGAAACCCACACCCATCCCTGTCGCCAGCGCATAACCCTGTGGCCTACCGTCCCACTACACAATCTACCCACCCCATTATCACAATTGCCAAGCCTGCTCGACCCCCACTGCCCCCTCTTAATGGGCTCCACCGCTTATACCCATAGCACACCTCATCAACCCTGGTCCCATCGCTTGTCCTCACCAAGACTGGACTACCGCAATCCTCCCCACCCCCCAAGCCTCCCACTCCTCTTCCACATGCCACTCTCCTTGTATCTTGTTTGCACACGCTAGTCACTTATGCCTCATGTACTATAACCTTGCTTAAACAATTTATTCACTGCTACTGCACCTGTATCCGGTCTGTCATATTCACATGCATAAATAAATAATTAATAATCCGCACTGTCGGTCCAAGACTGGTCCCTCGTGGGAGTATGACCGCCCTTACCAGGCAGAGCCGGCCCATCCCCTCGGTCGAGTGGAGCGCATGCTGCTCTCCTGAGCGCCTCCCAGCGTCCCTGCCCAGAACAAGAGGTGTGGTACAGCATGCTGGGGAACAAACCCCCCCTACACCCGCCCCCGCAAGCCCCCAATCCCCTGCCGACCCCCCCCTCCGCGCTCGCCGTGCCTCCAAACCCCCCCCGCACCTGCCCAACCTCCGTTCTCCGCCAGACACCCTCCCCCCACTCGAAGGCCTCCCCCCACCCAGGCCCACCCGCTCCCCCTACTCGCCCCGCACCCCTCCTTTCAACCCCGTCCCCCCCGCCGCATACTCGACGCAGAACACTCCCCCGCCAGCCCCACCCCCCCCCCCAACTCTCAACTCCTGCCCCCCCCGTTCACTAACACTTCGTCACGCAGCAAGAAAATGGGGCTGATAAGGCTGTCCGACATCGCTCCGAGGTCACCCATTGCAATTTACAAGCCACGTGTTAAAATTGACATACCTATGCCATACGGCCACAAAGAAATAGGTCGCACCACCCCTTACAAATAGTGTGTAAACCAATGCTAGCCCCTTGAGTCCATGATACTTGGGAGCTGCCTGGGTGTCACCCACGTTCGGTCGTGTCATCCACTGTAATCTTTGCCAAGGATAGGAAGACGAAATGGAGGATTGTCGGCCCAAATGTCAAGACGTGCTTGAGGAACGGCAGTAGAGACAGGCTCACTGCGCGCCAGGCGACCTTAATGTACAAGTGCACCGGACTGCACTGACGGTGCTATGCCGCCCCCCACCGGAGAGCAGCCAACCCGTCTCTCTGCCGATGCCATGACCACGGAACCTCAATGGCAGAACTCGTAGCTGTAGCCTAGTGTGTGCGCGTTCTAAACTGCACGGGCGTGTAAGCGCGTGCTCTGCCTACTGCATACATGTACGGAATTGTGTGTGAAGAGCACTAATCTGAACGTGTGTATACATTAATTGAATAAAAAAATGCTCATGCCGTTTACTAACACTTCGTCACGCAGCCAGAAAACCGAAGTGCCACCAGAGAACCGGTACCTCGCGAGAGTCTGGTGCCTCCGATCGCACTCACTGCACCGGCTATGGGGTTTAGGACCAGCGGCGAGGCCGCACAGCGAAAGCAAGTTCCAGAGCCAGGGCACTCCCAGACGATGTGACAGAGGCCGAGTCCCCAGCATCCAATCCATTCCGCCACCGCCGACCGGCGCCACCATTTACCGCCCACCCCGGCCACAAACATCACCACCGCGCCTCCCCCCGCACGAACACCACGCCGCAAGACCTAAACCTAACGGACAAGCAAATTAACACCCTCGATTGTCACAAATACACGACGCACGCATCCTCCATAAATGCACAACTATCGCGCAGTAAACCTACGGCCGAAAATAATTACCAAAACAATTACCTCCGCCACACCCCCGCCCGGCTGCTGTGTCACCAGCCACCTTCTCTCTAAAATGGTGGCCTGAGCTCAAGATGTCCGGGTTTTACGGGCCCAGCCCAAAACCAGCCCAACCCAGCCCAAGGCTACCAAGTAGCCCAAAACCAGCCCACGTACGGTGCTGGCTCTACCCCCCCCTCGGCCCCAAAACTCCCCTGGGGTGGCAGGCCTCCCGCTGGTCGGCCGCCCCCCCCCCCCCAAATCTCCATTATAACAACTTTCTTGGTACTAGTTTTATATGTCTGTGCAGTATATTAACATTGAGCGAGTACCCTTTCCAGTTATTTCCTAAGCGTTTTTATCACATAACTGTATGTGTAATGAGGAATTTGTCTTCACAGTTCTAGCTTTTAAAACTACTTACGTCATTATACTTGCTTCCACCGAAATGTATTATTACTGTACATTAATGCCTGGATATATTGTAATGGATCAGCAGGTGTCACTATTTCTTTTGTAAAACGTGTATACTTTTTTGATAGTTACAATGTCCTGCCACATTTAAGCTGAAAAAAGATCACTATAATTGTTATTCTCAAGGCAACTGAACAACCATAGTTAATGGTGCTGATGAGGATCGAGTCGGCGCACAGATAAAAAGCGTACATGTGCTGGGGCAATGCTACTCATGCAAGACTTCTCGTGGTCTGCTAAACTCTTCCTGCCTAACTTGTCATCTGCCTCCCTCTAGGGTGACAATGGTGATGCTAAGCACTGACTTGACTGGCTGTATTGTATCTGGCCCTCTTGTTTCAGGGCCGTAACCCAGGCCCCTGCAGTCCCTGTGGCAGGGGGGGAGAGGGGGGTGATCCTTCAGAGGACCCTCATTCAGCCCATTGCTAATCAATATCTACCGAATATGGGAGACCTAAGGGCCCTTCATCACATTCTGCAGGAGGCCTCATCCTTTTGAGTTGCACCTCTATCTTGTTGTCATCTCCAGCTTAGCTCTTTGTGATTTTCTTGCTCTTTCCTCACTCAGCTGCATCGTTTGTATACCCTTGCCTCCCCTCATTCTGTCTCAATTCCTTAATTTACCTTTCAATTCCCACCTTTCCGAACACAGTCTCTGTACCCATTTCCTTACCATCCAATAGTCACATGGCACCCTGACTCCATTCCTCACATTTTATGTTCTTCCAGTCAAAATAAGTGGTGTAAAATTGAAGCCAAAGTACTGTACTCTTTCACTATTCCTCTAAGTGACATCCTCTTCACTGATAATTTATGTAACTGTGTTGTAAAGGAACCAGAGAGTCTGGCCATTAATCTAGGCAGAGCGACAGGTAGAATAGAGGGAGTTTTGGTGTGGGGGGAGGGAGGGGGGGCGTTTTGACAGACGACGAGGGAAAATTAATTATTTATTTAATTTTCCCTCGTGGTCATCTTTCGAATCTCCCCCCCCCCCCCCCCCAAATCTTCCTCACCGCTCTTACCTGCACGGGCCGCGGCTGCCTGGCTATATTTCGCACAAGGGATTACATATATTTCCCACCTTCACACTCTCCTTGTATCCCCCTGATCCGCGGTGAAAGGATTTTAAAGCTAGCTCGTACTCGTGAATTCAAGGTTCTTTATCAGTCTGAGAAATAGGCCATCCTCAAGGGCTCGGAAGTCCTTGCTTTGCCATTGGAGTCTATGTACCTATAGATAGAAGACCCTAATGATTTACGTGCATTCAGAGCCCGTTTTCATTGGGTTTTTTTATTCCACTGCTATATTAGGCAGCAGTGTGTTAAGGGATTTGCAAACCCACTCCTTCACAGCTGTGTCTTTAGGGATTTGAGTCTACCAGTGTAGTTTAATTACTGTTTGCGTATGTCAGAATGACATTTCATGGTGATAAGGAGAGCAAACATTAATTAACATACTTAAAGAAGATGACATGTTAGATAGTCCCTTTCGAAGTGACAGCAGGGCCCTCAATGCCACTTCATCCACTCGCCTTCTTACAATAATTCTTATGTTCACAGCAAAAAAAAAAAAAAGTGCTGCAGTGACAGGTAAAGCCTTTACTCTTGGGAAATACCTCTAGGCAGATTCCAGGAAGGTACATAATTATAGCACAAGCCCCCACTTGAAACATCACTTCCTGTCACCACAGCTGCAAGGAGCTGTGAAGAAAATAACAAATGGCATCTAATTTGTCCTCGACTTGTGTCAGTCGAATGAAATGATTTCTATGCGAAACGATATCTGTTTTGCTAAACTATAAAGGTGAATGACAGAAGCGTGTCCAAGGGAGAGCTGGTAAGGTGCCACCTGTCAGAACCATTGCAGCTAAATAAAACTGTGTCATAGTAGAGACATGACACCGAGTATGTGCAATTTTTGTCATTTTTAAGTCTTTGATATTTCAGTTTGTGTGCACTAGCATGGCCACTGTGTCATGGGCCCTAGCGCAAGAAAGAAACTGCCCCGTGGCTGTGGCTTGAATTCTTAAATACAGCAATATTCAGGGTTCAGTGGGCAACATTGCCACTGCACCTGCAGCACCAATGGAAACTGCACCCCTCTCAAGTGTGGCTGACTGTAGGAGGGAAAGATATTCCCTGCTTCAGATCACAGGTGGCTTTGGTTCGTTTCCCCTTTTGGAAGGAACTACGTTCAAGGTTCTGGGGAGGGCGATTTTAAATAGGCTATCCTACTGGGCAGAAGAGAATAATATCTTGAGTGACGTCCAATATGGATTCAAGGTGTGGAGATCGACTGCCGACCAATGCCTTAACCTTCATTTAATTACCCAAAAATATACGGTGGCTCGGTCTGATCTCTGCATCCCGCATTTATGGACCAGACGTCCTATTTGACAGGGAGAACCATGCGAAATTGTGGGCTTTGCTCAGTGAGTTGGGGGTTGATCCTAGCATTATCATTTGATCTGCATTCATCGACCTCAGCACGTTTTTCTCAAAGAGCAGCATCTACTCGATTATTTTCAACAAGCTGTGGGGTTCGCCAGGGATGTATACTTGCATCTTTTTTTTTCACCTTGTATGTGAACGGTGTAGAGTCTGTGCTCTTATCGGCCTCGGATGACTGCCCTAAGATTAGGAACAGATTTCTCCCCGTTTTGCTCTATGCAGACAATCCGGTTCTGATGGCTTGGACAGCACAGGGTATGGACTTGCTGCTGGGCAATTATGTGTCTTTCATGGGACTCCTGGACCTCTCATTTAATTTCTCAAAGTCCTATGTAATGGTAGTGGGCCCCAAATCCACTAGCAGCAAGACCTTCAAGGTATCCAATTTTACTTTGGCCAAAGTCAAGGCCTTTCCTTATTTTGGAGTTTTATTTGACATTAAAAATTGTTGGAAACCCTTGGTGGAGGCCAAAAGATTCGAGTCTGTAAAAACTATGGGGGCGGTTTTCAGTTTTGCGCGTAGGCTTGGGTCCAGGGCACCATGGGACTTTTTAAAAACGTATCAAGCAAAGTGTATTTCACGGTTGCACTGAGGTTTGGGGGTACACTAAGGTGGATCGGATTCAGACTATGGAGAACAACTTTCTTTTCAATTTGGCCCAGATCCCACAGTCCACCTCGGGGTTTTCTATGCATACAGAATTTGGGCTTGATTATGTCTCGGAGCTAGTCACCCAAATTCCTGTGCTGGATTATGATTTGGAGTAGGGAGGAGTTGAAGTTAAGTCGGTTGATTCTTGCGGACTGTTTGTCTCTGGACCAGGTAATTAGCATACCATGGACTTCTCATGTTAAGGCATCCTTTTTCTCTCTAGGTAGGCATGATATTTGTATGAATCCAACTGCTCTCTTCACCCACGAGTTGGAGAGTGTTAAATAATTGTTCCTGGAAAGCCCCGTTTGGAGAGGGTGGAGCTTCAGAAGCCAACATTTAGGGGCCACATGCTTCTAAAAACTTTACAGGGTTTGGAGCCACAGCTGGGCTTGGTTCGCTCACAGCATGAAAGGCTTTTACTGGTAAGGTTAAGGTTTAATCAATTGCATCATCGTTTGTCTTCCCTGCATCGGTGGACTCGGCCTGAGGGATGGACACCCTGCGTCTGCAACAATGTGTCCCTGCAGAATTTGCTCCATTTTATAATGTTCTGCTCTTACTTTAGTTGGCTGAGGAAGCTTTTTTGAATACCTTTGTTGAAATCATTACATTTTAAACAAGTTAGGCCTGCCTTGATGTATTTACAGATGCTACCCATGGTGCAGGTGACTTTCACTGTGGTATCCTTTTTACGGGCTGTCCGGGCATCCAGGAAAACAAGACCTCATTAATTATTTTATGTGCTTTTGTTTTTATAAGTAACCGTATTGTCTCACCTTAGTGTTATTTATGTAACTGATTTATTATTATGGATCTACATTCTATTATGGTGATTTTATCTACCAAATAAAGATTTATTGATGATGAAGGAAGGAACCAGGGCGAACTAAACCTGAGCCACTTGATGTGCAGCCTCTCAAAAAAAACATGGACGGTGACTCACAAAAACACTAGGGGAAGTGGACATGACATCACATGCTCTTGGACCTTTAAAGACATCACTAGATTGACCACTTGCCCCATCCTCAAGTCCTGAACAGTCTCCATTCGTTTTTGAAAGCTTAGCCGAAGATGAGAAGTAAAAAATTCAAAAAGCAATTCGGGCTCTTAAAATCCTATTTAGTTTCTGTTCCTGCTTTTGACTTTTTAGGTTTCGGCCTGGCCGTAGCACTGCGAAGCAGTGCTCCGCCCAGGGTGAAACCTTATGTCCTACAGTATGGGGCTTCCTCCCGCCTCTGTCTTCCATTGGCTAGCTCCATAAATGGAGGCTAGCCATTTGAAGCGATTGGCTGTCAGTCACTATTTCCCCGTCGGAACGCGATTCGGGGGCGTTTCTCGGTCTTTTTTTATGTCCCGCCCCCCACACCCTCCCTCTCGCCGTCCCGTTGTCCGTGCCTTCTCAAAGTTCACCCTCCCGCGCGTCCACTGCCTGCCCACTGTCCGTGCCTCCTCCCTCCCGCCCACTCCTCTCGCCGAGGAGTTATCCCGACCTCCTCCCGCCGTCAGCGATCCATTTGTTCTCGTGCTCCTGCAGGCAAACACAATTATTTGTAGGATATTTTATTGCTTGCGCTTTGTATAACATTTATAGAAATACATACTGTGACATAAGTTTGCGCAACTCTTGTCAAAAGCCTCTGTCGCGGTTGTATGTGCATGCGCATTGCACTGCCCCCGCAGCGCTTGCTCAGTGCACCACGCCTGGGTGCCGGGTGTTCTTCTGCGCACGCGCCGCGCTGCTGCGGTGTGCTCGGCGGTGCGCAGGCGTGATACTTTCTTTTCTCTCGGGTCTCCTTCTGTGGTGCCGGTTGGGTTTTGACAAGGACTGAGCAGAGGCGTGCAAGCAAGCCCCCAAAGAGCCGCGACAAGATGGTGCTCGACCTAGACCTCATCCGTGTCGACAAAAGCGGAGACCCAGAGGCGGTGCGAGAAACCCAGCGCAAGCGGTTCAAGGATCCGGGGCTGGTGGACTGACTGCTGCAAGCTGACTGGGTCTGAAGGCAGAGTGAGTACACGAGGGGGCATGCGCGTGTGGGGCCAGGTAGGGGCGGAAAGTGGGATAGGCTGTGGAGCGGGGTAAGTGGGGAGACTGGGACAGACCAGAAGGTGCATTAAGTGTATACAAAAGTGCGTGGACTAAGAAGTGGTCCTAAGTATACGAGGAACACGAAAAAGGTGTTTGTAGGGGGAAGGAATCATTTGGGAGAGGAAAGAGAAAGACTTGGGGGCAGGTATAATAAGTGACCTGTCTAAAAAGAGTCTTGGAGTAAGACAAGCCTGGATAAATGAGACCAGGTGCTCCCTGGGGTTATAGTTGCTGGGAGGAGGGTGGGAGTATTAAGTCTAAGAAGGAACTGTCTTCAAGAGGCTGAATGTAAAGGATGCAGCGTGAGCGTGACATTCTTTTAGAGAAGCTGGAAAATAGCGTAGCCAGAGTTACTGAATGAGACATAGTTCAAGGAATGTGTGTAGATGTACATTCAAGGGGCGATTGAGGTTGGGGACTCTAGATTAAGGGTCTTTGGCCAAAGATGATGAAGGGGCCTATCACTATAGAAGATTGGGGGAAGAAGGTACCTGGAAGGCAGAGAGGCTGAGAATAATAAAGCTTGGCACTGACTCTGGAGCGGCTGAGATACTGTGGTCATGGCTATCGGTGTTTAGTGGGAGTGCACGAGAATGGAGAACAGTATGACAGGTCGTCATTGGCTGTGTAAAGTGACCCGGTTTGCACTATCGTTTCCTGTGTCATAATCACTGTGACTTTTCCGCTGTGACGATGCTATGCCTCTTCCTGTCTAGATAAACGTGTCCTCAATCTGGAACCTCCACTCCTCGTCTTATTTGTGTCAGTGTACGACCCAATTGCAATAGGAGTGGGGCCTCCGACTCCTGTTGTGATATGGGCGTGAGCTCACTCTTCGAGTTACAATGTTGTTATATCATTGTGACCCCAAACCATGCTTTCAGTTTCCCCGAGTTTTATTTGTGATAGTCACAATAACCAACACCCTCACATAAGAACATGCTTAAAACGATCCCTACAAATGAAAAGTGATTGTAAGATAACTTATTTATAATATTCTTTTCGGGCATAATTCCAGCCAGAGTAACAGTGTGTGGGTGAAAGAGTGGTAATTGCACTGCTTTTAGAAAAATTGAAACATCACTGTTTTTCCATTTTATGCAAACTGCAAGGACTTCCCTTCCATGCTGGCCCTGGAGGGTGCGTCCCAACGGGGGGGAGGCTGTGTGTGTGTGTGTGGCTCTGTGTATGTGTGTGTGTGTGTGTGTGTGGCTCTGCAGGTATGTATGTGTGTGGGACTCTGTGGGTCTGTGTGTTTGTGTGTGGCACTTGCGAGAGATTAAACTATTGGCATTGTAAATGACAGTGCCATTTATTTATCTGTTTTGAAAACCAACACATAAAAAAAATTTTGTCATTTACAATGCCAATAGCTCTAACTTTTTCAAAGGCGAAACTGTTGCATTGTAAATGCTTGTTGTACCGTGATACCGGGAAAAGCATGGCCAGTGCCAGGGGTGCCAATGAGCAAGGTATCAGTTTCAACTGAAACGGACATAACTGCTTACTTATGCCGTCACAGAATCCAGTGGGAAATATATATTTCAAACTGAAAATGTGAAATGGAATTGAAAGAGAGTACTTATTGGAAAGAAAACCGGCAGGCGTCTTCCTGTAATTCCCCCTCCCACTTGCCCCTGGCAGTCCTTCGTGCTTTTCAGCCCTCCCATGTTACCTTTCTACATCCCCCACCCCCACCCTCGTGGCACCAAGTACATTGAAATGCATGCTGTTCCAGGAACCCCTATCTAGCCCCCTGCCATCTTACATTAGGCTGAGATGGAAGTGCAGGGGGGCAGATTAACACCTCCCACCAGCAGCATACATGTCAAGCTTGTGTCTGGATAGTGCCAGAGAGAGGGCAGATATTAAACCGTATTCTGCCCAGGGCCAGACTGGGAACCACAACCGGCCCTGGCAAAGTGCTCATACGCCCTCTCCCTCCCCCCACTCAGGGGGGTGGTAGGGGTTGGAGGTGCAGTCTCAGTGTTGATTTGTGGTCGAAAACCGGATTGGCTGGGGTGTAATATTTTATTATCCTCCAAGTAAAGGGACATGTAGGGGTTGACTTCCTTCTCCAAAATCTTGGAGAAGGCCAGGAGAATTAAGATGGGCCTAAAGCTAGCCAATTGCTTTAGGTCACCTGCCAGTTATTTTAACAGAGGGGCCGCTTTTGCCCTTTTCCAGCCTAATGGAACCACTACAGTTGCCAATGAGGCATTAAGTATGTTGTTCACTATAGAATTATTAGATTGAACAGCTATACTGAGTGCCGTAGTCAAGCAAGGGTTTGAAGGGGAGCTGGACTTCAGGTTTTCCGATGCTGATAGTGAAAATTCAGGAGGAAGAGAGGCAAACTTAGCCAGGGAAACAGGCGTGGAGAGGGGATGGGGATCCTGTGGGGGAGATGCCTGAGTTTGGTCGGTTAAAACATTGTTAATGAAATTGTTCTGAATGGTCCTGATTTGTTCATGAAAAAAAGTGTCTAATTAACTACACCACTCAGCAGTGGGTGTACATACTCTAGATATGAATTTGCGACGCAAAACGGAATTGACAATTTTAAAGATGTCCAGGCATATGCATCATTGTCAATTGCATTAGCAAACGGTGCGAATCGCAATTTTCGGCTGTTTGCGAATGCAATTGACAAAATTGGGATGAATCATGTTTTTCGCAATTTTAGAAATCGCAATCATGTTGCGATTTCTAAAATTGCGATCGCATTTAAGAAATCGCAATTTGAGATTTCTTAAATGCAATGCATGAACATTTTAAATTTGCGAATTCGCAAATAGGGAGAGGTAAATTACCATGAAGTTGACCTTCATGGTAATTTGCGAAAACTTTAAAAAATGCACAAAAGTGCTTTTTTGAAAGTTTCATTTTACACACACACATGGCCTTGGGGCATGTGTGTGTGAAAAATGCACTTAAAGTTATATTTCAGGGGTGCAGGGGGGGTCCTTTGGACCCCCCCCGGGAACCTTGAAATTGCATTCTCAATATACGATTCGCAAATTGCGAATCGCAAATTGAGAATGACTTCCCATTGATTTCTATGGGCCTCTTGGCCCATAGGAATCAATGGGAAGGGATTCCTTAATTGCGATTCGCAAATTGTGAATCGCAATTAAGGAATTTTTAGAAATCGCAAAAAAAATTGCGATTTCTTGATGCATAGCCTTTTGCGATTTCTTAATTGCGATTCCTTAATTTTTGCAATTAAGAAATCGCAAACGGCAACAATTATGCATGTGGCCGTTCCTTCCCTATGTTGTCTGCCTCCTCAATTCTTATTTCAAAGAAGGTCTTTTTAGCTAGAGACAGCTTCCGAAGGTACATTTTTAGTCAGAGCTTATAGTTACTTAATCTTCTGGCTGGAATTTACGTCTCCATACCTTTTCAAGCTGTTTATAGAGTTTCTTGCATGCTCTAAGCTCATTGTTGAACCAGGGGATAGAGAGTTTCAACCTTAATTGTGATATGTCTTTATACTAGGGGCTAATGCACTAACGGTCTTCCGAATCAAGCTTTCCCGGCTTGTGGGCTGGGCTGGAGTCCTAGTATTTAGAGCCCTACTCAGGTCATCTTTCTGTATTTTGTGGTAAGCACGGTAGGAGGTTAGAGTGTTTTCCTTGAGGGGTGGCCTATTGCCAGTGTGAGGCCAAGCAAATGGAATCAGATAGCGATCTGACCAAGGAAGAGGGGAGGTTTGAAACCCTGTCATGTTCATGTTGGAGAAGACCTTGTCTAGGGTATGGCCTGCTTGGTGAGTGGGAACCGCAACCTGTTTCAGAGAGAACAACCTTTCTTTCTTAGAGTGCAGAGGCCTCATGCCCGAGAGGTTGTCCAAGTGGACATTAAAATCTCCCAGCCCTAGGAAATGGCATATCTCATCGCCCAAGGGCCCGAGGCACTCTCCAACAAGTTCAGACAGGAGCTGGCAGGGCCCAGAGGATGGTTTAAGAAGGACCTGCTAAAGACTGGTTGGGGGTGAGAGACAGACAGAAGCCAAGTGCCTCCACCATTTCCAGGCCTTTGAGAGAGAAGGATGGGCAGCCATATCCCTTCTTATACACAAGTGCAATCCCGCCCTCCTACCTATTTCACAGTCCTTTCTCAGGATTCTGTAGGTGGGAGGAATGGCAGTGGCCAGTGTGGGGCTGGCTGTTTCCGAGAGCCAGGGTTCTGTGAGAAACAGGAAATCCAGTTTCTCACCATTTAATATGTTGAAGACCTGGAGCTCATGTTTCTAGAGCGATCTCACGTTTATCAAGGAAGCCCAAAACAGTTTACAGGGTTTTCCTGCCTTATCTGGAATGTGGGGGATGCTGTTGGGTCTAGGCTTAGTGACGGTCCATGCGCAGCTAGGATAAACAAATTCCCTAGTTGGTTTACCCGGGAGGCAGTAGAAAAAGCATTTCTTTTTGGGGGCCAAGTGAAGCAGAGATGCCCTACCAAAGGTAATGAGATGGTTGTCTGCTGGGAGAGAATCAGTATAGTGCCTGGCGCTGTACGCTTCCAGGACACTGACGGGCGCAGATGGGCTTGCCGCTGGCGCGCCAGCGTTGCGTCCGGGCCGCAGCTGCCTTTGTAGGCATAAGGGCTGGATGACTAGAGTGTGCACTATACAAGATGGTGCCCCTAGAACGACCTAGCCTAGAAGAAGAGGGAGGCAGAAGCCCTAATTTCCCTAGTAAGATGAGCTGCCCCCCTTCGCAGAGTGAGCAGAAGGCTAACCGTAGGTTAAAATAATATTTAAAAGGGTCCACTAAGGCCCAACTATAAAATGCAAAAACAACAAGTGATGGACTGAATGTGGATCAATGTCACACACTCCCCCAGTCAAAAGATCTGGGCCCAAATCCATCGTTTTTTTGCACTCCACACCACCCTGGGTTAGACAATGGCGATATGCAAATCAGCTCTGACCCTGTTGCCCCATGGGAACAGTCCAGTCCGAACTACAAAAGCCATGTCCTTCCCAGAACGGAATCAAGCATCTGAGGACCGGACCGGTTTCGAGGTAACACCTCTCATCAGCCCGGCTAGCTTGACTCCAAGTGGTGTGGAGTGCCTGGGACCCACGTCTGGGCATCCCCAGCGCACTTAGGGCGGCAATTGCAAAAACAACAAGTGATGGACTGAATGTGGATCAATGTTACACACTCCCCCAGTCAAAAGATCTGGGCCCAAATCCATCGTTTTTTTGCACTCCACACCACCCTGGGTTAGACAATGGCGATATGCAAATCAGCTCTGACCCTGTTGCCCCCTGGGAACAGTCCAGTCCGAACTACAAAAGCCATGTCCTTCCCAGAACGGAATCAAGCATCCGAGGACCGGACCGGTTTCAAGGTAACACCTCTCATCAGCCCGGCTAGCTTGACTCCAAGTGGTGTGGAGTGCCTGGGACCCACGTCTGGGCATCCCCAGCGCACTTAGGGCGGCAATTGCAAAAACAACAAGTGATGGACTGAATGTGGATCAATGTCACACACTCCCCCAGTCAAAAGATCTGGGCCCAAATCCATCGTTTTTTTGCACTCCACACGACCCTGGGTTAGACAATGGCGATATGCAAATCAGCTCTGACCCTGTTGCCCCATGGGAACAGTCCAGTCCGAACTACAAAAGCCATGTCCTTCCCAGAACGGAATCAAGCATCCGAGGACCGGACCGGTTTCGAGGTAACACCTCTCATCAGCCCGGCTAGCTTGACTCCAAGTGGTGTGGAGTGCCTGGGACCCACGTCTGGGCATCCCCAGCGCACTTAGGGCGGCAATTGCAAAAACAACAAGTGATGGACTGAATGTGGATCAATGTCACACACTCCCCCAGTAAAAAGATCTGGGCCCAAATCCATCGTTTTTTGCACTCCACACCACCCTGGGTTAGACAATGGCGATATGCAAATCAGCTCTGACCCTGTTGCCCCATGGGAACAGTCCAGTCCGAACTACAAAAGCCATGTCCTTCCCAGAACGGAATCAAGCATCTGAGGACCGGACCGGTTTCGAGGTAACACCTCTCATCAGCCCGGCTAGCTTGACTCCAAGTGGTGTGGAGTGCCTGGGACCCACGTCTGGGCATCCCCAGCGCACTTAGGGCGGCAATTGCAAAAACAACAAGTGATGGACTGAATGTGGATCAATGTTACACACTCCCCCAGTCAAAAGATCTGGGCCCAAATCCATCGTTTTTTTGCACTCCACACCACCCTGGGTTAGACAATGGCGATATGCAAATCAGCTCTGACCCTGTTGCCCCCTGGGAACAGTCCAGTCCGAACTACAAAAGCCATGTCCTTCCCAGAACGGAATCAAGCATCCGAGGACCGGACCGGTTTCAAGGTAACACCTCTCATCAGCCCGGCTAGCTTGACTCCAAGTGGTGTGGAGTGCCTGGGACCCACGTCTGGGCATCCCCAGCGCACTTAGGGCGGCAATTGCAAAAACAACAAGTGATGGACTGAATGTGGATCAATGTCACACACTCCCCCAGTCAAAAGATCTGGGCCCAAATCCATCGTTTTTTTGCACTCCACACGACCCTGGGTTAGACAATGGCGATATGCAAATCAGCTCTGACCCTGTTGCCCCATGGGAACAGTCCAGTCCGAACTACAAAAGCCATGTCCTTCCCAGAACGGAATCAAGCATCCGAGGACCGGACCGGTTTCGAGGTAACACCTCTCATCAGCCCGGCTAGCTTGACTCCAAGTGGTGTGGAGTGCCTGGGACCCACGTCTGGGCATCCCCAGCGCACTTAGGGCGGCAATTGCAAAAACAACAAGTGATGGACTGAATGTGGATCAATGTCACACACTCCCCCAGTAAAAAGATCTGGGCCCAAATCCATCGTTTTTTGCACTCCACACCACCCTGGGTTAGACAATGGCGATATGCAAATCAGCTCTGACCCTGTTGCCCCATGGGAACAGTCCAGTCCGAACTACAAAAGCCATGTCCTTCCCAGAACGGAATCAAGCATCCGAGGACCGGACCGGTTTCGAGGTAACACCTCTCATCAGCCCGGCTAGCTTGACTCAAAGTGGTGTGGAGTGCCTGGGACCCACGTCTGGGCATCCCCAGCGCACTTAGGGCGGCAATTGCAAAAACAACAAGTGATGGACTGAATGTGGATCAATGTCACACACTCCCCCAGTCAAAAGATCTGGGCCCAAATCCATCGTTTTTTTGCACTCCACACCACCCTGGGTTAGACAATGGCGATATGCAAATCAGCTCTGACCCTGTTGCCCCATGGGAACAGTCCAGTCCGAACTACAAAAGCCATGTCCTTCCCAGAACGGAATCAAGCATCCGAGGACCGGACCGGTTTCGAGGTAACACCTCTCATCAGCCCGGCTAGCTTGACTCCAAGTGGTGTGGAGTGCCTGGGATCCACGTCTGGGCATCCCCAGCGCACTTAGGGCGGCAATTGCAAAAACAACAAGTGATGGACTGAATGTGGATCAATGTCACACACTCCCCCAGTCAAAAGATCTGGGCCCAAATCCATCGTTTTTTTGCACTCCACACCACCCTGGGTTAGACAATGGCGATATGCAAATCAGCTCTGACCCTGTTGCCCCATGGGAACAGTCCAGTCCGAACTACAAAAGCCATGTCCTTCCCAGAACGGAATCAAGCATCCGAGGACCGGACCGGTTTCGAGGTAACACCTCTCATCAGCCCGGCTAGCTTGACTCCAAGTGGTGTGGAGTGCCTGGGACCCACGTCTGGGCATCCCCAGCGCACTTAGGGCGGCAATTGCAAAAACAACAAGTGATGGACTGAATGTGGATCAATGTCACACACTCCCCCAGTCAAAAGATCTGGGCCCAAATCCATTGTTTTTTTGCACTTCGAAACAACAAGTGATGGACTGAATGTGGATCAATGTCACACACTCCCCCAGTCAAAAAGATCTGGGCCCAAATCCATCGTTTTTTTGCACTCAACGGCTGATGAGAGGTGTTACCTCGAAACCGGTCCGGTCCTCGGATGCTTGATTCCGTTCTGGGAAGGACATGGCTTTTGTAGTTCGGACTGGACTGTTCCCATGGGGCACATGATCAGAGCTGATTTGCACATCGCCATTGTCTAACCCAGTGTGGTGTGGAGTGCAAAAAAACGATGGATTTGGGCCCAGATCTTTGGACTGGGGTGAATGTGTGACATTGATCCACATTCGGTCCATCACCTGTTTTGTTTGCAAATACCGCCATAAGTGCGCTGGGGATGCTCAGACGTGGGTCCCAGGCACTCCACACCACTGGAGTCAAGCTAGCCGGGCTGATGAGAGGTGTTACCTCGAAACCGGTCCGGTCCTCGGATGCTTGATTCCGTTCTGGGAAGGACATGGCTTTTGTAGTTCGGACTGGACTGTTCCCATGGGGCACAGGATCAGAGCTGATTTGCATATCGCCATTGTCTAACCCAGGGTGGTGTGGAGTGCAAAAAAACGATGGATTTGGGCCCAGATCTTTGGACTGGGGTGAATGTGTGACATTGATCCACATTCGGTCCATCACCTGTTTTGTTTGCAAATACCGCCATAAGTGCGCTGGGGATGCTCAGACGTGTGTCCCAGGCTCTCCACATCACTGGAGTCAAGCTAGCCGGGCTGATGAGAGGTGTTACCTCGAAACCGGTCCGGTCCTCGGATGCTTGATTCCGTTCTGGGAAGGACATGGCTTTTGTAGTTCGGACTGGACTGTTCCCATGGGGCACAGGATCAGAGCTGATTTGCATATCGCCATTGTCTAACCCAGGGTGGTGTGGAGTGCAAAAAAACGATGGATTTGGGCCCAGATCTTTGGACTGGGGTGAATGTGTGACATTGATCCACATTCGGTCCATCACCTGTTTTGTTTGCAAATACCGCCATAAGTGCGCTGGGGATGCTCAGACGTGGGTCCCAGGCACTCCACACCACTGGAGTCAAGCTAGCCGGGCTGATGAGAGGTGTTACCTCGAAACCGGTCCGGTCCTCGGATGCTTGATTCCGTTCTGGGAAGGACATGGCTTTTGTAGTTCGGACTGGACTGTTCCCATGGGGCACAGGATCAGAGCTGATTTGCATATCGCCATTGTCTAACCCAGGGTGGTGTGGAGTGCAAAAAAACGATGGATTTGGGCCCAGATCTTTGGACTGGGGTGAATGTGTGACATTGATCCACATTCGGTCCATCGCCTGTTTTGTTTGCAAATACCGCCATAAGTGCGCTGGGGATGCTCAGACGTGGGTCCCAGGCACTCCACACCACTGGAGTGAAGCTAGCCGGGCTGATGAGAGGTGTTAACTCGAAACCGGTCCGGTCCTCGGATGCTTGATTCCGTTCTGGGAAGGACATGGCTTTTGTAGTTCGGACTGGACTGTTCCCATGGGGCACAGGATCAGAGCTGATTTGCATATCGCCATTGTCTAACCCAGGGTGGTGTGGAGTGCAAAAAAACGATGGATTTGGGCCCAGATCTTTGGACTGGGGTGAATGTGTGACATTGATCCACATTCGGTCCATCACCTGTTTTGTTTGCAAATACCGCCATAAGTGCGCTGGGGATGCTAGACGTGGGTCCCAGGCACTCCACACCACTGGAGTCAAGCTAGCCGGGCTGATGAGAGGTGTTACCTCGAAACCGGTCCGGTCCTCGGATGCTTGATTCCGTTCTGGGAAGGACATGGCTTTTGTAGTTCGGACTGGACTGTTCCCATGGGGCACAGGATCAGAGCTGATTTGCATATCGCCATTGTCTAACCCAGGGTGGTGTGGAGTGCAAAAAAACGATGGATTTGGGCCCAGATCTTTGGACTGGGGTGAATGTGTGACATTGATCCACATTCGGTCCATCACCTGTTTTGTTTGCAAATACCGCCATAAGTGCGCTGGGGATGCTCAGACGTGGGTCCCAGGCACTCCACACCACTGGAGTCAAGCTAGCCGGGCTGATGAGAGGTGTTACCTCGAAACCGGTCCGGTCCTCGGATGCTTGATTCCGTTCTGGGAATTACATGGCTTTTGTAGTTCGGACTGGACTGTTCCCATGGGGCACAGGATCAGAGCTGATTTGCATATCGCCATTGTCTAACCCAGGGTGGTGTGGAGTGCAAAAAAACGATGGATTTGGGCCCAGATCTTTGGACTGGGGTGAATGTGTGACATTGATCCACATTCGGTCCATCACCTGTTTTGTTTGCAAATACCGCCATAAGTGCGCTGGGGATGCTCAGACGTGGGTCCCAGGCACTCCACACCACTGGAGTCAAGCTAGCCGGGCTGATGAGAGGTGTTACCTCGAAACCGGTCCGGTCCTCGGATGCTTGATTCCGTTCTGGGAAGGACATGGCTTTTGTAGTTCAGACTGGACTGTTCCCATGGGGCACAGGATCAGAGCTGATTTGCATATCGCGATTGTCTAACCCAGGGTGGTGTGGAGTGCAAAAAAACGATGGATTTGGGCCCAGATCTTTGGACTGGGGTGAATGTGTGACATTGATCCACATTCGGTCCATCACCTGTTTTGTTTGCAAATACCGCTATAAGTGCGCTGGGGATGCTCAGACGTGGGTCCCAGGCACTCCACACCACTGGAGTCAAGCTAGCCGGGCTGATGAGAGGTGTTACCTCGAAACCGGTCCGGTCCTCGGATGCTTGATTCCGTTCTGGGAAGGACATGGCTTTTGTAGTTCGGACTGGACTGTTCCCATGGGGCACAGGATCAGAGCTGATTTGCATATCGCCATTGTCTAACCCAGGGTGGTGTGGAGTGCAAAAAAACGATGGATTTGGGCCCAGATCTTTGGACTGGGGTGAATGTGTGACATTGATCCACATTCGGTCCATCACCTGTTTTGTTTGCAAATACCGCCATAAGTGCGCTGGGGATGCTCAGACGTGGGTCCCAGGCACTCTACACCACTGGAGTCAAGCTAGCCGGGCTGATGAGAGGTGTTACCTCGAAACCGGTCCGGTCCTCGGATGCTTGATTCCGTTCTGGGAAGGACATGGCTTTTGTAGTTCGGACTGGACTGTTCCCATGGGGCACAGGATCAGAGCTGATTTGCATATCGCCATTGTCTAACCCAGGGTGGTGTGGAGTGCAAAAAAACGATGGATTTGGGCCCAGATCTTTGGACTGGGGTGAATGTGTGACATTGATCCACATTTGGTCCATCACCTGTTTTGTTTGCAAATACCGCCATAAGTGCGCTGGGGATGCTCAGACGTGGGTCCCAGGCACTCCACACCACTGGAGTCAAGCTAGCCGGGCTGATGAGAGGTGTTACCTCGAAACCGGTCCGGTCCTCGGATGCTTGATTCCGTTCTGGGAAGGACATGGCTTTTGTAGTTCGGACTGGACTGTTCCCATGGGGCACAGGATCAGAGCTGATTTGCATATCGCCATTGTCTAACCCAGGGTGGTGTGGAGTGCAAAAAAACGATGGATTTGGGCCCAGATCTTTGGACTGGGGTGAATGTGTGACATTGATCCACATTTGGTCCATCACCTGTTTTGTTTGCAAATACCGCCATAAGTGCGCTGGGGATGCTCAGACGTGGGTCCCAGGCACTCCACACCACTGGAGTCAAGCTAGCCGGGCTGATGAGAGGTGTTACCTCTAAACCGGTCCGGTCCTCGGATGCTTGATTCCGTTCTGGGAAGGACATGGCTTTTGTAGTTCGGACTGGACTATTCCCATGGGGCACAGGATCAGAGCTGATTTGCATATCGCCATTGTCTAACCCAGGGTGGTGTGGAGTGCAAAAAAACGATGGATTTGGGCCCAGATCTTTGGACTGGGGTGAATGTGTGACATTGATCCACATTCGGTCCATCACCTGTTTTGTTTGCAACTATAAAATGCAGCATGCAGCACGAGGATAGAAGCTTCAAGCAAATGTATACAAATACAAATTCAATTAAACAATTTCAGTGTCAGATTGGCAAGATCAGATAGTTAAAATAGAAGTACAATTGGCCTGGTGTCTCCGAGAGCCATATATACATTGAGAGCTACTACTATTATTAGTGTTATATAATTTCTATGTTGTTCTATGCATATTAATTCAACCAAGCAAAAGCTTTTTAATATAACAAGGTGGGCTGTACACACGTGAGCTACTCAGAGGTGGCAGGAGCGCTACAGTAGCTCACAAGCTACTGGTTGGAGATCCCTGTCCTGGGGAAAGGGTTTAGAGCAGCCTATCTAGTATTTGTCCATTTTCATAAGAGGTGGCCTAGCAGGCTAGTGGAGGCTGTCTTCTCTGTCAATGTGGGCTGCTGGTTTTGTTGCAAAGATAGGCTTTTTTAGGAATGGTCAGTGCATTATTAGTTTATGAGCTAAACTAGATGAGTGGAGCTGACACTAAATTGCAAGTTAAGATATCATGTAAGCAAGAGAAGTGGGAGTGAACATGCATATGGACACGGGTGCATGGATACGCTCACTGACACACACACACACACACACACACCTCCCCCCCTCCTTAACCACATGGGTGCTGGTGACGAGCTCAGCTCAAATGAAAATAACAAGAGATGTCTGGTCACAATGATAAATGTGTGCTGTTCTGAAATGGTGGGCTGATGGGAGTTTTTCAGCCTTGTGTAATTTCATGTTGTTGTTTCATGATCCCTTTGTGTCTTTAGTTTCAGAACAGCACACATTTATCATTGTGACCAGACATCTCATGTTATTTTCATTTGAAATAGGTTGGGTTTTGAGATGTCAGGTCGGTAAACTAACCCCCGTAGACCCCCCCACTTTTCCTTTTTCTAGTATGACGAGCTGAGCTCGTCATGAGGCGCAGCGGAGCTGCACTCATGACGAGCTGAGCTCGCAACGGCCGTTGGAACGTTCGCACGCGGGGGTAATTACCCCGCTGTGCTGAACGTTCTAAAAACGGGTGCGGCCGTGACGAGCTTAGCTCGTCATGAGTGCAGCTCCGCTGCGCCTCATGACGAGCTGAGCTCGTCACCTCAGCGAAGGGGTTAAACGCAAAAACACCTAGTTTACCAAACTCTGTATCTACTTCATAACTGTGGTAAATATACTTTAAAATCCCATGCGGTTCCTCACAACAAGACAGGTCTAATGTGCTCCAAACGTGCCTCCTACCAAAACATTTCATAAAATTGTGCTGTCTGCGTACCATGACAGTGTATTGTGAAATTCTTCAATAGTGATTTGCGAATATGGACTGCTTTACTCTTCAGTACCTGGTCGTATTTTTTGTCTAGTCATACGATGGCCTTACAAAAGCCTACCTATTCTAAACCTACTTTTGTGTTTTGGGGCATGGTGGAGGAACCGTCCAAATAATTTTAGAACCAGTTAAATACTCAGACATGAAGATCGGATAATTACTAACATGCTAAATGAAATTTGACAATATACCACGTGCTAAATTGCTTTCTTAATGTAGAATCAAAAACAACAATAAAGACATGTGGGAACATAATTGCCTTCATGATAGGTGTAATCATTCTAGAAGCTACTTATGTGCGGATTTCAGTAGATAAAGCTGAAATAAGCCTTGTGAATGCGGCATTGTTCTGTTGCAACAAAGAACTGTTTGAACTGCTCCAAGTAGGTAATTAAAGGGATCTAGAATTCTATGCTAATTGGGGATGCATAAAAATGCAGACAGTATTCCAATCTATCATCTTAATTAAACTTCTGCCACATGAGGATGGGTGGCAGTAGTTAGTGAATCCCTGAAACTGGTTCTTCGTGACTCGCCGTGCATTTCAATCCCTGACTTTGGAGTGTGATTGACACTGGTTTTACCTATGACTAGAAGCGGACACTTTGAATTGCAAAGGAAGCAACAGCAGGCCATTTATCATCTGATAGCTCGTGCTAGCCACGTTAATAGACGCCAATTAGTTCTTCTTAATTAGTTAAAATATTTTTATATATCTTTTAATTGGCATTTTTAGGTAGCTCATACATTTTTAAATTTTGCCTGCTGTACAGAATGATTTCTCAGCCTGTGAAAATCCCATCTCCGCACACTTCCCCCCTTCCCTACGTATATGGACTGCACACGCGATAGTTCCTGGTAATGTCTCATAAACATTAAGCATGTTAAGATAGCTACATAGGTTACCCAGGTAGGCATTCCTCTAGTTCCATATGTTGCCCCAATTTGGGGGGCATTCTCTGCCCCCGTAAACCACCCTCTCAGCCAGCTTGCACCAGTCTATATGTTTCTTCCAATTTTCGAGCCACAGGGTCTTTTGGGCTCCCAATAGTTGCGCTATATTCCTCTTAGCGACTACAAGGTCCAGTGTCATCCATATTCGTTGCATAAGGCCTACATCTGTTTCTCCCGAGACATTCAATATACACCACTTGGCGGGGACTTCCATAATTACCCCAACCACTGCCCCCATGCATTTGACTACCACCACCCAGTATCATTGTATCATTGGGCAGTCCCATAGGATGTGGAAAAACATACCTGTCAGCCCACACCTCCGCAAACAGTACCCATCTGCAGGCCTCCCCATCCTCACCATTGTCGTTCAGGCATAGTACGAATGATGGAAGGCCCTTGGTACATGTAGTTCTATTTATTAGAGACTTCTAAGTAAATTAAATGTGCCAAGTAGGTGTAGTCCAATTTGACCACGTTTATAGGAGGGAGCACAAGCATTTTAGCCTTAAGGTGCACAGAGTCCTAATACCAACATAATTGAATTCAACACCAAATCAGGGGTTTGAGTGAAAAGGTTTGGGGGAAATACCATGCCAAGGATGTCAGGTCTAACAGCTTCTTTCTCTCATGGTGCCCACACAGCCTCTTTAGTAGCAGCTGCCAATTCCCAACGTTCCATTCAGGTCCTATTTATAATTTTCACATTTTCATCTATTCATGCGTATTTATTTTTTTGCTAATTTTTTTGTATTTATGTTGTGTTCAGTCTACTTATATTGCCAACATTCCACTGTTAAAATGGTCTCCCAGCGCCGATACATATTTATATTGTGTGATGTAAAAAATAAGTTTCAACTAATACATTTCTACATGTATTTATCTGATAAACGACCGGTTTTAGGACTATAGGAAGACATATCTAATGCAGCATTAGGATTGTGCGGCAAACACGTGCACATCTGAACATATATAAGGAAACGTTTTGCTTTTAAATTCACAGTGCTGTTAGTCTCGTCAGACAATTGCCATACGGTAATGATTGACAGTATAAGGGGGCGTGGCCTGATGCCGATGGCGACGGGAGCCTGAATCGGAGCTCCCGCTGATGATCCCCTCTCCAGCACCATCCTGCCCGATGTAGAGGGGCCCCACACCCGGTAACCGGACCAGGGGGCGTCTGAACCACTGGGGTATTGAGGACAATCAGTGATAGGGGTTGTAGCCATACCCCTGAGACACACGGCGGACGGACCTGCGAGGCCGCACAATACACAAAATGGCAGCGGCACGGCGGCAGTGACCCCAGGACGGCCGCCGCATAGAGGGTGGTGAATGTCTGACCGCTGTTCATTTTGCCCCGCTGCCCCAGAAAACAGAAGGGGGGCGCTTCGGCTCCATATCGGCGCTACGTATGAACTGGCGAAAGTCCAAACTTTTCCCCCTGGTGAGGGACGCGAGACCCCCCTGAATCTGGGAACTCTGAGATGGGAGCCCCGTTGCTTCTGTTACTTAGGGGTCCACATATTCCACAAGCTGGAGGATGTGAAGGAGGGCAACATAGGGAGGGCATTCCGTTCGCTTAAGGACACCATGACTTTCTGGGGGAAGCTACTCAAAATGGTGACCCTGCCCCGGCTGAAAAACGGCGATGGATCAAGCCCTGATCTTTGGACTGGGTAAGAGTGGTCTGCTTAATTCAGACACTCTGTTCATCACCACCCCCTTTTCTGAATCATTTTTGTCCACCATAAGCGTGGAAGGGTATACTCAGATGTGAGTCCCTAGCTCATTGCACCATCAGGATTCAAGCAAGCCGGGCCGAAGACGGCTGAAATGCCAGAAACCGGTCCCCGGTAGCTTGTTTCCTTCCCAGTATAAGAATTGGCTTGGTAGTTTGGTCTGCCCTGTTCCCATGATGCACTGGGCCAGGGTCAGACTAATTTGCATATAGCCAAGTTCTGAGCTGGGATGGTGCAGTGAGCTGAAAAACGGCGATGGATCAAGCCCTGATCTTTGGACTGGGTAAGAGTGGTCTGCTTAATTCAGACACTCTGTTCATCACCACCCCCCTTTTCTGAATCATTTTTGTCCACCATAAGCGTGGAAGGGTATACTCAGATGTGAGTCCCTAGCTCATTGCACCATCAGGATTCAAGCAAGCCGGGCCGAAGACGGCTGAAATGCCAGAAACCGGTCCCCGGTAGCTTGTTTCCTTCCCAGTATAAGAATTGGCTTGGTAGTTTGGTCTGCCCTGTTCCCATGATGCACTGGGCCAGGGTCAGACTAATTTGCATATAGCCAAGTTCTGAGCTGGGATGGTGCAGTGAGCTGAAAAACGGCGATGGATCAAGCCCTGATCTTTGGACTGGTAAGAGTGGTCTGCTTAATTCAGACACTCTGTTCATCACCACCCCCTTTTCTGAATCATTTTTGTCCACCATAAGCGTGGAAGGGTATACTCAGATGTGAATCCCTAGCTCATTGCACCATCAGGATTCAAGCAAGCCGGGCCGAAGACGGCTGAAATGCCAGAAACCGGTCCCCGGTAGCTTGTTTCCTTCCCAGTATAAGAATTGGCTTGGTAGTTTGGTCTGCCCTGTTCCCATGATGCACTGGGCCAGGGTCGGACTAATTTGCATATAGCCAAGTTCTGAGCTGGGATGGTGCAGTGAGCTGAAAAACGGCGATGGATCAAGCCCTGATCTTTGGACTGGGTAAGAGTGGTCTGCTTAATTCAGACACTCTGTTCATCACCACCCCCTTTTCTGAATCATTTTTGTCCACCATAAGCGTGGAAGGGTATACTCAGATGTGAGTCCCTAGCTCATTGCACCATCAGGATTCAAGCAAGCCGGGCCGAAGATGGCTGAAATGCCAGAAACCGGTCCCCGGTAGCTTGTTTCCTTCCCAGTATAAGAATTGGCTTGGTAGTTTGGTCTGCCCTGTTCCCATGATGCACTGGGCCAGGGTCATACTAATTTGCATATAGCCAAGTTCTGAGCTGGGATGGTGCAGTGAGCTGAAAAACGGCGATGGATCAAGCCCTGATCTTTGGACTGGGTAAGAGTGGTCTGCTTAATTCAGACACTCTGTTCATCACCACCCCCTTTTCTGAATCATTTTTGTCCACCATAAGCGTGGAAGGGTATACTCAGATGTGAGTCCCTAGCTCATTGCACCATCAGGTTTCAAGCAAGCCGGGCCGAAGACGGCTGAAATGCCAGAAACCGGTCCCCGGTAGCTTGTTTCCTTCCCAGTATAAGAATTGGCTTGGTAGTTTGGTCTGCCCTGTTCCCATGATGCACTGGGCCAGGGTCAGACTAATTTGCATATAGCCAAATTCTGAGCTGGGATGGTGCAGTGAGCTGAAAAACGGCAATGGATCAAGCCCTGATCTTTGGACTGGGTAAGAGTGGTCTGCTTAATTCAGACACTCTGTTCATCATAACCACCCCCTTTTCTGAATCATTTTTGTCCACCATAAGCGTGGAAGGGTATACTCAGATGTGAGTCCCTAGCTCATTGCACCATCAGGATTCAAGCAAGCCGGGCCGAAGACGGCTGAAATGCCAGAAACCGGTCCCCGGTAGCTTGTTTCCTTCCCAGTATAAGAATTGGCTTGGTAGTTTGGTCTGCCCTGTTCCCATGATGCACTGGGCCAGGGTCAGACTAATTTGCATATAGCCAAGTTCTGAGCTGGGATGGTGCAGTGAGCTGAAAAACGGCGATGGATCAAGCCCTGATCTTTGGACTGGGTAAGAGTGGTCTGCTTAATTCAGACACTCTGTTCATCACCACCCCCTTTTCTGAATCATTTTTGTCCACCATAAGCGTGGAAGGGTATACTCAGATGTGAGTCCCTAGCTCATTGCACCATCAGGATTCAAGCAAGCCGGGCCGAAGACGGCTGAAATGCCAGAAACCGGTCCCCGGTAGCTTGTTTCCTTCCCAGTATAAGAATTGGCTTGGTAGTTTGGTCTGCCCTGTTCCCATGATGCACTGGGCCAGGGTCAGACTAATTTGCATATAGCCAAGTTCTGAGCTGGGATGGTGCAGTGAGCTGAAAAACGGCGATGGATCAAGCCCTGATCTTTGGACTGGGTAAGAGTGGTCTGCTTAATTCAGACACTCTGTTCATCACCACCCCCTTTTCTGAATCATTTTTGTCCACCATAAGCGTGGAAGGGTATACTCAGATGTGAGTCCCTAGCTCATTGCACCATCAGGATTCAAGCAAGCCGGGCCGAAGACGGCTGAAATGCCAGAAACCGGTCCCCGGTAGCTTGTTTCCTTCCCAGTATAAGAATTGGCTTGGTAGTTTGGTCTGCCCTGTTCCCATGATGCACTGGGCCAGGGTCAGACTAATTTGCATATAGCCAAGTTCTGAGCTGGGATGGTGCAGTGACCTGAAAAACGGCGATGGATCAAGCCCTGATCTTTGGACTGGGTAAGAGTGGTCTGCTTAATTCAGACACTCTGTTCATCACCACCCCCTTTTCTGAATCATTTTTGTCCACCATAAGCGTGGAAGGGTATACTCAGATGTGAGTCCCTAGCTCATTGCACCATCAGGATTCAAGCAAGCCGGGCCGAAGACGGCTGAAATGCCAGAAACCGGTCCCCGGTAGCTTGTTTCCTTCCCAGTATAAGAATTGGCTTGGTAGTTTGGTCTGCCCTGTTCCCATGATGCACTGGGCCAGGGTCAGACTAATTTGCATATAGCCAGGTTCTGAGCTGGGATGGTGCAGTGAGCTGAAAAACGGCGATGGATCAAGCCCTGATCTTTGGACTGGGTAAGAGTGGTCTGCTTAATTCAGACACTCTGTTCATCACCACCCCCTTTTCTGAATCATTTTTGTCCACCATAAGCGTGGAAGGGTATACTCAGATGTGAGTCCCTAGCTCATTGCACCATCAGGATTCAAGCAAGCCGGGCCGAAGACGGCTGAAATGCCAGAAACCGGTCCCCGGTAGCTTGTTTCCTTCCCAGTATAAGAATTGGCTTGGTAGTTTGGTCTGCCCTGTTCCCATGATGCACTGGGCCAGGGTCAGACTAATTTGCATATAGCCAAGTTCTGAGCTGGGATGGTGCAGTGAGCTGAAAAACGGCGATGGATCAAGCCCTGATCTTTGGACTGGGTAAGAGTGGTCTGCTTAATTCAGACACTCTGTTCATCACCACCCCCTTTTCTGAATCACTACTTTTTTGTAACACTGCCAATACAGATATCAGTGGCTTGGTTCCAGGAGCTGGACTCCTGCATGTCGGCCTTTGTGTGGGGGTCGGGCGCAGAAGGGTAGCCCTCAATACATTAAAGCGGCCCAGACTGGGGTGCGGCATGGCAATGCCTGACATGAAGGCTTACCATCTGGCAGGACAACTCCAGAGGTTTACACAGTGGATTGCGGGAGGCATGGACCCTGAGAGGGGGATGCCTCCGTTTTCCCCAGAGGGGTCTGCAGTGTTCCGAACTCTACTGAGGACGATTAGGCCTCAACAAATCAGCAGTAACGAACATAGGGTGATACATCGTTGTTGGAGCAGATGCCTGCAGAAAACTAAAACAAAGCGTCCATACTCACCAAAGATGGCGTTGCAGCTGCTGGAAGCCCTTCCCCATAGAGGGCACTGGCAAGGCCTGAATGAATTGAGGGAAGCGGGGTCAACAAAGGTTGGGGATCTATTCCGGGACGGGGGGCTCCTCTCCTTCGAGGACTTCAGGGCAGACTGGGACATACCGCCAGGGCACTTCCTCCTACACGGGGCGGTCACAGGAGTGATACGGCGCCACTGGGTTGAGAGGACGGTGGAACATCCGCGGCACCACACATGCGGATATATGAGCTTGGCGGGTGGAACCATCAAGGTGGTGGCCTGCTTATACAGAGCTATCGGACGGGACTCCACGCAACTACTAGATAGACTAAGACATAAATGGGAGGAGTGTTTAAAGAAGGTATGCAGTTCCTATGTGGCAAGGGGATGAAGTTGGGGTTAGGGTGAAGGAGAAAGACAGGTCTTTCTACGTGTGCCCTCACACACCCGAGAGGTGTCATGCTTTATCATAGGGCGGGTGCCCCTCGTCGGGCCGGTGCTGCAATGCCTGATGGGCTCCCGAAACCGGGGCTCTTTATCGGGGATCTTTTGAGTATGAAGCCGTTTTGAGCATGCGGGTGTGGGAGCTAGGTAGTGCACAGTAAGGTAAGATGAAATGGGTCTAGGGCAGTCCTTTACAGCAAATTTATTGAAAAAGGTAGCTCTAGCCTAGGTAAAAACAAGTGTGTGCCCCTGTGGGGATTAATAATGTTCCTAAGGGGCAATCTAAGTGTGTAAGGTCGACATGTTTCATGCCCATGTTAGCCCTTAATGCAGGGTTCTTCAAACTGTGGGGCGCGCCCCCCTGGGGGGGCGCGCAACAACCCAGGGGGGGGGGCGCGCTCCACTCCGATCTTCCCTTTGTGCCTGTTCCTTTGTCTGGGTGATTTTCCCGTGAGGGGGCCAATTCATGGAGTCGACAGCTTCGGCTGCAGTGCAGGCAAGAAGTCTCCTCTGCTAAAAGCGAAAGCAAACAAACAGACACGCTTTCAGCTTTAGCAGAGGAGACCCCTTGCCTCCCACTGCAGCTGAAGCTGTCGACTCCGTGAATTGGCCCCCTCCTGGGAGAGTTAGCTCTTCCCAGAAGGGATAGAAGGTTTCCCTAGAGAGGGTTTGAGGCACGGGCGGGATGGGCTCTGGCCCAGGGCCCCAGCCTTTCAAGGGGGGTGGGAGTGAGGGGGACGAGGTGGGGGCGGGAGTCCTTCAGTTATTTTGGGAAGGGAGGGAGAGGTTGCAATCCGGGTTTGGCCCATGAAGCGCCCCACAGTTTGAAGAACCCTGGTCTAAGGGCAGGGGAGCACAAGCTTTTTAATACAGAATCTCGCCACTTGTATTTAGTTGATTTTCTGTGCCCGGCGAAGCTGAGATGTATAGTTCACAATGTCCAGGGTTTAAGATTTCTCGAGCTGCTCACCAAAAGAGCCAAACACAGGCAGAGCAGAGGTCAAGTGAGCATCAAGCACTTCTTGCAACTTCCAGAAGAGCCACGTAGAAATAGATTGGTGGCTGATGTCGTTTTAAAGTGGTGGGGCGTAAAAGTTGAGGCTGAGTTTTTATGTAGTGAGGAAACGAAGTGACCAATCCCGACTAACATAAGAAGGGTTCAGGGGTTTTCTCACACAGAGAACATTTTGAAAAAAGTGGTTAAAATGATGCATTTTATATAAAGAATTTCATGGAAAAGCTAGAAGGTTTATGAAGCAATATTTAAGCATGCGCTCTGGTCTGCGGTCATCAACTCATGAGGATCTTTGTGTGGGGCACCGAAGTGTCTGTGTTGAGGGATGTTGGTCTGCAGATTCGAATTTGAATAATCAAATGTGTGAGGGATGTCGGGTGGAGCCGGCCACCAGACGTCCGTTATGTTGCCATGTGGGTGAATAGATGTATGGGTGGAGTGGTGGATGTATGGGTGGAGTGATGGGTGGAATGGTGGATGTGTGGGTGACATGGTGGGCGTATTGGTGGGGGGGTGGATGGATGAGGGAGGGGAGGGATGGATGGGTGAAGGGTGGATGTATGGTGGGAGAGAGGATGGATGCATGAGTGGAGGGATGGATGGGAGTGGATGGATGTGTGTATGGTTGGAAGGGTAGATGGATGGGTGGAGGGATGGATGGATCAGTGAAATGGTGGATGGATCGATGGGGGGTGGATGGTGGACGAGTCGGTGGGTGGATGGATGAGAGAGGTGATGGATGGATTGATGTATTGATGGGTGAAGGGATGGATGAGTAAAGGGGTGGATGTGGGGATGGATGGGTGATTGAGGAGGGTGGATGGACGGAGGGATGGATGGGGGAGTGAAGGGGTGGGTGAGAGGTCAACGGATGGATTCATGAGTGGATGAGTGGATGGATGAGTGGATGGATGAGTGGATGGATGAGTGGGTGGATGTGTGAAGGGTGGATGGAGGGATGGGTGGCTGGGTGAGGGGGGAATGGAGAGAGAGAGGGAGGATGGATGGATGAGTGAGGACATGGATGAATGATTGGCAGAGTGGATGGGCAGGTGTGTGCATGGATGGGTGAGGAGAGGTGCATGGAGATGGATGGGTCAGAGAGTGCATGCATGAGTGGGGGGAGGGTGGAGAGCGGGAGGGATGGATGGGTGGGTGGATGGATGAGTGGGGGGTTGAGTGGGTGGACGGATGAGTGACTGGGTGGATGGATGGGTGGGGGGATGGCTGGATGGGTGAAAGGGTGGGTGGTTGGATGGATGAATGAGTGGATGGATGAATGGAGGAGTGGATGGATGAGTGGGAGGATAGCTTGGATGAAGGGGTGAGTGGTTGGATGGATGAGTGGGTGGATGGATGGGTGGAAGAGTGGATGGATTGGTGAGGGGATGGATTGGGTGAAGGGATGGATGGATGATGGATGGATGGGTGAGGGGGTGGATGGAGGGATGGATGGGTGAGATGATGGAAGGAGGGATGGATGGTGGATGGGTTTGAAAGTGGTTGAAGGGGTTTGGATGTGGATGGGGCACAGATGGAGGTGGTGGATGACAAGGTGTACATGATGGATGGGGAGGGTTGTGATGACTTCCTTTGCCTTGGAGGATTGTGTTTTGAGCTGTGTGGTATGCCTCTGTCGTTTCGCCAGACCCACTCACAGGCCTGCAGTTTGCTAAGCACTCTTGTTGTGTTGAGCATTGTTTGCCGGATATGGCCCGTGGTGTGCGCGTTGCAGTCGATCATGTGGTGTGCCGGATTCCCGAGGTTTCGGTCGGGTGGTGGGGGGGCCCAACATCTGGGGGAATTCAGCTGGGGGTGGTTCAACCTGGAAAAGTTTGAATACCTCTGCCCTAATGGGTCATTTGGCACTTCTTCAGGACCGTGGTTAAGTGAAGTGGATGGGTGCACTACCACCTGGTATTCGAAAATTGGAATATGAATTACCAGGGGTGGTTGGAGCCCTAGTTGACGTTATGTGGCCCTGGAGCTTGGGTAGGATATCGGCAAGTTGCATAACATAACCTACATCCGGAGTAACGTTGTGCTCCAGCCACCCCCGTCGTCCCATGACGGTTTTTCTAGGGGTCTACCTATACCCCAGTGAATGTAAACTAGGGTTCCAACCACCCCTGGTAATTCATATTCCAATTTTCGCATACCAGGTGGAAGTGCACTCATCCACCTCACTGTGCACTACCTAGGCCCCACACCCACATGCACCAAATGGCTTCATACTCGAAAGATCCCTGATAAAGAGCCCCGGTTTTGGGAGCCCTCAGGCATTGAAGCGCCGGCCCGACGAGGGGCACCGGTCCTATGATGAAGCATGACACCTCTCGGGCTGTGTGAGGGCAGAACGTAGAAAGACCTGTCTTTCCCCTTCACCCTAACCACAACTTCACCCCCTTGCCACATAGGAACTGCATACCTTCTTTAAACACTTGTCTTATTCGGTAGCTCATGTGCAGGACCTCATAACCTGGCTCTCAGTCCCTCCTTTTTGGCTTAATAAATGGGAGAAGGACATTGGCGGGCCACTAGAGGATAAGGACTGGGACAATGTCTTGGAGCGCACAGCCAAAGTATCTTGAAATACCCGGTTTAGCTTGATCAGCTTCTATATACTCCACCAAGCCTATTTAACCCCAGAAGGTATTAACCGATATTTCATTGACTCAGATGCTAGATGCCTGAGGTGTCAGGAAAGGGGGCGACATTTATACATATGGTTTGGAGCTGTGCCTTCTTAACCCAATACTGGCAAGCAGTGACGCAAGTGACGGCGAGGGTGACAGAAAGGGTGGTCCCCTGCATACCGGCTCATGTACTCCATTTATTTCGGCAGTCTGCTAAAACCAAAACCACATCCAGGTTCCAGGACTTGCCATTTATTTTGGGAAAGCGGGAAATCACTAGTAGCTGGAAGAAGCCGCGGGGGCCCTGACGTCCTCAGGTGAAGACGTGAGATGGAGAAGTGGGCGGGTTGCAAGAGCTGGGTCCTGCTTTGGAACACACAGCGGGGCATGGGCAAGCTGGAGAGAGCTCAGGCATGGGAAGGGCTGTTGGCAGACTTAATGAGACTGGACAGGGACTCGGAGGCTTCCATGCCTGAGAGAATTCAGCACATTGAGCATCCCCAGGGAACAAATTAGGATGGGATCTCCCAATAAAACAGCGCGAATGGGAGCGATTCCTAGCATCAACATGCACAGGTGCAGAAGGGGGCCACGACGGAAGGTTCTGGCACACCATCACTATCCACGCTTGGAATACCAGGGAGGAAACGAATCGTATTGAACGTCACTCAAGGGGAAACAGCAGTGCGGGGAGGGAGGGTGGGGGTTGCTTTTGATGTTGAGGCATTATTGTTGCGAATGTGGAGGGGTTATATTCAATGTACACAGTACTTAGTCTTGGGGATTATATGAGCTCCCTAGTTGTCCTGTATGGAGGGGGCATAGAGAGGACATTGACAACGTCGACAGACCAATGCGTTATATTGCCCACTCAGGACCAATGTGATCAGTGGTATAACAGGTGTACGATGTATGCATAAGAAAAGGCAATACAATTTGTTTAAAAAAATTAATTATTGACTGTATAGATAATCCTTTAAAACAAGACCTACGTTATGTATTTTTTATGTAAATCAAAACATGCAGGGAAAAACACTATTTTCATCTGTATGCTGTGTAAAAATATCAACAAAAATTTAACACTAGAAGACTTACTTGTGTTTATAAAACGTAAAGCCTGTTTCACAGAATCAGAATTAGACTAATTCCATAAATGGAAATTGATTTACTCCTGCGGGTAACTACATCTACTTGGTCATCTTTCCATGAAAGACTGTAAAGTAGAACAGATATGTTAGCGAAAAGGGCAGCCATTCAAACTCCTCGAAACAGGAACAATGTTGACATTTTGTGAGTATTCATGAATAGGGCTCCCAGTTTTATGGTATTTTCTTTTTGACATTTGCTTCTGTATTTATTCATATTTATTTTTTGCCATTTTAATCTGAAAGTATCTATATTTATTTTGGGGTTTGAAACATGAAGCTGAAATTTTTATATTTCCACGTTTATTTAACGGATAAATATGCACTCATGCTTGAATGCCTGCCAGATTTCAGTGATATGAACAACCGCAGAAGATAAATCAATGTACTTATATGAAAATATGCACATTTCATTATCAACCTTGTGCATATCTACTGGTGTTAAAGCGTCTATACTAAAATCCCTTTCCTTTTTTAACCCCCTTACCTATCAATTCACACAACTTTTGGCCTGGCAGTCATGGCAGACAATATTTTAGAATTATTCAAAAAGCAACCTAATTTCCATTTTTATTCACATTTAAAAATAAATACAGACAAGAAAATACATGTTTTCTGTTTGTATTTATCTGTAAAAGTCTGTAAAAACGGGAAACAGGAAGCCTTACTCATGAACGTTTCGGAGATTGTGGGTTGCTAACAGCCATGCCAAGATGGCATGTAATCGGCTTACTTGATATCCCACAATTAATGATTTAAACAAATTAATCGTTTTAGCTGAGTCATCGACTAAAACATCTGCATGCCTCCACATTGGGGTACTGCCCTGTAAAGATCCTGCAGATAGAGACATTTTAAGGCATGGGCAAAGTGGTCAATTGCCCACGGGGCCCACATTCCATGGGGCCCTCTGGGAAAGTGAACTTTCGCTCTATTTGATTTGTCTATTCTATTTCTCTTGCCATCTCTGCCTACTGCTACCTTTGACTCAGTCTTTCCACCCTTTGTCATCGTAACTATTGTTGGGGTCATGGCGAAGTCATATTTCAACTGTTTTGTGTGAGCTTGTTAAAGTTTAACATGTAAGTTAGGATTGTTTGACACCATGCACGCTGAAATTAGCAGGAGGATGTAATGAAATTAATTTCTTTTCTATACGAGAGCCCCCGAAATAGGTCTTGCCTGCTGCCCCAAAATCATTAGGATGGCACCACCTGCCTGAGGTGGCTGCCAGGGAGATCCTGGACTCGCTCACCACAGGAGTGTCGGGAAGCAGATTGGTGCGCATGGGAGTTGTGGTGGATTGTGGTTTGGATGTGTGCCGCAGTCCTGCCGAGGGGTGAGGGGTCGGTATGTCTACCCTGCAGTGGAGAATGCCAGGCTCTGATGGAGGTCACTGCTTTTGAATGGTCCTTGTGAAGCAGTGGCCTATGGTGAGACTCTTGATAGCATTGCTATTGGAGTGGTGTGGCTCACTGGTTAGAGGCGGCAGACCCGGGAGCAGAGGACAGCCCGGGACCAGGGTTCAATTCCCGACGCAGCAGGGTCGTGGACCAGGGTCAGCGGACTTGATAATTATCACCTCGGCGCCTACTCTAACCAGGGATCACACTCGGCAACTCTGGGCATTAGCTTGCCTCATCTCCACAACGGCCCCCCACATACGCCGGGGATGCCTGGTTTCACCTTGGAGATACCCAGTAGGGACCATCTCACAGGGAAAGCCAGGACGGGTTCCCCAGTGGTCTACTGCGCAGAGATACTCCTTCGGGAAACGATTCTAGTGCATTACAAACCCACAATTAATTAATTAATGCTGAGAACAGGCAGAAAAAAAGCATTAGCAAAGCCAATAGGTTTTGCCTGTGCAAGATCTATTGTTATTGTCATTGTTTTTAGACATGTTGCACAACAACGAGGGTTGCTGTCCGGCATGGATACAAGTAAAGAAAAAAATAGCTGTCAAACAACTCTACTTTTTAGCCATGCTGCACAGCTTAAATGCACTTGGAACTAATCGTAGGAACCGGGAGTGCTAGCATTTGCTAATCATTTGTCCCAGAATCTCACGTTGATGCCTTTCAGAGAGCGGCTCTTGCAGGACGGTCGGTCATGGCCACTTAAAGGAGTGCACTGCAGCAAGCTGTGGGGAAGCTCATCTGACTTGAGGACACACATTGGTCGTCAGAAGCTGTCTAGCTGCCGGAACTTTGAGCTCTCGTGAAATGCTGCACGAATCCTCTGTTCCAAAGTGAGGAGGAGAGCCCGCCCCAATGTGTGCACACTTAAAATGCTGGTGAGTGTGTTGGGCGAGAAGAGTGCTGTCCCAGAGTAAATGAAAACATTGTCCAATAATGTGGAATCTTAGGTGTGCATTGCTTCTGTGTATCTTGTCCCCATGCACCACAGTGCACTGAACATATGTGAACTGCAATCGGATTATATCAGCCATCCGACATTATATAACACAGCCCAATTGGCATTTCATTTGTTATGTGATAAAAAAAATAACATTATCAATGTTAATTCAATTTCCAATGCCACAATCTATTTCTCTTTAAAGGGAAATGGAAATAAAAGGTGAAAGGATATGGCACTACGGTCAGAGCTGCTGACCTTGGAACTGGGGAACCAGGTTTGAGTCTCACCATCGGCTCAACATCCTGTGATTCTTCGAAAACCACTTCATTTTCCTGTACCTAAAAATAAATAAAAAAAACAAATGAAAGTGGACATCTGCAATGTAGCTGGTGCTCTTGTAAAACGCCCCAATACCTTTAGGTTGAGCTTGCACTATGTAGAACAGCAAAAAAGAAGTTAAAATACCCGAATGAAGTTAAAAAGAACCCAAGGGAAAAGGGAAGGGGACATGAGGGAGGGCGCGGGAAGCGGATGAAATAAATGGGGGGTGTAAAACAAAAGAGAGAGGGAGGAGGTGGTGGTGGGTAAAAAGCAGCAAAGGGATCTGTTAAAAACAGTAGTGGCGGGTGGGGATACTGGGTTAAATCAACTCATGCATGTCACAAATAAAAATGTAAAAAACATTAAAAGAGTACATGCAAGAGCCAGTGGCTAGTAGGACACTGGCCACAGGAAGCAGTAAATAGTCCTAGCTCCTGGCATGGACAAAGGCTCCAAGCCCAGGAGGAAGCCTTAGGTGAGGAGGAGGCACCTACCACTAGGAAGCAAGGAAACAAGAGTGACAAAGGAGCCAACCAATGGCAAGTACAGTTGAGTATTGGGTGGGCTCTAAATCCCTTTTTTAAGATTTGTGTTTTATTCTCAAGGGATTTCACAATCTGTGCAGGCAAAACCTAAAAATGATTTAAAATGTCAAATAAGGTAAGCACCTAACAGGGGCAGTGTGAACAGATGTGGATTCCCTTCAGGTGGGATTACCTCTTATCAGTAGGCACTGGTTATAGCAGAGCAACACATTGGTGCTTGTGTGGTGTGCTTTTAGGGACAAGAGACTCTAATCCACCATTCCTTCTTAAATGATACTGCAGATGGTCATGTACTGAAGGCCCACCTGAGCTTCACCTGGAACCAGCTGGGCAGAGTTGCCTTGAGTAGACTCGGCCCACCTGGACGAGCATCATTCCTGGGAGGAGGCCCATTGTCGCTACCAGAACGGTCCCAGGGTGAGAGCGAAGGCACAATGCTTCTGGGCTGGGAACTATTTACTATTGCTGTATTGATATTGCAATATCCTCAAACCTTTTTTCACTGTTTCCCAGGATAAAAACACTTTGAAAACTAGAAGTCCATCAATCTAGACCAGTATGTGACATTGTGTAAATTTCCCTTAATGGGTTTTTGTCCTAAGGGGTGACTGTGCTATGTCTCCTGGCAAAGTTTTGCGGATGGTGGAAATGCAAAACCATAGAAGTGGTCAGTAGTAGTGCTATAGGAAAGATGAAGTGGGACCAAGGAAAGCTTATATCATTCACAGCACATGTTCCTGATAACACATTTCCAAAATTATTCTTTTTGCAAATTAAGAACATGTAAGACATTTTTGCAATGTTGCTGTGACTTATGTGACATATTTTACCCCTGCCCTTAAACTGAGTGTTTGCACTACACGTGGCCCACCAACCTCAGCATAATACATACCTCAATGATGCTAGAGTGCTACTACTGCTCTCAGGCTCAGTACCAAAGGTGAAACGTCCTCAGAGACTGGACCTAGATATGTCTGCTGGGGCTGAATCGTAGAGTTCCTTAAAAACACTTCATGCAGTGTTGTTTTATGCATCGTTTGTGTTAAATGTTTAAATGTTAATTACATTGGAAAGAAGGATAAGGTTTATAAAAATGCCCACATCTCGCATTGTCATTCTTTACAAACTTATAATTTTGAAATAAGTGGAACTTCGTAATGAAGCTATAAATGTCTATCTTTCATTTTCTTATTTCAGTCGTGTTCTGTTAGAAGGCGCCTTGAATATAAAAAAAAGGTATTCAATCTAGGTGAGCAGTCACGTCGCATTGTCATCTCCTTTATGTCACTGATGAATCCCAGGGCTCCTCACCTTCGTGAGTGACGGCAGCTTTTTAAAGTTACAGGTGGTAGCCAAATTATTGTCAGAGAATAAAGGATGCTTGGAGACGCACCTTACTGATAGCCCCCTTCCTTCCCCACTCCTCCTCAAACACCCTGTCTAGCATGCTGCCCTTCCTCTTGCTGCCTTTCTTACAGGGCAGATAAGCTGGGGCAACCATCTCTACAGGCTGTTCACTCCAAGCAAGAGATCCTGCCCCAGCGACTCGGTTCTCCTTTGTACAGCTTTTAAATCCTTCCTGCTGTTCAACTTACAGTTCCACAAAACGCATCAGGGGCCATATTATGCAGAGGGCGCACTTTCCCTGTTTGCACCTGGCTCACCTTAAAACAGGTGCATCGGGCGCAAACAGGGAAAGTTCACCCTGTTACATGAAATGCGCTGCCCCCATGGCAGCCGCGAACCTGCACTGCCCCGGGACAGCGCATTAATACGAAATACGGGGTAGCTGCTTTGAAGCTGCTACATGTTTCACTGTGCAGGCGGCAACCTGCCATCACTTTTAAAGGAAATTATATACTCCTTGCAGGTGGGTGCTGTGAGTGACTGCACCTGCCTGCAAAAGGTGGTTTTGGGGGTCCCTTTACCCTTCCAGAGGACGGCAATCAGGGGGTGCACTGTCATTGCACCTCCTGACTGCTTCTTTGCCTCTGCACCCATTTCTGTAATATGGCGCCGGTGCAGATGCAAAGAATTCCCTCATTTGCACGGAGCCACACCTCCATGCAAACGAGGGAACACCCTCGGAAGACAGCGATGGCGCTTTACGTGCACTAGCGCTATCAGCATTACAGAAGGGGACACACAAGCATCTGTGACCCCTTCTGTAATACCAAAATGCCCCAGGGGCGGGCAATGCAGTCCCTCATGGCTGACCTGCCCCTGGCGAACGTTCTGTAATATGTCCCCTGGTGGGCAAGAAGGAGCCCTTTTCAGTGCCGCAGCAGGAGGACAAAATAAAATGATAACATTACATTATCATTTTTTATTTTTTCCTTTTTTTACCTGCTTCAAGGCAGTTGGACAAAGCTCCACCACCTTAGCAGAGGAGCCACCACGGTCTGTACGAGCAGAATTATCGACAAACATAGCTATGTGTTTGGTGTATTACGTATTTCTGATCGATGTGCATGCTACGTTACGTTAAAAATATTTATACCGCGCACGTTCACCAAACGGTTTCATGGCGCTAGTGAAAGATAAACAGGGTGCCCCGCTGAGGAATACGCATTTGTGTGCTTGTACGCATGCAGTCGCGCCTTAAGGATATTTAAAATCAGCCTCCCACAGCTTACAGGAAGACTGTGTGAGCTGCTGGGCCTACGAGCCCCATGAAACTTACCCTGGCATTGTTGTTCTCTAGCACAGGCGAGTTAATAATTCAGAAAGTCTATACATAGTATGTCGGGTCAAAGAGGCAGCGAAGCTTCGAAGGATAGGTTTCACGAAGAGATCGCCTCGTTTTCTCTCAACATTGTTGTCAGTCAGCCAGCTTTTGATTTTCTTTTCCTTCACGTTGTCTGCACACCCTAAATCAGTGCAAGAACAGGAGAACAGATTATTGGGACAGGAAGCTACATTGGCAACAGAATGAGTTCCACAAGTATGCATGTACTTAGGTGTGCGCAAACCTTGCGTGACCGTAGATTCTGAGGGCCTGATTCACAAAGGTAAACTTACACGATTGTTTGCTATTCACAAGGTATTTTGTAAATAGTATCTTTATGACTGCACAGTCTCCTCACAGGACAGTCCAATCTTTTATGTGCGGAATTTGAGAGACTCCGCAGTCTTAAATATATGGCCTTTAAATAACTTTGTGAATAATAAACATAGGTAGGTAGGCAGAAAGCACACAAAAATTTGAAGAATCAACCATCACTGAGAAAAATACAAAAACTGTGCTATATCATGTTTTTTATAACTCTGCTTGTTGAAAGCTGGCGAAGATGGTGATCTTGATGAGGAATCTTTTGTTGATGCAGTTTTTAGAAAAAAACTATGGGGCATATTATCAAAGGGGTTTATCTCCGCTTTTTTGGCTTTAAAAGCCAAGAAAGCGGAGATAAAATTATCACCCTATTACCTAGCTGTCGCTAATACCAGTTAGCGACAGCTAGTAGGAGATAGCGACCATCTTGGGCCCCACTTTACATGTCAGTGATATTTATCACTAATGACATGCAAAGTGGGCGTGCCAAGATGTTAGCGACTGGAAACAGTCGCTAACATCGCTATCTCCTATTACCAACTTTTGGAGATATTCGCGCTAAGCGCGAATATCTCCAAAAGCTAACACCTGCCCTGAGCAGTTTTTGCCATGTTATCCAATGGGAGGTGGATAACATGGCTAAGAGCATTAGCTCAGTAATGCATGAATATCGCTGACTTTTCAGCGATATTCATGCATTGCGGCCGATTTTTATCGCATTTGCGATAAACCTTGGTAATACCAAGGTTTATTTGCGATAAAAATCGCCGCAGCTCAGCGGTAAATTTTTGTCTCTAACCAAGCAATAGCGATAATTATCGCTATTGCTTGGTAATATGCCCCTATGTTCTCTTGCACAACACTTTTTTCTTAGTTTTCCACAACAAAATCTAAAACTTGCTCTATTTTGGATGTTTCCTCCGTTTCCTTCGGGGGAATCAACAAACCCTTGCTATCATTACAATCCTCACCATGTTCAGGAAAAAGGATACCTATTTAGCCAGGATAGGTTTTGTGGGTAAAAAAGTTATAAAGGCTTAAGCAGGAAGGGCTCAGCACTTGGGCAGATAAAGCTGGTAAAGAGTTAAGCATGACACTAAACCTAAGCATCCTCCTAGTTACAATTACATTAGTACTTCCCTTATTTGATGTCGAGGAGTGTGATGACCTCACAGTAGTATGTTAAAAAGAATGGCCAAATAGTTCGTTCACTGGTTTTGTATGTAATGTAATAATACAATTTAGACAAAGCTTTACATTTTCTTTTTCTAGAATGGAGAAATAACACAGGCATTTGTATAAAACATTATATTGAATTTATATTTTTCATTTGAGTGCCTTTAAATAAGCAGATTCAACTTTCACCAGTAGAAATTCCTATTAATGAGTTTTTCATTCTTCTTAATTCTAAACTCTTTCTTTTGAAACTGTGATACCGTTTTTCTAAAGGAATATACATCTGTACTACTATTATAAAGAGAGAAGTCTGTACTTTGAGCCAGGTAAACTTGAAAAGTACACCACCAATCTAAACACCCAAGACATCTATGAAAACCTCAGGGCAAGCAGAAGGACATAGGCGATATAAAAATAAAAAATATACGTTATTTAAAACATTTACGAATAAAAATAAAGTAGTCTCTAAAAAGTAGCGTCGGCCGCGACGTCTGCGTGATGACATCAGGAGCGCGGGGTGGAGCGGCGTTCAGGAGCAACAGGAAGAGCGGAGGACATGAGGTCGGGGAGGAGCTGCGGAGGACAAGCGGAAAGGAGCGTCGAGAAGCGGAGGAGCAGTGGCAGCTCGGGGAGGAGCGGCGGATGAGGTAGCGGACAAGCGGTCAGGAGCGGCGAGAAGCAGGGGAGCAGTGGAGCAGTAAACACAGCAGCGCGGGGAGGAGCGGCGGATGAGGTAAGTCAAGCATCCGCGGGTGCGCAGCGAGGGACGGGCGGGGACCATGAACAGAGAGTGACAGTCGGGACGTCGGGGGAAACAAATCGTGGGCAGAAGCAGCCGTTCTGCTGTGCCTCTCCTGCTGCGATGCTGCCCCCAGCCCCTTTCTGCCCCGGGCAAGGCCGGGGCAGGCTGCTGGTACATATATATATCTATACTACTATAATAAAGGAAGAACTTTGAGGCTTTGAGGCGGGTAAACTCGGGAACCACACACCCAATACACCGTTGTAATCGTCAGGGTGTGCAGATGGTTATAGGCTATATAAATAAATAAAAAAACGTTATTTAAAAAATGTACATAAAAAAAAAGTAGTCCCTCCGAAGTAGCGCCGGCCGCGATGTGCGTGCTCACGTCAGGAGCGCGGGGAGAAGCGGCGTCCAGTAGCGCGACGAGGAGCGTGGGGGAGGAGCAGTGACGTGAGGAGAGGCGGACAGGCCGGAGGAGCGGTGAACATATATATATTGTATCTTCCTAAGGCTATCTTGGAAGTATTGTTCATACTCTAAGTTGTTTATTCTCCTTTCAGACCATATGTCCTGAAGTGTTGAAGATAAGGGAGCATATCTGGGGCAGAGGGAAGTGCCTTGCAGGGTCCACCGGGGCTCCATTTATACCCACTCTGTTTAAGTTATATCTGGAACTTCAGAGTTCACTGCTGGGAGGGACAAGAGTTGATGTTCACAGATATGTGGATGATAATGGACTCTACCTAAAAACATTGCCTTTTCATGACATTCTAACTCTCTGCAACTACCTCTCAATTTTGGATGTCTGTAAATTCCGTAATTATCAATCTACAAACAATGAGTGCCTTCTCATCAACCCCGAAAACAGGAACACATTTGGTCCAACTAATAGTGGGTGACTTTACATTCACCCTTAGTTATTAAATCCCAGGGTTTCACCCTTGTTTCTACACTCACTCTTAGACTGCAGATGAATCGCACAGGCAAATCAGCCCTGACTTGTGTTTTAATTGAAAGGTAGAAGTTAATAAATAACTTTATTCCAACATTGTTTTCCATCCAACTTGATTGCTTTCCAACTAAATTGAATTTAGGAATAGCTGACTCACATAAACTGCATTTTCCACTATTTGGTTTAAACTAATGACTTTTGCCTAATAATTATTTTGTCTTTGTCACATCTTGATGCATTTTTTGTTTGTTCTGTAATTTGCCTCGTCATTTGTTGCTGTCTAGATGCATATTTGTGGAATAAATAAATCAATTTATAGTGTTTTTGCAAAGATGGGTATACCGGTTTAAATCTAACAGAAAGTCCTATTTTTAATTTTAACAGTCTTGCATCATTCCTCAGCATAATAGGCCAACTTAATAAGAAATTAACAATTTCCCCTAAAATGTGTGATCATTTTATTGTAATTTCTTTCGTAAACTCAATCCCAGGGCTTCTGCCAAAATCAGTTTCAGATTAAACCCACACAGAATATAATACTGGCTTCCTTGGAGTCACTGTTGGTCAGAGGTTAGTGACAGGCAGAAAGCAGTGATGGTGTGCCACGTTCCCTTAATACGACAAGACAGTTGAAATCCGTATACAACTTAGATGATGAAATAGCAGTATTTATTCGTTTAACTAAATATAAAGTTAAAATAAATGAAACTATGGGTATCTGAATAAACAACGCTTCCTTGATAGATCGCCATACACTGTAATGGTACCAACATTCCTATGAAGGCCCTTGCATTTTTGGTCCTGTATCTTTAAGTACTTGTGCTCCCATGCTCTTTTCAATGGGGTGTCACAGTGTTCCTCTTCAATACTGTGGCATACAATTTACATAATCTACGTTGAACGTGCGCACATTTGTGTTTCTTTTATGTCATTGAGTCATTCGTGTACTGCGTTGATTTCTTTTTTTGTGGCTTCTCACGAGTCTTGGCACCAAACCTCTCTAGGGGGTACTTTTTGCATTGCTTTAGAATTGTGCACATACCATTTAATTCTGTGGGGATTTTAATGAAAGATTTAGTACAGATGTTTTTGCTGGTCTTGCATCTGTTCTTGTTCCGATAGAACTTTTCCGTCGATCCAGCGCTTTGAGGGTAAAACTACAAATATTTTTGAAAAAATGGTAGCAAATGCACTTAGAGTAAACTTAAAGCAAAGTTGGTCTGGTAATAATGCAGTGAACAATAAAACTTGAGTGTAAACAAGTTACAACGAATGTTTTTTCATTTATGATAAAGCAGACTGGAAGTAGCTAGTAATCATAAGATGCCATCAAGTCTTTTCTTTTATGATCTGTTAATTATTCGTAGGATCCCGGAGCTTTTTTCAATTTTCTTTCACTGAGTTTTTCAGAGCTGACAAGTTTCTTGTTTCAATTTCATCCGCCTTACATTTGTTTATTCAGTACGAATTGCAAGTGTTGATTTTTGGTCTCGACAAAGTATATTCCCATACTGCATCATGTTTTTAAATGTTTGTTATACTTAGTCAGGTAGCTAGGCTTTTGAGAAGTGAGGAAGGTGGATTTTACTAAAATGGCAATTACGAAGAAAGCAAAAAAACATTAAGCAATTTGACAAACCTATGAACCATAATTTTAGTGAAAGAATTCTTGCCCTAGAAAAACGTATTTCCAAGGAACGTCTCCAGTAAAAACTCTGCATTCAGAATTGCAATTTTTTGTAACCCTCTTACAGACTGTCAGGTATCTACCTTTTTATTCTGGTATTTTCTACAAGTTTCTTGTGAAAGTTATTAGGTACAGTTTCTCCACAAACGCTCATAGTGATGACGTTCTGATGTTCCCAAATATTTGTGATGATTGTGCAAATGCACTCGTGTACGGTGCTTTTTGTAAGGTACTATTTCAATGCACCTCCAATAATTTTCCAATCGTCTCCAAGGAAACGCTTGGAGACGTCAAAGCAGCTCATTCGGAGTCCAGAGGAAAACGTCAAAACCGTGGTGAATGGTCTTTTGCCCATTTTTCCATACTCAGGCAAGTACATGTGCTTTCGCCTGCATTTTTTCTCAATCCAAATTTCTTCATATAATAACAGACAACATTTATGTGAGTACTATATGTCATAAAGGGTGAGCAAAACTGCATAACTTTCTTTTATCTCCATAATTATGGGCAAAGCATTATAAAAACAAAATTGTGCGAAACACAAGAAACCCAGTGATCTGGATTATGCTTGCCAATTCTCAATCCTGATATATGTGACTGTTAGAAATGGGGTTTCTGGTTGGCTAGGGTATGCACATAAGCTATACAGAACCCACCACTCTTAGTCAGGGTAAGGGAGTTACATCCCAGGTTAATCCCTGCTCACCCCCTTGGCAGCTTGTTGCGCCTTTTGTACAGTCACCAGCAGTAAAATATACAAAATGTTCAATAAAAAGATTTTAAACATAAAAAAAAGAGAATGAACAACTCTGTATATCACATGCAGGTCCTAAAAATGATACTCATTGTTCGGTCTTCACAAGGATTAAAACAACATTGATCCCAATATCAGGATATGAAATGCAGTAGAGGAAAACACAAGAATCATCACATTCACATTACCATAATCCCCAATGAAAAACACAGGTTATGCTCCTGTTACGCCGTATGGTAATGGGCACTCACTGTTCCAATATGTAGGCTATTGGCCCACCTGCCTGCCTACAACAGGGAATACTGTAGTCGGAGGGGGTAAAGGTTGAGCAGGAGCTCTGTTGAGGATTCCTTCCCACCGGGCTAGCTGAGGCCGAGAGATCCAATGCCCCCAAAGGGACCAACAAATGACTCATAAGTGCATGGCTTCCGCTTCCCTCACACAGGAAGCGTCCCCGCTCACCTCGTCACCTGGGCCTCCACTCTGAGGTGCTGGGGCACTCAGACTCTGGTTCTCACTCTTGGCGGGACCGCAGGTGTAGTCGCTTCCCCTTCCCGGGTGTTGCGGAACCTCTGCAGTTTCTCAGATTGTTGCCAGGGAACATGGGAGCCTCCTGGATCCAAGGATTGTTACGAGGCAGTGTGGGAGACGCATTGGCGCTGGTCTCAGCTGACGAGCAGCCGCTCTGTTCCATAGAGATCTTCCTCAACCCTTAGGCCTTATGACACGGTACAGGGTTACAGTGCTCCAGGTTTACACACAGCGTGTGGGAAAGGCTTGCCTTGCAACTTGGTAAAAGATTTAGCAGGTAAAGCACAATTAAGACTTTGATTTCCCTGAGTCTTTCACAAACAGGAGGCAAGCACACACAATCCCTTGGAAATTCTTTACAAGTAGGATACCTCTGCAGGCAAAAAGAGTCAGTTCTTTTCCTCTGTCCACAGATAGAAGCAGCAACTGCAGGCCAACCCACCCTTCACACAAAAAAGTAGCACTCCTCACATAGCTCTTCAACTCTCCTTCTTGGCAGGGTCCTCTTATTTCTAGACGTGGTCTAAAGTTCAGGAATTTTAGGTCCATTACTTACACCCTATTTTCTCTTTGCTTAAGGGCATTGGGGCTCAGCCCAAACCAGTTCTGACCTCCCTACTCCTGGACCGCAGGAGATGGAGACAGCATTGTGTAAAGGAGACCCAGCCTATTCAGTTGCTAGTGAAGCTCCTCCCATACTCTAAATGCAGACAAGGTCTATTCAGCCTGGCTATGAATCACATAGGCAAGTCAGGACACACCTCAACCCCACCTGTGGCTGTCTTGGGCGAATGGACATGCCCAGTTCCTTTCACTCCAAAACCAGACGATGAACAATATTCACTTTCTAAAAGTGGCATTTTCAAACACAATTTAAAAACCACCTTTACTAACAGGCGTGTTATGAAATTCTGAATTTAGAGAGCCTTAGTAAACTCCGGCTCATGGCCGACCGCAGTAAATAAATAAAACTAATTTCACTGCGCGCGCTGAAACGCATTTGGCGTATCAGCGCGCGCAATGCAATTAGCTTTCCTTATTTATTTATTTATTTACATTACTTCGGTCGGTCGTGAGCCGGAGTTTACTACCCCCCACCCTGCCCCTCCCCCTCCCTGCCGCCCGCAGCACTCACTCCACGAGCCACTACTGGTTGAGCAGTAGAGGACAGTTGTATCATGGACACGAGTTATGGGTAGCCAGGGGTACCATCTGCTTGACCTTTGATACTGCCAGCTCTTCACTTCCTCCTATGATCATAGTCAGTCTAAAGACAGTGACAGGGACAGAAAGTAAGCAGGGCTCTAAGAGTCATTTTTTTTCTCTAATTCCCAGGCCTTGCCTTACTGTAGCCCTGCTGCAGGGGGGATGGGAAGGACAAGAGGTCAACCCTTCAATTTCATAGGGGTTAGGGAGGGTCAAAGGATGAGCGATGCCATTTCTGCAACCACTGACATTTTAGTAAATCGATGTCCATAAATTTAGTCTTCTTAAAAGAACCATTTCTAAATTCCTGTAAGAGAGAAGTGCCCCGCCAAGCCTGTTCCCGCTTCCAGTGACACAGGCGCGTCTTGTTCTCTGCCCTTCAGGGATAGTCTGAGCTCATTCATATTTATGTCCTTCCTCAGTCAGAAGTAAAACTATCAGTTCCAGTCAAATAACTCCAGGCAGGCATGGCAGCGAACCTGCCACTCTGCTGAGATGTTAAATTATAGATGAAATGGCCTAATTAGCTGTTCATTAGGCTGAACTGATCCCCAGTTTGATCTGTTAATGCTTCACAACAAAAGCCAGCATCGGCTTCCCATGATTTGGCAGTCAGAGGTCTAAGTGTAATTTAGACATGGTCAATAAACCCCACTTACTAGTAAATTAGGCAAAGCAAGCAGGATGTTATGTACGTAAAGGCCACACGGCTGCTATGCAGGAGCTGAAACAGGTGCTGCTGGGGTGTGTGTCAGATAGTTCCAAAATAAATCTAGACTTCCTGGTGCTTGCAGTCTGTGCTATGACAGGCACTTGCATGGAAGTGTTAGAACACGTTTCATTAATGGAATTTGCGTTTCCCTAAATCTGCTCTTGCTGAAGCAGGAACATCGTCTGTACTATGGAGAATCTCTGATGACACATTTTATTGGGAACACAGTGACTGCCCTCATTTATTCAGTCTATTTTCATCCCTTGCCTGCTGGCAGCATCTCTTTACCTCTACTAGGAAGCATGAAATTCTTAGAACACATGCTAAAAACAGGCCCACCCACTTTATAGAAAGAGATGTGTTTTTTTTTCATTTGTGGACGTGGCCATTACAGTACGGTCCCGTGCAGTCTAGCCTGCTTTGCTTCTTATTGGTTACAAAGATGGATGCTTAGGATCAACATGTGGATAGAGCTGATGAACTTTTTGCCATGTTAGTTAAGTCTTGCAGAAGTCTTACAGAAGTCATAGTATCTCCCAACCCTGTTTAAATTTGTAAATATGAGATGAAGTCAGTGGTCAAACAGAAAAGAAACCCTAGGATTTGTCCACTGATTAGGAGAGGTCTTCGATGTAGAACTATCACCAGAGGTCTTGCATCGCCGCACCAACTTCTCTCAGTCAGAGGGCTGATTTTAGAAGCTGTGCAGAAGGTGTCCTTCTTGTTTTCTTGGTGGAGCTCGCATAAAGAATAGTTGGAGCCAGCGATTCAAATGTATAAGGTGTAGCACATCCCTGAGTGGAGAGGTGTGGTGCAGCGGCCAGGGCAGCTAACTTCAGAGCACAGGGTTCACGGTTCGATCCCGGCTGCAGCTGCGGTTCAGCACAACACCATGTGACTCTGGGCAATAGCTCACTTAATGTACACCACAGCCTCCAGTGAGTAGTACGGATTTTCATTTATCCTGAGAACCTCGAAAGGCAGGTTTGCTATTTAATGATTCAGCTAAGATTGACCATTGTGCTTAGGAATGAATATCTTTATGGCAGAATGTCAAAGACTTTCTAAATTACTATAAATGTTAATCTTTATCGTTGATCACTACAAGCATAGCTGCTATTATTCTTGAAATCTGTGTGGTTACCGCTCACTTTTTACGCACTAGACTAACGATTTTAAATTATATATTTTAAGTTGCATGGCCCCATTTCATAGTACTGTCTTTGAGTGTGTTATTTATAAATCAAAGATTGTTTGGAATGCCATAGTGGACTGATAGTACCCTGAAACCACTGCCTGCACCACAAGAATGCACAGTAGGCTCATGTTAGGGCTCCGGTCCAATTGGCTTTGTAGCTTAATACCGGTGCATTGAACGGATTCATTGCATCAAAGAGTTATAAATCTGATCCCTGCTGCTCTGGAGACCCCAATGCTGCATTCATTGTGCTATTTGACATGTTTGATTTCCTGCGTGAGACAAAAAACTGAGAGGCAACAGAAAGATTTGAGAATGTCTTCACATTATCAGAATCTCTGTCATATATTAAAGGATATAGAATTGAATGAACTAGAATATCAATAGAGAAAATCAATGACAGGGAATCCAGGGGTAAATTTGAAATGTCTTGCATTTGCTGCCTCTCTTTCCAATTAAACTGCTTACATGGCAGATGAGAGATTCGATGATAAAACAGATAATGTGGACATTAAGGGCGATAAGGTGTATGGCGAATAAAACTTTCAACATTTATTTTATTCACCCCTTTGGGACATTCTGTGCTTCCTGTAAACAAGCCCCTGCCTTCATATTCATTTTGACTCTTTGAATTCTTCTGCAGTCAGGGGTGGCGCCTCCACTAGGGCGGAGGAGCGGCGCCCCACTGCTTTCTCGCAGTGTGAGAAGCAGAAACATAAAATGGTAATAACTACCATTTTATGTTTCTGCCTCTCGCACTGCGAGATAGCAGAAGGGTTTGGTTGGGGGCGGACAGGTGGGCGGGTCTGCTCTAGGGCACGCGAAGAGCGGTTTGCCCATTGCTGAGGGCGCTGACTGTTTAGTCGTCCCTCTGGGGCCCCCCAAATCAGTCATGCACCCTCCATAGTTCTCCATGCAGGCTGCAATGCAGCCTACATGGAGAACATGGCTTCCCCGTAAGCTCCTTCCTGGGCAGCGTCCCGACCAATCACAACGCTCCACTGGAGCACTGTGATTGTCTTAGGGGAGGGGAGGGGATGGGAGGGAGACTGCCTGCTTCCTGTTCCAGGAGCATGAGCCGAGAAGACGTGGGACCCAACCAGCGATACGGTAGGTTTAAATGTTTTTTTGTATTATTAATTAAATGAACACTCCCCGCGTGACTTCCCCCCTCGTGCAACTCCCACCCTCCCCTATCGAACTTCCCACCTCAAGGGATGCCAGGCGTGACTGCCTGTAGTATTTTTATTTGCGGCAATATGCAAAGATCATCTTGTCTCTTGATTTTCATCTTGGAATGTGTAATGTGGCAGGGACAATATCCTCCTTCCATGGCCAGAGCCTGTCTCTCCTCAAGGGTCCGAATAAATAGATCTGAACTTCCAAAGCTCAGATGCTGCTTCTCGGTAAGAAACAGTTAAATGTCATATAGAGCTCTGACATGCTTCACTTCCTATACATTTCTCCGGTGGTATTAATCTTACTAGCACCAGCTTCATGTAGGGCAGTTCCATGACATTGATAGATTGTTCCTCTAGGAAGCATATGGGAACTTTCATGGGAGATCCAGGGAAATCAGGGTTCAAACTGTAACAATGACACCTCTTTAGCATTTGATGCTCAGGGAGGTGGTGTAGGGGGGAAGCTGAGAACTCACTAAAGAATTTCATTACAATCAATAAACTATGGTTCAGCTATACCTTTATTTAAGCTAAGAAAGTACTGATGTACTTCTTCTGCCTGCTGATTATAGCAGCCGCTCCATATTTCATTAAATGCCCTGCCCCCAAGGGCAGTTCCGAGTTCATGGCTGCCCTGAGGGCAGGGCATTTATTATAATTGGGAGCACTGTTCGTGTTTGCGCTTGGCGCACCTGTTTAAATGTGCGCCGTGGTGCGAGCATGAACAGTGCCCTGACATATAAAACAAGCCAAGAAGATCAAAAAGTACAGGGTAACGATGCCTGGAGCATTTCTTTGAAAATAAAATATAGGGAGCATCCATATCACCATTTGACCTAAGTGACAAAGGGGAACATGTTTATGCTGGCAGCCCCCACCAGGAACTATGAAAGATCTCCATGAGGACACACAACACATGCAAAAATACTTCAAAAGTCAGACACATATTTGGCTGTGCATGAGCACAAATAAAGAGTACATTTGATCAAAAGTGGTACGCTCAGTGCTTACCTTGAGCTACCAATTGCTTGTGGGGGCCACAGACACTTATTTTTGGGGACATGCACTTACCTTTCCACAGCAGATAATTACTGAGTGCATGGGAGGGAAAAACACACAAGTCGGAAAAATGGAGGAAGAGAAACTTAGAAAAACCGTCACAAAAGGAGAAAACAAGGACCAGTAAGAGTGAGATAAGGGGACAGGGAAAGTCTGGTAGTGGATATAAGAGGCACGAGGGGGTTCAAGACCACCAGCCTTGGTATTTGGCTCACTGAAGTTTAATTGCATCGGTCGCAGGTTTCTGAGCAAAGATTCAGGCACCAGCACTGAGCATTCTTTCTTTTACAAATTAAGCAGGGGATACAGTGGCTTAAGACCCATAAAAGTCCACCGTCCTTGCCTTCCCTCCCACACCCAACCAGACCCCCAGAACGTGCATGGCAGCAGACACGACCCACAGTGCAAAGCACCCAAAACAGATGGCCTACCACTGGACTTTGTTTAAACGAAACGCTTATTGTCACAGTTCGATTGTAATAAGTACTCTATATGAGAAATGATACATGCCATGAGACGCTTTGAAGGTTTCACGAAGAAAAACAATAAAAAGTGATTGCAAAAATATATGTGTATGAGGCAACGCACTGCAGGCATCTTGCAACAAAAGCAGGCTAAATACGACTATCAAGGTAAATAATTTGCATTGCTAATCCACCAACCTTACCAGCAAAAAAACGACTAAGGTTGAATAAGAAGTGTCAGCCTTCCAAGTGTTAGCAGTACAGTATCACAAGAGACATTTGATTTAAAATCTGGAGATGAGGGACCCATCAATATATTTCTCTGGCAACCTATCAGGTCTCATTCTAGCAATAGAAAGACAAGCGTGCACAATATTCGCTGTAGACGAAATTGAAAGCAGAGACACGAGAACCCCTGACCCAGATTTCAGTAAATTGTGACAAAAATAGAACAGAACGATAGATCACCATCTAGAAAGAAAGGGTGAGGTGACTGCAGAGAGGGAACAGAAATCCATAATTCACAGGGAAGGACAGCCAGACCAAACAAAACACATTCCCAGAGCAAAGCAAGTGCTGAATGGATCCAAGAGCAAGCAGAGCAGAAGCACCTGACGCTAAGCAGCGGTGCTGGTGTGCTCTGTCAGTGAGGGAAGTTCTGGAACAGGCAGGAATCCCACATGAGAAACCGCGTATAATCCCAGGGTGCCTTGTCTTTGGAGCAGACTGGAACAGGCAGGAATTCACAAGCGAAACAGCTAGTAATACCAGTATTCAGTATGCATAAAGCACATTGTACAGGCACTAATTTTTCATGCCATACACCTAGTAAAAAAAAGGGGGGATTTCTGCCAAAAAAGATAAATACTGAAAAGTGTATATATATATATATATATATATATATATATATATATATATATATATATATATATATATATATACGCTCCAAATATCCCAGGAAGATCAATCCTTTAGGAAAGTAGCACACACAGGGGAGGTTCCACAAAGATTTTAATGAAAGAACCAACAGCAACGACGCGTTTCGCCTTGGGGCTTCGTCAAGGCACAACTTGACGAAGCCCCAAGGCGAAACGCGTCGTTGCTGTTGGTTATATATATTGTGTACCAATCCGATTCCAATGCGATAGAAGGAAGGCACTGACTCCGTGAATTTTACTCAAGAAAATGTTTAATCCGACATGCTGCACAGACGCGTTTCGGCGGAAGCCTCCGCCTTGCTCACTTACTCTGCTGAGAGTGACATTAGCATATATAGCATTTAACATGATGATACATCAAAAACAGAGCCTCTATCATGATAGGCTATTCGTTTCCATAGTTACCAATGATTCATGGTCCAAGCACATATATACATAGACATAGAATATTCAGTAGTTTTTGTAACAGGCTCAAAGTGCCGTGTCTAACCATAACGAAAACAATTCAAAGAAGGCTGATAACAGTCAGCAAATCATAAGGCCATAATAGTCATGCTGCGTGTGTTTCATACCGGTGACACAGAGAAATTTGAGGTGTATTAACATGTGTCATAAATTACTACGTTCTTCGCATTTTCTCTGGCCTTTTACTATACAATTGAAATCATTGTATAGTTGGTAACATTCCCAAACCAGATATGATTCCACACTATTGCATGATTTTTATATCAATCTCGGACAAAGTGCTCACACAGCATATCATATTAACCATGTTAAGGCAAACGGTGCAAAATTACAACGTAGCCCAAATAAATGTGTATTTCAAAAAAAGTGTTTTAAAACTAAACTGCCTATTGTTGGCCGTTTAATTACACTAACCATCGTCTCCAAGTGGAGTAGGTTGCTCATACACATATATTAAATGCTGCTAATGCATGTGCTTCTGTGCCCTACGGCCAAAAGTTGGTAACCATTTTTGCGTAAACATAATATACTGTTGATGATTCTGTGTCATACATGCTATAAATCATAAAATTTAATCCAAACAATAAAGTTTCACAAATGATTTTTAAATGCAGAGTTTTATCGTGGAATGGGTTTCAGGACGGGAAAAGGCTTTACACTGGATTATAAATGTACAGTTAAGGCCTCGTCCGAGTTCAATCCATTTGGGATTTTCGAGTTTAACAAGATAATATATCTTGATTCTAGACGTCTCAGGGCTAGTCTACGGTTTCCTCCCCTGGGATTTTTAGGGACACTGTCTATAACATAGTAGGAGATATGCCTGATATTCCCATCATGTTGTGTGTTTATGTGTCTGGCCACTGGATAAGTTGGGTCATTATTAGTGATTGCACGCAAATGTTGGAGAATTCTGACATGAGCTTGATGGATTGTGCTTCCAACATAGCGTTTCCCACAACTGCAGACCAGAACATATATGGCATACTCGGTCTTACATGAGTATCCGCCCCTGATGATATAGGGTTTACTCCTGAATGGCACACTGACCTCTTTTGTGTTTATGCCTTGTTTACAGGCTTTGCACTTAGTGCATTTTTTGAAACATTTCTGGGGTGGCGGCCATGTGGCAGGTTTTATCACTGCAGGTGAGTTACACACTAATTGGCTACGCATAGATTTTGCCTTCCTGAATGTTATGGAGGGTCTGTTGCCATTCAGATGTCCTATAACTGGGTCATTTTTTATCAGTGGCCAGTGTTTTTGTAAGATTCTCCTGACCTGATTGTGGTACATGTTAAATCCAGTTATCATCCTAGGGATGTTCACTGCGACCTTTGTTGATTTATCTTTACTTTCCAAATCCTTGGAGGATAACAGATCCTTCCTATTTTTGCTTTTGCATTTTTCTTCAGCTTTAGTTAGTGTTTGTGATTTGTAACCTCTTTTACTCAGTCTCTCAAACAAATCTGTTTTGGCTTTTTCTACGCCTGCTTCTGTGCTACAGTTGCGTGTCATACGCAGGCATTCGGCGTAGGGAATAGACTCTTTAAGTTTAGTGGGATGGAAACTTAGTGCATTAAGCACTGCATTACCTGCCGTTTCTTTCCTATAGGTCCTTGTTTGTATCTTTTTGTCCTCTACATAGAGTTCTATGTCTAGGAATTGGAGCATTTCTTTGCTGGTAGAGCATGTGAATCTTAAGTTCAGGCTATTTTCATTGAGGTTTTCTGCAAAGGACTCAGCACTTTCAGTTGTCCCTCTCCATAGAATAAAGATGTCATCTATGTAGCGTTTATATAACACTACATTTTCAGACAAGATTTCAGCATATTTCGTGGCCAATACCTGCTCCTCCCACCAGCCCATATGCAGATTCGCATAGCTGGGGGAGAAGCAAGTACCCATGGCCGAACCCTGAAGTTGTTTGTAGTGTAGTTTGTCAAACAAAAATGTGTTGTTGTTCAGACACCATTCTACCATCTGCAGTAACATTAGGGAGTGTTAGTATAATGCTATGGGTCTCTTGTTTAAGTAGTGTTCCAAGGCATTCAAACCATCAATATGCCGGATGCTCGTATACAATGCTTGAACATCTAACGTCATAAACACAAATTCCTCATCCCAATTTAAATCATACAAATGTTTGAGGAAATCCCCACTGTCCTGTATGTAAGCGGGTAGGTCTTTTACAAACGGTTGTAGGAAGCGATCAACATAGGTGCTGGTATTCTCAAATAGACCGCCAATAGCAGATATGATTGGCCTTCCAGGTGGTCGCGTTGGATTCTTATGGATTTTGGGTATCAGGTATAATTGCGGTGTAGTCGGGTAATAATTTTTCAAAAAATTAAGTTCTGCTTTACTTATTAAGTCCATATTCCTCCATTTGTATAGATCACCATGATACCTTTCTTGTATACCCACTATTAGGTTGGGGCTCACTCTACAATAGCATTCTTGGTCCTGTAACTGAGTCATAGCTTCCTCATTGTACATTTTGAGTGGCCACAATACTATATTTCCACCCTTATCTGACCAACGCACAATGATATCAGATATGGTTTGTATTTTTGCAATCAATGCACCATACTCAATTCTCCTGTTGTAATCTTTAGTGCAGAATTGTCTTGTGCTCGAAAGTGATAGTTCTTTTAAATCCTTTATCACATTTTCAGAAAAAAGGTCTAGCCCATCCTTAAGCAAAACTGGCATGAATACAGATTTAGGTTTAAACTGTGTTTCAATAGTTTAATAGGCATTTATATTGGCTAGATTCGCTATTTCACCAGGTGTCAGTTGGCTTAATGATTCGTCATATTCAAGGGCATTGAGATCCCCTAAAGTTGCCATGTCTGCAATGCTGAGAGTATCAGCGATTCCTTGGCCAGGTTGTCCCAAGTCCGTTCCTTTGTTTGTGCAATTTATAAACTATTTTTGCAACTTGAGTTTTCGTGTGAATTGGAACAGATCTATTCGGGTCTGGGTATAGTCAAAATTGGTCGGTGTACAAAACGTCAATCCCAATGATAGTATTTTTGTTTCTCTGGGTGTCAGTTCAAGATCGGTCAGGTTGATAACCGTATTGTCCAAATTATTATTTATTTCGTCATCCATTATCGTTTCCTGTTCTTTCTGTATTTTGGCTTGGTTTGTTTTGTGGCGCCGCCACCCCCAGCGTCTGTCTTTTCTTCTTCTGCTTTTTGTTTTTTGTCTTGGTTTGACTTGCCTTTGTTCTATTCCGATTGTGAGTTTATCCGAGGCCTTAGGGATTTGAGGCGCTGTAACCGAAAATAAGCCAATTCCTGGGCTGGATTCGGAACTTGTCCTGTTAGGACCATGGAGCTGTTACTCTCTTGATCTGATTCCACAGAGGTGCTTAGATCTGTTCCACTCGTGGCGGGTGTTGTTTGTAACCCGCTCGCTGTTGCTGAAAGCTGTTGCCTCTTTATGTTATCGAACTTCCTGGCAAATGTGTATATTCGGCCATTTATGTAATCATTCCGGTCTCCCTGGAATTTTATTGCTTTCCGTTCCTTTATTTCTTCTTCTAGTTTGGAAAGTCTATTCTTTATCTCTTTCAATGCGGTGGCTATTTCCTCTTTGTTTTCCCTTGCGTCTAGATCTTTTAATATTTCTTCAATTCTAGTTATTATTTTGTCCCGATCACTTGCCGCATACTTGATTAGTATCTTAAGCATGTTTTGCGACGCTTGGGCGTTGTTATCCGCCCAATCTTGCAGCATGGCCGGGTCTGGGTTCTCATAGGTGGGGGCTACCAATATTCTTAATCCTCGTGGTACCCTGCCCACATCCAGATAACGTTGCAGGGACTTGATCTCCCACCATTTTGACACTTCTTTTTTCCGAAGTTTTACTAATTCTGCACATAGGTTTTTGGTGCTATTATCTTTGTCAGGTACTGTTATTGTGTCTGCTTTTTTGCTCTTAACTGCCGTGCTTGTGTCTGCGTCCACAAATACATTCAGTGCGGCCTCCTCCCGCTCTTTCTCCCATTCCGCAGACATGTTTTTAGCAGTTCCACGGATTTGTCTGTTTACTTGTGAAATTCACTGCCCGTTGTATGTAGCTTTCACACAAAACGGGACTACCTCTCCCATAAACCCTTGCAGTATTTTACTGGTTTGGTAGTACAGACTTTCACTGTCTTACCTGAAAGCCCGCAACTGCTCTCCAGCCTTCGCAGGGATTCGGTGAGTCAGCTACTCGTCCGCATCACACAAAGTCAGTTTCTCCACAATTGCCGGTTTCGGGGGGCGCTGCGTTTCTTTCTCCTCAAGAGTTGTACCAAAGTTTGTCCCAGTGACACAGCGCAGCCTGAACGAGGAGGGTCAGCGTAGGGATTCCCAGGAACTTGAATCCTTGGTATTGTGTACCAATCCGATTCCAATGCGATAGAAGGAAGGCACTGACTCCGTGAATTTTACTCAAGAAAATGTTTAATCCGACATGCTGCACAGACGCGTTTCGGCGGAAGCCTCTGCCTTGCTCACTTACTCTGCTGAGAGTGACATTAGCATATATAGCATTTAACATGATGACACATCAAAAACAGACCCTCTATCATGATAGGCTATTCGTTTCCATAGTTACCAATGAGTCATGGTCCAAGCACATATATACATAGACATAGAAGATTCAGTAGTTTTTGTAACAGGCTCAAAGTGCCGTGTCTAACCATAACAAAAACAATTCAAAGAAGGCTGATAACAGTCAGCAAATCATAAGGCCATAATAGTCATGCTGCGTGTTTCATACCGGTGGCACAGAGAAATTTGAGGTGTATTAGCATGTGTCATAAATTACTACGTTCTTCGCATTTTCTCCGCCCTTTTACTATACAATTGAAATCATTGTATAGTTGGTAACATTCCCAAACCAGATATGATTCCACACTATTGCATGATTTTTATATCAATCTCGGACATAGTGCTCACACAGCATATCATATTAACCATGTTAAGGCAAACGGTGCAAAATTACAACGTAGCCCAAATAAATGTGTATTTCAAAAAAAGTGTTATAAAACTAAACTGCCTATTGTTGGCCGTTTAATTACACTAACCATCGTCTCCAAGTGGAGTAGGTTGCTCATACACATATATTGACAAAACCTTGGCTTTACCTGTCTAGAGCTTAGCGGCAGACAGCTTGTTGCTTCGCTCTCAGATCAGATCGCGTCCTGCCGCCATTTCCTGGTCGCCGCCAGACACGCCCACCGCGGCTGGCCACGCCCCCCCTTCCCAGTTCGTATAAATTGAGCGCCAAAGCGCCAGCGCTTCATTGTATCCCGAGAACACTCCTGAGGCGGAAGCCGGGAGTAGCTAACTTTTAAAACTTGTGTCTGATTTTACAGTGTATTGTGTGATTTTAATACCCTCTGCACTTGACAAAACCTTGGCTTTACCTGTCTAGAGCTTAGCGGCAGACAGCTTGTTGCTTCGCTCTCAGATCAGATCGCCTCCTGCCGCCATTTCCTGGTCGCCGCCAGACACGCCCACCGCGGCTGGCCACGCCCCCCTCCTACGCACCGACCTCGACTATAAATCATGTGTCCTTGCAGGAAGCTCAGCGGACGAGCGCAGCGGGCGCGACGATTGCGCGCCGAAGGCGCGCATAAGGCAAGCTCGTCTGCGCTCGTCCGCGCCTCGGCAGCGCCTGGAGCGGCTCCCGAGGCTCCTGCCCCCCCGTCCACCACCAGCCTTCCGCATCTGGTGCGTGAGTCTTTACTCCGTCTCAGAGATTACGCCCATGAAGGCCATCTCTCCTTCACAGACACTGCTTACCCTCTGCACGACTTTGCTTGCAAAGGTTTACTGTCAGGTGGCCTGTTGAACGTCAGGTCATTGCCTAAACACGCCAACGAAATCTCCCAGCTCATTGACAACCACCATCTTGACGCTCTATTCCTGACTGAGACCTGGACCCACTCCGATTGTAATATAGAATTGGATTGGGCTTGTCCACAAGATTTTAAAATCCTGCATCTCCCTAGACCAAAGGGGCGGGGTGGTGGAGTCGGCATAATATATAGAGCCTCCTGGTACATAAAAACCCTTGATATGGACCCAGTGGCCGGTATGGAAATACTTGGCCTCTCAATCGACTGCCACTCCGGAACAACTTTCACGGCTGTGATCTGTTACCGCCCGCCGGGAGCTTTCAGTTCCACACAGCAGCAATCGTTCCTTACCACCCTTACCAATATGGCTACCTCTCATAATAAGCTGATCGTTCTGGGCGATTTTAACCTATGGCCTAATGGCAGCCTGGACTCTGCTCTCAACAATCTTTTACTTTCCTGCGAAGGTATGGGACTTTCCCAGCTGGTCAATAAACCTACACACTCCGCGGGGCACCAGCTCGATCTAATCTTCTCCTCTCCCCAGCTAGTATTTCTGAGCGACATTCTGCCTATGTGCTGGACCGACCATGCGCTTATTAATTTTCATATAGCCGGCAGCAGGGCCAGCAGACCGTCACTCAGCACCGGTCCCGATTATTTGTATAGAGACTGGAAAGCTCTGGATAAACTAAGACTGACCGGCCCTGTATTTGAGGTGGAAGACAGCTTTTCCACCGCTCAGTCGGTGGAGGACAACTATTTATCCCTCTGCACAAGGATATCCAACACCTCCGAACGCCTCGTCCCTCAGAAAAAGGGCAAACCAAAGAGAAGAGCACCTGCCCCATGGTTCGATGACTCATTGAGAGCCCTCAAACTAGCCTGCAGACAATCAGAGAGAAGATGGAGGCAAGGATATTCTGATACCAACAAAACTCTTTGGAAAAATAACCTCCGGGCGTACAAAACTGCTATTGCCCAAAATAAGGCCAACTATTACTGTTCCACCATTACCAACGCCACCAATAGTTCGAAAAGCATTTTTCAGATACTTAAAAACTTAACCCATCCAGACTGTGTCACTTCAACGCAGCCCCCCACCCAAGCCCTTTGTGATAATCTTGCAGCATTCTTCATTAATAAAATCAACACCATCATTCAAAACCTGAAGACCCCCCCCTCTCTGGGAGGCCCCAACATCCAGGGAGCCAGCACCAGCTCTCAAAACCTGACGCCTGTAGGCTCCAGCCCGACGGCTAGATTACGGGAATTCCCCCCTATCCCTGTTTCCGAGTTTGAAAGACTGGCGCTTGGAATCACCTCGGGTTCCCCGCTCGACCCCCTGCCTCCAAAAATTTGGAAAAGTTTTGGAACTGAACTTTTTGGCACCATGCGCCAAATATGTAACCAGTCTTTGCACTGTGGCTATGTTCCAACCTCATGGAAACAGGCGCTTGTCACCCCACTCCTAAAAAAACCCTCCCTGAGCCCAGATTGTCTATCTAACTACCGACCCATCTCCCTACTGCCATTTCCAGCGAAAGTCGCCGAACGATGGGTCAGCTCTTGTCTCTCCAGTCATCTAGAGCAGAACAGGGCTCCTCCATCAGCCCCATCCTTTTTAACGTGTACCTCATACCGCTGATCACGTTAATTAAGTCTTTTAGGATAAAAACGATTAATTACGCTGACGACACGCAGCTCATTCTCTCCTGGGAAGGAGAAGATTCCATCCCTCTATCCACCTTCCACGACTGCCTAAGAGAGACGGCTGGGTGGCTCCACAGAAACTCCCTCCAATTCAACTCCTCCAAAACAGAGGTTCTGTTTTGCGCTGGCACCAATATACCTCGCCAGTTTCCGAGTGACTTCTGGCCTCCAGAGACAAGAGACAAACCTCAGCCAGTCTCCTCGGTCCGCAACCTGGGAGCCATGCTCAATAACAAGCTGGGTATGGAAACCCAGGTAGCAAAAACAGTGGGGATTTGCACAGCCCTGCTACGCTCCCTGCGAAAAATCATGCTACTTCTCCCTGCACAAGCCCGGGCGTTGATAGTCAGGTGTACGATTCTCAGTCGCCTTGACTATTGTAACGCCCTGCTCCTTGAGTCTCCAGTCACGCTGCTGGACCGACTTCAAAGAATTCAATCTGCCGCCGCCAAGCTGGCTCTTGGCTGGACGAGAAGGTCTTCGGCCACAGCAGCCCTGGCCGAGTTACATTGGCTACCTTTAAAGCAGCGTGTGGCTTTCAAGTCCCTCTGCATTGTCTTTAAGGCTCTGCATGGACTCGGGCCCAGACCCCTGCAAGCTTTGTTTCTGTGGTACACTCCTACCAGAGACTTACGATCATCCTGGGCCTGTCTGGTAAAGGTGCCCAGATACAACAAAGCCAGAACCGGGGGTAGCTCCTTCAGGGTCGCAGCGGCCAAATTATGGAACAGCCTGCCCATTGACATTCGCCAGATCTCACAACTTCTTCCATTTAGAAAACGCATCAAGACCTGGCTATTCCCCTAAATCTGCCCGCCTGCTAGATACTCCGGTCTCTCCTCAGTAGAGTATTCTCTAGCGCCAGGAAGCCTGCAAGGTATCACCTGCGCTCTACAAATGCTCAAAATAAATAAATAAAATAAATAAACTAAATGCTGCTAATGCATGTGCTTCTGTGCCCTACGGCCAAAAGTTGGTAACCATTTTTGCGTAAGCATAATATACTGTTGATGATTCTGTGTCATACATGCTATGAATCATAAAATTTAAACCAAACAATAAAGTTTCACAAATGATTTTTAAATGCAGAGTTTTATCGTGGAATGGGTCTCAGGACGGGAAAAGGCTTTACACTGGATTATAAATGTACAGTTAAGGCCTCGTCCGAGTTCAATCCATTTGGGATTTTCGAGTTTAACAAGATAATATATCTTGATTCTAGACGTCTCAGGGCTAGTCTACGGTTTCCTCCCCTGGGATTTTTAGGGACACTGCCTATAACATAGTAGGAGATATGCCTGATATTCCCATCATGTTGTGTGTTTATGTGTCTGGCCACTGGATAAGTTGGGTCATTATTGGTGATTGCACGCAAATGTTGGAGAATTCTGACAAGAGCTTGATGGATTGTGCTCCCAACATAGCGTTTCCCACAACTGCAGACCAGAACATATACGGCATACTCGGTCTTACATGAGTATCCGCCCCTGATGATATAGGGTTTACTCCTGAATGGCACACTGACCTCTTTTGTGTTTATGCTTTGTTTACAGGCTTTGCACTTAGTGCATTTTTTGAAACCTTTCTGTGGTGGCGGCCATGTGGCAGGTTTTATCACTGCAGGTGAGTTACACACTAATTGGCTACGCATAGATTTTGCCTTCCTGAATGTTATGGAGGGTCTGTTGCCATTCAGATGTCCTATAACTGGGTCATTTTTTATCAGTGGCAAGTGTTTTTGTAAGATTCTCCTGACCTGATTGTGGTACATGTTAAATCCAGTTATCATCCTAGGGATGTTCACTGCGACCTTTGTTGATTTATCTTTACTTTCCAAATCCTTGGAGAATAACAGATCCTTCCTATTTTTGCTTTTGCACTTTTTCTTCAGCTTTAGTTAGTGTTTGTGATTTGTAACCTCTTTTACTCAGTCTCTCAAACAAATCTGTTTTGGCTTTTTCTACGCCTGCTTCTGTGCTACAGTTGCATATATATATATGTGTGTGATCAAGCGTTCTTGGTAGCGCGAAACGCGTCATGGCGACTTACTGCACGAAAATACATTAATTTGCACAGATTTGGTGGTTCGTATCCGTTTCCTTGCCTGAGAGACGACAGCGTCAGGAGATTGGAACCTTTGGATATATATATACTTGGCTCTCTTCTAAAAAGAGTTTCTTTAAGTGTAGTACCTGCAGGGCGTGCAGATTTGGGGCCAATACTAATTCTTATAAGAACACCTTTTCAGATGAGGTGATCATGATAGATGGACATTTTACATGCAAAACAGATCATGCAGTTTATGTCTTATCATGTGTATGTGGTCTCCAATATGTTGGAAGTACAAAACTTGAGGTACACGCCCGCATATTACAACACTTAAGAGCTACGGTTAATTCTGATCCATCCTATCCCGTTGCCAGACATGTCAAATTAGAACATAACAACAACCTGAATTTCCTAACATACTTCGTTATAGACAGTGTCCCTTGCAGTAAGAGAGGAGGCAACAGGGAAAAAAACTTGCGACAACTCGAAACGAGGTACATTTTAGAGCTTGATACGAAGAGCGCAAAAGGACTGAATATTTGTGAGGATTTACATCATTATCTCTGAATATCTTTATGAAATTTGTCAAACATTTCCTCTAAATTTACATGAGAGAGAGCATCAAGTTTGGTAGGTTCAGGTTTACAATCTAGGTTTAATTTTGTTTTAGAAGGTATTTTACATATCTATTTGTGTATATAGTGGTTTTTTAGTTATTTATTGTAGGGGTAATTTTTATATCTCCATCTGGTGTTCGGTGGATGTGTATTTTATCATGGATTTATTGCTTATGAATTTATGGTTTTATACTATTTATTGGCACCTTTTGCACAGATGTAATGATCCTGTATTATTCAACATTAGAGTAGTTTACAACGCACTAGCCACTTTAACCTATGATCTTACCTGAAGGACTGGGTTTTCTTAAGACCCAGCGGTGCCAGGGATAACACCTAAATCCTTCGTGGGTAACCTGTTCCGGCGTACATATGACAGAGACACGGGACACTTCCTTCAGCGTCAAAGATTCGAGGTTTATTACTGCAGGGAACACAGAAGTCACAGGAAGTACAACACGTGTAGGTTCGAGGAGTCTGATTCGACTTGCCTCTGTGGATCGCTCCTTTTATACAGTTTTCATGCATAAGATATCATAGTACACGAAGGTTTACAACTCGGTTCCCATCGTAAAGACCATAAGGGGTTGCTTTCATGTATTCAAGGCCCGGAACATAAGTACAGAAACGTTTGGTAGTTCCCAACTGTAAAAGCCCATCTTCCCACCATTAGTACATTCCAATCAGCAGTAAACAAATCGAGGAAGGGACAGAAACAGGTGCAGAGGAAGACAGAAACAGTGGGGAGGTCGGAAAGGGTGTAAAAGGGGTGGTATCGGGAAACACGAGCTGCAGGCATCAAAGGGGACGTGCTTAATGAATGCACAACTAAGACAATAGACCGGCACGGCAAGATGAGCCTCGAGCGGGGCCATCTGCCTTACAGTGCCATCCCCTTCATCATAAAGACACTTTCAAAGGAAACGTGTCTTCCGCAAGAGTTTGGGAATCCCAGGGTCGCGAAGCGGACAGCGTCCGTTCGCTGGCTACTTGAGGGCAAGAGACAAAATGGATGCCGCATCTAAGATGGAACCCGTGGGCTCGGATGTAGAAACCCACGAAACAAACGAACGGTTTAGGCTAGCACAGCGAAAACGCGTACACCCACTGAACTCGTCATTTGCGGTTCATAGATACCAGACTCGACCATATTCGTGTGAGTCAAAAACACCACTTACGATCGTCACGGAACCTCAGACGCTCCTTTTGCCCTCATGTAGGCAAGCACTAGTCGGAATCATATTCGATATTCATCAGACCATCTAGATGTTGCTGTAACATAATTCTATCCATCAGAGTTCCATTGGTAACAGGCGGCTGTCTTATACACGTCGTAGCACAGAGGCCACATAAGGCAGGACCACACTGCACACAAAGGCAACACGTGAACAGGAATGCTACAACAGCCCCGATGATCATCAGAATTTTCCAACCCCAAGTCGACATTAGGCCCCAAAACCACCCAAGTAGCGTCCAACCCCCTACGTCCACGTGTATGGACTCAGAGATCTTATGCAACTTTGAGATGGCTTGATAGACAGTCGGAGCGTTGTCTGGAATGAAAATACAGCAGCTCGAATGGATCACCTTACATACTCCACCTCGATCTGCTAAGACAACGTCTAAAACCATATGGTTTTGTAACGTCATAAGCCTATCCGCCTGAAGCTCTGCTGTGATATTACCAAGGGCACTGGCAGTGATATTAGCTGTCGATTCCACCACTCGGGTCAACTGTCTCAGGTTCCTACTATTGACCATAGGTCCCCAAAACGGAAAGAAACCCTTGAAAAAGTCTCCTGCCTCTTGACCGGCAGTGTCCTCTTCGCTAATCTCGCCCCTCACAATTCGGGTCTTGTGGTAATCGGAGGCGACTGTAAAAGTCGGTGGCAATAAGTTTGCAATATAACATGTGCCCGCAAAGTCAAGGGGCAATCATGTATATGCACGATCATAACAGACAAAGTACGTACCCTTGGCAGTCAGAAACACAGGGGGAGAGAGCATTGGTAAGACATACGTCTCGGAGCAAGCACTCTCTCCAAGATGAGCTCTTGGGCTTCGGCCACGACCTTTTAGACAGAAATTACCAAGGTGGGGTACGATCCATATTGGAGACGAGCTTTTAAGCTGTCTTTCACCCACGAGCGCACTATACTCAGCCTCACTCAGATCCCTATAGGCTCGCACCTCTTCCTCTGGGATGAGCGACGGCTCATAGATATCCCTATCTAAATCAGCAATCGCTATGGCCAAAGGCTTGTGGTACGGACCGGGACCAAAGTGTGGAGGACGTGGCTCTCGATTGGGGTAGGAATCTAGTGCACTTCGAAACATTGTTTGGAATGCTCGAGCTGAACCCTGGGAACTATAAGGAAGGACCAAGTACGGAATTCCCTTATCGGTGGTATGTGGCATTAACCCACACACCCAACAATTGGTAGTGTTAACCACCAACTGATGCTGATGAAGGAGCTGAACGGAGGAATTATTCATAAATTCCGCACGTCTGACCTGCTCGTGTTGGGGTAGGATGTGGAAGGAATGAGGAGAAACAGTGGATGTAGGTTTAGGTTCAGAAGAAGGGGTAGGTGAGGCAGAAGGCAAGAACGTCTGTATCAGGTAATACACCCCACCCACCAATAGCGAAGAAACAGTCAAAAACAGAAGGAACACCTGAAACATGAAGCATTTTGTACGAGTAATTTGCTGCAACTTGAATCTTTGGGCCTGAGCTTTTTCCAAATCCACCAGCTTAGAGAATGGCATCCTCTAAAACCGTCCGCAACGTTTTTGACGCACTTCGTTCTGTGTAGCAGTAGTCAATCCCCAGGAGTTCCCAGGAACTGACGGCCTTCGACCTAGTATCAAGACCTACTAACCAGAAGGAAGTACCCGCGCGGCCCTACGGTCCACCCGGATGTAAGGTATTTTTTATTTACAAATATATACAAAATCTCCTAGCTGTGGAAGCAAAACACATATATGGAAACAAACTCACAATATTACAAAAACCACAATTATACGAATGTGTTCAGACTGAATGGTGTCAATGGGGTAACGTGGATGTCAAGGGAGAAAGCAAAAGCTTTTATTAGTCTTTGGTATTGGATCGCAGAAAATAGCGTCTTCTCCCAGGACGTGTCTGTTCGTCAAACAACTGATCCGATGGTGGGACAGAGTTCTGCTGATCAGTCAATTGTTCAGATCTTGAGTTTTTCGATGGCAAGTGTTCAACAATGTCGTTCTGCTGCACTGAGGGCTCTCCAACAGGCTGAGCGTCGCTAAAAGGGACGAAGGTCTGCACAGTTTCCGTTTCGGACGAAGCAATGCCCTTCCTCACCCACGAGTCTGCCGGTAAAGGTATAGGTACCTTTTTAGTATGGGTGGCGTGCACCCAGTTTTTCCGTCCTTCCAAACGAACAGCAGTCCTCGTGGCAAGAAGCACTTGATAGGGTCCAGTGAAGCGGGGTTCAAGGTTGCGCTTCCGTCCGAAGTTCCGCGTTACCACCCAGTCTCCAGGCTGGAGCTGGTGGCCTGGACCCTCCGTTTGCGTCGGCAGTGCTTCAAAGACCTGTTGGTGAATTAACCTCAGTTTAGCAGTCATATCATGCAGATAATCGATCAACATTGGGTACTCAAGATCAGAATACACACTCGGTCTAGGGACCCCCCAAACATTTGCAGGGCGGCCAAACACAATCTCATAGGGGCTAAGCCCTACTCGGGAGTGTACAGTCGCCCTTGTTGACAGAAGGGCTAGAGGCAAAGCGTCAGGCCACGAGAGACCAGTCGTAGCTTGAATCTTCGCCAACTTCAATTTAAGGGTGCCATTATACCCTTCAACCAAACCTGCTGATTGGGGATGATTGGCGCTGTGGAATTTCTGTGTGATTCCAAGGCCCTTACACACACTCTTCATCACACTCCCCACAAACTCACTTCCGTTATCAGACCATACAATTCGTGGCATTCCATACCGAGGAAAGTATTCCTTCAGTAGGATTTTTGCAGTGGACAGGGCAGTGTTATCTTTGAGAGGGTAGGCTTCGATCCATCGGGAGAACGCGCAAACCACAACTAAAACGTATTTCAGGTTATTGCATCGCTCCATATGGATGAAGTCTAGCTGAATCACTTCAAAGGGACATGAAGGGGGAGCAAAATGGCCAGGAGGTGTTGGGGTTCCCTTTCCAGGATTGTACATCATACATATCATACAATTCTTAACCAATCTCTCAGCACACTTTGTGATACCATCATTCTTCCATACAGGGGACAACAACTTACAGATACCTTTCGCACTAATATGTGCCAAGCCGTGTGCCATCGTCACAACAGCTAGTACATACGCATCCGGCAACATCCACCTCTTATTCTCCGACAAATCAATCCAACAGCCATTCGCATCCAACTTTCCCGTACTCTCTTTCCACTTCGTCTTTTCAGACTCAGTGGCCTCGTTCTGAATCGCTTTCACACTCTCGATGGTGTCCTCACACATACCAGTCTCTGTAGGCCACCTAACCGAACTCGTCACATACATTCTAGTACTGAGATTCCGGGAAGTCTCCTTAGCAATTTCATCAGCGAACGCATTGCCACGACCAACATTATCCGTCACCTTACGGTGTGCACTACATTTAATAATCGCCACCTGCTTGGGCAATGAAAGTGCATCCAAAAGATCATTCACGAGCTGTCCGTGCTGAATCTTCGTACCATGCGATGTCATAAAACCTCTCTCTCTCCACAAACGTCCAAAGCTATGGGCCACGCCAAATGCGTATTGGCTGTCAGTAAACACATTCACCCGTTTCCCTTTCGACAACACGCACGCTCTAGTCAAAGCAATCAGCTCTGCCGCCTGAGCAGAATTCTGATTCAATCTCGCACTTTCCACAACAGTACTCAATGTCACCACAGCATACGCAGTCGTTACATCACCATTCGGCAACTTAAAGCACGACCCATCCACATACAAGGTCCCATCGGGATCTTCCAATGGAGTATTTTTCATGTCCACACGACCTTTTGTTTCCTCCTCCGTTCGTAAGTAGCAGTCATGAGGTGCTACTTCGTCTGATTCCATACTGATTGGCAACAAAGTCGCCGGGTTCAGGATGTTGCAACGTTTTATTTGAATGTGACTTGCCAAAAGCGTCAACTCGTAACCAGACAACCCTGCACTCGTCAAGTGCTGAGTTTTCGTACGATTCAAGAGAGTGTCAACTGCATGCGGAACCATCACCGTAAGCATATTATCCATGACCAATCCTGCGGATTGTCGGATGGACACCGCAGCTGCCGCTGTTGCTCTCAAACAACTCGGCAATGCTCTAGCTACTGGGTCCAAGGTTGAGGAAAAATATGCACATGGACGTTGCTTACCGCCGAATTGTTGCGTCAAAACACTCAACGCACAACCTTCCCTCTCGTAAACGTATAGTGTAAACGGCTTACTGTAGTCAGGAGTCCCTAACACAGGAGCCGAACACAACGCATCACGCAGTTCAGAAAAACTTTTCTGACATTCTTCCGTCCATGGTAAAGGAGTTGGAACATCCTTGCACGTAAGAGCCACCAATGGTTTCGCTAGCAATGAAAAATTTGGAATCCATTGCCTGCAGTATGACGTGATACCTAAAAAGGCACGCACATCTCTCTGAGTTGTTGGCCCAGTCATTCGAGCAATCGCTGCAATTCTCTCTGGGGTCAACCTTCTTCCCTCCTTTGACAATAAGTGACCTAGATAGGCTACTTCTTGACAACAATATTGCAGTTTAGAAGGTGACACCTTGTGATGTAAGTCACAGAGATGCTGCAACAACGACACCGTAGCAAGTTTGCAAATGTCCTGAGTATCTGCAGCCACCAATAAGTCGTCGACATATTGGATCAAGGCCGCACCGGCCGGCAACACAAACGCATCAAGTTGGCCCTTCAAGGCTTGACTGTATATCAATGGACTCTCACAGTAGCCCTGAGGAGCGCGTTTAAACCGGAAGCTGCGGCCACCAAGAGAGAAACCGAAAAGGTCTCTGCTTTCCTCAGCAATCGGAATGCTGAAGAAAGCATTCTTCAGATCGATCACTGAGAACTAAGATGCAGAGGCTGGAATCAGAGTCAGTAGAGCCGTGATGTCAGGCACCACAGGGAACTGAGGAATCACAATTTTATTCACCTCCCGTAAATCGATGACAAAACGATAAACAGGGGGTTTTGATGGATCAGTGCGCTTTAGAATAGGAAGTACAGGGCTATTGCACACGTTTCCCCGGGTCTCCTCGATAACATCTTTCTCAATCCAATCATAGATGATTGCTAACAACGCTCGTTCACCATCAAGGGAGATACGATACTGGGGAATACGTGGCAATCGCACATTAGATTTCAAGTGAACAACATAAGGGGAGATGTCAAGCAGGCCCACGTCATTGGGACCTGTTGCCCGCAAAGATGCAGGAAGAGAACTCAATTCCGGTGGAAGCTTATCGATGGATAAGTACATAGGAGAGACAACTCTCTCACCCAACGTAAGCTTTACTCCCGCAGGAGAACAATACAAAGTCGCATACAGACGTTTTAGCAAATCCAGGCCCAAAAGATTTTCACCACAACCAGTAGTCAAAATCAATGGAGCTTTTAGTTCACGAGGCCCAATTGTAAGAGGCAAAGGGCCCGAAACCGGATTGCTAACAGGGGCGCCAGAGAATCCAACGGAAACATTTGTTAAGCCAGACAAAGGTGCGCCAGGGAGTTTCGAATGTATGATGGAACTTTTCGCTGCACCAGTGTCCAACAGAAAAGGCTCAACGATGCCCGAGGTAGCAACTGCGACGTAAGGCCCTCTCTGATCAACCGGAACTGATACTACTCCCTCTCCTTGTCTATGGCTGTCCTAGTAATTACCGTCGTCAGCATCCTGATCGACGTAATAATCGTCCACATTATACTGAGCAGATCGCCCTTGCGACGATCCGCGCTGATCGAAACAATTATTAGAGGCAGAAGTATTGTTGGAACGATCATTTTGAGCACCGCGACCTCTACCACGTGATGTCTGTTGAGAACCACCACAACCTCCTCTAGATGAATTACCACTATTGCGATCACGCAAAACTGGACAATCGAATTTCAAATGACCCTCTCCCCTACAATAGGCACACTGATTGTACCCTAACGAAGATCTCTGCGAAGAGGAGTCATTTCGTGATTGTGACCTATTCGACTGAGACTGCGATCGATTCCGTTGTTGCGAATCATTCTGATTCGAACGTGGAGGATACGCCTGCTGCAACAACACTTTAGTTTTGTGTTCTTTCGACTTTTTATCGGCACAATCATTCTCCTCTTTCTCTCTATTCTCATAGTATTGGGCCGTGGCCAATATTTGAGCAGAAGTGGAAACAGCCCACGCACTTTCTGAATTTCATAATTTGTTGCTCAAGTCCAGCAACAAATTTGAGACAAACTTATCCACAAACAATCGCTGACCTCCCTCAGTACCCATATCCTGACCACTATGATCAATGAAAGCCTCCTCAAATCTCGTAAAGAAATCAGAGACACTCTCATCCTTCTTTTGTTTGCAAGCGGACAGTTTGTCCCAATTCACCTTCATAGCTGGCATAAGTGTTTTCATCAGAGCAATAATTCTCTGGGGCAAAGCCGCAATTAACTGATCAGGCTTGGCCCCACCAACTTGCAAAGCATCAGCAGCCCCTAATGCGTTCCAATCACCGCCTAATTCCGCCGCATGGTCTTCCTGACGAATCTTAGCCCATACCGGTTGCGGTACGACATTGCCAAACAACATATCGATGTCGGCAAGATTCATCACCGTCGCATCCACTAGCTGAGACAATTCCTTATAATACCCTGCAGGATTTTTGCGAGGGTCAGGCAAAGATTGCTTTACCTGTAAAACTTCCGATCGTTTCCACGGGAGGTGTATCCACACTCTCTGGAAGAATGGTAAGACCGGAGGGTTAGCACCAGGGTTACCTGGCATCCACACTGGTGGAACTTCGCGCATGTGATACTGACCAGGCGCTGCAAGCGGTCCCTCAATGTCCTCTAAAAACAATGCCCGAGGCATTATAGAAGGACGAAAAGACAACAACTGCTCGACAGCACGTCGAACATTGGTGCCCACCAACATTCCGCTCGCAAACTGGAGCTGAACATTAGTCAGAGCAGTCATTACATCGTCAGATGCATCAGCCGATATTTGGTCACGTAGAACCTTACACATTTCTTCAAAAACGAACCTTTGTGTCGGTAGGTTGAATTGACAAAACGTATCAAGCACCACACGTGGAGGATTTCTAAGGGGGTATTTCATCCAACCCATCGCCATATTATACAGTGCGTCACGTTCCCTACTACCGGGAAGCTGACTTCGTCTTTGAGGACCGTCCGAACCAGCGGACTCAAGAATAGGTCCAAGAGAATTAAAAAAGTTAGCAGCAACAGAAGGGGTACGACGTCGAACAGATGGAGAAGAAGAGTAATACAACGGGGTAACAAGAGAAGTATCAGGAACAGAAGAGACAGCAGGAGTAACCAGAACAGCAGGAGCAGCGGGAGCAGGAGTATGAGGAAGTACAAGCGGAGGAGCAGTAGGGACGGAACCAGGTAGAGGAGCAGAAACGGGTTGAAGAACAGGAACAGGTTGTGGAACAGGAGCAGGAGGAACAGGGGCAGGAGGAACCACAGGAGTTACAGTACCCTGTGCGTACAGAGGTGGTGACTTCAAGAGATAGGACAACAAGGGGTCCTCTACCGATTCCTCCTTCTTATCCGTACCCGTCGGTAAAGCGGGGTAACACTTATCTACAGACATACGCTGCAATCTATCGAAAACTTCCTTTTCCTTTTCCTCCTTATCTCGCTGGAACTGCTCTGCGTTTCTTACCGTGGTAACAACTCCTTCTCTCTTATTACGTTTAATCTGTTTGATTTCTCTCTGTTTGGCTTCTTTACGCCACAACCGAAAGGAATCAAACATGGCCGGCCTTGATTTTCTCTGAAACAATTTGGCTTCAAGATTGTCTAGAATCGGGGTCTCAAAACTACCATGAGGTGGCCAACTAAGGACACCGTCTTTTTTAGTATAGCGAACCCAACACTCATTGAATGTAATCGGACCTAAACCATGTTTACTGTACAGCTCATAAGTTGGAGTTCCAACCGGAGGTATCGGACACGAATCCTCCAGTCGGGAATCCGCGCCACAACTTCTAAAACAACTGAACAAAGTACTACGGCCAGGCATCTTGCACACTAACCGAGTTTCACAATCGTCAAGGGCTATAGGATTTACAATGTCCCTGCAAAGAGCAAAAACCCTCGGTTTTTGGCGACTGCAGACGTCAAATATTACAACAAAGAACCAAGTACTAAGAACCACAAATGCAATGGAACCATGCAACAACTAAGCACCCACAACTAAGGACTCTGGGAGCGACCCACAAATACTTAACTCAAAGATCGATGGCGTCACCAGGAAGGCCCGTCAATCGTCTCGCTGTACCAAGGTCTACGCCAGGCGCCAAAACAGGTCTACAGTCAGGGCAGCAGTCCGTCGCAGCCGTCAGGAGGCGGGGATCTTCGCGGGAAAAGTCGTCGGGCCACTTGTTTCGACAACAGGATCGATGAAGCGGGGTGCACCTTCCCTCGGAGATTTCACACGAAGTTCCTCACGATCGTCGGGCTTGGATCGGTACCACTGATGCAGCCCCACGTTGGGCGCCAACTGAAGGACTGGGTTTTCTTAAGACCCAGCGGTGCCAGGGATAACACCTAAAACCTTCGTGGGTAACCTGTTCCGGCGTACATATGACAGAGACACGGGACACTTCCTTCGGCGTCAAAGATTCGAGGTTTATTACTGCAGGGAACACAGAAGTCACAGGAAGTACAACACGTGTAGGTTCGAGGAGTCTGATTCGACTTGCCTCTGTGGATCGCTCCTTTTATACAGTTTTCATGCATAAGATATCATAGTACACAAAGGTTTACAACTCGGTTCCTATCGTAAAGACCATAAGGGGTTGCTTTCATGTATTCAAGGCCCGGAACATAAGTACAGAAACGTTTGGTAGTTCCCAACTGTAAAAGCCCATCTTCCCACCATTAGTACATTCCAATCAGCAGTAAACAAATCGAGGAAGGGACAGAAACAGGTGCAGAGGAAGACAGAAACAGTGGGGAGGTCGGAAAGGGTGTAAAAGGGGTGGTATCGGGAAACACGAGCTGCAGGCATCAAAGGGGACGTGCTTAATGAATGCACAACTAAGACAATAGACCGGCACGGCAAGATGAGCCTCGAGCGGGGCCATCTGCCTTACAGTGCCATCCCCTTCATCATAAAGACACTTTCAAAGGAAACGTGTCTTCCGCAAGAGTTTGGGAATCCCAGGGTCGCGAAGCGGACAGCGTCCGTTCGCTGGCTACTTGAGGGCAAGAGACAAAATGGATGCCGCATCTAAGATGGAACCCGTGGGCTCGGATGTAGAAACCCACGAAACAAACGAACGGTTTAGGCTAGCACAGCGAAAACGCGTACACCCACTGAACTCGTCATTTGCGGTTCATAGATACCAGACTCGACCATATTCGTGTGAGTCAAAAACACCACTTACGATCGTCACGGAACCTCATACCCTGGAGTTATTTGCACGAAGCCACTTTCGGAATGGGATCCTGAATTGATAAGAACCTATAAGGTGGATCCCTTGATGTAATAGATATATTTTGTTTGTACTGCTGCCCTCTCTCGGAGCCAAACACAGGACCGAAGGGTTCCCGGCTGGGAACAAGGTAGTTGTTTTACGATTATTTTTTTTTTTTCATTTTTGAGCACTTTACACTTAGAGCACTGTTCTGATTGTCAATGAGGCAGGCAAAGCGTAGGTGACCAATAAATCCAAGTCGATGACAATTCGTTATATGGGTTCATTCGCAATAATACCAATGAACATAGCAATGTGATGGGTGCTGACAGGCGGGGGCGGAGTAATTAACATGTATTAGCCTCCCGTCTGCCTATTACCTTAAAACTGTTGCAGTACTTTAATTCAATCTAGCTGTGGATCGGCAATTGTCCATGCAAAATTGTCCTAATTCATGCTCTACTGGTATATAGCTTTTAACAATTTATCAATGTATCAAAGAAATTATACTTTGACACATTTAACCATTAAAACTTACACATACATGAGGAGAGAAATCAAATAAGTAAATTTTTTCAGCAAAAAAAATCCCAAAATGATCAAAAGACTCAAGAATTGCTATATATATACACATATAACTATCTCCAAAAATTAATTCTCCAAAAAATCATTCAGTTCATTCATATTACTGTTACTACATGTAAATTCGATTGACATCCTTCATGATTCATTACTTTCAATGTCCCAGATGTACCCCTAATTCTTCTGAGGAAATATAAATTTTATGGTCAAGTAATGTTCCCTAGCGTGTACCCCACCGACTCCATGTACCAGCTTAAAGTGCATGCAACTTCCCTCCTGTGCCAGCTATGAAGACGCAAATACATTTGCGTCCACCGTTAACATGTCCTCTTTCAGACCCACTCTGAATGGGTTGAATAGTCCGTTCCTAAGTATGCCATGCCAACGTCTTTTTGTAGTGTACTTTACACGTTTTTCAGCTCTGGCAAAGTAGGCCCTGAATTTCTGCCATCGAGCCTTCTTTCGTTGCTTTCTGACTCAGAAAAGCATCAGCCCAGGCAGCCTCTGTATTCCTGACCTCTGTCCTACTCCCTGTGCGGCCCATGGTGCTTAGCTCAGCCTGCTGCCTGCCAAGACTGACTACAACCTTCGAATTATCTGTTCTGCTCCTCGAAAATACATTCCTGCCTACTAGTTTAAGTAAACATTCTTCCAGCTGCAGAGCACGAGGGCTGGCCTACTGTCTCTATGCAAGTAATTCATAGCCTCTGTTACCATGCTCCCAGAGAAGGCCCATGCCCCCACGCTTCTCATGCAGACACTTAGGCGCTTATACACGCACTCTCAGTCAGTATAGAATAGCTTCTGCCCCAGAGACCTTTCCCTCTAGATAATATGGTTCCCAAACATCAGATATCAGATATGATAGAAGTACGAGTTGATCTGACATGCCAGACTTCTGTCTCTTTCCGCTAGTGTAAATGTCAAGTCCCCTGCTCCCTCCAGTTTCCACGTCAATCACACGTCATGCAGCTGCGCGCGCATCCAAGCTTCAGATTTCTGCTGACATTGCAACATTTTGCTTTGTGACACCTACCTGTGACGTTTCTAGCGCACACCTCTAGTTCACGCCTTCTGATTACGTACTAGCAACACGTGAATGCTGTTATCTTGTTTCTCTCAGCTGTTACGCCTACTATATTGCTTTCTATGACATGAATTAAGTATATAAGCTATGTATTGTCAATAAAATATTGCTCTATCCCTTCCTGGACCCTGTGTGGTGCCAGGAACCAGATATCCAGTTCCGGAACGATTCCTTTCTAAGGAATAAAACCCCTAAGAACTCTAACACCACGGACTCTGTTTTCTTTCTTTCCGATTGAGTTATTATTGATTAAGTACTTACCTGCATAGAAATTAAGATGGTAAATTAAATATTTACGACACTTCCCCACAGTTCATCCCTCTAGGGAATTTAGTAAGGAGATCTATAATATATCTCAACTCTAAACTTCTTAATCTGCGTAGTCTATCTCCCCCACGCGGGTTCGATAGGAACATAATCTAAACCAAAATACTGTAATTTATTTCTGTCGCTGTGATGGAATTCAGCGAAATGACGCGCCACTGGGTAAGTGGGATCCACTTTATCTATGGCCCTTTCGTGTTCCAATATTCTTATCTTTAATTGGTGAATGGTACTGCCTATATACTTTAGCCCGCAAGGGCAAACCAGGCAGTAAACCGCGGACTCTGTTTTCTTTCTTTCCGATTGAGTTATTATTGATTAAGTACTTACCTGCATAGAAATTAAGATGGTAAATTAAATATTTACGACATTTTGGCGCCCGAACAGGGACCCCTCCCCCACCCCACGCGCCGGTTGGTGCGTTGCAAGCTCTGTCCCCCTGCCATCAGTTAGATGGAAACTACGCGTACCGGCAGGATTTCCTGTATCTCCCTCTGACCCACGGAGGTGACGAAGACTGCAATCAGCGCCCAGACGAGGCGGTGAGGAGTGCGGAGGATCCCGACCAGAGCCTAGCCGAAAGAAGCAAGGTCCGAGGTGTTAAGAGGCCCACCAGTTTTCCGAAGTATCCACGTGTCGAGTCGAGTCGAGTCCGGTCGAGTCCAGTCGAGTTTTCCGAGGCCTTCAATTTCCGTGCTTCCCGGTGAGTACCATTGCTGGGACGTATCAAGACGGGTTTGGGTACACAAGTCCGGTCTGCACTGTTTTAGACAGTGTATCTGTACTGTTTAGCAGTACATCAGTTATTAAAGTTTTTGCATTGTCTCTGACAGTGTATCTGTGCTGTTTAGCAGCACATCTGGTATAAGGGGTAGTCATATATGTCTTAAATGTCTTTTCATGTGATTAATGTCGTGGTATGAGTGTGACTGTTCTTTTATGTGCATTATTGTGTTCTTGTATAACTAGCGGAATTCAGTATTAAGTAGTTAGGATTGAGCATTCAGTATTAAGTAAACAAGATGCCGTTCTTCAACAAGTTAAAGCAGATAGGAACTAGGAAAGGGATACTAGAGGAAGAAATTCCTATCCCCCCTAGGGACACTCCAGGAAATTTTATGTACAACAAGCATGGCCTAGACGCCATATTGTATCTAGATTTATGGGCCGATTATACTAAACATCTAGACGAGAGACACAGATGGCCTGTTACCGGAACATGGGATGCCGAGTGCATCATGAAGGTAGAGGAAGCACTATGGAAAAAGAAAGCCAGACAATCTCAGAAAGACGCCATAGAGTTTTGGCGTAAGGAATCACATAAGCGTGCTGAAAGAGCACTCCGTAGAGAAGACAGACTCAAAGAATCAGATAAAGCCCAAGAAAACAAATTAGTTACTGAAGGGATCCGAGTAAAAACAGAGCAAGTAGACCGCGCACGAAACAATGTCGTAAACGGTATGTATCTCGTGGCCGAGGGTTCGCCTGAGACCACATCAGAAATACCGAAAAATCTGCCGCCACCATTGGTTCCAACTAAAGTAAATCACAAGACCACTAAAGATATATTCCTGAATTCCTATCTAGAGGATGTAGCACCCGCTTACACCAACCTGCCTGTCCGTGTCCCGCCTACTGACGGTGACGGAGGTGGCAACACGCCACAACTGCAACCAGGTTTCCCCGTTCGACCGACTATTCCTCCACCTCCACCACTTCCCGTACCTAAAGTTGACCTACCGAAACCACTTCTACCTGACCCTGCTCACAGACAAATTCAAGTACAGATACAGACTCCACAGAGAGATAATGTTCAAGCTTCCGCCTCAGGAAGTGCGATGGGGGGTCTTCGGACGCCGCCATTAACACACAGATTACACCTTAGGGATATACAGAGTCCTCTCACGTTCAAATCACCCCGTCTCGACATACTCAAAGAACCGCTTGCAGTTTGCAGATATGATCCAGTACCCGGTAAAGACGATAGAATGATGATGGCATCACTACGGTTACGATCCGCCACTGACTACCTGCTGCTATTTGCAGGAATGAAAGAGCACCTAGATAGAATATATCACTTTGTTCAGACTGGGAAAAACCCTGAAAGCATTAAGGATGCCATGGCGCATCAGAAAGTTGACACTCAAGCACATATACTACGTTTTTTTATAAACTGCCTAATAAGAGAACGAGACAGGCCTGAAACAGAACAGGATGAATTAAATGCACTCAACAAGTGGGGTCAAAATATATCTGATGGAAAACATGATAAGGGAACTTGCATAGCCAGTATGTACAAGAAAATAAGAAAAGCAGTGATAGAAATACACGAAAAAGAGAAAGAAAAGGCCTCCTCCGAGGAGGAAGGAGAACCCGAAGAATCAGAAAGGACTACAGATACGATAGCGTATGTAGGTAAGGGAACTTACCTTAGGAAAGGCATTCGTCCAGAAAGCAAGAGGGTTTTTCTCTCTGGCTTAACAAACCCGAATTCTCCTGAACATCGGTTCCAGGAGACTGATAAAAGACTCCGAGACCGAATGGGGTACCACGTACTCAATTCTATGGATGAGCAAGAACTAGCCCGGTCAGCGATATTATGGGCTGACAATCCAGACATGTACAATGATGACACCGTAACACAGACATTCTTGAACCTTTCCCCAGACGAGCAGAAATTAGCAGGTGTATACATGATGCAGCACCTTCTCACGTTATACAGAAACAAACATTCTGATCCAGGTCCCTTACACGATACATTAGAAGCACTACTCACGGATAGATGGAGAGGTCTAAGTACCAAGTTAATACAAATAATTCTAGAACAGCGACACAGATATAACACTTCCTTAAGCTCCGAATATGTTCCCGCTCCGCCCCCAGAAAGAAAAATGTATCATATGGAGCGTCTGCATGGTCTTGAAAGTCAGAACCCCTTACGAGAAGTACACCCAGTTATGGGTGAGGATCATACCTTGAAACGTGTGTATGTACACACGCCTCTGACCAAGTTAGAACTGTTAGAAATGAAGAAACTAGTACCGTGCCATGATAAAGACCCTGCAGGTTTTCACAGAGAGCTTAAAGACATGTTACTGATGGGGGATTACACATATGAAGATATCATGAAAATGTTAAAAGTACTGCTGCCCACGGGCATCTACGAGAAACTCAAGGAAAAAGAATGGGAGGTAGGAGACAAAAAGATTGTATGGGCAGAAATAGAAGACGCAGAGAACAAACGTGTCCCAGGGGTAGGCCTTGGGGATAAAACTAAAGCATTACCAGGTTTAATAGTACAGGTTCTGCCAAGATTACTGACAACTAGAAAAGAAGACTGGGATGCAATCTCAGCATGTAAACAGAAACCAGATGAAGATACTAGTGACTTCTATTCAAGATTCGAGAAATGTTTCATTATTAACAGTGGTCTTAAACCAAGTAGCGAGTCGTACCCGCATCTTTTTGTATCAAAGTTAGTCGAGAATTCCCTGTTAGCAGTTAAAAACCGTGTATACAAGGTCGAGAGTACGTGGCAAGCAAATACGCCATCACAGATGTTGCAAATGTTACAGTATCATCAGAACAGAATTAGAGAAGAACAGGACCATGAACAGAAACGTATGAAAGACACGAAAATGAAAATGTTAGTGGCCCAATCAGTTCCAGCAGACAGCCAGAGAAAGGGTACGACCCAGACAGGTCACGCCACAGCTCCCATTAAAGGGACATGCAACTATTGTAAGCAGCCAGGTCATTACGTGCATGAATGTCCAGTTCTGAAACACAATATAGCAACAGGTAAAACTAAAGAAAGACCGCATCCACCAAGACAAGACCAGGCCCAACAACAGACTTCACAGAATCCACAGCACACGCATGCTTCATCTCATACAGCACAGACGGTAGCGGTACCACAGCCACAGCCCATTGCCGCGACTCAGCAAGTTTCCCAACAGATGTACCAGTATGCCCAATCTGCTTACCCCGATTACCCACGATACACATGAAACAGCCTAGAGAGGGAATTCGGCTTGCCTCTTATTGAGATTCCTGTAGATCAAGAGGGTCCTTATGTACACAGTCAAGTATTGGGAAAAGACAGAAAGTTTTTAATAGATACAGGGGCAAGCCGCACAACAATAAGCCATAACGAAGTCCCAGGGGCACCCCTCTCAGGCTCGCAGAATGTTTCCCTTGGTTTTTCAGGACAGCCCATTGTAAATGAAGTATCAGAACCAGTTCCCCTGGCTGTGGGTCCATTATCACGTATTGCAGACTTGTTACTTACGAAATCATGTCCAGAAAATCTGTTAGGTATCAAAACGCTGAAGGCTCTAGGAGCCATAATATGCTGTTCCCCGGAGGGAGTTAGACTTTTTCTGCGGGATTTCAAGGGCCATTATGTACTACGACAGTTTGATGTCAGATTGAAAAATGTACCAGATCACTTGTGGGCAAAAGGCCCAACTGATGTAGGTTGTATGCATATCACACCATACCGTGTTACACTGAAATCAGGTGCTGTGTTACCCCGAATCAGACAATACAAGTTACCACCCGATGCTGTAGTGGCTTTACTGAAAATCATTGAAGAGCTCATTGCCCAAGGAGTGGTCATAGAGACCGACTCAAATATCTGCAATTCCCCTATCATTCCGATTCTTAAACGTACTGATCCCAATGCACCGCCAGTATATCGGCTGGTGATTGATCTGAGAGAACTGAATAAATGCATCATTCCACAGTACCCTGTGGTTCCCGATATCTCTTCCCTATTGACGGCTATTGATTCTGAAGCAACGTTCTTTACTGTAATTGACCTCAAGAACGCCTTCTTTAGTGTACCGATTGATCCAGAGAGCCAATATCTCTTCGGATTCAGTTTAAATGGACGCAGTTTCAAATTTTCCCGCGCACCTCAAGGATTCACAGAAAGCCCCAGCATCTATAGTCAAGCACTGAAAAGACAACTAGATTGTATTCAAATGCCAGTTAACACCGCTTTACTGCAATACGTCGATGATCTGCTGATCACCGCACGAAGTGAGCCCGAATGTGAACAAGCATCACTGACAGTTTTACATTTTCTGTCCGACAAGGGACACAAGGTGTCTCCTTCGAAGCTACAATTCTGTGTTCAGCAAGTTGTGTACTTGGGTCACTTGCTGTCCAAAGTGGGGAGACAGCTCACTCCCGATCGCATTCAGTTAATTATAAATATGCCACGACCCCAGACACAAAAGGAAGTGCGGGCTTTTATAGGCCTCACCTCGTACTGCAGACAATGGATTCCTCAATATGCATTTCTAGCTAAACCACTCATTCAGTTAACAACACAGGAGGCAGCAACTTCGACTGTCCTCCCTTGGACTCAGGAACACACACAAGCCTTTGAAGAATTAAAGAAAGTTTTATGCAAAGCACCAGTTTTAGCGACACCATGTTACAGCAAACCTTTTACACTTTTCGTTACAGAACGTGATGGTACAGCGTTGTCTGTCCTCACCCAAGATCAAGCAGGTTCATATAAGCCTTGCGCTTATTTTTCAAGTACATTGGATTCAGTAGCCCAGGCACTCCCTGCGTGCTTGAAGTCCGTAGCAGCGACCGCTTTAGCAATCAGACAGAGCGACTCAATTGTTTTAGGACATCAATTAACAGTACAAGTCCCACATTCTGTAGAGGTTCTTTTAAACAGAACCCAGACTCAGCACCTGACTATAGCACGACTGACAGGTTATGAATTAACGCTATTCCAACCACACATAGAAATCAGACGCTGCAGTATTCTGAACCCCGCAACATTGTTACCTTCCATTACGACAGATCTAGCTCCACATGATTGTATAGAGATCATTAATGCAGTAACAAAGCCTCGACGAGACTTAACAGATGTTCCGCTGACAAATCCAGACCTGACACTTTATGTGGATGGTTCATGTATGAGAACAAGTACAGGAGAAATAGTGGCCGCATATGCCGTGACCACTGAAACTGAAGTTAAAGAAACATATCGTATTGACACACTGTCCGCTTAAGCGGCAGAGCTTATTGCTCTGACCCGAGCCTGTATACTAGCCAAGAACAGAAATGTTAACATATACACTGACTCCCGTTATGCGTTCGGAGTTGTACACGACTTCGGAATGTTATGGCAAGAACGAGGTTTCTTGACCTCTCATGGTGCCAAGATCCAACATGGTCCCCTCATTCAAGCACTGTTAGAAGCAATACATCTGCCTTCAGGCATATCAGTCATGAAGTGTAAAGCACATACTAAAGTTACAGATTCTGTTTCCCAGGGTAACGACCTGGCAGACCAGACAGCAAAACATACAGCATTGACTCACACTCAGACAACTGATGTGACACAGACAATAGTACCGACACATTGGATGACAGTCAGGGATCCCGCACTAGATGTAATTGATATTCAGACACATGCTACCTCAGATGAAATAAAGAAATGGACTGAACTAGGAGGGATCCAGACAGATCAAGGTTGGGTGATGAAGGGAAAATCTACATGGTTTCTCCCCGACTCTATGGTTCAAGTCATAATAAATACAGCACATAGTCCAGCACATCTAGGAGAGAAAGCGATGTTAGACAGTTTACAAAATCTCTGGCACAATAAACACTTACGAGCAGCAGCAAAACAGAAAGTGCGTACTTGCATGATCTGTTGTCAGTTCAATCCAGGTAAAAGTGTCCCTGTAGAGCAAGGTGGATTTCATCCTCCTGATCACCCTTTTGAAGTCCTCCAGATGGATTATATCCAGATGGACCGTTGTCGAGGATTCAAATATGTCCTCGTAGTTGTTTGTGCACTTTCCCGTTGGACCGAAGCATATCCAGTCCCAGATTACACCGCTCCGACCACTGCCAGACAGCTGGTTCGTGAATTCTTCCCACGATACGGCTTGCCTCATGTCGTCTACTCAGATAACGGACAGCCATTCTCATCCGAATTAATGAAGCAGGTTTCACTTCTGCTAGGATATCAGTGGAAATTCCATTGTGTCCGACATCCCGAAGCCGCAGGCCTTGTAGAGAGGCATAATCAGACATTAAAGATCCGCCTTGCTAAAATATGTCAAGAGAAAGGGGTCGACTGGATAGTCGCCCTGCCAGTAGCACTATTCTATATGAGAATGGTTGCCCATTCGAGATCAGGACTATCCCCGTACGAAGTGGTTTTTGGCAGACCACCGAATATGTGGGGGACGCCCATTCCTAAGAAAATTACTGATGTTGATTGTAATATGTTGACAGATTACCTTGCCTCCTTGATGTCTGCACTCCAATCATGTCGTTCACAGGTTGCCGCAGCTTTCCCTGACAACACTGATGTAAAGCCGCATGATGTCCGTCCTGGCGACCTAATCCTAATAAGGAACTTTGACAGGAAAAGTCCGCTGGAGCCCCGCTGGAAAGCGCCGAAGACCGTCCTTCTTACTACGAGGACCGCAGTGAAGGTGGAGGGAAGAAAGGGGTGGATCCACACGAGCCATATTAAAAAATACAACGAACTGAAACCAGATCCAGACTCGTCCACCCCTCCCAAAGACTGTATCGAATCTAGTGACTTTAAAGTTTCAGAACGAGAAAAAACTCCCCAAGAAGAATATAAGTTAAAGCTCCGATCTAGCAAGTCAGACAGTTTAATTGTTTAAGTCCTCCCCTAGGTGAATCGGTTAAATAGTTTCTGACATGTACCCCCTAGATCGAGATAGAGAGAGAGAGAGACAATTCAAGAAGCATACATATTGTAAATCACTCCGCAGTCACTGTATAGTGACATTATTAATTATGTTTTTTCTAAGTATTCTGATCATTATTGCAAGTATACTGCTTTCTCTCTACTACCCTATTCTCAAGCGTGAACAATCTGCTTACAATGTTTCTGCTGAACATTCTTTTAGCAAATTACCTCCACATGAACTTTCTTACAGACTCGCGCTGCGCAACAACACATTCATTAGTATGTTACACCATTCCCATCAGACTAATAATGCTACAAACTGCTGGATATGTGGCCGACTCCCTCCCTATCAGAAATACAAGGGAGCTCTGCCCCTCTTTCCGTATCCGTTCACCCACAATGGCTCCTGTGGAGCCTGGTTCAGAATAATAAATTCCGTAGATCCTGATATTGCTGTTTACAAAGGGAGCTGGGTTTGGGGAAACTTGAACTTAGTTCTGCTTAAATCCTGTTATCCTGACAAGAAGGGACTCCCCATTAGAATAGGAACTGATCTAGAAAATGAAGTATATGGATTAGGTAATTATACAATTAACCTTATGATTCTTACTGTTGAGTCCGAAGCTGCACCAGTTCTGCCCGCTATGTCAGTACTACCAGTCACTGGTGAATTATGTGTCAGTAAGAAAGGTTCAGTACACTTAGGTCATAGTAAATGTACTACTGTGGTCGAATTCAGTGATCAAGGCAAGTCTTCTTTTAGAGCTACCCGTCATTCCTACTTTGTTTGTGGTCATACTACATACATACGCTTACCTCCAGATTGGGATGGTACCTGTTACATTGCATTCCTTCTGCCACCTGTTTTTCTAGCTCCTCCTGACTATCACAGAAATACAAATCTAGTAAAGAATAGACTCCGAAGAGGTCTCTCGCTTGCCGACTATACAGAAACGGCATGGGAACAGTATACAGATTTCAATAAAGGATTCTTTTTCTTCTTAGGCCCCGTCCAAAATAGTAAGCTAATCCGCAGATTAACTAGAACACTTGAAGCAGTAGTGAATGAAACTGCCTCCGCCCTGGGTAACTTAACAGAAGAGCAGTCCGCCATGCGGGTTGTTGTCCTTCAGAATCGTCTTGTTATTGACGTCATCTTGGCAGACAGAGGCGGAGCTTGTAAGGTCATCGGGTCAAGTTGCTGTATTTTCATTCCAGAAAACGCGCCAACAGTATATCAAGCCATTACACGTCTTCATAAAATTGCAAATCTGATACATCAGAATCCAGGCACCTGGACTTGGTCCGGTTGGTTCTGGACAACGTTAACCGCTTGGGGATGGAAGATCCTATCCTTCCTAGGCATTGCCCTCGTCATAGTATTCAGTTGTTGCCTGTGCCTACAGTGTGGGCCAGCGATTTGTGGACTGTGTGCCACATCATGCATTGAACATTCCAGTTTTTTCTCAAAACGTGAAAGAAAGAAAGATGAGCGAATGATGTTACAAGGACAGACTGATCGTTTCATGAGGATCGATATATCATGAAGGGTCCGTAGGGAACAAGGAGGGAATGAGGAAATATAAATTTTATGGTCAAGTAATGTTCCCTAGCGTGTACCCCACCGACTCCATGTACCAGCTTAAAGTGCATGCAACTTCCCTCCTGTGCCAGCTATGAAGACGCAAATACATTTGCGTCCACCGTTAACATGTCCTCTTTCAGACCCACTCTGAATGGGTTGAATAGTCCGTTCCTAAGTATGCCATGCCAACGTCTTTTTGTAGTGTACTTTACACGTTTTTCAGCTCTGGCAAAGTAGGCCCTGAATTTCTGCCATCGAGCCTTCTTTCGTTGCTTTCTGACTCAGAAAAGCATCAGCCCAGGCAGCCTCTGTATTCCTGACCTCTGTCCTACTCCCTGTGCGGCCCATGGTGCTTAGCTCAGCCTGCTGCCTGCCAAGACTGACTACAACCTTCGAATTATCTGTTCCGCTCCTCGAAAATACATTCCTGCCTACTAGTTTAAGTAAACATTCTTCCAGCTGCAGAGCACGAGGGCTGGCCTACTGTCTCCATGCAAGTAATTCATAGCCTCTGTTACCATGCTCCCAGAGAAGGCCCATGCCCCCACGCTTCTCATGCAGACACTTAGGCGCTTATACACGCACTCTCAGTCAGTATAGAATAGCTTCTGCCCCAGAGACCTTTCCCTCTAGATAATATGGTTCCCAAACATCAGATATCAGATATGATAGAAGTACGAGTTGATCTGACATGCCAGACTTCTGTCTCTTTCCGCTAGTGTAAATGTCAAGTCCCCTGCTCCCTCCAGTTTCCACGTCAATCACACGTCATGCAGCTGCGCGCGCATCCAAGCTTCAGATTTCTGCTGACATTGCAACATTTTGCTTTGTGACACCTACCTGTGACGTTTCTAGCGCACACCTCTAGTTCACGCCTTCTGATTACGTACTAGCAACACATGAATGCTGTTATCTTGTTTCTCTCAGCTGTTACGCCTACTATATTGCTTTCTATGACATGAATTAAGTATATAAGCTATGTATTGTCAATAAAATATTGCTCTATCCCTTCCTGGACCCTGTGTGGTGCCAGGAACCAGATATCCAGTTCCGGAACGATTCCTTTCTAAGGAATAAAACCCCTAAGAACTCTAACACCACGGACTCTGTTTTCTTTCTTTCCGATTGAGTTATTATTGATTAAGTACTTACCTGCATAGAAATTAAGATGGTAAATTAAATATTTACGACACTTCCCCACAGTTCATCCCTCTAGGGAATTTAGTAAGGAGATCTATAATATATCTCAACTCTAAACTTCTTAATCTGCGTAGTCTATCTCCCCCACGCGGGTTCGATAGGAACATAATCTAAACCAAAATACTGTAATTTATTTCTGTCGCTGTGATGGAATTCGGCGAAATGACGCGCCACTGGGTAAGTGGGATCCACTTTATCTATGGCCCTTTCGTGTTCCAATATTCTTATCTTTAATTGGTGAATGGTACTGCCTATATACTTTAGCCCGCAAGGGCAAACCAGGCAGTAAACCGCATGAGTGGTACTACAAGTTATGAATATGGTAATTTGTTTAATTTTGCCTGAATTTGGTAGTGTATAAGTTAACACTCTTTTACTGTTGGCACAGGCCTTGCATTTGCTGCATTGAAAGAAACCCCCCCATCTCCTTTAGCGTGTTAGTTCGTTTCTGTACAGTATCTAGGGGACTTCTTACAAGCATGTCCTTTAAGGATCAAGCCTTTTTAAACGTTACCAATAGTTGAGCTGAAATATCATTCTTAATGACACCATCTGTTTTTAAAGTGTGCCAGTTTTTTCTAAGCATCTTCTTCAGATGATTGGCTTTAGATAATTATGGGGTAACCAATCTGAATTTGCCCTTACTGTCTCCTACAACATTTTCTTTGGTTCTTTGTTCATTCTTCTCAAGCAGGAGGTTAGCCCTAGGAATCTGTCTTACTTTCTGTAGTGTATTCACTAACAGTGCAGGGTCATAACCTCTTACACTGAACCTTGCAATGCTCTCTGAGGCAGCCGCCTCAAAGTCCTGGTCTTTCGTGCTGTTTCTTTTTAGCCTGAGAAGTTCCCCATGGGGATACTCTGATGAGTGCGGGTGGATGATTGCTACTTGCAAATATAACTGAGTTCCCAGCAGTGGATTTTCAAAAAAGTGTAGTGTGTAAGCTGTTATTCTCCACAAACACCCTCAGATCCAGATAGTTCACTGCCACTGGACTAACTGTGCCAGAGAAGCATCGGTTTAGATTGTTCAGAACATCAGTGTATTTCTCGGCTGATTCTACCGTGCCTTGCCAGACAATGAATAAATTATCGATGTATCTGTGCCACTGCACTACACTGCCCTGCTCAACACCCTCCACTGCCATGGGCACCTGCTCCTCCCACCAGCCGACAAACAAGTTTGGATAACTGGGGGCAAAGCAAGTGCCCATAGCTGTCCCAGAGGTTTGACTAAAAAACTGATAAAGCAATACAAAAGGGGATGATGGACGGAGCGTTTGAGCAAATCAAACACTCACCCCCAGTCAACTGATCTGGGTTTAATCCATCACCATTCTTTAGCTCACTCAGCCACCCCAGTTCAGACATGGCCATATGCAAATCAGTCTGACCCTGTGCCTCAGGGGAACAGTCCAGCCCGAACTGCCAAGCCATGTCTTCCCTGGACCGGAAACAAGCATCCTGGGACCGGTTTCGGATTCATAATCCTCATCATCCAGGCTATCTTGAATCCAGTGGCCAAGTGAGCACGGGACTCACGCCTGAGCATACCCTGCCAACTTAGGGGGAACAAAGCGATACAAAAGGGGATGATGGACGGAGCGTTTGAGCAAATCAAAATCTCACCCCCAGTCAACTGATCTGGGTTTAATCCATCACCATTCTTTAGCTCACTCAGCCACCCCAGTTCAGACATGGCCACATGCAAATCAGTCTGACCCTGTGCCTCATGGGAACAGACCAGCCCGAACTGCCAAGCCATGTCTTCCCTGGACCGGAAACAAGCATCCTGGGACCAGTTTCGGATTCATAATCCTCATCAGCCAGGCTATCTTGAATCCAGTGGCCAAGTGAGCAAGGGACTCACGTCTGAGCATACCCTGCCAACTTAGGGCGAACAAAGCGATACAAAAGGGGATGATGGACGGAGCGTTTGAGCAAATCAAACACTCACCCCCAGTCAACTGATCTGGGTTTAATCCAGCACCATTCTTTAGCTCACTCAGCCACCCAAGTTCAGACATGGCCATGTGCAAATCAGTCTGACCCTGTGCCTCATGGAAACAGTCCAGCCCGAACTGCGAAGCCATGTCTTCCCTAGACGGGAAACAAGCATCCTGGGACCGGTTTTGGATTCATAATCCTCATCAGCCAGGCTATCTTGAATCCAGTGGCCAAGTGAGCAAGGGACTCACTTCTGAGCATACCCTGCCAACTTAGGGCGAACAAAGTGATACAAAAGGGGATGATGGACGGAGCGTTTGAGCAAATCAAACACTCACCCCCAGTCAATAGATCTGGGTTTAATCCAGCACTATTCTTTAGCTCACTCAGCCACCCCAGTTCAGACATGGCCATGTGCAAATCAGTCTGACCCTGTGCCTCATGGGAACAGTCCAGCCCGAACTGCCAAGCCATGTCTTCCCTGGACCGGAAACAAGCATCCTGGGACCGGTTAAGAATTCATAATCCTCATCAGCCAGGCTATGTTGAATCCAGTGGACAAGTGAGCAAGGGACTCACTTCTGAGCATACCCTGCCAACTTAGGGTGAACAAAGCGATACAAAAGGGGATGATGGACGGAGCGTTTGAGCAAATCAAACACTCACCCCCAGTCAACTGATCTGGGTTTAATCCAGCACCATTCTTTAGTTCACGCAGCCACCCCAGTTCAGACATGGCCATGTGCAAATCAGTCTGACCCTGTGCCTCATGGGAACAGTCCAGCCCGAACTGCCAAGCCATGTCTTCCCTGGACCGGAAACAAGCATCCTGGGACCGGTTTCGGATTCATAATCCTCATCAGCCAGGCTATCTTGAATCCAGTGGCCAAGTGAGCAAGGGACTCACGTCTGAGCATACCCTGCCAACTTAGGGCGAACAAAGCGATACAAAAGGGGATGATGGACGGAGCGTTTGAGCAAATCAAACACTCACCCCCAGTCAACTCATTTGGGTTTAATCCATCACCATTCTTTAGCTCACTCAGCCACCCCAGTTCAGACATGGCCATATGCAAATCAGCCTGACCCTGTGCCTCAGGAGAACAGTCCAGCCCGAACTGCCAAGCCTTGTCTTCCCTGGACTGGAAACAAGCATCCTGGGACCGGTTTCGGATTCATAATCCTCATCAGCCAGTCTATCTTGAATCCAGTGGCCAAGTGAGCAAGGGACTCACGTCTGAGTAACACACAACTTAGGGTGAACAAAGCGATACAAAAGGGGATGATGGACGGAGCGTTTGAGCAAATCAAACACTCACCCCCAGTCAACTGATCTGGGTTTAATCCAGCACCATTCTTTAGCTCACTCAGCCTCCCCAGTTCAGACATGGCCATATGCAAATCAGTCTGACCCTGTGCCTCATGGGAACAGTCCAGCCCGAACTGCCAAGCCATGTCTTCCCTGGACCGGAAACAAGCATCCTGGGACCGGTTTCGGATTCATAATCCTCATCAGCCAGGCTATCTTGAATCCAATGGCCAAGTGAGCAAGGGACTCACGTCTGAGCATACCCTGCCAACTTAGGGCGAACAAAGAGATACAAAAGGGGATGATGGACGGAGCGTTTGAGCAAATCAAACACTCACCCCCAGTCAACTCATCTGGGTTTAATCCATCACCATTGTTTAGCTCACCCAGCCACCCCAGTTCAGACATGGCCATATGCAAATCAGCCTGACCCTGTGCCTCATGGGAACAGTCCATCCCGAACTGCCAAGCCATGACTTCCCTAGACCGGAAACAAGCATCCTGGGACCGGTGTCGGATTCATAATCCCCATCAGCCAGGCTATCTTGAATCCAGTGGCCAAGTGAGCAAGGGACTCACGTCTGAGCATGCCCTGCCAATTTAGGGCGAACAAAACGATACAAAAGGGGACGATGGACGGAGCGTTTGAGCAAATCAAACACTCACCCCCAGTCAACTCATCTGGGTTTAATCCATCACCATTCTTTAGCTCACTCAGCCACCCCAGTTCAGACATGGCCATATGCAAATCAGTCTGACCCTGCGCCTCATGGGAACAGTCCAGCCCGAACTGCCAAGCCATGTCTTCCCTGAACCGGAAACAAGCATCCTGGGATGGGTTTCGGATTCATAATCCTCATCAACCAGGCTATCTTGAATCCAGTGGCCAAGTGAACAAGGAACTCATGTCTGAGCATACCCTGCCAACTTAGGGCGAACAAAGCGATACAAAAGGAGATGATGGACGGAGCGTTTGAGCTAATCAAACACTCACCCCCAGTCAACTGATCTGGGTTTAATCCAGCACCATTCTTTAGCTCACTCAGCCACCCCAGTTCAGACATGGCCATATGTAAATCAGTCTGACCCTGTGCCTCATGGGAACAGTTCAGGCCGAACTGCCAAGCCATGTCTTCCCTGGACCAGAAACAAGCATCCTGGGACTGGTTTCAGATTCATAATCCTCATCAGCCAGGCTATCTTGAATCCAGTGGCCAAGTGAGCAAGGGACTCACATCTGAGCATACCCTGCCAACTTAGGGCGAACAAAGCGATACAAAAGGGGATGATGGGCGGAGCGTTTGAGCAAATCAAACACTCACCCCCAGTCAACTGATCTGGGTTTAATCCATCACCATTCTTTAGCTCACTCAGGCACCCCAGTTCAGACATGGCCATATGCAAATCAGTCTGACACTTTGCCTCATGGGAACAGTCCAGCCCGAACTGCCAAGCCATGTCTTCCCTGGACCGGAAACAAGCATCCTGGGACCAGTTTCAGATTCATAATCCTCCTCAGCCAGGCTATCTTGAATCCAGTGGCCAAGTGAGCAAGGGACTCACGTCTGAGCATACCCTGCCAACTTAGGGCGAACAAAGCGATACAAAAGGGGATGATGGACGGAGCGTTTGAGCTAATCAAACACTCACCCCAGTCAACTGATCTGGGTTTAATCCATCACCATTCTTTAGCTCACTCAGCCAGCCCAGTTCAGACATGGCCATATGCAAATCATTCTGACCCTGTGCCACATGGGAACAGTCCAGCCCGAACTGCCTAGCCATGTCTACCCTGGACTGGAAACAAGCATCCTGGGACCGGTTTCTGGTTCATAATCCTCATCAGCCAGGCTATCTTGAATCCCATGGCCAAGTGAACAAGGGACTCACGTCTGAGCATACCCTGCCAACTTAGGGCGAACAAAGCGATACAAAAGGGGATGATGGACGGAGCATTTGAGCAAATCAAACACTCACCCCCAGTCAACTGATCGGGGTTTAATCCATCACCATTCTTTAGCTCGCTCAGCCACCCCAGTTCAGACATGGCCCAATGCAAATCTGTCTGACCCTGTGCCTCATGGGAACAGTCCAGCCCGAACTGCCAACATCTTTCAAACAGAAAGATGTTGTTTGTTAAGCAGAATTCCACATACTCAAGAAGCATTTGATTGTGTAATGCATATCGTAACTGGCGTTTTTCCTGTACACGTGTATAGATCACCAACAAGGTTTAAAAGAGGTGCAAATTACCTACCTTTACAGATGGCTAGTTCCAAACTGGGGTGGCGTAGTGGGCAAAAGAACAATGGATTTAACCCAGATCTCTTGACAGGGGGAGAATGTTTGAATCATTCAGCATTCCATCCATCATTTCTTGCAGTTAAATATTTAGAAAGTTGACATTTTCCTGTATTAGCCATTTAGTGCCTGCAATCTGTCTCTGGGTCACATGACTGGTTGTAGCTGACAGTTGGGCTTTGTGTATTCCTCTTAGAAAGCCACTCGCAATAGATAGCTTAGTTGTGCCTGGATGGGCCATCACTGGCAGGATGGGAGGGTGGAGCTGGGCCAGCTCTACTTACACTTGAATAGGCTGGGTCCTGTCTTCACACAAAGGGCTGTATACCCCCTATAGTTAGTATGAATCCACTGCAGGGCAGGCTGGAATCCTTTGCACTTCAAAGGGAAAACTCTAGAAGCTTCTCCCACTTCAAAGGAGTCTTCTGGTATAAATATTAGACTTCAGTCACCAATTTTTCAGTACACTTCTGGACCTGTGGGAACTCTGCCAGGAAGAAGGACTGTTGTGCTGCTGAAAGGAATGCTACTCTGCTAGACTGCTGCCCTGTTAAACTACTGCCTTCCTGGACAACTGAATTGCTGCCCTGCTTTCCTGCTGCCCCCCCTGCCTGAGTCAGAGGGATTGGACCTGCACCTGAAGCCAGGACTTCAAGAGTGACTCTAAGAGCTAGTCTGCTGGTATCCTGTTCCAAGCCACAGGAACATAACCGGCTCACAACCACCTGAACCAGCACCCAAATCCAGCTGGGGCAATCCCCTGAATGCCAAGTGGTGCCCCTCAGGTCCTGGACTTTTAATTTGACCTCAGAGAGGCTGAATTGAAGTTTTTGAGCTCTTCACGACTGCAAACTAACATGTTGGTGCCAAAACCTTGTCACTCGCACGGCCGACCAACACAACGTTCTGTCATCCTGATCCTTGATGCTACAGCATTGACAGCTTACAGAGAGCGCCATGGCGAAGCACCAGCCTGATCATTCATGACAACAACAGGATCTTCCCACTACAGTGATGTCCGTCCATGAAGCCAGATTTGCTCTTTGAGCTGTATCAACAAGTGTCCGCAACGCTTATCCGCTCTTAGCAGCTCCCCTCCTCTACGAAAGTGACTCTTTCTGCTGGACAGAAAAGGTACGTTTTCAGCGGCAATAACCTGGTTCCTGCACTTGACCCGCTCTCCATCGCAGTGGGCCTAAACTTTGACTTTTTCCCTGTCTCGCATGACCAGATAGCTGCGAGTGGCGCTCTTGACTTTTTGATGCTATTTTCACTTCTTTAAAATGGTATATCTCTGGTTCTACTGATTGGCTGTTGGTCATTGTGGTCTTGATTTATTTATTACATTTTACCCTATGTTTCTAGATTGTTGTGGGATTTTTTTTGTGTTGTCACAGGCTAATTTGGGGTTTACTTGTGACTTCACTCTGACAGGAATTGTGGTTGCTGCTTGGGTAGGGTTTCACCCCCCTCAAACAGTAACCAGGTTTCTTAAACTTCCTTTTGTTCCGGTTGTGCCAGCTGATATTTGTTGCAGTAACCTTGGCAAGGCAGAGACTAAATAATGTAGAGTATTTGTGATTTGTGCAAGGCTGAGCTGGAAACCATATTGCTCATAGGGCTAAAATGTGCAGCACGTGATCCAGAAAAGCATCCTATCTTCTAAGGGTTTTCTTTCAACAAAAACAGTTAATGACCACTATGTCTTTTTGATCATTTGTGTAAATATGTAAATAGGAATACTCTGGATTCATTGGAGTTTTGTAGTACTCAAAGCATTGGAAGCAGTTTATGCTTTTCATTTGTTTTCTAGTAAACAAAATGCAACTTTAATAATCATTGTTCGGACCGTACTGCCTATTCTGGTTTTTCCACTTTAAAACAGGGTGAGTAATATTATTTGTTTACATTTCTGACAGGCCTGCTATGGTGGATGAGTAATTTGTGAATGCCAGACGGGACTACAACAATCTCTTTGTGTTTACAAAACCACATTGTACAGAACTTTGTAAAAAAAACACAAGCACAGTTACATTTCATTGGCAGTACCAAAATCCACCTTCTTAGAGATAAGAAAGATTTGTGGCTAGGCTGATAATTACAAAAGCAGCATAGATACTGCCATGGGAAATAGAAACAAATACATTATTTTAATAGTACTCTCCGAGGCTGTGCTTACCTGCACAAAACACAGGTCTACGGCCTGATGAACTACAGCCGAACATCTGATCTAGGCAACATGAAACATCAAAAGGTTTATATGTATTCATTTGTTTGTTTAGTATTGCTTTATTTATTCATGTGTGTATGTACGTGGCGTACACAGAACTAACATGGCCAGCTGAGAAAATATATTTCATTTCTCAACTAAGCTTCCCGCACCAAATGTGCAATTGGCATTGCTAGTTTCAGTAAGACATAATTCGCATTTTCTATATTAAAACCATCAGTGTTAACCGCATGGCACAAAATGAGGATATAGTTTGTGCAAAAAGCCATTGAAAAATTATGGTAATAAAATATTGCTTTGTGGGGACAAACAAATCACTGCGATTGGACATGGAACACTGCTAGTGTATAGAGGTACTACGTCACACGCATCCAGTCTTAGATTTAGTGCTTAATTTTATATGATTAATACTCATGTGTAGGTTGAGTTTTGTTGACACTGACGAATTCAATGGCTGCTGCATATCAGTGCTGCCTAAGCTTGATATTTCCTCAGCCTCTTTCTTCCATCAGCCTGCACTTCCTGTCTCTTCCCCCCCCCCACTCATGTATGTTTCTTTCCATCTCAGATTCCTCTCTTTGTCACACTTTTCCTATCTTTGTTTTAGTTTTTCTTTTCCCTTTTCCTGCCTTTCTCTTTGTTTTTCTGGTTCAAAATCTAATGATAAAAAAGAAGTGCCGGTCCCCAAAAATGAATCTCTCTCACATTGAGTAATGTGAGTGAAAAGGTGTAGAGTTAGTGCCACAAGGCATGCCATATAGATGCCGCTATAAAGGAGGCACATGGCCATTTCTTGCCACCACATGTGGGCATTATTATCCATCATTAGTATGGGTTTCCCCTGGACCATGGAGCTCGGAACATAAGACCTTTGGCAAGTATCTTTAAGCCTGCTTTATTGGACAGTAAAGTTTGCTCCCTTAGACCCAAAATATTTCTTTGTTCTCGATAGGATATACTGGACACACCGGAGACTGGCCACGTTTGAACGGGAAATACCGAGCTGTAAGAGATGCAATCAGCCTTTAGCTGATGATAGGCATATATTTGTTGAGAGTCCCGGCTAAAAGCATACTGGGAAGCCATAAGTAAAACTATTGGCGAGAACGCGAATCGAACATTCAAGGCAAGCGTCACTTTGATCTTAATGTGGACTGATCCTCTTATCCCCAAGTGGTTGAGGAAGCCTCAGCAAAGGCAAGTGTTCTATCTAATACTGCAAGCAAAGAGAGAAATGTGGAAGGAATAGTTTTCTGCTGATCCGCCATTGGCGATAGATTGGATTAAATCGGCTTATTACACAAGCCAAATGGATCCTGAGTGTGACCCAAAGAGTTTAGATTTGGTAATGAATGATTTCTGGATATGGCAATCTGTCGATTGATTACACTAAAAGGTTGTGGTGCCTGAGGTCATTTCCCAGCTGCCCGTATCTATGCACCTTCTGTGAATAACTACCCTCACAAATCATGGATAGTTACCAAGGGCTTGATCGGAAGCAGTGCTGATGGTGAAATGAGGACAAAAAAAACAAATGCGGCCACCTCCTCCACTTCCCAGTAGAGGCCAACCCACCACTAGTAGTGTGAATGTATAATACTACACATGCAGGAGAACAGGTGAAGGAGTAAGAGACAATACATCAGGGAAGGAAAAACATGCACATAAGAAGAGTACTTGTGTTGGCCTGCTGTTTCAGCAGATAGTTGATTTTTTGTGAATCTCCCATAAATCTCACAGCCACTCAATCAATAGAGACTGTGGGTCATAGCATGTAGGTGAGATGGCATAATATTGCAAATACAATTTAATGCAACCTGCCACAAGCCATGTCAGTTTCCTAGCACAATGTGGCAAAAGATGCAGCCACCTTCACTGAGATATTTCACAAGGCTGCAGAAATCACCAACACATGCTTACTAATACAGAAGATAGTGCAACAATGTTCGAATAATCTCTGCTGATGCCACAAAACACTCAATGTACACAACTTCACACATGCGATTTGAGGGAAGCATTTATTGTTAATGGACGAGTGACGTGAGTTGCCAAATTAATCACCACAGGTTTCATTGTATTTTTTAACAGATTATGTAATTGCACTGCTGTGACGCATAAGCAGTCGATCCCAATAATCTGAAACCCAATATTTGAACAACTCGAATTTTACCTATCCAGTTGATCATGCGCTAAGAGACTACATTCTTCATTAAAACTCTCACAATTTATGAGAAATTATGAGAATAAAATATGAAAGTATTAATAAATGAGTTGGAGGTCAGGAATAAGACAACCATGGGTGTATTACTGAATTGTTAATAAATGCGATACAGAGGAAAAAAGTGCATTATTCACCAGGAAGGCCCAAATACAAAAATGCAAAGTCATGAATTTAGTAACAATCTCTAGTTAAGACAGTCTTTGCAAAAACCTCAAGAGTCAAACTCTTAGAGTACTGACATCATCCTAATAGGAAAGAGTGGAGTGAGACCAAGTTAAGGCCCACCCACAACTAAGTGAAGTACCAGCAGCCAACAGCATAGGCCCCCTGCAAGAAGTCAAAAGTAAAAAGCCCAACAGATTCTCAGAATCCCAAAGCTTTTATACACAATTTATATAAGCTATTAATAGATTCTGCAAAGTCAGCATGGTATTATCATGGTTAAGGTGGCATTGGCAAATCAAGAGACAGCGTAATTATTGAAATCATTAGCACTAACCCATTCCTTAATGTAAAATAAATCTTCCCCCTTCTCCCTCGGCAGCTGCACTTCAGAGATGGACACCAAAAAGTGAAACATTTCTCCAACAGTGGCTCATAAAATGAATACGCTTACAGCAGAACTTCCAATGAAAGTCCTTGAAAATGATAATTTGTGTTATACGATGGAAGCTTCATTCACTATACACACTTCCTACTACAATGGTCCATTCTCACACCTTTGACATCATTGCCTTGGTATTCTGTGGAATAAATAGGAGAAGTGACTTGTGGCAGGACACTGTCTGGGAGGGATCATGAGCAGGAGCAAGATGAGCAGAAAACATCAGAATTAAATTCATTTTAAGAAAATGACAGCACAAAAAAATGTGGCATAACTTCCTCACAAAATGAATTACACTCTGAAGTGACCTAGCAAAATAGTTTTAAGAGTAAATTCATTAGTTCATCGGTTTCGAGTCGACCCTATGCATCATTAAAATCATTAATATTCAAAAATGTATTGCACCTTTTCTAAAAAAGCAGTACAAATTCTTATAGGTTGGTAAGTAAGGGAGAGGGAACAATGAAATATATCCAAGACTAGGTTATAGTTATCCCAAATACTTGCTTATTAGGAAGAGTCAGAGAGGGTGACAGGAACTTTGGGAATTTTACAAAGATCTAATAACTGGACTTTAGTGTACTCACGGGATACAAGGCTCCTTAGAATGTGTGGCCACTGTTGTGGGACACAGGATGCTTGTGAATGCCTAAGTGTGTTGTCTCAAGCCAACAAGGATGTTACTGTGCATGCAGAAAGGTCACACTAATCATAAACTGTCCAAGAATTGCTGCCATAATCTCACAGTACAGGATTGAGCGCCATGGAACCTTGCTTTAGCTGTGTACAAGGGTCGACCAGTCCATTGCAAAAACACACCAAGTGTGCCTCTGACATCTTATTGCCCTGTGCTATTCTCGGCAACATAGCCATACTAGAGGGTAAAATGCCTGACAAAGGCAAGGTTGGCAAAAGCTCAACAACCCAACACACTGATGCCCCCTGCCCAACAACAAAATGGATCGGGCTCCAGTGGATTGGGTCCCCGAAGCCAATAAATAGATGGGAGAGGGGGGCCGCATGCTCCCTCTCCAAAAAAAAAAAAAACCTCAAAAGTAGGAATGTGAAATGAGTGGAGGAGCCTCTCAATCCACATTCTCTGCTCCAGTTGGGGGGCACAGATGCGTGTGTACACACAGTGCAAGAGTTAAATTCAGAAACTTGTCAACCTGGTTAAGACCTGTGCAACACGGGAGAGGTCCATGCATGTTTGTGACATGCATGCTACTGTGAAGACTAAATAATAACCAGCATTACAAATTTAACACAACAGGCTGTTATAAATTTTATCTGAATACACAATATGAACCAACACATAATTAATAAAAGGTATAGTTAGATGTACACCATCTTGTTCTAACCAACAGACTGCGCTCACCCTTTTGTGAAGTGTGTTTCTCAGCCGTTCTGTCATTTGCAGATTACATGTTCTGCAAGTACTGCTGGCAGAGCTGGCCCAGCACAGGCCTGTGCAAGTGTCTCTAGGAGGCTCTGTAGTGCCAAAGAGTTGGCGCCACCAAACGCAGATTTGTAAGAAGAAGTGATTGGTCTGCAACAGCGGCATTACCTTGAAGGACTACCATTTTCCAGCTGTATTAGTATGTTCCGTGCACTCTTGTGTGCCCTCTGCATATCCAACAGGACAGGGGTGATCCTGAGGCTCTTACAAGCCCCCTGTGTGATAAAGGCATTCAAGTGCAACTTTATTGACTTAAGACGCTGTAAATCAGCCATTCTTGCTCGATTTCTTGACAATTGTTTGAAATTTGAATCAGCACATGCCACAATAATTTAAGGGTATTCTGGTTTTGCTTCAGTGACACAGCTACTGGCTTTCCCCATTCCAGTGCAGGCATAGGAATCCCAATAATGGACCTTGATTATTCCAACCCTAAAGCATGGCGGTACATTTAGCAGTCACATTTTAGTTTGACCACAACACTTAGCCAAGTATTATATGTTTGATGCCAAGTCCTTGACAACATTCTAATTTTCTAATTCAGGTTAAAGGCTCCTTTTTCTGATATTCTCTGGGTCAACATTCTAGCTCATGACTGGAAATCCTGATAGTGCAATGTGTTGCTTTTCTAGCAGTAGACACTGTACCTGTGCTTTTGGGAAAGCACAAAATTGAAATGGTCCCTGCATTCTTCTGGTAAAGAGTCCAGGATGATATAGTTTCTGACCCCAAAGTGTTCTCCCTATGATTGCAGATGATTGTAGGGTTTTTTACATCTTCCCACCCTGCGCACCTGTTGCACTCCCTCATCAAGCCTAGACAACTTATGAACATTTATATGGTTCAGCTGGTGCAACTCATATTCCCACTAGCTGCTATGCTAAGTTCTCTGACATCAGGAGGGAATGCTACGACTCACAATTTTGGTGTAAATTATAACGTTGTAATATTTTAGATGCCTACATGCTGATGCATTTATACTGACTGGTAAGTTAGTTGATAGATTTTACAACTACTCTCTCACTCATTGTTCTCATTGATTTTTTTTCTCTCATTTTCTTATTCCTTTTTCTCAAGTTGCACTAGTCACTATTGTCCACTCTAAACACCCCAGATATACAATGTGTGAGAAACTCAAGCATGGATGAAGTCAAGTCTTTCATCAGGATGTGTCTCAGAAGCGAATTTCAAGATTGTGTATTGCTCTCACCCAGAATGCTGTGGGACAACCCCATCAACCCCACTCAAACAATAAACAGGCAGTCGAAGCTTGCAAGCTTCTAGTGCCTGTTTAGTGTTTGAGTTTAGATGTCAGAAAAGCACATACACTCTCTTAGAACTCTAATGGACAAACTGTTAAGCCTTAGGTCCACATGAGCATTGGCTTTTTGGCAGCGGAATCCCATTACGGCAATTCCACGGGGTTACCATTGATTCCCCGTCCCAGCAGACCTGCAATCGCGGTCGCTGTTCCCAATTACATTAAGTGGACTCTTTCACAGATGAGAACCGCGTACCATTGTGTAAACTAAAGGCATGAATGGTTAATGTCCTGATGATGATCCCGCTATACTTTTAAGGGGATCGAAACGCCGTCGACACCTTACACTGGATGATTTGATTTTATTATTTGCTAAATCACAACAGTGTACTTTCTGTAAATATCTGTCTGCAAATCCTGGAATATATGCGGACTGCCTATGCTTGCCTCACTTGTCTATGTATGTCACAAATGTCTCTGTACAGTAGTAGGACACAGGTTGTGTCCCACTTTTGATATTGTACTGAATCTATTGACTATACCTACATTCGTGTTATTAAACCTTGTCCGGCTGGACAGGCTATATGGATTTCAATTTTGATCTATATGAATCTTTATTATTTTGCGCCTGTTAGGGACCACTGTTACTTGAAATAATTAGAACGAATAGAAGCTGCTATTTTCTGCAACACTTCAATTTCCTCTAGTAGGATCTGCAAGTCTGGCCAGGCAAGAAGGATGATAGGTGACTCAGAAATTAAGCTATAATTGGCTTCTACGCCCCACCTCCATGTCAAGGCCTAAGTAATTTATTGCCTTGAATGAGTTATTTTTAAAAGGGGGTGCCCCCAAATCCTGACACCCTTCTTACCGTGTGTTTGTTTTTAAAGGTGGAAGGCGTAGGGTGGAAAGTTGGCCACGGTCGGGCAGTTGGCAAGGGGGGTTTGGCAAGCCAGTATATATTACTCTCTCTGGCTCAATTCAGGTAATCACTTCCTGCTTCTAAAGCCCTAGCCTTGTCTTCTGGCATGGGTTCATTCGTTCTGCATTGTTCTTATTGTAGAATTCAGACTGTGCCAGCCGTACTATGGTGTTATCTGTTGAAATGACTACCTTTCCAACTTCTATATTTGGGGCACCTTTTTTGTGCTCATTCAAGAAATTCATCATGTTTGCCATGTGTGGTATCCGCTTATGTAGCCCCCATAAGTGTAGCATTGCACATTGCTATTATAGGCCTTTACTGTTAAACTCAAGAAAATGTGAAATGGAGGTCACGCACCAGATTTCAGAGATTACTTTTGGTCAATGCTGTGCTGTTTCTGAGAGGCAATGCAATATTGATTCTGTGCGTGAGGGTTTTTGTGGACTTGTTTTGGTTCATTTTAATTTTGGTGTAATCGCTCTACTGGTGCATCAATGCATTGTCTTGCGATGGCATTTATTTTCAAGCAAAGGGGGCACAGTTCTGTTTTGAAAGAAGAGCCATCTCTTAGAGTGACTGACGATGAGAGAGAATCCCCTGCTCCAGACATCCAGCACTTCAAAGATTTCCTGCACATCATCCAGACATGGATGTCCAGTGCCTACCTGAAGCTCACCCCAAGCAAGACAGAAGTTATGTTATTTGGCAACAACAACAAACAAACAGTGCAAACCTGGCTCAATGACATGAACATTGGCAGCTTTAAACACCCATTTTCAACAAATGCCAAGTCACTTGGATTCACCTTGGACACCAAACTCAGTCTCAAGGAACACATTGTCAAAACTACAACGACATGCTGTTACAAGCTTTCTCGCTTTCTCTCCTAAAGAGAGTGAGACCATTCCTACCAGAAAGTGAATTGAGAACTGCTGTACAAGCCCCTGTAGTCTTGATTCTAGTTGGTGGTAAACCCATGCTCCATGGCCTCCCAAACTCCACAATGGCACCACGTAAGGGCCTCCAACACGTCACATCACAGTACCCTCATCCTGATGGAACTCCATTGGCGCCCCTTGCCAGCCTGCACCCTCTTGAAAACCAGCTGCATCGTTTACAAATCCATCACAACCAGCACCTTTGCTTATCTTGAAGACAAGTTTAGCATCCCTGGTTGGTGTCAGCACACCCACCACCCAGGAATCATATTTATACTGCAGACTAAGAAGCATAAAAAAGAAAAAACGAGGCAGCATGCCTTTTCCATCTATGCACCCAGGATCTGTAATAACATATCCATGTGTATATCTCAGGACCACTGGAACGCTGCTCCAATTTAGGAAAGAGTTGAAGACTCACCTCTTTAAAGAACACTACTTTACAGTGCATTAACTGTCCACAGCTCAGCTAACTCTCTTATCACTCGTTAACTTTATGCTTGTCTTAAACCCAGTACAGCAGTCCTCTGGCTGGGTTTGCACTATCAAAACAACCATATACATGCATGCATACATAAACTATTGCATTGCTATCATATTTTCACCTGGAAGTGCAATATCTTGCATCTGTAAGTCCTTCAAGGGAGGAGAAACAATTGCCTATGACTGAATGCAATCTACATTTCATAAGTTGCGTATATGTCTTATAAAAAGATTCACTCTACGTTATCATTCCACCAAAGTCAGCTGGTTTACATAAGACCAATGCTGATGGTGAGGTTTTCATTGCTGAACTAATCTACACCCAGGGTAACTGAACACACCTTCGACACTGCTGCATAGTGAGGAACTGCATAGTTGATATGGTATTAGTCATTGACCATTGCCAAACGGAGCCCAAGCAATCAGCAAATTATCTAACCTAGAATTCAGACTAAACTTCTTTGTAATAGCAATAACATATGCCATACCAAAGGCAAATGATTATTTATAAATATAGATTTAGATTCTCAGACTGCACGCTATCTCCAAACATTTGCTCTTTTTGATGTTATATTCTTAATACCCTGCTTGAAAACTTGACCTTGAGTTGAAGCTCTTGGTTCCCTCTTCCTTCTTTCTATCAAACAACCTCTTTACTCTTCACCCTTTACATGCCTGACTGTGAGTGTAGCCTGTTCTGCGCGTTTCGTTTCCTCTAACTCTCTACTAATTGCACACTTCTTACTCTGAGATCACAGCGGCTCCTTCATTGAAAACATGTCTCTGCAACATAACAATTCACTAATGTTCTCTAACCTATCTGTTCATCCGCCAATGATGTGCTTGAACTTAATAATCATCACACCTGACACATATTAATCTGCAACAAAGAAACTGGCCTAGATGCATGGTATGGTTTCCTTGAGAGCACAAGATTAATACTAATAACCAACAGCAACAAACATGGGGTAAACCACCAACCTTGAGTTCCATGCTAGATCCATTGAGGTGCTTCAATGCCTCATCAGGGGTAGCAAGCACTATATAAGGGTAAACACAATGCAATAATAACCGTTTCCATCTTGCAGCTGTTGCATAGCCGTAGTGAAAACATGCTGTGTTTTGGATACAATTTCTCATCATGTCTTCTCAGCGCGCTTTTTGGACAAAATATTCTGTTTGGCACAGAAAAAATGACAGAAGATTGACAAAGGCAGAGAGCGCCGCGTGCGCCGATAAGCTCTCCCGTCATATTCCACCCAGCTGCGCTCCTTGTTCGGCGGGGGCTGTTGCTTCGCCACGGTTTCCCGCAGCACAAATCATTTGCGCAAGAGGGCGCCAGGTTCCAGTATTCACACTGCACAAAACATTATGTGCTCATTACCGTTGTCCTCCTGCAATCTCGCCACACTCATTATCTTACTACATCTGGAGCAATTCAACCTTGCGCCTCGCATTTTCTGTTACATAATGGATAGCTCGGAAAGAAAGGGTTTAAATGGATCCCACTAGCTTTTGTGTCCTATTTCATGGAGTTGAAGAGAAGAAAGAATTTGTAGGGACGAAAAAATATGATTTGATGGCACCATACGGAAAACTGAGTATCTTGCAGTTCCAGATGGAGAAAAACAGCAATCTTTACTATAATACCTTGACAATGACATATTCATGAATTTTGTTTGGAAGAGAAAGCGCTGCAAATATTCTTTTTAAAGGGAAGGATTGGAAAAACACATATTCGCACAGCAGGAGGAAATGTTGCTTCTCATGAATACTATTATGTCGACATATTTCTCGCTTGCAGTATATTACTTTATTTATGTACTCGCATTTTTATAGAGGGCGAATTAGAGTTATAGAGGTGGCAGTGTGCTTTGCAATGTGTCATAGTGTATGATACTGTAACAAAAGAAGGAGAGGAATAACTATAGGTCACACAATAAATACATTAAGAGGCAGTCCAGAAAGAGAAAAATGCCGAAAGCAAATTATTTACAAATTACTACACGCGCCTCCCAGCTAACTTGTGGCACACAGTTTATATATGTTGTGCTCTTATTCACAAACCAGCAACAACACTTGTTGTTCTTGTATAGGATAATGTTCCCTTGGAAAAGTAAACTTTTTAGTTCCTTCCTTCCTACATTTGACTGTCCTGAGGGGCATTGGGGTGGATGACGTCCAAGATCAAGACTGCACTTCTGGAGTAGAGTTTTAGAGTTCGCGCCTTGCTAAAGGCAAGAGGTTCCGGTAGAAGAGTGTGTGAACTTTGCACAGAGCGTTGGCCCCTTTAGATAGGAACTTGGCATTTGGGGTGGATTAAAATCAAGAATGTAGCGTACCCTGGATAAGGCTGACATCTCAACAAACTTCTTTTTAGGTCCCGCATTCAATATCTCTTGTATATACTTTAATATGTACTTCTATGTGTATGTACTTTGTGGGCTCTGCAGATCAGCCCTAGGACTTGTCTGCTTCCGGTTAGGGACCTTTTTTCTGTTCAACTGCCTCTATTTAACTATCTTGATAGAAACTGACAAGCAGAGGTCAGTAAAATACCAGGATTGGTTTCTGCTTAGGGACTTTATTTTTTATTTTTCTGGCAACTGCCTCTATTTAACTTTCTTGACAGAAAACGACCAGCAGAGGTCAGTAAAATACCAGAATTGCTTTCTGCTGAGGGACTTTCTTATTTTTATTAATCTGGCAACTGACTCTATTTAACTTTCTTGATAGAAAACGACCAGCAGAGGTCAGTAAAATACCGGAATCACTTTACTATTCTCTAGATTCCAGTCCCTAGATTTTTTTTCTCAATGAGCACCCGTAGCAATATATTTTTTAAATCTTGTATATTCCGTCATATGACCACTGAAGGCCCTGATTGTATATTAAAAACAGAGCTTTGGACTATACCATTTCCCGCTGAAAGGTAAAAGTTCTCTCCATGTGTTCCCATATATGGCATGTCACACAGTTTGGTGCGTACTTTCCCTCCATGTTAAAGAACAGTAGATATTTCAGCACCCAGGCTAATGAGCTGCATAGCTAAATACATATAAGGTCCCAAAGGCGAGACCGATTGCATTGCAAATTCTTGTTTTCTAGAGGGAGCCGTATGAGAGCTGTCAGAAGGGGTCCGATATGGTTGTGTTTTCTTTCCCCACTACCTAACCCGGCAGCAGCATGTCGAGTGGCTTTGAGATGCACTAGAGATGCATTTTTGAGGTTCTTCCCAGGGAGTTACTATACTATAACTTATTTAACACTTAAGGCCGAATAACTAGCAAAAAAACGTACTTATTCCTAAATTCTTCGGGGGTTCCGCAAAGTAAACTACGATTTAAGGTATTTAAAAAAATATGCTGGTGACTGCCCGCACAGGTCGACCAACACATTGTGCACAGTCCCGCTACATTAATTATATGTGAAATGAAAAATAAAGGGCAAAACAATGTCAAAAGTATTACGTAAATCCTAAAATGTCAGGAATTTGGCAATGATATCAATTCCTAACATAGCATTTTTATGTTTTTCTGTCTTCACTATGACTAAATGGCTAATAGTGGCATTAAAAGTGCCACAGAAGGAACCACCGCATACTCCTGTTGAGATCTTCCCACCACTGAAACCGGGGCTGTCTGATGTTAGCCCTTCCAGAGTAGATCCCTGCAACTGCCACAGGAAACACATACACGCGGGGGCCGCATTACCCTGCAATCATGGATGCAATTAATGGTGCTCTGTATCACCGCATACATGGGAAGATCTTAGTAAATGCAAGACAGTGATGAAAACTCTTTATTGCTGAGGGTTTCTGCTCCCTAGATAAAAGATACCAATACATCTCGATGTTCATTTTCAGTCCCTTTCAAGTAACTGAAAACGTCCTTAGGGTGTAAAAGCAGGGCCAGGGAATCCCAATTCCTAAACTACAGATTCTAGGAGAGGTAAAAGTATTGTCTTTGAGTGAAATCTCAATTTAAGCATACTCTGGGTAAACCAAGCCTACTTATATTTACATCATAGCTGGAACAGAATGGTAAAGAATAGATCTGCACATTGTGTGTTTTGAAGTTTTATTGATCTGTTGAGTATACTTTCATGTTTCTGGCTCAGAGTCTCAACTATATTGAGAGAAGCTTCTGATCTGAGAGGATAGTGGTACAACTTTCTAGAATCTTACTTACTGAAAAGGGCTCCACTGAGCCACTAGATGGTGAGAAGAGCCTTTTTCCAACTATAAACACCTGTCATATGCAAGCCATCCTTGAAAACATCAGTGACAATTGGGCAAATGTCAATAAAATTCTGCTGGCCTTGCCCAGCGTAAAAGCTTTCAACCTCCCCAAAGGAGTCAATCTCCTCAAGTGACCCTGAAGTAGTCTGAGTCCTCCGTTCCACTCACTTCTAGGTGTTGGTGACTGCCAAGATTCTGACCTCATCTGACACAATGTTCATGAATATCTGCTGAACCCCTCATGTCATACCTCAGGATTGGAGAAGGGCTGCATATGAATGGTTGAGAACACATCAGTGGAAACAACGGCAATATCAGTTTAAAGACCTCTCGTTTTTGAGGGCTGGATATGCCAGCACAACCTATATATCTAAACATTCCAGAAATAGTTATTCCAGAAATAGTTATTCTACACATTTGTTTTAAACATTGATTAAGAACAGCATTTCAGAAGGTTCAGTAACCTGCAGTTAAGGCCCAGTCCCTTGGAGGAGGCAGAGTCAGCCATCAGGGCCTGAGGATGCAGACAAGTTGAGCTCCTCACCACCCGCGATCCTCTGGCCGCTCAAGTCTGCCACACCCGCTAACACTGGAGGAGTATGATGGGGAAATACTGGCACTCTCCCAGAAGCAAATGAATGAAACTCACCAGTCATAGCAGGTGGGCTCAGAAACAAAGTGACATTTATTTATTGGTATCAAAAGCATGCATCATTGCTAATTAGCAAGGAAGAAGTCAGACCTGCCACCTTAGGGGCTCTCAGACCGCTTCTTCCCAGAGTGACAGATTTCTAGGTGCTATATACCTAAAGTAATGCTATGTCAGTGGAACTAGAATAAGGCATCAAGCCAAATATGGCTGACATGGAAGTGCAATGTCTGCACCATGCAGGTCAGCCAGATATGGGCAGACCAGAAAGGCAGACTTTGCACTGTGCAACACTTGCACAACCAGAATAAGAAATATCATGTAGTCAATACAAGCAAGGTGACCTGTAAGGGGGTACAGAATAGCTTGTTGAAGCTTGTCCAGTCAAGGTCAGATAGGAAGCCCTTTTGAGCTCCAGGCCTCATGTTAATGTGATCTTATCTAAGCATGATATCTTTTGTAGTGCATGCACATGAATGTATATGGATATTCATATATATTTTGTAACAGAGTACCTGCAGGCATGAGGTGCTTCTATGATGTCCCAGTCGTTGTGCTAGGCTTGCAAGAAGGGATTAGCAAGCCAGGCGATCTCGGCTGGTGGAACACTATATTGACAACAAGATGGCGGCCCGCTTTGTTGGGTTGTTGCTGCATCAGCTGCTGCCTGGATTCTCTCCTGCCTCCCACCCTAGTTCCTTTAACTGGGGGCCCCCTGATGCCACAGACCACCTTATCACTACAGCTTCGGTCCTGGGGGCCATGGCACCTAGTGCTGGGACCGCAGCTGGGCTTGGACCATGCTCCTGATGGAGGCCCTGCATTGATTGCAGTGTCCACAATTTTGCTGCGGATGCTGGCCATGCGGGGAGCCAAATGGAGGACTGTGGTGGCTGTGAGTGCTCTTGCTTGCAATTGTTACCAGCACAGAGAGCCCCTGGCCGGATGGCCCTCCTGGATTGTTTTGATTCCTGTTATCGGACCATACTTTGTTTCGTTAGGGGTCCATGGTCTGGGTCTGACCCCACTCTTGCTGATGACCCGCGCTGATCTCGAGGGCCATGCGCTCACTGCTAACCTGGATTGGCATCTGCTTATTACCCATGTGGAGCTACGAGGTGGAGGTGAGTGCCAATCAGTGCACCTGCTTTTCTTTACCGCCTTCGCCACTGAGTCCTTGTTTATTTGCAGGTTTGCTTATTTTGACCCTCGAGTGCCAACCTTTGTCTTTCTGCTGGTTTTTCAAAACTCCACGTATCACCTACTGCAGTGACTACTAGGCCGGACTTTTGTTGGGTCCCGAGTGTATCTGGGTTACCCACGCAGCTGCCCTGTGAAGTTCTTTGTGACTTTGGGCACATTCCTGTTTGGGGAGGCCCCAAACCTTGACTATGAGTCACTTATCTAGACCTCTGCATAGCCGATCATACTGTTGTGCTGGTGTTTTGTGTTACCCTGGGTTCATCATGGGGCGCACACAATGGACCAAAGAGGATGCAGCCACCAGCGCCCCCCAAGAGGCAATCAAACAGGATGCTGGGTCTGAGGATCAGACTTCATGGACGACAAGTTTGAGGTGCTTTTGGTTGCCATTGATTTTTTGGTCGAAGGCTTGAAAGGTAAGATCAATTCACTATCAGTGGATATGGGCCTTATCCGCTAGGACTCATGGAAGCTGTCATAGAGGCTCCTGTGCAGTCTCTGACCCCCACTGTCCAATGTGCAGAAAATCTCATCACGACCCTCTAGGCGCAGATTTGGCTGCTGGGAGGCCGGGAACGGCATGCACTCTGGAATAATGTTCATTCTGTAGGGCTGCCTGAGAAGGTTGAGGGGGACTCCCTGTTGACTTTGTTGGAGGATTGGCTGCAGGAGGTGGTGGCCACGGAGGGCCTCTCCAAATTCTTTGCTTTGAAACGTGCACATAGAGTACCAGTCCAGCTGCCTCACCCTGGGGTCCCTCCAAGTCCTGTGGTGGTTGTGGTGTTGTGCCTCTTGCATTTTCGTGATCGGAATCACCTCCTACAACAGGCACGTGCTCATGGACCTTTCAGCGTGGAAAAGGCAAGCATTTCATTGTATCCTGATTTCACTCTCCAGGTGCAGGCTCAGAGGGCATTGTTTTTGGCAGTCAAGAAGTGGTTGCATGACTTGGGATTGATTTATTCCCTGCTTTTGCCCGTCCAGCTTCATGTTCTGGCTGAGGTTAAAGTACATTTTTATACTGACCCATCTGCGGCCTGGGATTGGTTGGAACTCTATCATAAGAGTGCAGTGTACACTGAGCTGTCAGAGTCGCAGCGGCCCCCTTGTCCATAATGCCAACAATCAAGGTGTAGAGGGGCGTCCCAGCCCATGGCCTTTTCAGGTGTCAGTGGAGCAAACTAGGGCGGTCATCACTGATGCATACTTGTGGGTCTGTGGGGATGCTTCCCCACATCCTTCCCTGGAACATCGTAGCTTTGCCTCTGAGTCTGGTGACTCTGTTATTCTGGGGCTTGAGAACATTTTGGTGGGGCTTACCCTGGGAACCTTGCATGCTATTGTTTAATGATGCCTTTGTTAGCGATGTACTGCTGTGTTAGCCATGTTCTCTCATTTTGTTTTGCATGTTCGTTGGTGTTTGTTTCTACTGTTGTGTCGGTGGGCAGATTGTTTGGCTTCTTTCTCCTGGGTGTAATTCAGATATGAGTGAGACTGACGGGGAGCAGGTGGGGAGGGTCCTTGCTGGGAGCGTCTCCTTGTATTTGGTTGCTCACCAGTGTGCTGCTTCTTTCTCCCTTAACTTGCGGTTCTCTAGTAACCTTCCTCCATTACTGATCTTGTCGGCTCGTTGGCCTCTGTTTGGCTGTTTGGTGAACTTTGTGTGTTGTAGTGTTTGGACAGGATGGTTATGTGTTTCAGCCCTGGGGGGTATGGGAGTTTGTTTGCCTTATTGTTTGTTTTCTATGTTTGTTTTTTACAGGCGAGTTATGTGAGGCAGAAGAACTTCTTTACTTAGTGTGGTGTGAGGTAGATGGAGTCAGTGAAGCTGGGTTTGCATGGTGTCCTTGACTGGTGGTCTACCAACTATGGCAGCGCAGGTTAAAGTGCTCACATGTAATGTGCGTGGTCTCTCCTCCCCTACCAAGGAACTGTGGTTCTGAAAATTCCGGACCCTGCCATAATGGTGTACCAAGGCCTAAACACTCGTGCAGAAAATATCATCATACCACGACGAATTTGGTATCAATAGACCGGTAATGATCAGGACATTATGCCTGTGTATTTTCGTCACGATCGAGTGATGCTATCACCCTTAAATCACTGTTCTTGTCCTGAGCCCACGGCATCCATCTTGTGTCTTGCCCTTATATAGTCAATTGATTAAAGTCTGAATTTGATCCAAAGGACACGTCCACCTTTCTCTGACTTCTCCATGACCTGAACAGGCTGAATCTGCCTACGTGATGTTGGCCTCACCAAACCAGTCCATGCCCTCTAGTCAATCTATATTAAAGATCTGAGCAACTTGTTGTGTACATTGGCCTGAGCAAGATTAGAAGGCCGAATACAGTAGCCATGCCTGTTTATGACCCACAAGCATCCCTTATCCTACATTTCTATCTTCCACACCTGGCTCTGTTTCTCTGCTTCTGGGCTTTTACAATGGGGAGGTGACTGTTTATATGATGGGGAGGAAACCAGTCTATTGTGAGCTTCTCCGGCCTGCACAGGAAAATATGTGAAGTTTGACATATGTTCATGATGGAAGATGGGTTGGTCAGTTTGGGCAAGTAGAATGGAATTCATAATTATAGCCTGCTTTGTTATGGTACCATGGGAGCGACCTACAATGATGTGTTTCACAGCAAGAATGTGAGCCTAGGGCCAAACTTTTTGTATAAAAGGCCTGCCTGAGAAAGCTCAGGCAGGCTCCCTCTTTCAATTGTAAAACTACGGTTGGACGACGAAGCCTCATAATAATAATAATAAAGATGTCTTTTGATTTTACAGATTGGCTGTCAATTCCTTACCTGCTTTATTATGCAAATTACTGGATAGATCCCTGGTGGGGAGAGTGAGTCATTTTAATACTTTTCTTCAGTTGGCTGCCCAACTCGGGGCCTTATCATGGAGTGGTTATCTGCAGGAGTGTTTTGTCAGAGGATGGAAAAACTACTGGAGGCAGGACAGAATTCTACCAAAAAGAGGTACTCTGGGCACAGGGTTTTCTGGGGGATTATCTGTCTCTGTGGCACAGTACGTTTTTTTGATTTTTCTGACTTAAAACTCTCCTAAAGATGTCACTCCTGACTAAGGAACCCATTCTTTTTTTGCTGTCAGTATTTTTTAACAGACTGTTAGTGCAGTGGGGAATTGACAGTTATAATCTGGACAAATATTTGTGTATATGCAAATTGCAATTTGTATAGGCAGTTGAAGAGATATTTTCTCCATCTGTTTTAGTTGAAGAATAAAAATGGGTCGCTCCCAGTCCTTTTTGGTTCTGAATCCTTAGTTATTTATTGGTCGCAGAAATGTGACGCAGTCCTTAGTTATTTATTGGTCGCAGAAATGTGACGTTTTGGTTTGGGTACCGGTACATTTGGTTCAGTTGGTAGGCCTTTTGGTTGCTGTGGTTCAGATTATCGTTGGATAATCTTCCTCAGTATTGGTTCCTTGGTTTTATTTGAACACTGCAGTATTCAAAAACCGTGGGTCACGTACATTTGCGTGTATATCGTTGGAGATAGCCCCATGAAGTTTGAAACCCGACTAGTGAGCGCAGATGCCTGGTCGCGGTATTTTGTTTGGTATTAGTATTGACTAGGTTGCAACAAAGGATTCCCGGTTGGAGGATTCGCGTCTGATACCTCCGGTTGGAACTCCAATTTATGAGCTCTCTCTAAAAGGTCTGTGAGGCTGTCCCTTTTGCAGCCTTCTGGAAATCTGTTGAAGAATTTAAGAAAAACAAAAAAATAGGAACTAAAACGTTTTTGTTGTAAATATGGTTTACAACTAGTTTTGGCAGGTTATTTTTGAAGACAGTCCGTAGGCTGTTCCTTGTTCCTGTCCTAAGTGTTGACCTATGGGTTAAAATGTGTGTTTAAATGTCTATGCTGTTTGTGGGTTTTGTTGTAAATTGCGACTGCGCGATTTACAAGAAATGTTTAGAGCGCGCTGTTTTGTGTGTCCTGAGTGTTTGACCCCCCTTCTGTTTTGTGTCTGGAATGAGCTCAATGTATGTATGTGTATGGGTCACCTTCAATAGATGTAAATAAGGCTCCAAAGAAAAAAAATGAAAAAACGAAATTGCCTGTTCTTTAGACGCACAGTGTTAGATGTTCACAGCCAAGTCTTTTCAGCTGCAGTATATCCCAGTTAGGCAGCTGCGCCTAGGCTTGTGTGTTAATATGTATCTAAATAATAGGCAAGGGATGTAGTGAGCATTTTATATGTAGAACAGTCACAAATAGCAATAATTAGGCTTCATTAGAATTTTTTTTATTAATTATGAAAAATAATTATTAAAAACAAAGTGCTACAAAAATCGTTTTTTAATATTTGTGAAGCTTAACACTCATACTATGACCCCCTAGCATTAAAATGTTTGATTTAAGTTATGTTGTACCACGAAAATGACCAAACACTTCTGTGCGCAATTTCCCTTACCCCAGGCGCAAACAAGCTCATTTCTATAAGGTATAACTTAGTATTTTCAAAAGCATTTCTCGTAAATTGGGTAGTAGACATTCTAGTAATACCCATTAACCAATAAAATTATAGAATATTTATTTCTTAGTATCCAGAATACAAAAGTCGATTTTCACATAAATAGACTGTTTTAAATGGTTTCAGGGCCCCTGTTTAAAGTGACTCTTTAGTAAATACATGCATTTAGATCTTAATATATATATTTGCAGGTTGTGCCTTCTTAGGATTCAGCGAGGCAATGTGTCATAGAAATTGTTTTAAATATAGTGAAATATTGCAGGTTATGTGGAAGTGGTTAAACCTACTGGCTTTGTCAGCTTCAGTTACCACGAGCAGGGGACTGGCAGGGGACTGGCAGAACCTGTATAACGTGTTCCAGCAGTAGCGGCTGAGATGTTATCTTGTAAGGCTGTCTTGTTGACATTTGTGACCTTTTAATTAGGGCCTCGCCTGTGGAATGCAGCATGACATGGTTAAGCATGCATCAGCTGCCTCTTTGTATTTAAATCCCTGCCCATGCCACGGTCCTGACCTGAGGTCACTTGAATAGCCTGACTTGTTTAAAAGTGTCTTCTTAAAGTGTTACAAATTTGACATTAGCTGGGATGGGGTTTTTGTTTTTGAACTAAAATGAGCAAAGGATGCAGGGCCATGTACAGCAATGATGATTGCATTTTAGCCAAAGAATAAATAATAGCTCCAGCATGTTCCCACAAAACGCTTGTTGTTTGGTAAATTATGTCACCAACACATTCATTTTCAATTAGATATGTGCTGACACAGCATTGCATCCCGCTAATAATAATAAAAGGAACACTATTTAATTTGTAAAACTGCAGCCTCATTTGTCAGTACCCTAAAGGATTGTACAGCCCACACGTGGTTTGCATAGCTCCCAGTTGCTTTCAAAATGCTGCACACAAGCGCTTCATATGAGATGTAGTTGATTGTATATGATTTAAATCTGTAACCTTCATTCATTGCAGGCAGGCTTGTTCTTATTTGCCGCATTCACATTACATCTGCGTTAAAAGCGCACATCTGAGATAATAAACAAATAGGAAAGGTATTCCTCATGCAAAATTGTAGCACCTGCACTTCATGTCTTACAAATTAAGCACTGTGTAAAATGAAGGAACATGAATTTAAAAAGGGCAAATGCAAAAGTGATTTCTTTGAGAAGACAAATATCAAACATTCTGCTAAATGATCTGTAGAACTGGTATATGTGTGTCTCCATGCTAGGAACGAATTTTTTTTAGTTAAGTTTATTTGACAAAAAGAAAAACGAAGTGTTACATTGAGTTTTAGATAGGCAATAAGTAGAAGCCCTTCCCCAAAATTCTGCAACTTAAAGGCCTTAGGCCTGAGTGAGAATGCGCGTTTTTGCAAGGTACATGGAAAATAGGTTACAGGTAAGTAATGAAAAGTTTTTGTATGTCACGTTGTGCCATGTTTTGTAGTCTGATAAAAAGGGTTAAAATTGATGTTGTATTATAAGAAATGTGTGTGTTGTGTATCTTTTCTGCTTCTTCCTACAGATAATTCATGGATTAATTCACAAGACACGTGAGTTGGCTGGTTGAAGAGAAATGTTTTTTTTTTGCGTAATTTGTTTAAGAAAAAAATGTGTGTGGTTATGTTTCATTTGTACATTTGGTCCACTGAAACGCGTTATTTGACACAGCGACATTATAGTTGACTGCAGGGTATCAATTACCTGATGCCCTGCTGTCAAAAGAAGGGCATGTGCCATGGTATTATGCATGACCGTTTATTCATATATGCTGTTTGTTTGTCTGGGCTGTTTTTCCTTGTGCTTGATATACAGCAAGTATATCTTATGGCTTGAGAAAATTGGATGAATATTGTATTAAGATAAATTTCACAGATATGGATCTCATACTGTGAGCAGTAAGGCAGCAGTTTTTCCAGTGCACGCCTAAATTTGGCTGTAATAATTTTTAAAGAAAACTAAAATGATATACTGGATCATAGATTGCCATCCGTTGTTAGTCACTTAACTGCCCTTTTTCCTTAAGGACAGGCAGCTCTGCATTTATGTATCCTTGATTGGGCCTAAGGATGGAATTATAGATCCGTGACTAAAGGTGGCCTAATTTTGATATCGCATTTTTTATCACATTTTTTGATTCCTGAATAAGCCTATGGATTCATTTTTTTTCCCTGAAGAGACAACTGAACATTAGTTAGAATTACCGTGTAGGGTATAGATTGTCAGCGGTAGAGTTAAAATTCTGTAACATTGGTCTTTTCATGTATCCCCGTGCTCTTGGTGCTGTGTCACATGCCTTAGGCCACCCAAGCAAACTCTTGTCCTTCCTATAGATTTTTCTTTTTGCTCCTTACCTGACCAATGTTGCATCATGTTTAGTTATTGAAGACTTTTGTTGTGTTCTACTTCCATTTTCCCTCCTCCATCTTCCTTTCACCTGTCAGCCCATTTATTATTATGGGTGTATTGTTCATGTTCACACTTTTAGGCAGTGATGTATTAGGAACCCCCCTTATGCTACACACCATTCCCCTTTTGTGTGACCAGACTGCTTCTCAAGAATTTTCTTTAGGCCTACTTCAAATGCCTTTTCAGATTGACTGTCAGGATAGTGATAGCCTGGTTAATTGACCCAATAGGACATTTTCCATCTCAATAGGAGATATCTCAAGTTTACATTCTTTTTAGTACGACATATTTTTAATGTCTATTTTTAATTTTTCAGTTCTCCTCTGTTTCTGCTGTTTCAATTTTTTATAAGATGTGTTCTAATCATGCAGATACCAGGACTCTCTAGTTCTTGTCCTCTTGTCTGCACAGTTGATCATTAGCCTTTGCATTACATAGCGCATTTGATGCACATTGTTTAAAGAAGGGACTTCTTCATGTCCTTGATAATGTGTATTATGTCATTTCTCTATTTGAGATGTTCTAGATAAGGAGTTTAGGAACACCTAGGCTTCATCATTAAGGAGAATATGTATTTACCCCATTAAATAATGTATCCTATTAGATAATGCCACTGTATGAGGGCATCCATTTAGGTTGCCATGACGAATTGCCACTCCTTTGCAGATTGCAGGCCACTTGCTTGCAGCCCTCTTGTCAAAAAGCCAACCCATGAACTGTTTTTATATCTGACTTGAAGGAAACTAACAATTGTGTTATACTTGCTACATCACCAGGGTCCTGCTGGATCTTCCAGAGTCAAAGGAAGAGTGATTCCCTGCAGACCTGTGATCAACACTAAAGCCCACTCCCCATCAGTGACCGCTACATATTGCTCTACTAATCCTGCAACAAGGAAGTCGCGAAGCTGGACAGCGATCATCAGCGTGCCTCCAGTGGTACCTCCTAAGCAAGCCATTTGTTTCATCAGAAGGCGTTGTGAAAAGAAAAGAAAAAAGGAGCTGATTTTCTGTTTTGCCTCAGAAGTTCAGTGCAAAGATGCGAAGGATCCCTGCTTTTGATGGCAGGACTGTCATCCACTTTGTGCAATTTGTTCAAACTGTCATGTGCTTGAACCTCTGACAGCGCGCGGTCCCCTGACCCCTTGGCCCGAGTTTTGGCCTCACCCACACCTCTTTTGCTTTGCACCAGCGGAACGGCGGTGCACCCAAGCATCCACGTTTGGAAAACGGCACTACATTCTGGTGCCCATAAGAGAGCAGCTTGAGCGTCCTCTGACACTAAATGATGAGTGTTGAAGTCTGAAAGTGTTTGAAGACCTTGCTGATTTTGCTAAGTAGTGCTTGGATCTGCACGAGATGCTTTGTGCCCTTGATCAATGAACAGCACATCATTTGTAGTGTCTGCCACTAAGAAGAGACACTGGTGCATTGTTTTGAACATTGAGACTTTCGAGTGAGCTGTGAGTGTTTGCCCGGAGGGCACTCGTACTAAACAGTATTGTCTTCTCATGAAAAAGGCCTGGATCAAGAGGCCCAACGCGAAAAAGACACTGGAAGCGGATTTGATGGATAATAGAAGCCTGCCAGGAGAGGCTTTGACTGACTCTGGGTATTTTCTGTGAGCTTGCATAGAATTGGAGTGTGGAAACTAATTTTTGCTGCTTTGCTGGCATTTGTTTTAAAGTACTATTCTGTTTAGTAAAAGCAGAATGAAGTCTCTCTGTGGAAGTGTATCCCTTTTTCATCTGAGAGCATTGATCAGGAACGCCACTGTTTCACTTGAACATATAATAGATTACTGAAATGCATAGGAAGCTATATAGAATGTTATTAGATTATTCTAGGATTTGCCTTCTGTTTAGGATTGTGGAAAATTATGATTTCATTCGTAATAATGGTCACTACATCCTCCCGTGGTCTATATGTTCTCAACAACGTGTTTACTAGTGTCATTCTAAAATAACATTGTCTTTTGTGGGTGGGATTATAGCTTGTTGCTACCCAAATTGACATCTGTACCCACCTTCCAACCTATGTCTCTTCCTACTATTACTTCTTTGCATTTGACTTTTGCTTTTCCTTTTCTCTTGCTTTTTCTGAAATTGTATTATGGTTTTTTGTTAAATTTTTGATTGGTTACCATTTGCCAGTTGCAGGGTCACGTAGGAGTACCAACGGTTCAGTTTGTGACCTGAGTAGTGGCAGTAGGCCTGCAGGACTTGCAGTGTCCCTATGACCTGCTAATAATCACAGCTGAAGTACTCTATCAAGATCGCGTGAGCGACATTAGAAAATGGAGATTGTATTGAGGAATGACGATAAAAAGCAAGAGATGAAAAACCGAAATTATAGAATGTTGTTCTCTAAGTGTGGTATAACTTTATCTATTTTAATACTTTTATGTATTCTATTAGTTACTATTTTCTGGTTTATTTCTCCTACACAATTGACGTCTGCACCAACCTCTCAACCTACTCTTTCTTAACTGTTTCTTCACATAACTTTCATATTTTACCTGAACATACATTGGTTAGGCCAGAGTTTACTGACAGACCCTTCTGTACAGCTTCTACATCAACACTAGAACATCACTAATTGTTGGGTGGGTGATCTTATAAGTATAGACCTAGATTCAGACTGACATGGGTTTGGGTTATTGCCTATTATAAGGGCAAAAGGGGCGTCTGTGGTTCTGAAAATTCCGGACCCTGCCATAATGGTGTACCAAGGCCTAAACACTCGTGCAGAAAATATCATCATACCACGACGAATTTGGTATCAATAGACCGGTAATGATCAGGACATTATGCCTGTGTATTTTCGTCACGATCGAGTGATGCTATCACCCTTAAATCACTGTTCTTGTCCTGAGCCCACGGCATCCATCTTGTGTCTTGCCCTTATATAGTCAATTGATTAAAGTCTGAATTTGATCCAAAGGACACGTCCACCTTTCTCTGACTTCTCCATGACCTGAACAGGCTGAATCTGCCTACGTGATGTTGGCCTCACCAAACCAGTCCATGCCCTCTAGTCAATCTATATTAAAGATCTGAGCAACTTGTTGTGTACATTGGCCTGAGCAAGATTAGAAGGCCGAATACAGTAGCCATGCCTGTTTATGACCCACAAGCATCCCTTATCCTACATTTCTATCTTCCACACCTGGCTCTGTTTCTCTGCTTCTGGGCTTTTACAATGGGGAGGTGACTGTTTATATGATGGGGAGGAAACCAGTCTATTGTGAGCTTCTCCGGCCTGCACAGGAAAATATGTGAAGTTTGACATATGTTCATGATGGAAGATGGGTTGGTCAGTTTGGGCAAGTAGAATGGAATTCATAATTATAGCCTGCTTTGTTATGGTACCATGGGAGCGACCTACAATGATGTGTTTCACAGCAAGAATGTGAGCCTAGGGCCAAACTTTTTGTATAAAAGGCCTGCCTGAGAAAGCTCAGGCAGGCTCCCTCTTTCAATTGTAAAACTACGGTTGGACGACGAAGCCTCATAATAATAATAATAAAGATGTCTTTTGATTTTACAGATTGGCTGTCAATTCCTTACCTGCTTTATTATGCAAATTACTGGATAGATCCCTGGTGGGGAGAGTGAGTCATTTTAATACTTTTCTTCAGAACACAATATTCTGGTTTATTTGAATCGGAGAGGGGTTCAAATTGCGTTTTTACACCTGATGGTGACTTCACCGACTTAACAAATCTGTGCCCGATCTCCTTGTTGCCCTCTATGGTGAAGATCATGGAGAAGCACACAAACCAGGAACTTGTTAAATATCTATGTGAGCATGAACCCCATGACCCCTTGCAGAATGCGTTCAGGAAGTATCTTAATTTGAATTTTGAATTTAAAATATTTATATAGCGCAGCATTCACCGTGCGGTTTCTTGGCGCTGTGGAGACTAATTTAGCAGTAGGAACAAAGAACTGGTGGAAAGGAGAAAAATAAAATCAGTTCACATTAAGAAAGGCCTGGGTGAAGAGAAAGGTCTTAAGATCTTTTCGGAAAAGGGAATAGTGTCTAGCCAGACGTAAGTGATCGGGGAGGGAATTCCAAAAGGATGGTGCCAGGAATGAAAAATTGGCTCCGCCCCATTTCTTGCGTCTGTACCGGGGTACCTGAAGGAGTGATTGGGTAGATGAACGAAGCTCACGGACAGGGATATATTCTTTTAGCAGAGAAGAGATGAAGGCAGGGGCAGTCCCCTGGCGCGCCTGAAAAACCATGCAACCAGTTTTAAAAAGGGATCGCTCCCTAACAGGTAGCCAATGTAGTGCCTTCAGTAGAGGAGTAGAGTGATGGGAGCGGGGGAGGCCGTACACCAATCTGGCCGCCTGGTTTTGAACCAGCTGGAGCTTCCGCAGACTGTACGCTGGGATGCCGTTGTAGAGGGCGTTGGCATAGTCCAGCCGGGAAATAACCAGAGCGGACATGATTAACTTGAGTGCAAGGGGAGAAAAGAAACGAGAAACAGAGCGAAGAACAAGAAAACAGGAAGAAACAACAGAACCGATTTGTGAGTGAAGGTTGAGATGATTATTAAGTTTAATGCCCAGAGTCTTAACTGAGGAAGAAGGTGTAGGGGGGGATCCTAAAGAAGAAGGCCAGAAAGAGGAATTCCAGGGACTGGAGGAACCACCCGTAAGGACCAATTCTGTTTTGTCAGGGTTCAACTTCAGATGGTTGTGGTTCATCCAGTCCCTGATGAAAATCATAGTAGACTGAAAATTAGAAATAGAATGGGGAGAAGAAGAAAGATTAAAGATAAGCTGGAGGTCATCTGCATAATTGTAAACAGTGACCTCCAGTTGCTGAAGTGCAAAGATCAGAGGATAGATATAGAGATTAAACAGAAGAGGGGAAAGAGAAGAACCCTGAGGAACACCACAAGTGACTTTGAGTTGGGTGGCCGAAAAATCCCCCAGCCGGACCGCCTGGGTGCGGTCCCTCAGGAAGGACGATAGCCAGACCAGGGCTGAGCCCCCGACCCCCGCCGCTCCGACACGGGAAAGTAAGATGGAATGATCCACCGTGTCGAAGGCGGCGGAGAGATCGAGGAGCACCAGAGCCTGGTAGTTGTTTTGGTCCATGCCCTCCCTGAGGTTATTCAGGACCGACACCACGACGGACTCGGTGGAGTGCCTAGGCCGGAAACCTGCCTGGCGGGACGCTAGGCCCCCATTGGCTTCTACGTGGGCACTGAGGACCGATGTTACATGTCGCTCCAGCACCTTGCCCAAGTAGGGCAGGAGGGAGATGGGACGATAATTAGCTGGAGCAGAGGGATCCGCGCCAGGCTTCTTCAGGATGGGCACTATGGTGGCAGATTTAAGAGCTGGAATTACCACCCCCTGAGCCAGCGAGCTGTTGAGAAGGGAGATTGGCGGTTTGGGGCAAACGGAGTATATCTGTTGCAGAATATGGGCTGGACAGATGTCCGCCGGGGAACCCGACTTTACTTTGGGAAGTATTGCAAGAAACACTTCTTCGGTAAGCGGAGGGATAGAAGAAAGACAGCAGTGAACAGTCGGGGGAAAAGGCTCAGAAAAAGTAGGGGAGGGAAGTGAGATGTTAGCTTTGATGTTGGCAATTTTTTCTAAAAAATAAGAGTTCATAGAGTCACAGAGGGACTGAGAAGGGGGGGTTTGAGGGTGGCCCTGTCAGAATAGGCCAGGTCCTGAACGATGGAGAAAATCTCCCTGGATTTATTCTCCGCTGCCAGAATTTTGGCTGAGAAGTGTGAAGTTTTAGCGCTCAATATGGCCCTTTTATAGTCACTCAGCAAAGTCAGATAATGAGTTTTTAGTAGAGGGCAGTAGTCCTTTCTCCATTGCCTCTCGGCCCGCCGGAGGGTCAGCTTTTTTATCTTCAGGTCATCGCCAAACCACCGATTTGACTCCTTGGATCTTCGGGTAGATATCCGTCGTAATGGGGCTACCGTGTCGCAGCCTCCAGCAAGCCAGGTGTCGATAGCAGCGGCTTGAGAGATAGAAGATAAGCCCTCTAAATTAGGTGCGGAGTTCAGAAGGGAGGATGACAAAGCAGGAGGGTCTACCCTATTCCAGTTCCGCGCCCAGGTGTTTTTGGCAGGCAGGATCTTTATTGCCGACTTAAGGCGAAGGGAAAAGGAGATCAGGGCATGGTCTGACCAGGGGCATGGGGACACGGTCATGGAAGAGACTGAGGTGTTAAGAGACCAAACCTGGTCTAGTACATGACCGTGAATATGCGTAGGAGTCTGCAGATGGGAGATAAAATTCAGGGATGCAAGTGAATCAGAAAATTGCTTAGAGGCAGTACATTCATGGGGGTCTAAGGGCCAATAATTAAAATCCCCTAATACCAAAACTGAAGCATGATTAATTGCTAGAGTGTCCAATAAGTCCTGAAATGCTGGCAGAAACAGGTGGGAAGACTGGGGAGGGCGATACATTAATAAACAGGTGAGCGAGGGAGAAAAGGCAAAAGAGCGGGCCACAAGGTGCTCGGTAGAGTTGATAGGAGAGGAGGGAAGAAGTTGGAAATTGTGCTCAGATCGAGCAATGAGAGCCACGCCACCCCCTGCCTTACCCGCTGGTCGATCAGCGCGGAGGGCCACATAAGAAGGGGGAAGGGCAGCCAAGAGAGAGGGCAGGGAGGAGTCACAAAACCAAGTTTCTGTTAAAAGTAACATGTCAGGCTGGTGAGTATCAAGCAGCACAAATAGCTCCTGGTGGTGCTTTACTGCCGACGTGGTATTGAGTAAAATAATGGACAGGGGAGGGGTAAGGGATGAGGGACCAGGATCAGGGAAGTCGGACAAAGGAGGAATCGTATTAGAAGGTGTAGGATAATGGGAGGTAGGATCAAGGCCAAGAGCAGAGATGCGCCTAATAATGGGTAGAGCCAGGGGCCAAGGGCCCTGAAGAGCAAGTAGGTCCACAGATGAATAAGGAGGGACATGAGGACGCGCCCCTAGCCCCGTCTGGCCGCGGACGGGCGCAGACGGGCTTGACTTAGGCTCGACTTCGGCGCGCCTTCGTCGCGCCCGTTGCGCTCGTCCGCTGCGCTTCCTCATTGGGGGACGTTTAAATAGGGGCGGAGCGCCGGGGGTGTGGCGCCGAGCTAGGTCGCCTGACCAGCCCAAACGAAGATGGCGCCCACACTCCACCGAGCCCTGAAGATGTAAGATAAAAAGTTTGTCTCCTGTTGACTTTGGAGCAATTAAAACAATTTCAAGAGTCCAGCGCCGCTGCTCTCATTCAGCAGGGCGTCAGCAAAGCACAGTCTCGTTTCCCACTGCAGGCGTGAACCCTCTGCCACCGGGGTCGCCTGCCTCCAATAGCAAGCACTGAGGAAGCCGCTCCTAAATAGGGGCGGAGCGCGGGGGTGTGGCGCCGAGCTAGGTCGCCTGACCAGCCCAAACGAAGATGGCGCCCACACTCCACCGAGCCCTGAAGATGTAAGATAAAAAGTTTGTCTCCTGTTGACTTTGGAGCAATTAAAACAATTTCAAGAGTCCAGCGCCGCTGCTCTCATTCAGCAGGGCGTCAGCAAAGCACAGTCTCGTTTCCCACTGCAGGCGCGAACCCTCTGCCATCGGGGTCGCCTGCCTCCAATAGCGAGCACTGAGGAAGCCGCTCCTAAATAGGGGCGGAGCACGGGGGTGTGGCGCCGAGCTAGGTCGCCTGACCAGCCCAAACGAAGATGGCGTCCACACTCCACCGAGCCCTGAAGATGTAAGATAAAAAGTTTGTCTCCTGTTGACTTTGGAGCAATTAAAACAATTTCAAGAGTCCAGCGCCGCTGCTCTCATTCATATCATAGCACTGAATCGGCACTTATTGAAACTATGGATTATATCCATAGGCAAGTAGATCAGGGAGGTTCAGCTATCCTGGTTTTGCTAGACCTGCCAGAAGCCTTTGACAGCATATCTCAATTTCTGTTGGTGTACACGCTGCAGCAGGCAGGGCTGAAGGATGTGGCCCTTAAGTTGTTGTTCAGTCTTTTCTGTGTAATAGAATGATCACAGTTAGTTACGGCGACTTCAGACCAGTTCCATTTCAGCTTCCCTTTGGAGTTCCTCAAGGGTCATCCCCAAGCCCTACCCTATTTAACTTGTATGTTAGCCATTGGCGAAACTGGTACAGTCTTTTGGTTTCCAGGTCTCGCTCTATGCGGACGACACCCAGATCATCGTTTCCATCTTGTATGATTGGAAAGAGATAGCGGACAGGTTTAGGGCATGTATACAGGAGACAAGCAGATGGATGAAGGATAACTGGCTAAAAATGAATGGTGAGAAAACCAAGATTGTGGTATTTGGAGCAGACAGTTCCATTTGGACTGACCGCTGGTCGCCGTATAACTGTGATACCCTACCTATCCCTGCGGTGGGTCCGAAAACCTGGGGGTGCTGTTTGATAACACCTTGACCTTTGACTCCGAAATTAATAGAATGACAAGTTAATTTTTTCGGATAATCAAGATCTTGAAGAAGATTCTGTCTCTGCTTCCAAAGGAGCTCAGGGCATCAGTGGTCATTGCACTTATCACCTTGCACTTACACTACTGTAATTCCCTGTATTTACACATCAGTTAGCTCTCGTTGAACAAGCTCAAAGTCATCCATAGTGCAGCCACACACTTAGCCCAGGGAGTACCAAATACACCTCAGTCAGAGAAGGCCTGAGATCCCTTCTTTAGCTGCCAATAAAGAAAGGTATGTCTTTTAAAGCACTGTGTTTGACACGCAAATCCTTTAGGGGTTTGCGCTATCGTATGACAACTCTGAATTGGTATGTTCCTAGGAGATCTTTGAGATCTGCAGGACGTCATTAGGTAGTGGTTCCACTATGCAAGAAAGTCAGATGGGGGAACACGGTGGCAGCTGCCAGGTTGTGGAACTTTTCCCTTAGCATATCAGGAGCCAGAGTTCAGACTTGATATTCCGTGAGCAAACTAAAACTTGGCGGTTTGCTGACTAGGTGAGCTAGAGGATATGTTTGAGGGTATCCGTTTGTCTTTAGGTTCCACTGGTAAGTCTGTCCTTCCTCTTGCATCGCACTTTGATGCCTTTTGGTCTAATGCGCTCTAGAAATACCACAAATGCAAATACAGAAGACTCATCTTATCGAGTCTGAGGCAGGCCCTGTGGGGGCGTTGGTGGGGTCAATTGTATGGCACCACTTATTTGGCTTTCTTGAAGGGCGGCCTTATGTGGATCAGGCCTAGGTTTCCTTTTCAGTTGCATAGGGCAATCGTGGATCCGGATGGTCACGATGTATTGGTGTTTGGTTGTTTGGATGGTAGGTTTGTGGTGTTATTGAATGTTTACATACCGAATGTTAATGAGTCGACATAGTTGTCTGGATGGGCTCCTTTCTTATCTCTAATGGCGCATTATTGGAGGATTGCTGGGGGACTTTAAATGTGTGGTGAGCATCGGCTTGGATGGATCCCCCCCCTTTGTGGAGTGCACCGGTAGCTAAACTGGTGGACTCTGCACGCCCATGGGCGGTCCAAGGGGACTTGGTCCACTCTTGGAGGGAATGTTCCCATGTGTGCTCCTACAGCTCGAGTTTCACTGATCTGGAGGGCTGGCTTGACTGGGTGTACACTTGTTCAGTGCTGTAAGGTAGGATGGTGGGAACCTAACACTTGGCAAAGTCATAATCTGATCACTCCACCCGTTTTGTATAATTTTCAGTGATCCTGTGCCAGGACTACAGTCCCGACCTGCTGTCTAGACCCTGCAATGCTTCAGGATCAGACTTTCTGGGCTCTACTGTGTGAACATGTCACAAATTTCTGGCTCAACAATGCAGTCTCGGCCTTGTCAGTGGGTGTTGAATGGGAAGCCATGAAGGTGGTGTTTATGGGGTATTTTATCTTGAGTAAAGTGGGTGTGCAATCCCAGCTGCGTTTTGATATTCTGCAGCATGAGGTAGTGGTTGACGGTCTACCATGAAAGTAAGAGGGAACGCTAGATGGGAGGCACAGATTATTGGAGGAAAGAGAGAAATGATTTGAGATGGGCGAGAATCTGCTGCATTTTTACTATAAGGCATATCTGGCTAGAGCCTACGCTGAAAGGGATAAGTCAGGGAGTTTCTAGTGTGGCTCCTGCAGGTTGAGAACCAGGGGCATACCATCCTCCAGGTGTGCAACTCCTCAGGGCGGAACGTCTTCATCTAAGGACTAAGGACATGGCGGGGGTAAAGGTGCAGGGCCTCAAGGAGGTGAGTGAGTTAGAGGGGTTCTGGGCATGGGACCTGATTGGTATTTCCCAGTTAGGAGACATATGCGTTGGCGATCATATACGCACATTCCAAGAGCTTCAGACTCGCTATTCCCTCTACCCATCGCAATTCTACAAGTATTTGCAATTATGCTATGCCCTCAACACACACATATCAAATGTCACAACACTCCCAGAATACAGCCCCCAGAACTGCAGACAATGATGGGAAACTTGGGGAAGGAAGGGATATCGCGTATTTATCGCTCCATAACCAATAACAGCCCAACCACCCTAGACCGGCTCAGAAGCCAATGGGAGATCTGGGTGGGTCCCCTCGAGGAGGAAGACTGGAAGGATGCCTTGATGGCACCCAAAACCATTACTACTTCAGCCAGGCTTCACCTGGACCAGCTGTTCTATCTCCACACTGCTTACCTCACTCCAAATCGCCTCTGCAAATAAGGCCTGAGACCGACTCCGTCCTGTACACTCTGTGGCCAAGACCAGGCAGACTTCTACCACATGGTGTGGACATGTCCCACCTTGCCCCATACTGATAAGCACTAGAAACAGAACTCACTGAAGTACTAGGCTAGGAGGTCCCACACAACCCGCTGAATACACTCCTGGGGGTCACGGGTAATTTGGATGGGTCCAGAGTCGATAAACTGTTCCTAGGTACGGCCATGATGGTGGCCAAGAGGGATATCACTGCGGCTTGGAAAAACCCAACCCCACCTATCATACCTAAATGGCGCAGAGGGGTGGACTGGTGTGCAGCACAGGAAAAACCTCTTTATGAAGCCAGGGGATGCCCGGCCAAACATAGCAAGATTTGGGGCAAATGTGTGGGTCAAATGGAGTAAAGGAATTTTTGCCTCATCTTTTCTAATTAATCTGTATGTGATCTTGTGGGACTATGGATTGCAATATATGCAGAAATCTCTGTGGACGTAACAATCATTATTGGCAGGTATACAAATCACGCAGCTAGAGGTATGGCGTTGTGCTGTACTGTTTCTTTTGTTCACTTAAATTCGATAAAATTGAGTATAAAAAAACAAACACATTTTGGTGGTTTTCTCCACCACCGCATTGTGTTAGATTAACTGCCATGTCTTGAGAACACTAGGGTGCCAGCTACACAGTGAACACTGGGCACCACTTCCTATGTGGTGATGGGGAAGGCAGGAAGTAGATAGAAGAAAGGATATTTCAGGTAGGATAGCACATGATCAGCATGGGTGGAGGCAAGCTCTCCCACAAAGGGAACAGGTAGTAAAGAAAGGTTCAACGCCATACCTCTAGCTGTGTGATTTGTATACCTGCCACTAAGAAGTACACTACAAGAACTTGTCCTGAGAGCAAGAGCGGCAAGAAAGTAAGGCAATGTGTATGCAACCGAAAGTGGTTTAATTTTATTTGTATTTTCCTCGAAACCATTGACTGAAGTCGCCTTAAGTTTAGATTTCTTGGCTTCTCTGCATGATTTTAATGAACACACCTTTGGTCATGTTGACAAAAACAGATGTAAACTGTCACATTTGTAAGTTCTACTTCTGCATGGCCTTAAATGAAGTCTGATACACTTGTACACACTAGGGCCTAATTACGATGTCTGCCAGTGTTGCCTCCAACCGACACTGTTTCGTGGGTGGAACCGACAGACCATAGGTCGGCAGCTCCGGGCGCGAAATTATTCAATAGAAGCTTGTGCGGCGGACCAAAACTACCCACAGCAGAAGCTCCTATTGAAAAATTGAAGTTTTCCAACATCCCTCCACCGTGTGGCAGGCACCTCATGGTGAGGTGCCTGCCACACAGTGCAGGGATGTTTAGGGGGCACCATAGGTACCCCCAGACATAAATGTAGAGGGCCAAGGGGTAAGCAGGCCCTGCTAGGGACCCCAAAAGTCAGTTTCCGACAACCAATCCATGTCGGAAAAGCCAAAATGGATTTGCTGTCGGAATCCGACATCGTAGTACCAACGGCTGAAACGCCGTCCTTAAGGGATTATGAGGGCTTCCCATCATCCTTGGATTATGAGGGCTTTCCGACTGGCGAAGGGCTCCTTGAGCTCGTCAGAACCGCGTCTGATTACCCAGCCAGTTTAAACTCCGACCGCTGTTATAATAATATTGCTGTCTGACTTTAAACCTATCATGTCGATCAGAGGCGTTCCGACCGACATAGTAATCAGGCCTTTTTTATATCAATCCAGATGAGTGCATGGAGTGCACAAATAAATCGAACAGGACAGTTTTCCAAAACCTTGGTGTGCCCACACAACCCATTGCTTACAGTAAGTATAGACTACGCAAAAATGGTTTGAGGAATTGGAGAATTTTCATGTTTTTGTCTTCCTACACCTAGCATACAATTGTGATGTACTCCCCTGTGCTTTTTAGGGCTTTTACACGAGGATGATTTATGTACATGTCAGATGTACTAAAAAGTGTGGCAAAGCACTGGCAAACAATAGTAAATATCTATTAAGTTCCTGCAGTGTCCGTGTTCACAACATGTGTACTACATTTGCAGTGCTGCGTACATTTTCATTTCCCTTCACAGTCCTTTAACACTCCCCTGGATTGTCCATATTGAAAACTGTGCCTGCTTCGTCTGTTCATGAGTTCATAGCTTCTGGAGTCTATTTCCCAGACATTAACAGGTTTCTCATGCTTTGTGAATCAGCCGTAAATTATCCTGCTTATTGGCTTAAATGTATTAATGGCTGGTCTCATGATTTTTGACCACTGACATTTTCTAAATATCATATTGAGTTATTTTAAATATACTCAAATATACTTTCAATTGATCAGATCCACAGAATACCCATAAATCTCCACTTGCAAAGGTGCAGACTAAAGCAAAGCCGACTTTTACCTAACTTACAAGTGTTGGGAAGTTTATGATAACTTCTTTGATGTGAGCATTGTCCCCAAACCATACAAATTCAAATTAATGTGACCAAAATAGCAAAATTCCCTTCAATAACTCTTTGCAAAGACAAGATATTGTGGCAGTTTTGAACCTTTTTAGAATAATTTATTTGAACAAAAATAATCATGTAACGCAAAGGATTTCCCTTTTCATCATAAATAAGTAAAATAATATTTCAAAATATGTTACTGGTGGAATGAGTCGCTCAGCCAACAATCAGCGCCCTAACTGTAATACTACAACAGAGTACAAGGTTTTTCTCAGAAGACCGCCACCAGCGCTGCGGCATGACAGGGTTGCCAATTTCCCCTTGGACTATTTCTTCCACCACCTTACAAATCATGTCTCTTTATCTAACTCTTGCAGGTTTCTTTTCTTCCCTACTTTCTCTTTGTCACAGTTTTTTTAGGTCGAGCCTAGCGGCAGCACGCATGCGCTGCTCGCTCTGCGAGGCATGCTGTAATAGAGTATGTTGTAGAAGTGCTGTGGAAGCCCCGCCAACTCTCCTCCCATATTTGTTATTGGCTTGTGTCATTGTCCTTGGTAAACGCTGGCTTCTGATTCAATATGAGGCTTGTTAGTCTTGGCTTGGTACTGCCCTATCTCCATTTGTTACCGCCCTGTCTCCGTTTGTTACCGCCAATGAGGACTGGATCTTTTACTTTGCTTGTTCCACTACATGCTTTATCTAGTGGGTGAGCACTATTTAGCATGGCGTGAAAGTTGAAAATGCTCCCCCTTCTCCTTGAGCGTTTGGAGAGAGCGGGTGCACTTGTACTCTTCATGTTTCACAATCGGTCACTGGGGTTTGCCTCGAACTGGCTGGGGCTGCCCAGAGGTCTGCACTTCAGTTCAATAAACGTTATTCGTCATAATAAATATGAACCATAAAAGTGTAAAGCTTTGCGCTTTAAAACGTGGACTTTGACAAAAAATCAAAGTAGATTTTGTTGCAGTGCGGGTAGGTGAGCGAGGTTAAGCGCCTTGACGCCTCCTAGAGAAAGAGTGAATTTTAGCACCTCTACAAAGAAGGGAGTGAGCTGGGAGACCCATCAGAGATGTGTGTCTGGTGCAGATTTGGGGCTGGGAGGTGAGCGGCATCCACGAGTGTGAGGCACTACAGTGATCATAAGTGTGGTTTCACAAAAGTGAGCGAGGCTGACAGGTGAGTGACGTGCATACTAATGATCGAGTGTGAGAGTTGGGCTTCAGCGGGGTATGCATGGTGTGCTACTGTGAGACCCCCAAGTGTTGGACGTGGAGATCTCTCAGTGAGAGTGATGGAGTGGAGGTAGGTGAGTGAGATCCACTGAGATGTACACAAGGCCCTCCCTCCCGTGTAGGGCTTGGAGGCCTTCTAACGAACTTGAGTATAGGCAAGTAAGTGAGACTAGGTGAGAGATGAGAGAGACTCCAGGCATAGGGCTCGGAGCCCTCCCAGATAGTGGGTATTGGCAGGTAAGTGAGATCAGATGAGCAGTAAACCCAGTGAGTGAGATCAGCTGAGAGGTGAGGCACACCTCTGTGTTCCTAACAGGCCTGCCCAGGGATGAGGAATGAAGGTGAAGCCTTAACACAAAGTAAACCTTGTCCCCTTTTAATGAGTTTATTGCTGGTGAGTGAAATATTAACTCTAAACCGGTGAATTAATAACACTGCATTTTCACTCACTTGGCACAAACACTTTAGAGTTGATCTCACATTTACTAAGTAATCCTTGACAAAGTGCTTAAGAGTGGCTTTGTGCCTTGGTGCTTGAATATTCTCATTGCCAATGTCCTTTGATCTGATTTATTTGAGCTCGTAAGGATGACCGTCCGAGTTGGCCCAGTATTGACTCAAACATCAAGCGTAGGGGGCACGTATCAATAACGATGTGAAATGTGTCGATGCTGATCGGAGGGCGCGTGCGTACCCACCCAGTTATCACAATCCGGCTCCTAGCTAATGAATCATTGAAAATCAGATGCAAACAGTGCAATTTAATATTTGGGTTCAAGGTCACGATGTTGCCACTTTAATCGTTTTTCCTTAATCTAGTTTTGATGATAACTTGTTGGAAACAGTTCTTACCGCTTCCTGGTTCAGCTTGTGGTGGGTGCTGCTGTTAAAGGGCCGAAGGAGGCTAGTTCCAGCTGTGTTGTGCACACAGGTGCACGCGCGCAGGCACACCCACTGTGGGAGGGGGGATTGAGGTGAGACGAGGCCAGGGGGCTTCTGACTTGTTAATAGGCTTGTTAGTCCCTCCTTAGTACCGCCTTGTCTTCATTTGTAACTTCCCATGAGGCCTGCCCTTTTACTTCTGTTGTTACACAGTATGTCTAAAGCACTATTTTCTTTAATGACTTTCTCCAACTGCATGCACAACATGCTTTCCTGTGACATTCAGCAACCATGCAGCTTTCACTTTCCAACCAGCCCAGGGAAATGACGGACGCTTCATTGAAATGCAATAGGTCTCACATTCACAAGAGTTTGAGATATTGGCATTGTAAATGACAATGCCTTTTATTTATGTTAATTATTCAAACCGATGAATAAAAGGCATTTTCATTTACAATGCCAATAGCTTAAACTCTCGCAAATGCGAGACCTATTACATTGCAAATGCTTGTTATATTTCCTATCTGCTTTTCTCCGATTTTGCCTTTCTCATTTTTTTCTGGGTCAAAACCAGATGATTAAAAAATAAGTCCTGGTGACCACAAATGAGTGCCGGAGGTACGTCCCCCTCAAAAAAAAATAATAGCAGCTCAAATTAAGCACTGGGCAAAGTGGGACTAATTAAGTGGTGAGACTGATCAGCAGCACAAAAATACTCATTTATGTGCAAAAGTATGTGAGGGGGAAGTAATTCATGTAGCACATTCTTTGGATGTTATTTTTCACCTCATGCTGTCCAAAGCAAGGACAATAGAGTGATAATCAGTTGTAGTCTAGGATAATGCAGTACCCCAAGGGGAGGGGATGTGGCTTAAGAGGAAGAAAGGGCCTTATGCCTGTACTTTATAGGGCCAAATTTATTTTCACCAACATCTATTTTTAATTGCAAGAAAATCTTTTTTCTCCATTAAAAATGATGATTCTCCACTGGCAGACATTGCAGGGCTGTACCTGCATTTGTTTGATGCAGGATGCATCATACATTAAAACAAGCATTGACAATAAAAACAAGCATTGGCAATGTGGATCTTTTTTTTCTCTTATGTGGAGTGGAAAGCTTTATACCAAGTTTCACAACACAATAAAGGTACAACATGGACAGCCACAGTGCAACCTTCCCTAACACATTAAACATCGAGTTAAGGACAAGTGGCAGCAGTAGAAAGAACATCATAGAGTTGTACAACACAGGTAGCTAATAAAGGGTGAGTGAGAGGTGTTAAAGGACTGTTGTATAATTTTTGTAAATGGACATAAACATAAAGGAACTACAAAAAGTCCAAGAAATAGCCAAACCTGTTCTAGAAATTCCATACATTCATGTACTCACATAGGATGATGAAAGATCACCTACTTAATGTGGTATGGATAATCAGTTGTTTCCATATCTTGCACTGGGAAACATTCAAGTGTGTAGTGTGGACTGCCTGTATAGTCTTCTAGACATGAGCTCACTAGTTTGGGTGACATTATGTCAATATTTATGTGCACAATTTCTTAGCCCCTTCGGGGCTGTGCAAATTCTCCTGCTGTGTGGGAGAATTAATAAGTGGGTGGGATTCGGACGGCCCCCAGCCGTCCTCAGCACACGCCCACCGAGATGTTGGATGGCTGGGGTCTGTCCTGAGCACCGAAGAGGTTAAACTGTCAGACTTCTATTAACATTTTATTTTGGTGTGCTAGAAATGTTTTTACAGTGGTCTCCATACCACATAATTAAATCAGATGGGCTAAGCAAGGGACCCTACTTCTCTTTTCCATCAACATGCTTTGTTGCTTGAATATTGTCTTTTTTAGGCAAAGGTCTCTTCCCCAGGAATATTGATATCTGACATCAAGTTTTTTTAAACGATACCTGGATCACACAGCATGTTCACCGACCTCAGATGGGGGATGGGTGATGGGGCAGACTATTGGCAAAGTTGTCAGTATGCTGCATGCTTCCCAGGGCGAGTCATTGGAATTGCAGCCTGCACTAAGAAACAGACCATGCTCATGCTGCCAAGTCACACTCACAAGTGATATGGTTTGCGCAGCGGGAGTGCACAGGCCTCAAGACTGTGAACCATATGCCCAAAACCAAAGCATCCCCTACCTCGCTTCAAGCACAATTAGGGCCGCGGTAGTGAGGCGGTGACCACCAGGTCCCATAATTCTCCACAACCCCATCTGTGTAGCATCCTATCTGAAACAGCAGTGCCATGGAGTCTTAAGGGAACAGCTCTTCGCTCAGTCTGGACCTCCCGCTGTTCTGCAAATGTCGGTTATTTATGGCTGAAGTACAAATGTTTATGTAAAAATATAGGGGCACATTAGGATGGCGGGCGGATTGCCCCCGCTGGGCCGGCGGTAGTTACCGCTAGCCGGGCGGGGGCAATCCGCCCGCCATCCTCAACAAAATGACCCCCGCCACATAAGGATGGCTGGCGGATCCGTGGCGGACGGAAAGACCATCCACCGCTTTTCCGCTGGTCGACCTCGCGACCAGCGGAAAAAGTGTTTTTACATGGTGGCGGTGTCTGCGAGACACCACAAACCATATGACAATGAGGGCAGTCCGAGAAGCATGCAGTCTTTACTTTGGGGGCCCGTTGCAGGCCCCCATGGTGAAGGGGAGGTGGGGGGGTTTACATGGGGGGTACTTAAGGCACCTCCCTACATTTGCATGCACAATGCGGCAGGCACCGTGCAGTGCCTGCCGCTTTGTGCATGCAAATGCAAAACATGCATTTTTAACATTGAGGCGGATTCTGGTGAAAGCACCGCCCGCCGCAATGTTAAACATGCATGATGCGCCCGCCAGTGTAGCGGGTGCATCATAATGTGCATGGCGGGACCGCCGCTCAGATCGCGAGCAGTTCTGTTTTCCATGAGGATGGCGGGCGTGCAAAGTCCACCCGCCATCCTATTGGGGGCCATAGTTTGGCTTATTTCAATTTAGCACCTTAGATCAGTTCACTGCTCTGAGCAGCCTTTATTGAAATTAGTGAACCACACCCTCTGACAGTTGTATTAATTGCTGAAGACACAAGGCAGTTGTCTTGTTTCCTCCTATGGAAGCCTTTTATTCAGTATAGGTGTGGCATTCTTATGGTCTATTAAGCGATATAAAAAAGATGTTGTTCAGGCATCGTGAACTATTTCAAGGTGCTCTCAAATGTGGTGATCATGGACAACCAGGCACAGTGGGGAAAAAAATCCCTAGGGTCATGCTGTGTGGTTCACTTTGAAAGCTGAGATTGAAAAAATCATGTTACCTGAAAAGACACCGTGCACTTTGTGCAGTGCAGATCCGGGATGGAAATCACATTCTTTCCCCTTCAACCCTTTTATTAATGACCCAAGACACAAGTTGGTTTGCTTATGCCTCCAACACATACGTATTCTGTTATCATTGATGGAGCAACATTATGGTCTATCAAACCATATGCCAGAGTGGTTTTAGTACAGTGCACAACCTGAACTAAATGAATTTAAGTTCCTCTCAAGTATGATGATCACTGAAATAAGGCAGAGGGAAGAAAAGTAATTGCACTGGTTCACACAGTTTGGTCAAGATGAGATGCTGTGATTAAAACCAAGTTCTCTGGGTCAGGTCCCAACAATTAGTCTGATAAAAGCTTCTGACCTGCCTGGGAATGTTATACAAGAACATTCAAATTATCCTTTGTTTTTTCTAAGATGAGGCAACAGCAGTGGAAACACCGCTCTTCATAGAACAGCTACACCTTGAGCAGAAACAAAGAAAGCATCCCTACTTCACAGCATCCTGTTGTCTCTGCGATCTGTTTTTATTGATTCTTTGTTTTTCCATGTATTAAGAAATTGCAATAACCGAGCATGTCATTGTTATTTTGAACATCCTTGTCACAGTTTATATACATAAGCTCAGGTGTACTGGAATTATGTGATTCTTCAACCGTGGCGCTATTTGCATGGTTATGGATTTACCAAATAATCTATCATCTGCTGCATAATGTGCAGATTTTTGCAAAAATTTTTCAATTTCGAGCTCCAATGGATTAAAAGTTACTAAAATTGCAGCAACGCTACTTGCTGTGCTGCAGAAGGCACTTTACAAATGTTGATTGTTCACCTTTTAGTTGCACATTGCTGAATTTGGGTGTAGCTAGTACTTATTGAAATTTTTTTCCATACAGTTTTAACATGCGTAAAAATGACAAAATAATGAACTGATGCTGTCACAAAATGGTCCGCATTATGCCGCATAATTAGCATTCTCTTGCTGCATGACTTAGTAAACACTGCTGCATAATTTATTCATCTCTTGCCCCATAATTCCAGTGACTTTGGTTATGCTCTAAAAAGGCATTCATGTATCAACCTCTTCGAAAAGGTTTTGAATGCTCTTGCATCAGGCTGTGTGCAATCCCAGCCTCGGTGCTGCAACTCTCCAAAATGTTGATGGCCCCCAGTGGGCTTGTCACACCTAAGCATCTAGAAAGCCCCATTTGAGAAGTTAGACTGGAATATGATGTCCACTAGTTCTAGTGGGCACCTTGCACCAGTCTAATCGACCCTTATTGATGATGGTTGTAAAGTCAACCTTATAGAAAGCTATCCTAGGGGTAGCAGTGACGAGCGGTCTTCAGGCTAAGACTTCAGAGAGCGAATTCAGCTAGTTGTTTTACCAATTATAATCCCTTGAGTACCAAATGAAAGTACATCACACAAGGTATATATCAAATATACATGTTTTTATTCTAAACACAACCCTCTGGACTCTTCATGAGGTCGGAGGTAAAAGTACAATACAAGGAACTTAATTAGCATACGATAAGTTGCACAGTCTACTTTTTGCCCGAGGGGCCTCACAAACCATATACTAAAATAGTGGCCTTGGGAATCGCTGGGGCTTCTAGGAACAACCAAAGGTTAGGAAGTAGGAGGCCCACGGGAGGCGCGTGCATTGTCTAAACACAGCCGCGGGTTACCATTCACTTTCTATAGGAAACAAACAAGTTACAAATTTACAATTTAAGGACACTTCTAAATGAACCACGATGGAAAACTTTTAGACTTAGACACTTGGAGGGCCAATTCCCTCGACACTACCAGAGTACTCGTGTTACCTCACCCACGGAAGCCGGGTGCATAGGTGTCTTTTGATGTCTGGTTTCGTCATCGATTTCAATGGAGAGCTGCAAAGAAGTGCTGCATGCGTCCAGAGGAAAAGTGTCCCGGTGGATCCAAGGGTGGATCGAAGATCCGAAGACCCTGAAAGCAGAAAGGACAGAGTCTGGGTCACTTGCCAGTGACCAGGATGGCGATGGAAAGCTGCCAGCCAATGTTGGTGATTTTAGGTGAAAAGGGGAAGCTTGTATCTTCAGCCACGAGGTCCAGGAGGCATCGACGATGACCAGGAGCTGGATTCGAGCTGTCCCACAAAGGACCTAGTTGACTGCAGTGTTGGTATCCAGATTAGACCCAACAAGCCTTGGCAAACGCAACCCACGCAGGATGTCGAGATTGGCTTCCTTGAGGATCAGCAAGGTTTGGGGCGCTTCTCCTTTGTAGGAAAGCTGGAGCAACAAGGAAACCAAGTTAGATTCAGAAGTAAGTCTTCGGGGGTCTCGCTAGCCAATGGACTAGGAACCAGGAAGACGCATCAAGCTGAAATGCAAAAGCGGGGCCCACGGGACACTCGTGGAGTGAGGGCCTCTAAGCTTCAGTGCAAATGGTTCTTGGGGCTGGGGCTTCAAACACGCCAATGCACAACTTCGGGATACCTCGGGAAGTTGGTGCAGGTAGCAAAATGCAGGGTGTCCATGAGTTCCGGTCCCACGTCTCTCGTGTCTGCCATGGGTCTCTGCTTTGCTGTGAGCGAAGGTCAGGGTAAGAGATATCTGGAAGTCTAAGTCCTGTGTCGCAGATTCTTTGGGATTTGGCTGGAGCCTCGAAAATGCAGACTGGCAAAGATGCTGTTGGTGCCTGTTTGCACAGGGTGGTCACTCCTTGACCACAAGGGAGATGTCTTCCGTCTTCCAGTCGAAATGGAATGTCAAAGATCCGGGATATATGTTTTAGAGTTTTCTCCAGGGTAATCTAAAGTCCTAGGGACTGGGATCCTATACTTATACTAAGTTTAGGGGTTGGACTAACTTTGAGGTCCCTCCTATGGGTGGACCTGGGGTGGGGGTGGTTACACCCCTTCCCCTTTGTCCAGTTTCGTGCCAGAGCTGAGGCTGAGCGCCCCAGCAACTGGTTTGAACTGGGAAAGTATGGAGCACCTTGTGTGCCCCAGGCAGTGTCTGAAAAGCATTCACTGAAAGCAACCCACTCTGCCCCAATACACCAAAGCCTTTCTGGGGCGGTGCTAGCACCTCCCTGGGCAGGAAATCTACTGTCCAGGCCTCCCCTGCTGGAGTTTCGTCCAGCAGCAGGAGGGCAGACTCATGTTTGTGGCAGCAGCATCCATTTTGTGATGCTGGGGCTCTGTTTAACTTTAACCGGTTAAAACAGTAACTACATGTTTTCTCCCTCTAGAAGGGTGGAATGCTACCCCGCCGCCAGGACTGGCAGGGGGGTAGTATTCCAAAGTGTTTGACACCTTACACGACATGTTTTGATAAAGCCAAACCACAGTTAGCATTAATCTTGAGAGATATAATGCACTTAAGAGTATATGGTATGGCTATATCATAGAACAGCTAGAAGGAGATGGTTCTGAAAGCTGTAGAGGGGCTCAGCTCATGCTAGGGCACTTTCTCACACAAAACCAAGCACTCTGCCTCCAGGATTGTCAAGGCCTGCCATAGGTGTGAGTAATAGGTTACTATGTGCCTATATATAAGGTAGATATAAATATAATGTATCTAAGAAAGGGGTGATTACACCACCTTACCCAGGCTGTGAGTACAGACCTGTGGCGTCAGTTTGGAAGGCAAACCAGGGGTGGCACAATCCATGCTGCAGCCCCTGGTAGGCCTAGGGTGTGCCTATGCCAAGGGTACCTAGGGTACAATATACAGGGGCTCACAAGAGTGACCCAGTAGCCAATCTGATATGTACCTAAAGTACATGGTATCAATTTAGAGAGAGAACAGCTAGGCTGTGGGCCTGATTAGCAGGACCACAGCCAGACTAAAGTCGAAAAACCAGAGAATCAAAGAAAAAAAGTGGGGGTAAACATAGGAAGCAGACCCTTCTCTCCTACACCCCATACTACCCTCAGGTCTCTTATGTCCTCGTCCCATTCATAAACAAAGTGGTGATAACCATCTCCCGACAGAAAAAAAGACCAGAGGAATGCTGCGACCCTAACCCTGCCCCTCCCACATAAGCAGTTACCCAGCATTCCGCATGGTCTTTTTTTCTGTCTATCAACGGAATGGACGTTGTTGCTAGTGCTGCTCCTTCTGAGCTGGGGTGGTGTTTTCTCTCTCCTCCCCCGCCCGACTGCCTGGCTGTGCGGGCAGGGGGTTTCTGGGTCTGTCTCCTGGCCTTCCAGGCTTGCTGGGAGGCAGCTGATGTTCGTGGCCGGCCCTGCCTTGCCAACCGGCCCTTTGCGGCTGGTGCGTGGCATCTCGGTTGCTTCCGGGTCGCAGGCACATCTTCCTGGGGCCTGGCCGGGTGGAGGACGTGCCACACTTGCGGTGGTCCTGATGGTGTTTCCTTGGACTGGCTGTTGGAGTGGGGGCCTTGTTGCTGGTGGTGGCCCCCACTCTTCCTGCTGTTATTTTATGCTGTTTGCGGGGAGGGGGTATGAGGCTTGAGGCTTGCTTGCCGGTTTGGAGCTGGGAGTCCAAGGTTCGTGCCTCGGGGCGCCTCCGCTTCCTGTGCTTCTAAGTGGCAGGGAGGGGACTGAGCACAACTGTTTAATGGGCACGTTTTCTGGAGGTTTTCCAGTTGGTGCTCAGCTTTGCATGCTTTCTGCTCTGGTCCTTTGGCCTTCGGCCCCTTAGCTTCTGCAGATCTTGCAGGGGGTCTGGGCTGCTCCTTCTTTCTCTGCTGTTCGGGGATGAGGTTGTGGCTCAGTGATTGTTGTCGTCTGTGCGGCTGGCTACTGTGTCTGGAGCTGGGGATCTGCGATTGTGTCTCAGTTTTGGGGCGACTTCCCCAGATCTCCAGGTTCCAGTGAGTTGCGCCTGGTTCCTCTCCTTGTCGCGCGTATGGTGCTCTGTGAGGCACTCTGATGCCCAATGCCTTCCAGTCAAGTTAGCCCTATTTACACTCCATATATTGTCAGGGGCCGCAGTCCACAGTGCTATCTTGGGAATGGTGTGCGCTTTGCAGCATCTTTCTATCATGACGCCTCCTTTCAAGCTGTGCTGTATTCCTTTGCGTCCTTGTTCTGTTGCCTGTGTACCGGTGTGCTTTGTGGTCGGTGTGCTGGTGCCCTGCTCCTCGCACTGGCCCTGGCGGTTGGTCCTGTGGCCTGTGCGGTTTCATTCCGCAACCTCTGTCGTTGTTTGCTTCTCCTGCTGTGCCCCCTGTTTGCTCATGGTTTGGGTCCGGTGCAGCCTTGGGTTGCCGAGGTCTGTGCCTGGGGGCCCTGAGTGTGCGGTGTCCTTTCTTCCTTCCTCATGCTGGTTCTGGCTTTGTGTGGCATGGGGCTGCTGGTATTTGTCCCTGGGCCTTCTGTGTGTGTGGCTTGTCCTCTGCCTTTGGGTTGTTTCTTGTGGGCTGGCTGGCTGGTGCTGTCTCCGGCTGCCTGCCTCTTCCATGCTGGGTGCTGTTGTCTTTTGTTGCTCGTGGCTCTGGCTCTTTCTTTGTGCTGTTCCTGGCTTCTGTGGTTTCGTTGGTGTGGTCCTTGGGTTCCCCTGCTCCTCCTGCGCTCCGCTTGCTTCTCTGGGGTTGCCTTGTCTTTGCAGGCTCTGCTCTGTTACCTGTGCTTGCCTTTTGCCCTTGGCTTGCTTCGGTGGGTCCTGGCCGCACCCTCCTTGTTCCGCCAGCAGTGTTGCTCGGTCTGTGGCTGCCCCTTCTGCGGCCCTCTGTCTGCTGGATGCTTCTGCCTGGCTCCTGTGTCCTCCCGTTTCGCGGCTTGTGCTGGTGTTCGGCCCCTGCTTCTTTCAAGTCGCGTTCCCACTCTGTGTGATTCCTTTCGGGGGTTGTGTCTTTGGTTCTGGGTGTTGCACTGTGTTGCCGGGGCTTCTGAGGAGCCTGCCGTCCTCCCGGCCTTGTCTGATCTCTGGGTTTGGCGCAGTCCGGCCTGGTTGGTTGGGTGCTTGCCATGCCTACCTGGTGCTGTGGCTTGCTTAGTTATTTTCTGTCTGGTGTGGTTGGGCTCCTGATCTTCCTTTGGTAAGCTGTGCAACTTGGGGTCTACCTCTGGTTGTCCGTTGGGGGCCTTGAGGCTCCGGCCCTCACACGGCGTGGCTGTTGGCTGCGGGTTGGTTTTTTCTGCCCCCGGTGTGCCTGGCGCCTGGCTGTTTTGTCCTCCTGCCCTTGAGTGGTGGCATACCTTGGGCGGGGGGGATGGGGGGTGGCCGTTGTTCTTTTCCCCCACCTCCCCCGGGGGTGCGTTCCTTGTGGCAGTTCACCTGTTCGGTTTCCTTTTCTGGTGGTCTCTGGGGGTCCCGGGTCCGTGCAGCTGCCTTTTGGGATTGGCTGTCATTTGCTGGTGCTGTGTCCTGGTTGTTAGCGCCTGGTTTTGACTCTTCTCTACGGTTCTCCCTTTTGGGGGTCGATCTGGGCTCCGGGTGCGGTTGCTCCCTGGGGGCTCCTGGTCTCGTCTGGTCTCTGTCGTCGGGTGGGGTCGGGCCTGGCTGCTGCCTGGGTGGGGGGCCGCTTGGGCTTTCCTGATCCTGTGGGCTTTTCGGCACCTGTTGGTTGCCTTCTTCGGCCCTGCGTCCTTGCCTGTACACTCTCTGGGTGTCCTGGTGTGGCCCTCCAGTGGTTTTTCCGTGCCCTGTTGTGCCCTCCTGGTCCTGCTCCTGCCGGCTGTTCTCTTCCCGGGCTTGCTTCACCTATGGTTGGGTGTCTATGTTTTCTACCTGGTCCTGCTGGGTTTCCTTTGGCTGCTGTTGTGCTTCGAGTTATCCCACCATTGGTCCGGTGCTCCTCCTTTGTTTGACCTTCTTGTGGCTGGCAGCCTTTTCCGCTCTGTTTGCCCCTGGGCTGCGTCTGGCCTTGTTCTGGCCTGTGTGGGGTCCTGGTACTCTGTGATTCTGGGTTGGCGTGTCCGGGGTTACCTCCTGTTGCTCCTGGTCTGCCTGCTTGCTGCTGGTTTGGCGTGGCCTCCGGCTGTGCCTCCTTGGTTTTGCTGACTATGTTGTCCCTTCTCTGGTGGCTTCGGGGTGTTGCCTGACATCCCCAGTTCTTTTTCCTGGCTCCGGTGTCGTGGCCCGCTCCTGCTTTCCTGTGCTGCCCCGGGCTCTGCTCCCGGTGTGTCTGTGTTATGGCGTACCCCCTTTTCCCCCTTCTCCTATTGGGGTGCGGTTCTGTGGTGTTTGTCTTGCCACTGGGGGGTCTGCCCTCCTTGCTGCTGGTGATCTGGTGCTGCTTGAGCCTCTGGCTTCTCTGCTTCCTCCGGTTTCCACTGTGGCGGTGGCCTCTGTTGTTTTCTTCCGGCCTTCTGTGTGGTCCAGCGGTTGTGTGCTGGGGATCTCTGTTGTTCTCTCTGTCCTTTGCTTTGGCCTGGTTGCTTGGTTTCAGTCCTGGCATCCTGGTTCCTTTTTCATTTGTTGCCCTGCTTGTGACTGTTTTCTTGCCCTGCTGTCTTTCGTCCCTGCCCTGTCCTGTTCTTGTCTCCTCTCCGGAGTTGGGTGGGGTCGGGCCTGTTTGGTTCCTGGTCAGGGGTGCTATGGTCCCTGGGGTCTTTCCGCTGCTCCTGCTCGACCTTGCTGCATGCTGGGCCTTGGTGTTTGTGTGTCTGTGCGTTCCGTTTGGATTCTGCCCCGGCTTCTGTTGCCTTTCTGGCTTGCCTAGTTTTGGGGGTAGGTTTTCCCTCCCTTTGGGGTTGGGGTTTCGGGGTTGTGGCCGTGGGCCTATCCCGTCCCTTGTGTGCTGGTACGGTTCCGGGTTGTTGGTCTCCGGTCTTTGCTGACCTCTCCGTTGTTTGGCTGTCTGTCTGGTCTTTCTGGGGGCATCTCTGGCCTGTAGCCTTTGGAGTTGGCCTCCTATGCCCCTGCTGTTCTGTCATTTTGTGTCGGGTCCTGGTTTGTTTGTGGCCTCATTCCTTGTGGGGCTTTTGGCCTTCTGGTTTTTCTGGTCTCTGACATTTTCTCTATCCTTTTCTGTTTGGTTGGGGTCTGGCTCTTGGCCTGCTCCTGGGCTCTCGCTGTGGCTCCGCCTTCTGGGCTTGGTGCTTGGTGGTTGTTGTTAGGCGGCCCTGGTGATGCTGGACGTTCTTACCTGGGGCCTGGGCCTCCTCTGCTGGGTTTCCGGGGCTTTGTCCTCTGGGCTCCCCGGGGCCGGGTTGTTTTGTTTGTGGGAGGGGACCAGTGCCTGGCCTGTGCTTCCTTCCTTCCTGGTTTGGTCTGGGTGGTTGTGCCTGCGCCCTATTGGTCGGCCTTGGCTTCTTTCTTTTGCTTTCTCCGGTGTGGTTGGGGTTTTCTTGGTGTCTGTGCTGCTACCGGGTCCTGTTTGCCTTCCTGGTGGTTCTGGGCTTGTCGGCCTTTGTCCGTTGGGTTCCCTTGGGCGTGTCCTGTTGGGTTGGGGTTTTTCCTTTTTTGTCCTGGTTGCTATGTTTCCGGTTTCTCTGGTTTGCTGCCTCCTTGTTGTGGCTATGGCCTTCTGTTTTCCTTGGCTCGGTTTCCGGTCCTTGTTTGTGTCCCTGCTGTCCTGTTCTGGAATTCTGGCTGGTTGCTTCCTGCTTCCCCCCCCCCTTATTTTTGCTTACCTTGGGTTGCTGCCTTTGGTGTGGTTTCCTGGTTGCGCTTGAGGGTTTGGAAGGCAGGGTTTCTGCTTCGGTATTCTCCACTTTGTTTATAAATGGGACAAGGACATAAGGGACCTGGGAGTCATGGTCTATTACTTACAGGTAATCTTCATTACTCTGGCTTCTGTTGTCGTTGTCCCATTCATATGCCCCTCCCTCCCGGACACCCGGACTACCTGTGTGGGCTTGGTTGTTCAGTTGGAATGCTGGGTAAGTACTGCCTATGCACTCCTGGTGGGAGGGACAGGGTTAGGGTCCCAGCATTCCTCTGGTCTTTTTTTCTGTCGGGAGATGGTTATCTCCACTTTGTTTATGAATGGGATGAGGACAACGGGACCCGGAGTAATGAAGATTACCAGTAAGTAATAGAGCATTAAGTTTTGGCCGCAGGGCCACATTAACCTCTCAGTGGCCTGAGACACTAATCATGTCCTGCGTTTGGTCGGCATTGAAGCCTTTCAGACAGCCCCCGTGACACAAATCTAATGACTTCAGTGGGGCGTGGAGGTGAGATTGTGGTATGCATTATGTCAGGGAAAATGCATAATTCATTTGTAAAAGTTAACAATGTGTAACAAGTGAAGATAATCCTCCAGACGCGTATGAGAAGATGGGATTTGCATGCACATTCGCTGCTTGTCTGGATCAACCCTAATCCTCCTTGATCTTGTACAAGGAAAGAGCATGTATCCAGTTTCCTTTTCTCCAGGCTGCTAATTCTACGCTTCCAGCACGTACAGCATCCTTTAAAAATTCAGGAGGCTGAGATGGTGTAAAGTGTGTTCCTCTTATCTTGAAAACCCAGACGCCTTACATCTTAGAAAGAAAAGATACACATGCGGATAAATTGTATATATTGCAGAGAAGTCATTTTTGCTGCATTGAATATAACAGGGGTGTGAGGATACTATGTATTTTAATCCTATGCATGTTAAGTCAAATTATCGAAATACAAATTTAACAGGCGCAGAAGACATGATACAAAAAAGAGATTTATGTCTATTTGAAGAAAAATAAAAAAGTAACGTTGGCAAGTTAAACGTAATAATTTAGAAAGGAGAAGTGTAAGAAAGTGCGTCTGCCGATGGTGTTCCTCCATTTTATTATTTCGACTTCGATTTTGGACCTAGGGTTGCTGAGGGTTGCACACCTGGCTTCAGTCATTATACATTTTAGTTAAAATGCTTTGTTTTTTAGTTCGTTGCTCCTGTTAACTTAGGTTCCTGGGTAACAGTAACACCAGGGGTAGCAAATGTTAACAACTCACACATTAATTGCACATTTAGAGCGGTCACAGATTTGAAAGTAAAGTGTCTTCGCAGAACAACCATTTTCTCTAGCACCCTCATGTGCCTCGTGGTGTCTGGGGGCCACAAACATTGGTGGCAAGCCTTTCCGATGGTTTCATCTGTACTAAATTCAAAATTGGACCATTAATTAACACTAAGGGCCATATGTATCAAGCTAATTAGCATTCGCAAAGGCCGAAATTCAGCGAATTTCGGCCTTTGCGAATGCTAATTTGACAAATGGTATGTATCAAACATGTTAAGGAATAGCAACATTTGCAATTCCTTATTTTGTGATTGCACTTAAGGAATCGCACATTTTGCGATTCCTTAAATGCAATGTATCAAACAAAAAATATTCAAAAAATGCCATTAAGGATTCGCAAATTACCACCAACTTCTAGTTGGTGGTAATTTGCGTATTCTTTTCAAAAAGCTTTTTTCCAAAAAACAAAAGGTGCCATATGACGCAATACATGCCCTTAGGGCATGTATGTGCGCCATATGCCCCCAAATGTCTTTTTCAGGGGTGCAGCAGGGTGTTCTTGAGACACCCCTGCACCCTTGAAGAAATTCCTAATTTGCGATTAGCTAATTGCTAATCGCAAATTGCACCTTCATTCCTATGGGCCTCCTGGCCCATGGAAATGAATGGGTAATTTGCGATTAGCAATTTGCTATTCGCAAATTAGGAATGGTAAAGAATCACTGTTTAATAGCGATTTTGTACATACATACCGTTTTGCGAATTCCAAATAGCGATTCCTTAAAATTTGCTATTTGGAATTCGCTAAACGGTAGTATGAATGAAATGAATGAATGAAATGAAAGTGAATTTATAACAGCACGATTGCTGCCCTGAGGCGTCCAAGCGCTAAAAGGAACCAGTGAAGGATGAACAGGTTGAGAACCAGAAGAAGAGGGAAAAAGCTGAGTTAAGTTAAACAGAATTGAATAGGTGTGTTTTTAATTGTTTACGGAAGGAAGCGGGATCAGGATTGGATCTCAGGTGAAGCGGGAGGGAGTTCCAGATCTTGGCGGCGTTGGAGGCGTACGTCCTTCTGCCAGTTCTGGATCTTTTGACTCTGGGGACTGCTGCCATGAAGGCCTGACTAGAGCGCAGATTTCTACCTGGGTGATACTGGCTTACTAGATCACGGGTGATTGGAGGACCGAGTCCCAGAAAGCCTGGTGAGCAATACACATTGCTTTAAAAGAGACTCTCTTACGCACTGGGAGCCAGTGAAGATTAGTCAGAGCCGCCTTTACTGACAATCTGCGAGGAATCTGTAGCAGAGTGTGCGCGGCACAGTTTTGTACCAGCTGTAGTCTCTTTAAGGTGTACTCTGGTGCACCCAGATATAGGACGTTGTTAGAGTCCAGCCGTGATTGTATCAGGCCCTGTATGGCTATCTGCTTTGCCTCCATTGGGAGCAAAGGAAGAACTTTCTTCAGTGTCCTGAGTATTCCAAAGCAGGTGGCTGAAAGCTTTGTGGCCTGGGTGTTAAGTGAGAGACTCCTGTCCAGCCATACCCCTAGGCTTTTGATGTTATCCTTCGGGGCCGGGGGGGGACCTAGACAGCGGGGCCACAATGAGTTGAAAAATGTGGGGTAGGCAGGGCCCAGGAGCATGAGCTCCGTTTTGTCACCATTAAGTTTTAATGATGACTGAGTCATCCAGGTCTTCACCTCCTCCAGACATTTAGTAAGGCCCCCTGATCGTGATTGGAGAGCCTCCTGTGCTAATGAGACCACCAGCTGGGTATCGTCTGCATAGGATATGATCTTGACTCCATACGGACGAACTACCTCAGCCAGTGGCCTCATATAGATGTTGAAAAGCGCGGGGCTTAATGAGGAACCCTGCGGGACTCCGCACTTCAGAGGAATGCTAGAGGACACTGTCTGTCCATCAAACACCTGGAATTACCTGTTGCTCAAAAAAGATTTTAACCAGAGCCACGCCTTGTCCACAATGCCGACATTCGAGAGACGGTTCAGTAAGGTGGCATGACTGACCGTGTCGAATGCCGCACTGAGATCAAGGAGGATCACTGCCACTGATCCTCCCTGATCAAGGATTTTCCTGGACTCCTCGATGACCATTAGGAGGGAGGATTCTGTTCCATGCTTGGGCCTGAACCCTGTCTGGGTGGTGTCTAGCAGCTGGTATGATACATATGGCCCTAAGTCTGGGCAGTTAAAAAGTAAATTGTGGTAATATTTATATAATTCGGTCTGAAACGCTTAGCTCTCAAAGCGGAGCTCAGTTTTTTTTTTAAATATGTGAATTTAATTTACATTAGTTAAGGTTTATGCAATACCTTATGGACTCTTCCGAATATTTGCTGTACGTACACCTTACAAAATTTAGAAAGATCAGAATAAAATAATTATAAAAATACTTTTACTTACCGTGACTCAATTGACAATTTCACATGTTTAATTCACAGGTTAATTATGGATTTAACAATTGAAACCTATACGTAACATACCATTCTTCCTCTGAAAGTATTGCATTAATAAATATGATAATGTTTCATTCGAGCTATGGCACAACCTTGCACCTTTGCTACCCTATGGCAAGCCCCTATGTTTTCAAAGAGAGGTGTATAGGAATGTAGGGGCATATTATCAAGGGGGTTTATCTCCGCTTTTTTGGCTTTAGAAGCCAAGAAAGCGGAGATAAAGTTATCTCCTTATTACCTAGCTGTCGCTAACACCAGTTAGCGACAGCTAGTAGGAGATAGCGACCATCTTGGGCCCCACTTTGCATGTCAGTGATATTTATCACTAATGACATGCAAAGTGGGTGTGCCAAGATGTTAGCAACTGAAAACAGTTGCTAACATCGCAATCTCCTATTACCAACTTTTGGAGATATTCGCGCGAAGCGCGAATATCTCCAAAAGCTAACACCTGCCCTGAGCAGTTCTTAGCCATGTTATCCAATGGGAGGTGGATAACATGGCTAAGAGCATTAGCTCTGCAATGCATGTATATCGCTGACTTTTCAGCGATATTCATACATGGCGGCCGTTTTTTATCGCATTTGCGATAAACCTTGGTAATACCAAGGTTTATCTGCGATAAAAATCGCCGCAGCTCAGCAGTAAATTTTTGCCTCTAACCAAGCAATAGCGATAACCCCCTAGTGTCTCGTGTCCCATTTATGTCTCAGCAGTGTTGCATGAGGCGCTTCTTAAGTGAAGGCCTCAAAGTTCTGATCATAGGCTGGCTTTGTTTTCAGACTTGATAAGTCTGCGCTTAAGATGCAGTAATGCTATACTTTCTTAAGAGCTGCGTGAGCATATCCTTATGGGTAGCAACACCACTAAAGCCTTCCTTGGAGCTGGAGCTTAGCGAGCCGAAAAGAGCTCTGGTTATATATATATATATAAAAAGTTTTGTTTATTTATTTATCACTAGACCCCCAAATAAGCCAAGACTTGTCCTATACTAGATGAATGAGGTGACTGAGAGATGAGATTCCAGTGCACAATATACTTGATTGGAAGCATTGACAAAAACCTCTGTTTTAATAGTAGTTCTATTAAAATGTAGAATATAATCAGTTTGGCTGAATTTATCAGATCAAAAAGGATATTTCGAGTGGGTAGGAGAATGTCTTTGTTAGTAGAAAAATAAATTTTTCCATTGATTAATTAAGTGTCCAATTAAACAAAATAGAGAATAAAGCCAACCTTCACCTCACTGACGGATAGGAGTGGGTCACTGGGCTGCCTCCTCCTCCTCAGATCGTGTTCCCAGTTTGCTTCTGATTTAATAAAATGTCCATCCTGGGTAAAAAAGACTTAAAGGTCTCCAATAAAGATCTTCAGTAACTCTCCAATAATAAATGGGACCTCTTGATCAGTAGAGGCAAGCCGGTTCTTGTTAGGATCTTATTAGCCTAAATTGTCACCAATGGGCTGTGATGGCTAGCAATTCTGCTAATGTGGGCGCCTAATTAGGTGCTAGTATTGTTTCACAGCACTTGTTATGGAATGTTGGCCTACCACATCCGCACCCAACCTCTGACTCCCCAGTGGAGGGTAGGCACAGTGCAGTAATATTCAAAAGTACAAGGGGAGATTTAACATACAGCCCAAAGTTTAGATTTGCCAAAGCATAATCAGAAGAAATGTCAGAACTACGGTAAGGGTACTCAGTCCAAGAAGCACTCTATCCAAAAAAGTTCCCAGATGCTTCCCCAGTCACTGGACGTGCTTCACCAGGGGCCCTCAGGTCGAAACTACTGCCATCAATGCAAAATACTCCTGCAGGAACACAATGTCGTGCACAGCTCTGCAGGTGCTGCTTCCCGATACAAGGGTGACAAATTAAAACGCTGCCACAGACAACCAATACATGGAAGTTGGGTAGTCAGTCTCCCTCACCACGTTGTGATGCCATATTCGGTTCCAAGGGCAATTGACAGGCTGTCAGAACTCTGTTCAGAGGGCAAAGGGGTACACAGGAGCTACTGGGCCCAACCGTGGAGGTTGAGCCGTTTTACTCCTGATGTCCCATGGCCCGGCCTACTATGGATTCTGAGCAACTGGGCCAAGTACCTCTTCTGCAATTGACTCTCAGTGGTAGACGTGGTTGAGGACTCTGAGGCTCCCTTGGGGTGGGGGGCTCCCTCGGGGTGGGGGAGTATGGATACAGATTAGTGAACACAGGCTCATATGACATTCACAAACAATAACACAATTGCCCTTGAAGATGGGGCCCTAGTGTTTCCATTTGCAATTCCCTGTCCCACTCTCTCCTCAAGTTGGCAATAGTGGTTATTCCCCACTCACTATTGGCAACATTCAGAGAATGCCCTACTAGCAGACCATGTCTAAAGATTCTACTCTGATTCTAAAATTCAAGCAAAAATGTCCTAGCGATGCAGCGCTCTCAGCAGCGTGTTTCCCCAAAGCCGATAGGGCTGAAACAAGCCTTACCCATCCCGTAGCAGAGTCCTAGAGTGCGTCCATCTGCAGGTGCTCGCTGCTTCTCCGGTCTTGATCAGGTGAGTTGGCTACACATGGACTCAGCAGGGTCGCTCTCCCTCAAGGTCTTGCTCCGGCAGCGATCATAGGTTTCCTACACTCCTCATCGCTCCTGATGGGGCATTATTCCGACACTCCAGTCTTTGATCCCATACTTGGGTGATGATGCTCCCATGGTGTCCCTATTTTCCAAATGGGGTGGACCAGTTTCAATCCTCAGTGCTGCTGGTGAACTACAGGATTTAGAAAAGGGGGTGGTGATGAACAGAGTGTCTGAGTTAAACAGACCACTCTTACCCAGTCCAAAGATCAGGGCTTGATCCATCACCGTTATTTATCTCACTGCCCCATCCCAGCTCAGAACCTGGCTATATGCAAATCAGTCTGTCCCTGGCCCAGTGCATCATGGGAACAGGGCAGACTAAACTACCAAGCCAATTCTTCACCAGAAAGGAGACAAGCTACCGGGGACCGGTTTCTGGCATTTCAGCCTTCTTCGGCCCGGCTTGCTTGAATCCTGATGGAGCAGTGAGAAAGGGACTCATGTCTGAGCATACCCTGCCACACCTATAGTGGCCAAAAACGATTTAGAAAAGGGGGTGGTGATGAACAGAGTGTCTGAGTTAAACAGACCACTCTTACCCAGTCCAAAGATCAGGGCTTGATCCATCACCGTTATTTATCTCACTGCCCCATCCCAGCTCAGAACCTGGCTATATGCAAATCAGTCTGTCCCTGGCCCAGTGCATCATGGGAACAGGGCAGACTAAACTACCAAGCCAATTCTTCACCAGAAAGGAGACAAGCTACCGGGGACCGGTTTCTGGCATTTCAGCCTTCTTCGGCCCGGCTTGCTTGAATCCTGATGGAGCAGTGAGAAAGGGACTCATGTCTGAGCATACCCTGCCACGCCTATAGTGGCCAAAAACGATTTAGAAAAGGGGGTGGTGATGAACAGAGTGTCTGAGTTAAACAGACCACTCTTACCCAGTCCAAAGATCAAGGCTTGATCCATCACCGTTATTTATCTCACTGCCCCATCCCAGCTCAGAACCTGGCTATATGCAAATCAGTCTGTCCCTGGCCCAGTGCATCATGGGAACAGGGCAGACTAAACTACCAAGCCAATTCTTCACCAGAAAGGAGACAAGCTACCGGGGACCGGTTTCTGGCATTTCAGCCTTCTTCGGCCCGGCTTGCTTGAATCCTGATGGAGCAGTGAGAAAGGGACTCATGTCTGAGCATACCCTGCCACACCTATAGTGGCCAAAAACGATTTAGATCAGTTTCAATCCTCAGTGCTGCTGGTGAACTACAGGTCACCTTTTTTCACAGTCTATGGGCTCAGCCCGATGAACACAGAACAAGTGTTCCCAGCAGCCCCTCCCGACATACGGGGTTGTTACACAGCTAACACGCAAGAGTCTTGATTGCAAGGCAGTCTTAACACGGTGGTCTCTTATGGCATACCGGGTCACCACAACATTACCTCACAGGCGTTGGCCTTTACTGCATGGTAGTCTTTACCATGGCAACCCCTCCTGGCATGTGGGTTCACCATAATGCTACTGTACAAGACTTTGGCTCTTACCGAACAACAGTATTTTCCACAGCTAAATTCCCAGCGGCCCTCTCCTGGCATACAGGAGTTGCTGACTCAGTCCTACACACAACACCGTGCAACACTCTTTTCCTCACACTTCACACAGGAAGTCCACTTAACAGTGCTCCCCAGTAGACTCGTCATGGCAAGAAGGCAGGCGCTGGTGCTCCAGGCTCCTGAGCAGGTGGTCTTAAATTCCATGAGTAATGTCCCCTCACCTAGCAGGGAGACCATCAGGCCTTGGCCCCCAGTCCTGTCACAGGCAGAATTATTGTGTGTCCCCTCCTCACACAGCCCTTCTGGCTGCTTGGCAGATGACAATTTTTTGGGTCTCAACCCACCGTTCTATTTCCAGATGTGATATAGGGTATGAATATTTGAAGTTTTATATTGAGGTTCTACTTCTTTTGAAGTGCATACTCCTCACCTCCTTCTTCTTTAAAAAGCAGTCTGTCAAAGCAGGGATGTCTTTGAAGCTGATAGACTCACAACACAGGTCATGGAAGTGAACAAAAGTTCACACCTGGATGTCAGCCACAGTGATATGTGCATCGAAAGGTTTGGTCAGGGCTCCCATCCCTGCTCTTTATGATTCCCTTATCAGCCCCATCCTTTTACTGAAATGTGCCCAAGCCCTTTCCTTGTGAACTCTCACTGAAATAAAGAACACCTTTTAACCCTTTCGCTGCTGATGACGAGCTCAGCTCGTCATCACCCACGGGTGTCGTGTGCTGATGACGAGCTGAGCTCGTCATAAGTGAAGCAAAAGAGCAATTTGCAGCACAGCGCAAAAATCCCCGCAGCAGCCATGTGGTTAAAGTGTACAGGGAGGCCTCCCCTCCCCAGTGTGTGTCCCACCCAGCTAAGAGGAATGCAGCAATCCAGAAATCTGTCTAGGGGAATCTCTGTACCTCCACTCCATGTTTCAACATAAAGGCCTTGGTCTCCCAAAATGGAAACCAGGGCCCTCCATGCATTGTACCATCCGCTGGCACACATATACCCAGTGCATGCACACAGCACATGTGCACTGTCAAGTACAGTATCCCCAATTTACTGTACCATGCACAAGCACACATGCATTCATCATATGCATATAACATACATGCACTGTCCAGCATGGTATCCTTTAAATATTGTACCACTCAGAGGCACACAGACATCTAGCAAGTACATTTAACATGCAAGCTCTGTATCCTTCAAGTCTCATACCATTCACAGGCACTCATCCTGCATAAACCATAACTCCTCATGTATTGTACCACTTCCAGGTACACATACATGGAGCATATTCACTTATCTTGCATGCACAGTACTACACCCTTCACGTACTGTATCACTGAAAGGGACGTGCACCTCCAGCCCATGTATACACCATGGACACACTACTCAGTACTGCATTATCACACTTCCACCCAGTGCAGGTCTGTGCATCACTTAACACCAACCTGATGCAGGCCAAGGGTAAGTTAAGCACAGCAGTGGTACCTTTTTAAAAGTGAGTGAGTCTGAGCACCTCACTCAAGAGACACAGATTAAAAAGGACATGTTCACCCCTACTGATCACTACATGGTATGCAGCCACCACTGCACTAGTGCTGCCTAACTTCTGGTGAAGGGAGTAACCTTCATTATTGGTAAGAACGAACAAACTCTATGCTAGTCATTTGGACCACGAGCGACTCGACGTTTATTTTAATAACGCCTCACAAATATGGCACAAGATGACGGCATGAGTTCAGATAGTGCACTTTTCTTTAATCGCATTTTTTAAGGTTTAGTTGAGAGCCTTTTTTTCAGTTTTTCCGTTTTCTCTAGCAACTTTATTGACAGTGTGATTTCGGTTCTTAAACCGTCAGTTTAACAACTTCACACGCCCATTGCATGCATTTCGAGAATCATTCATAACTGCACTAGATGATTGTCACCTGCACATGTTTGTTCATTGCTTCGCACTGTATCACGAATTCAGTTTTATTTCCACCATTGTGAATTCTCATTTAAGAGCACATTATTCTGTATATTCAGTTCACGTTAATGAGACATTTGGCTACCAATAGTGAGAGTCCTCATTACACATTTTTGATTCTAGATTCCCCTGATGAAGTGCCACCGGCACGAAATGCATTGGGACCATTGTACTTTGAAGCAAGAAATGCATTTAATGTGATTGATAACATTAAATCGAACTACATATACGTTTGATCAGAATAAACGAATTCAAGCAACTGACATGGATTTGTTCAAGTGGTCAAATTTGTGATAAAGGAGTAAATAATACTTTTTGGTTCAGTTGGAGAATATCGCACATGCGATTGAGAAGCTGCGCCCAGAGGGTCGCCCCTTAAATCTTTAAGGGAAGCACTAGTTGTTGTTTCATATTAACACCTCCAGGGCGACGAGGTGATACCTCCGAGGCACGCTACAAACTTTTCATACGAGAATAAGCAAGCCTGTGCACAGTCAACATATCTGTTACTGCCTTCAAATCAAAATCCTGTGCTGTTGTGAGTAGCCCGTAAATGCACATGGGAGGAGTTGACCGAACGGCTAGGGCGGTCGACCTCGAATCTGGGGAACTGGGTCCGAGTCTCGGCAATGACGCTGAACATCCTGTGATTCTGGGAAAATCCCTTAATCTCCCCGTGCCTAACACAAAAATAATGAATGTGTCCTTATGTAATGCAACTGTTGCTATGTAAAGCACTCTGATACGCGATTCGGGTCAAATTCGCGCTATATGAAACTCTGTAAAAAAACATGCAAAATGGGCTTCTGGATAACCTTAGAAGAGGGCTGTTAAAATTCTGGGAGTTCGTCCCATTACTCCAGAGGAAAAACTGAGTGAAGAACTCAAAACAATCTTGTGTGAACTGCTGGACATTCAAATAGGGCTACATTTGCCTTTAACAAAGTCTATCAAGTCTTTCTGAAATAATGAGATGGAACAATGTGGCTGGCTGTATGGTGATGATAGTCCTGTATCAGTGAGGAGGGAGAGAATCCTGCGAGTTGTTTTTTAGGAGAGCCAATTAGTGTTCTTATTGGACCTACGAGACACTCTGGAGAAGAAGAAAGAGCTGTGGGTGGTTTGAAAGGAGATGGGTGCCCTGAGCTCTCTGCACTGGCAGGTAGGTGAGTTAGACTGGGATTAGGTTAGTGTAAGAAATTGGGTTGCCGATTGAGGGGGGGTGAAACCCTAGTCAAGTAGGAACCACAATCCTTCTAAGGGTGACATCACAAGCAAACCCTAAATTAACCTCTGCTCACACCTCGGGCAGCTTGGCACACAGCAGTCAGGCTTAACTCGGAACCAATGTGTAAACTATTTGTGCAACACTTTAAACAGTAACATGGTGAGAACACAACACAATAATGATCTCACACCAGATGATAAGAATTGGGTAGAACGTAATAAATAAAACAAGACAAAAATGACTAAAATCCAATTGGTAGAACTGGAGATATGCAATTTAAAAGATTTAAGTTGAAATACCTCCAAAAAGCAAAGGGCCCCAACTGTAGACATGTAGTCGCATTGGACTGGGACAAAGCCATCACTTCAGACCAATTATAATGGAGCGTGGGCTGGCTACAGGAACCTAGTTAGCCCACTGAACAAGAGTACCTTAAATATTGGTTTGGAACTTTGTGGGGGCCTGCGTCAAGGATGTGTTGTGCAGCCGATGAAATGCATCGGTTCTGAGGAGCTACAAAGCTGCGATGTGAAATTCTGATTCATCGTCAATGATCTCATCGATAAAGGCTTGAGATGCAAAGTCCAGCATCCAGGATGCATTGTACTGCCGAGACCATGCATCGGTTCCAATGAGCTGCAGGGCTGCGATGCAAGACCTTGCATTATTGTTGAGGATCCTGTTGACAAGGGCTTGCAAAGCAGAGTCCATGGTCGTGAATGCGTCATGCTGCAGAGGAGATGCGCCATTTCTGAGGAACTGCAAGGCTGCAATGCGGAGTCCTGGCCCTGGGAAAAGTCCACACAGTAGAGGGGATGTTGGTTGTGCTCGGCTTTGCGCCGCTCTGCAGAGGCGATGCATCAGTTCAGCTGGATCCACAGGTGATGCTGAGATAGCACTTTCAGGCCCACCTTCAAGGATCCTGGACTAGGGTGGCACCACTTGGCAGGGTAGGAATTACAGTTGCAGAATCCAGGTGCTTATTAGAAGAGACTTGCCCATAGGAGCCACACTGGTGGTCCTGGGTACATGTTGCAGTTCTAGTCCTTCTCATCCAGGCAGGAGGGTGGCAGGCCAACAGTCCAGCATATTGGCAGTCTTTGCAGCAGCACAACAGTCCTTCCTCCTGGCAGAGTCTTTCGCAGGTACAGAACTGTACTGAAGATTCGGTGTCTGAGGTCCAATATTTAAACCTGGTGCCTTCTTTGAAGTGGGAGAAACTTCTAGAGGATTCCGTTTGAAGTGCTCAAGTTTCCTACCTACCTTGCCCTCGCTCCAAGCTAACTACAGGGGCTATGCAATCCTTTGTGTGAAGACAAGACACAACCAATTCAGGTGTATAAGGGGCTGTGCCAAACTCCGCCCTCCCATCCTGCCTCTTTTGTGTGTTACTGAATACACAAAGACCAACGTCCGACTACACCCATTCAAGTGCCTTAGAGACAGGCTGCAGCAGGAAAATTCCAACTTTCTAAAAGTGGCATTTTCAAAATTGTCATTCAAAATACGACTTTACCATACAAGAGGATTTTCTTTACAATTACAAAGACACCAAACCTGAACTGTTTACCTGTTTCCATTTGAAAGTTATAGCTTATTAGATATAATAAGGTAACACCAATATTATCCTATGGAAGAAGCTGGCCTTACAGTTGTGGAAAAGGAATTTAAGAGTTTTTCACTACCAGGACATGTAAAACTTAAAATTACATTTCCTACCCTTTAAATACAGTGCACCCTGCCCTGTGGGCTGCTTAGGTTCTATCCTGGGATGACTTATATGCATTAAAAAGGAAGACTTGGGCCTGGCAAGAGATTTATTTCTAAATTGCCACAAACGTTTGTAGTCCATAACACAGTACTAAAAGCAGCTAAATGTGTCTACAGATTACATAACCCCTTCCACCACAGAATCTATAAAAGAGAACGACTTTAGCAAAGGTTTCCAAGCCAGACAATAAATATAAGAGCATTAGAAAAGAGGCTGCTAGCACCACTTATATCCTTGTCTACCAAGGACAGCCTTTCTGCCTCGGCAAGTGTGAAATCTGACTGATTATTCTCAAAGTTGTTGTGATGACTGACGGCTGACATAATTGACAATGCTGTCGGAAAGAGAAAATCCAAAAGCAGGAATACTGCAGGATGCATGGTGCAAAAAAATGGCAATAGTGTCAAATCATGGATATTTCCATTAACTTTTCAGTTAATGGTCTTGATATAAAGAAAATAGAGTAGATGCAGAAACATGATTACCTCAACTTCATTTGTCTTCACATCCCCACCCTGAGCTTTTGTTTCATTTTCTAAGGAAGGAGTTAATGATTGTGTTGCAGTGTGTGGACTTTAACTAATGTGGTTTGCAAACAATGTGTAGACAAAAAAGGTCTAAAGTAGCTGCTGTCCGGATGCTGGTTTCTGCTGTACAGTGCTCCGGGCAGCTGGCTTATGTCGCCTTAATGATGCACTGGGCTTGCTACCATTTCAATTGTATTTAAATAGCACCTACTATCATTGACGAGCCGTCAAAGCACGTTTTGGTGAGTGGCATGCTACTCTGGAACTTAAAATGGATTAGGGGTGGATTAGTATAGAGAAATATGATTTAACAAGTGGTGAACATGCAAGTCTGTTATTTGGATTGAATAGGATAATGGAGGAAAAGAAGAATCTATAAGTTGTTATTTGGGAGATCATAGTAGTAAGATAAGGTTTGGGATGAGTAAAAGGAGCAAGGGTGGCAGGAAAAGTCTCTAGAAATGGATTAGGGAGATCATAGTAGTAAAAGGAGATTTGTGATGGGTTAAAGGAGGGATCCACGAGGGAGGAATTTAGAAAGTGTTGTTTGGGAGATCATAGTAGTAAAATTAGGTTTGGAGTGAGCCAAGGAGGGATGGAGGACGGAAGAGTCCAGAAAGGGTTATTTTGGAGATTATAGTAGTAGAATGAGTTTTGGGATGAGTCAGAGAGTGGCGGTAGAGGATATGTTGAGAGAGAGATAGGGTGAAACAGAGTAGTGCATTGGGAGAGTCAAGGGTTTTATTTTTTCTTCTACAGTAGGAGTGAAGTAATAAATATGTATATACATAACTACATAGAAAGAGTACACATGTATAAGGAAGATAATATATAGAGATTTAAAGTTGTATTGTATAAACTCTGACTTTCAAATGTGGCTGTACTTGAAACAGATTTGTGTATTTTTATACCAATTTTGTTTTTTTTAAATTTTATTCTAATTTTATGTTTTCCTCAACATTTCAATAAAGAAGCTCTTGTGGATAAAATAGTTATGATAATATTGATATATTGTGATAGATATATAAAACAGAAACGTATTCAATTATTTAATTTCCAGGTCCAAGGGTGCAAACAATGTGCACATCTATAGGATAGCATTTATGAATGATTATTTTGGTGCTCAGGGAAGGACAATATGAAAAGAGTTCCCATATGAGAAAGCAATTGGTAAAGGTATCTAACGGAGCAAGGGTGCAGCTGCAAAGGAATCCACAGATGTCAAGGTCATTTAAAAAAAAAAAGGAATAAGTTAAAGATTGGAAACGTTGGAAAAACGGTCTGGTGGAAGACAGATCTGCCTTTATAGCATGAATGATATAACCTAGGCAGGGCCTGACCTCGAGTCTTATACTATCTGTAACTTAGAGGAACAGATGAAGGATAAGAAATGTGATGAAAAAGTGAAGAGCAAGCTCTTTGAATGGGAAAAATGAGAGTAGATGAATCTAGAATGGAAAATATTGCTTATTTTTTGCCTCCAGAACAAAATCAAAGTTGCTCTGCAGGTGAAAATAAAGTTAGCTCAGGGCCTTATTATGACTTTGGTGGTGTGGGAGCAGGGTCGCCATGATGCCGCCCCACTCCCACACTGCCAAAGCCAAAACAGACCACCTGCCAGATTATGACTTTTTCTGTCGCTGGCGGGCAGTTCTTTGGCATTCTCACAGTGGTGCCTTTAATATAGGCACCTCATTGGGAATTTCAAAGCATCTTCCTACTCAGACCGAAATGCACAATGTTGTGCTTTACGATAAGTGCAGGAATCTGGGGTGCATGCAGACAGGGGGGCACACCATGTGTCCCTCTGCATGCACCTCATGGCGCCGAGGCACCAGGGTAACCCTGTAGGGCCCCTTTGTTTCCTCACACTTTTCAGAAGGTTCTGGTGGCAATACCTGACATTTTGAGAGTTCACATATGATCTGAATGCCTGAGGTGAACACTGGCAAACCATGTTGTGGTAAGACTTCAATTGGGTGCTAATGTTTTTGACTTTTAGGCTAGTATGTGACAGTAACCTGTGCGTGGCTTGATAAAGGTTTAACAAAATGCCAATATAGACAGGTAGGGGCTCATATGATGGTGGGCTGACATCAGTCCGCCTGCCATCATAACGGTAAAGGGACCGCCTGCCAAACGTGCGGCAGTCCCACTAACCCAATTAGGACGCTTCCGCCATACTGGCGGGAACATCCTGGCCTTTTACCATTGTGGATGGTGCTGCTGGCTGGGAAAAGGGCATACACAGAATTTCCCTGCACCACGTGGTGCCTGTCACTTGATGCAAGGAACTGCATGGGGTACTATGGGTACCCCTAGTGCTCCCCCTCCTTCCAGGGGGCCTGCAACGGGTCCCTAAGCCAATCTCCACCATGGAAAGGCCTATACTCACCCAACCGAATATGGCAGGCGGTGCCTGCCAGGCAATGCCACCATATTAGCGGCCCAGCTCCACCCACCAGGCAATCTTGACGATTGCCACCAGCGAAAAAGTGGTGGACGGACTTTGCATCAGCCGCGATACCCACCGCCATCCTAATATGGCGGTGGGTATTTCTAATTACGATGGCGTAACGATTGCCACTGCCGGCCCAGCGGTTGTGATCGTTAAACCATCGTAATGAGCCCCTTAGTGTTTCTAAGTCCATTGACAAATGGACAAAATGTATTTAGCAGAGGGAGCGGATGCTTGCATGAGTCAGTTATATCCTGAGCTGTTGTGTTTGTGCACTCAGAGGTCTGTTATGTATTGGGAAATGCTGACATGGAAGTATTTTGATTAAATTCTATCCACATTTTCCAAAGTCAACTAGAAGTGAGCGTGAAGTGCTAACAAAAGGATTGCTGTCAGAGTACGATTTTGGTCAAGAAACACTTAGTAGAGGTTTTTCTCATTGCATGGGCATCCCACCATAGATCATGTAATGACTTGCATCTCATTTCTGTAGAGGCATAAATCCTACTTTAGCAGGCCGCCTTTTTCTATTATCAGTGGAAAACATTTAATGGGAAGACACTCTAATAGAGAGAGAAGAGCAGCTGTGGGTATTTATTAGCCTAGTTGTATCTGTGGCTTTTCTAATCTGAGAGTCAGGCTTGCTCATTCTGTAGGACTGTGGCACAAGTTATTTGAGATCCTTTGTTTCAAAGGCAATATAAAGATGTTATATAGATGCCGTAAGGATGCCAGTGTGTGGGCATTAAGGAAAGGGATGCTTGTCCTCCAAGAAAAAGGGAAATGCAGGGTGCATAAGTACAGCAGTACTCAGCCAATGCGCAATAGATAGGCTTCAATATGACTGACGAGTGTTTGCCATCAGTTTGTTTCTGTTAAGAAGAAAAACATGGTTTGTGACTGTATTACATTGTAGGAGATAAATAATTGTGGAAAGGGGCGACCACTCGGTCCCCCCGAACGTATGGTGGAGTACCCCGATCCCCCCGGGAAGCCATTTTTGGGCGGGAGGCGAGTCTCGGCTGGTATGCCCGAAGCGGCGTAGCCGGGGCGCGCCTTTTCCCGCCCAAGAGAGGGTTGTCCTAGACACTAACGCCGTTAGCCACGCCCCGGAGGCGGATTGGAGGTGGGTCTACGCCCGCCCGAAGAAGGATAAAAGGAGCAACAAGCCAAGGAAGCATCCTCTTGTTCCTGTGCTCTGAAGCTGCACCTCCCCGTTGCACGTGAGCTCGAGACGGAACGAAGAGCCAATTTTGAAGGATTTAATTTTGTGTTTATTCTTTCAGTGAGTCGGAGTTTCTTGGCCTAGGACCTCGAGGATCATACGCGGACGATGCCTGGCAAGAAGGTCGGAAAGAGAGTCGGGACTGATCAGATGCTTCGTATGCTGGTGAAAGACATGGCAGAGATGAAGAAACAGATGGCGGCAATGAATGGTGCGGGGGGACCTAAGAGAGTCGTCGGACCAGCATTGCCGGGAGTGGTCCCTAACGGGAGAGGTAGAAGGGCCAAGAAGGGAGCGTCGGGGGGGGAGGCCCCGGTTCCCAAAGCTCCCCCGGCGCACCCGGTCACACCGATCGAGGCCCCGACCCCGGTCCCGAACGGGGGGCAACCAATCCCTGTGGTAGTCACTCCCGTGAACGGGGAGGATATGCCTCCTGAGCTGGCTGCCCAGTTGGCGGCATGGTTGGGCAAAGAGAACGAGGGGGCCACGGCTGATGATGCCAGGGCGATAATGAAGCAGTTGCGGCAATCGAAAGATGCTGCGAAGGCACCGTGTCCTCTTGTTTCCCCGCAGGCTCCCGGGGAACAACCAGTATCTGGCGTTGGTTCGGCAGGGACTACGGTCACGGCTACCGGTTCAGGTAAGCAGTCATTGCCGATGGCGGGGGAGGGATCGGTACCTTCAAGGAGGGAGAAAGTTGTTCAGCATATCCCGATGGAGGTAAAAGAAAGGATATGGGCTGATAAATATGTAAACATGTTTTCCTTACTGACCGATCACTATGAGATTGAGCATGTAAAAGGTCAAAAGGAGTTTCTGCACCCTAGTGTTTGGCGCGCCAAGATGGCCGCTTTCAGAGTTGATGAATCGATAGGCAATTGGGGCAGAGCGTTTGGAATGTTCACTGCAATTATGGGGGAACGTAGGCCCGAAATGTTGGTGGAATTAGCCGTGTATCAGACACGTATCATGGAATTTGCTGAGACATATGGTGGCAATCAATGGTTTTGTTACGATAGCATATTTCGTAAGTCAAGGAGTACGACACATCTCTGAAGTGGGATTGTTTCGACTCCATTTCCTGGCAAAAAATGGAGAAGTCAGGCATGGCGAAGTCGCCATCGTTGGGGGGAAACGGGGGCGAGTTTTCCCGCCACTCGTCTGGGGCGCCCTTTCGGGCGGGATCAAGCAATGATCAGCACACAAGGAATAATGGCAACTCAGGTAAAAAAGGGGCATGCTGGAGCTTTAACAGAGGCAAATGTACTAGGCCTTAGGGGTCATGCAAGTTTAGGCATGAATGTACAGGGTGCGGGCAGTCCTCGCACCCCGAGACCATGTGCAGAGCCAAAACGGGTGACACAGGAAGTAGAGGGGGCGCCAAACAGGTCTGAAATAGTCCGAGGGGCGCCTCTCCCTACCCCTGTTGATACCATGGCAATGATTCCTTGGCTGAACGAATACCCGGATCATAGCTCCGCTGGGGTGTTGCGAGATGGTTTTTCGTATGGTTTCCGCATCCCGGCGGGGGATTTTCAGGGTAAACCACAATGTAGGAACCAACTGTCGGTTCTGCAGAATACGGCGGTGGTACAAGCAAAGATTGGGAAAGAGGTGACCCGGGGTCGGGTTGCCGGACCATATGACATACCGCCAGTTGCTAATTTTGTTTGCTCGCCTCTGGGAGTCTTTCGGTGAACGATTCGATTGACCCGGGAGTTTGGTACGCATCTTTTGATGAGGCTGTCGCCATGTTGAATCGCCTGGGGCCCGGAGCGCTGATGGCCAAATCAGACATCGAGTCAGCGTTCCGGTTGCTCCCGGTACACCCAGATGATCAGCGTCTCCTTGGTTTCATGTTTCAGGGACGCTATTACATGGATAAATGTATGCCAATGGGTTGCTCCATCTCTTGTGCGTATTTTGAGAAATTCAGTAGTTTTCTGCAATGGGCGTTCACGAGAATAACGGGGTTTACGCATGTTATGCACTATCTTGACGATTTTCTGTTCCTGGGGGCAGCCGGGGACACGGAATGTGCACAGGCTTTGAATGAATTTTGTGTTCTCATGAGACGCTTTGGCGTGCCATTGGCACCAGGTAAGACAGTGGGGCTGTGTACTTCGCTCGAGTTTCTTGGAATAGAGCTCGATTCCGAAGAGGGGTGCTTCCGGTTGCCCAAGGAAAAGGTAATGAAATTTAAGGCCTCGCTGGAAACATGTATTAGCGAGACGAAGGTAAATTTGCATCAGTTGCAGCAGACTGTGGGTCAGCTGAATTTTGCCCTTAGAGTGATACCAATGGCTCGCCCTTTTTTCCCGCTCTATTGCTCAAGCCATGGTTGGCCTTAAAGAAGGGCACCACCGCACAAGGCTCTCGGCAGAGGTTCGCCAGGACATGCGCATATGGTTGGCATTCCTGGCGGATTTCAACGGTCGTGTCGTGTGGAACAAACCAGCGGTTTCCTCCGAGGAGCTGGGGTTGTGGACAGACTCGGCAGGGAGTGTGGGCTTTGGCGCCATATTTGGTAATTACTGGTCAGCACGAACATGGCCGTCATGGTGGCACGTGAGTGGGCTCACAGGTAATATTGGTTTTCTCGAACTGTTCCCTATTCTGGTGGCCTTAAAAACATGGCCTGAGGGGTTTCGTGATCGCTCTGTGGTGTTCTGGTCTGATAATATGACCGTGGTTGAGTGTATCAACAGTCAGGCAGCACGCTGCAAATGGATTTTGAGATTGCTGAAGGAAATTGTTCTGCTGTGTATGAGACTAAACGTCCATTTTAGGGCAAGACATGTGCCAGGGGTGTTAAATCAGGCAGCTGATGCGCTTTCTCGTTCCCGTATGCAGGCCTTCTGGGGTTTTCTGCCCACAGCGGACCCGGTGGCGGCACCATTTCCCGAAGCTCTCTGGTCTCTCGGTGCCCCGGATTACAAGACCTCGTGGGAGAGAGTCTAGCACCCAGGACAAGGAAGGCATACGAAGGGGTGTTCCGTTCCTATTGGTCCTTTTTGGGTGCTGCTAGGGGGGAGCTTTGGGGCCAAGAGGAGTATGTCCTGAATTTTCTGTTATCATTACATCAGGCAGGCAAATCAGTGGCTACGGCCAATAGGCACCGGGCCGCCATTTCTTTCATGGCACGGGCTCATGGTATCCAGGACCCCACAGCGTCTTTTTTGGTACAAAAAGCGCTGCGTGGGTGGCAACGCCTTGAGGGTCGCAGAGTGGATGAGAGGCACCCGATAGGTCTGGAAAGGTTGGCCCTGTTACTGTCCGTACTCCCTGCAACATGTTCATCTCAATCAGAGACAGTGCTATTTCGGGCCGCTTTTGCATTAGCATTCCATGGGGCTATGCGGGTAAGCGAACTGGTAGCAAGGAACAAGCAGGATACGGGGGGAGGTCTGTGCCGTGAGCACGTCCAAATTAAGGCGGAGACAATGGTAGTCTCATTTGCCAGGTCCAAGACCGATCAGGGAGCGATCGGGGACAGTGTAGTAGTCCAGCGGATTCCCGGATCTCCCATGTGCCCGGTTGCATGCGTTGAGGAGTATTTGGCGCAGAGGGCGGCATCATGGGGGGGAACATTGCTGAGGCACGCCGACGCCACCCCACTGACTAGGTTTCAGTTCCAGCGGGTGCTTGCAATGGCAATCGCAGCTGCGGGCTTGAACCCGTGCGAGTTTGGGACCCATTCCTTTCGGATAGGGGCTGCTACAGAGGCTACAGTCAGGGGTCTGAGTGTTGAAAAAGTGAAACAGTTGGGGCGTTGGTCCTCGAATTGTTACAAAAGGTATGTGCGGTTGCACATGTTGTGAAGCTAATGTCATGCACTCACGCTTCTTGTTTTTGTTTGGTTTACAGTTTCGCGAGCTTACGAGGCGGGGCGGACTGTGCAGTCGACCCGACACCTGGGAACCAGCGGTCAAAGATCACCGGCTGAGGAGAGAGTGGTGTGGGTCGTGGGCCACTCATACGTGAGGCGTGCCGCAGACGTATTCAAAGCAGGTGACATGATTCACATGGCTGGGGAATACGGGTACAGGGTGACCTTCTACGGAAGGGGCGGGCTCTGTATTGACCAGTTTCAAACTTTTATAGAGGGTTTGTTAGGGCGGACAAGGTCACCGCCATCTATAATCATAGTGCATCTTGGGGGCAATGATTTGGTGACCACTGGTCGACGAGTACTTCTCGAGGTGATATTAGCCACAGTAAGTTGGTTGGCGAGAAGGGTTCCGGGGTGCACGATTGCATGGTCCCATATGATTCCACGGAAGGTGTGGCGGGGGGCTAATTCTGTGTCTGCTATAAATCATTCGGTGAAGAAAGTGAATAACAAACTTGGTAGACTGTTCCGTACAAGTACATTGCATTCGATTCCTCATGGATGTATCAGGGGGGACAATATGTATCTAGAAGATGGGGTAAAAAACAAAACAGGTATGTGGAGGGTCGAGGGGAATCTTTAACGACCTGTCTGCTCATACCCCTTATGCCAATATTCAATATACAAAAAAGCAGACCAGGTCTAGGAACAATGTGTGGCTCTACCAGTCACCGTGGTCACACGTAGCGTGTATGCAAGTGAGGATTGTTGTCCGTGTAGATTCATTGAGAACACATTATAACAACAATTATTGAACAAAGACTAAAGCGATTCCCATCAGACCACCCTTCTTGGTGGATTTTGCGTCATGTGGGGATCACTGAACATTCCATCCGACCATATAGTGCCAGTGTGGGAATGAAGTAACAATGATGTAGTCATAATAAACATCCCAGAAAGGTGTTGGTGAAAGAGTGCAGTGCTACAGTGATGGTGATTAATAAAAATGACTACACAGACTCAGAACATGGTTTAAACAAAAGTCCATGTGCCAGAAGTTAAGAAAGCGCCAAGTAGTAAGGCTGCCTACTGGCGCAGTGCAGAGCGGTCGACATGTTTCAGCCGTAGGGGACAGTGCCCCGGCTTTCTTCAGGACCTTGTAACATAAAATGGCTACTGCACCTACATCAAAGTGAAGAATATGCAAAAAATGTACTACAAACACAATATATAAATTATTGTCTACCAGGAACTCCAATACTTATGTGTCCACTGGAGGGAGATCAATGTGTTTTCTTCCCAGCTTTGTGTGGGTGAAGACCTCACCTCACCCGGCGACCGCTCGGGAGTATGAGGCCCCGCTCTCTCCGTCGGTACCTCCCGTCTTGTTGCGACCTCCGTCTTGTTGCGACCTCCACTTCCGCTCGCAACAAGACGGGAGGTACCGACGGAGAGAGCGGGGCCTCATACTCCCGAGCGGTCGCCGGGTGAGGTGAGGTGAGGTGAGGTGAGGTCTTCACCCACACAAAGCTGGGAAGAAAACACATTGATCTCCCTCCAGTGGACACATAAGTATTGGAGTTCCTGGTAGACAATAATTTATATATTGTGTTTGTAGTACATTTTTTGCATATTCTTCACTTTGATGTAGGTGCAGTAGCCATTTTATGTTACAAGGTCCTGAAGAAAGCCGGGGCACTGTCCCCTACGGCTGAAACATGTTGACCGCTCTGCACTGCACCAGTAGGCAGCCTTACTACTTGGCGCTTTCTTAACTTCTGGCACATGGACTTTTGTTTAAACCATGTTCTGAGTCTGTGTAGTCATTTTTATTAATCACCATCACTGTAGCACTGCACTCTTTCACCAACACCTTTCTGGGATGTTTATTATGACTACATCATTGTTACTTCATTCCCACACCGGCACTATATGGTCGGATGGAATGTTCAGCGATCCCCACATGACGCAAAATCCACCAAGAAGGGTGGTCTGATGGGAATCGCTTTAGTCTTTGTTCAATAATTGTTGTTATAATGTGTTCTCAATGAATCTACACGGACAACAATCCTCACTTGCATACACACTACGTGTGACCACGGTGACTGGTAGAGCCACACATTGTTCCTAGACCTGGTCTGTTTTTTTGTATATTGAATGTCTAGAAGATGGGGTCCATTTGTCCCGGGTGGGGAATTCTTTACTCATAGGAGACCTCGTAGCCTGGTTAAAGAGTTTGCAGCCATGACCTTTAAGTAGGAGTTTTTGTGGGGGGGCCGGATAGCCGGTCAACTATCCGGCCTGTGGCGGTAAGGTCATGATCGGTGAGCAGTAATTGGAAGATCCCTAGAGGTGGGGCGTCACCCATTATGGATGGGAGCGCCCGGGGGGAGGCGGCCATTGGCCCCTCAAACGGGGAGGCGGTCCCCTCTAAGGATGGGGACGCCAAAAGGGAAGGCGGCCATAGGCCCCTCCCTGGGGAGGAGGGGCTGCGGGCCCCTCCTGGGAATTTCCCGGGGCCAGGACATCTGCGACGGCAGATGTGGTAAGTTGTGTGGGGTGGGAGGGGGGTCTACGCTACCTTCTAGACACCTCACACGAGTCCTCGGACGACCACTAAGATGGCGTCGAGTTAACAGGGGGCCCCCGCTAAAGACAAGGGAAATTGGAAGTGGGCACAAAGGTACAGTCCTCTGTGCGACTGCCCCTCACAAGTGAGGGGGGAGTTCTGGTATTAGGGATCTGACACCGGTTACGACCTTGCCGTTGGCCCGTAATGTTAGGATGTACAATTTCAATTTTGAGAAATGCATTTGCAGGATGTTTAGTATCGGCTAGGAGAATCTTTGTATTAGAGATGTGTTAAGGTCAGCCAATGAACATCGTAATGTGGATATGAAATTGTACATGATATGAAACTGTTATTTTAATGTTTTAATTTTGTTTCATATTTTTTAATAAATACGGCCGGGAAGGTAACTCCCTCCCGCCTTCCAAAAGTTCAGAACCGTTTCCGTATTCCCATTCTTGGGGATTGTGTTGAGAGGGGGTGGCGGGTATCTCAGCCATATGGAAAGGGGCGACCACTCGGTCCCCCCGAACGTATGGTGGAGTACCCCGATCCCCCCGGGAAGTCATTTTTGGGCGGGAGGCGAGTCTCGGCTGGTATGCCCGAAGCGGCGTAGCCGGGGCGCGCCTTTTCCCGCCCAAGAGAAGGTTGTCCTAGACACTGACGCCGTTAGCCACGCCCCGGAGGCGGATTGGAGGTGGGTCTACGCCCGCCCGAAGAAGGATAAAAGGAGCAACAAGCCAAGGAAGCATCCTCTTGTTCCTGTGCTCTGAAGCTGCACCTCCCCGTTGCACGTGAGCTCGAGACAGAACGAAGAGCCAATTTTGAACCCACCCACCAGCCCCTGAGGACAGCGATTTGTTTGAATAAAGTCTTGTGACATGGTATTGTTTTTCTTACAGGTTGTTCTGGATAAAGTTTGTGATTTGGTATGAAATAAAGTTGATAATTTTCTTTTTCAGCATCTTTATTCGGCAAAGTAGTTGCACCGGAGTGAACAGTGTTGTTCTGTAGAGTTTATACTTTGAATTGCTTAAGTATAATTGTCTTTTCTCCTCTTTAGTCTTAGATTGTCGTATTTATTTTGGTCGGGCGGTAAGGTCATGATCGGTGAGCAGTAATTGGAAGATCCCTAGAGGTGGGGCGTCACCCATTATGGATGGGAGCGCCCGGGGGGAGGCGGCCATTGGCCCCTCAAACGGGGAGGCGGTCCCCTCTAAGGATGGGGACGCCGAAAGGGAAGGCGGCCATAGGCCCCTCCCTGGGGAGGAGGGGCTGCGGGCCCCTCCTGGGAATTTCCCGGGGCCAGGACATCTGCGACGGCAGATGTGGTAAGTTGTGTGGGGTGGGAGGGGGGTCTACGCTACCTTCTAGACACCTCACACGAGTCCTCGGACGACCACTAAGATGGCGTCGAGTTAACAGGGGGCCCCCGCTAAAGACAAGGGAAATTGGAAGTGGGCACAAAGGTACAGTCCTCTGTGCGACCGCCCCTCACAAGTGAGGGGGGAGTTCTGGTATTAGGGATCTGACACCGGTGACGACCTTGCCGTTGGCCCGTAATGTTAGGATGTACAATTTCAATTTTGAGAAATGCATTTGCAGGATGTTTAGTATCGGCTAGGAGAATCTTTGTATTAGAGATGTGTTAAGGTCAGCCAATGAACATCGTAATGTGGATATGAAATTGTACATGATATGAAACTGTTATTTTAATGTTTTAATTTTGTTTCATATTTTTTAATAAATACGGCCGGGAGGGTAACTCCCTCCCGCCTTCCAAAAGTTCAGAACCGTTTCCGTATTCCCATTCTTGGGGATTGTGTTGAGAGTGGGTGGCGGGTATCTCAGCCATATGTACTATAGAAGCAAAATAGAGGGGTTTCATCTCCTCATTAGCACTTTACAAAAAGAGGTCCTGATAGCCATGTTAGATCCGAAGGATGCTTCTCTGTTGCAACTAACCTGGGTCGAGTCCGAGGATTACCCCAGTATATTTGGGAGGGAAAGAAGTGGAGGATTGACTGGCTTACCTTTAGGTTTGCCATCGACCCCATGGTGTTTTGCCAAGATTATGAAGCTAGTGGTGATATGACTGCCTGCCGAGGTCATCACTTTGTGTACTTGAACAACTCATTGTAGATGGTCCATGATAATGGCAACTAAGTGCAGAAACTCGAGAACGCAGCACTCTTCATTTAGGCTATTAGCCTTACTGTGAGCTTTAGTAAGCTCATTTTAATACACAATCAGGAGACTCACCAAGCACACAGCGTATAAACGCACTCTTTAAAAACACTCAAATACACTTACAACCGCCACCATGGAGACAACATCTGTGGGCATTTCATTGGATCAGTGACACAATATCATGGTAAACAATACCATTGACAAAAATATTGTGTGGTACTAATATAAATAAAAAACAAATATATATAAATATATATATATATATATATATATATATATATATATATATATATATATATATATACACGCACACATATACATTTTATATATGAAATATATTTATGCATATACATATATAATTATATAAACACACAAACACATAATATGTGTTTTTATTTATAGATGTATTAATATATATAATGTAACATAATTAATAAAAATAATTAATTACATAAAAACATAACTTAAACAAATACATTTATATAGCATGCTACCCACCAAAAAGCGCGTCAGCACCTCATCAGGGGTAACAAGCACTATAGAAATGCAAACCGTTCCAACTTCTACCCCTCCACTATCCTTTTACAATCCAAATAACCGACTAAGATGTCCACCGCTCAAATCAAATTCATTTCATGTTTCCATACACTAATTAATGACTAATTCTTTTTGGGTTCCGGAGAAGAGTGCTACTCGGCCAAAAGTGCTTCAACACCTCATCCGGAGCAAGCGCTAAATAAATGCAAACCCTTCCCTCTCCCATCCCTCCACTATCCTTTTCAATCCAATTAACTAGACTAATTCACCATTAATCATTTTTTGGTTCCAGAGTAGTGTACTACTCACTGAAAAAACACTTTGACGCCTTGTCAGGTGTAGTAAGTGGTATATAAATGCAATTACAATACAATGCAATACAATATTTAATAAAAATATTTATTTTTACCATATACTCATTTTTGTTTTAAATGTAGTACTATGAAAATGTGTTATATATTGATAGTAATACATTTCAAATAGCCATTAAATTATTATAATGTAAAGTGAGTATGTTTATTAGTTATTACACTATATATATAACACACACACACACACACACACACACATATACATATATATATATATGAAAATAATTAACCTATACAAAACAATTGACTAAGAAAACATTTATTAATTAATGTAGACAATAAATAAAATATCAAACATTTCAAATCCATAAAAACACATTCACAAAAAATACTACGAACATTAAAATGCATTGAATATTAAATATTATTTACATAACAATTAATGTGATAAGATCTATTTAACTAATATTATGAAAACTGTTGGACTCTAAGAATATAAATGCAACAGTAGGGAAAGTGTTGGAATTTGGAGAGGTTGGATTTGCTATTCATACTCCTGTAACCACAATACTAGGGGAAGTGTTGGACTTCGGAGGAGTAAGAATTACTATTCCTACTCCAGTCAGTGCAACAACAGGGAAAGCATTTGACTTCGGAGGGATGAAATTTACTATTCCCCATTCAGTCAGCACAACATTTGGGAAAGTGTTAACCGCGAAGACGACACTTTTACTATTTATGCTGCAGTGTAGGCAAGATTAAGGGAAATACTTCACTTCAAACACATTACATACTTTTACAGATATATATATATTTGTTTGACGTTATCATGTGGTAAGTTTATTTAACTTCCTCAAAATACATACAAGAATCCTGGATTTATCCGGTGAATATTATCAGTGCTTATGTTTTGTCAGAGACTTAATAGCGGCAATATGTATTCACTTTTTAATTGTCACATGACACACTACGTCACTGTGAGGGGGTGTTCCCTTCTAACTTTGCATTTAAAAAAGCATTATGTCAGCATTACATGTTGCAGCGTGATCAAGGGCATAATTTGCCAGAAACGCGTAGCTGCTTTCTGTGTACCGAAATAAAATCTTTCTGATGCTGAATTACCGTGGTCCGTCTTCCTTCTGTTTGCTGGCGTGCTAGCTTGAGAAGCCGAGAGATTTGGAGGAGTCATGTGGTGTATATATATATATATATATATATATATATTACCTACTGGCGGTCGCCAGTAGGTATATATAGTTAGGATTTTTTCCCTATGGGATTTTTGAAAATTCTATGTCTAATAACTTTGGCGTTTGTGGACGGAATCGGCTGAAATTTTCAGGAAAATGGCACATTTTGTTTCTGAGCAGCTCCTGGAAATTTGGGGGGGGGGGGGGGTCGTCAAGGGGGGGCCGAGAAAAAAGGGGGGTCCCAAAACGCGTTTTTCCCATGTTAATTTCCATAGGGAGGTTGGCCTCACTTTTAGCCCGAACGGCTGAATGGATTTCCACGAAACTTGGCAAAATTGTAGGGACTGTTAGCCCGATGTGCCTTTGCTAGGTCTCAATATATGTGCTTCAGTGGATTTTGAGAAATTAACGTTTAAAACAAGATATATATCTGTAACAGCGCTCCGGGTAGCGCTCCGGTTCGCGAACTTTTCGCGTATCGGAACTTTGCGAAGCGAAGCTGATTGGCTCTCCGGTGTCTGTCAACATTCTAAACAGTCCGGAGCGGCCGCCATCTTGTCTCTCGGTAGGATCGAGAGACAAGAGGAGGCCAAAACAAAGGGGGAAATTACCATAAGGGGGCATAGTAGATCCTCGTTGACCCCCTAGGTTTTATGTGGAGGTTTTAAAAGGGCCCAGCAGGGTCAAAAAAAAAAAAAGTAATTTTTTTTTTTGCGTGGTGAGCACCAAGTTCGCGAACCGGGAAGCGTTCTGGGCAGCGTACTATAAGGAAAAAAGAATGATAGACTTTTCAAATACTGTATGTTAATTGTTTGTTGTTTTTGTTGATTTTTTTTGTTTTCTTTATTTTTAAAGCATTTTTTTTAAATTTTGATTGTGTTTCATAATTTATTAAACTTTCTAACATTTCAGTGTCTGAAATGTCATTATTTTCTTGGAATATTGTTTGCAATCTGTGCGGTTGTAAAATGTTCTCATTTTCAAGGAGGTCATCTACTGCTTGGACACATTGCAGTAGTTCTTTGTCCCAAGTTTCATCCATAAATTCAATGTCAATTTGATCAATTGTATCAATCAATTCTTGGCTGCTCTCTTGCAGGTCCATTTCAAAAGAAACTTGGTTTTCGCCTTCCATTTTGCCTGAAATTTGGATTAAAAAAATATATATTAGTAGAGATAGGGCACTGTTGGGATTAATTTTAGATAAGCATTTTTTATCCGTGAATTTATCTTTGGGCAGTGTATAGTATCAGAGTGGTAGTAGGAATATAAAAAAGTGTATGTGATTTAACGTAAGTACATTTTTAATTATACAAGAGAAGCCTAAGTCCATCCATAACTATAACAGAGAAGTCTATCTAAATCTATAACTAGTACTGAGGGATAGTATATAACTATTTGAAAAAGTTTACCATATTTACTTATAGTGCACAATATACTTCAGTTTTAAAAATAACAACTTACCTTTAGAAACAAGTTGAAGTGATTAGTGATATTCCAAATGATATATACAACAAGAAGTAGTAGTCAAAATGGCTGTGTTTCCTTCTCTTCCTTTATATATATTCAGGTATATAACCAATCAAATGTCAGGTAATAAAAGTAGAAAATGAAAGTAACATTTTCATTGGTTGTCAATTCCAACACTTCAGATGTGTTTTGTGAAGTAATTTACCTCACGGTATTTAGAGAGGTCTACAGGCTAAATGGCTAAATGGAATTTCAATCAAATTTGTGAAAATGAAAGGGATTGTTATGTAGTATGAGCTAATCTATATTTGGTGAGAGTGTCTCTAGTCGTTTTTCTGTAAATTACTTTCCCACCTTTTTTTTGGACCGCTTCCCGGGAAGCGGCTCGGTTCGCGAACCTTAAGCGTCACGGGAGTCCACCATTTTGTGTTTTGGTCGCATTAAGATACAAGATGGAGGGCAAATAATGTTCAGAATGGGTAGAAGGGGGCATGGTAGATTTATCTTGACCCCCTAGGTTTTCTGAGGGTGGCTGAGGAGGCTTATATGTGCGGAAAAAAACATTTTTTTAAAAAATCCGCGAGGTTAGCTTTCGGTTAGCTCCTAGTTCGCGAACCGGGCAGCTAACGGGAAAGCGAACCGAAAGAAATAGAGCTTGCCAGAGTGCTAAACATTCTAGCAATTTTATTTGAAAGGGGAGGTAGTTTTTATGTTTTTGTTGTTTTTTTTTTTTTTTTCTAAACATTTTTTGTTTTTTTTGTATTTTTTGAACAGTTTTATGTTTTGTTTTTTTTGATGGAGGGGAAACAACAAAAAACAGGCATTGAAAAGGGCTCGACAGGAGCAAAAAAAAAATTACTGTCTGGGTTGGTTAGGGCAATTGTGATTTTCATAAGCAATGTTCATTAACTTTATGCTCATGTTACCACATGAAAGCAATGCACCGCAATACAAACAGGTTACTTTCATATGTAAAAAGTTCTTCTGAATGTTTGGCACGGTTTCCTGTGCCTCTCCTCCTGTCAACGATATTTGCGAATTTGACCTGGCCACAGGAGTTGTTGGTGGATTATCCTGCAGGCCACGCAACTCTGCACGGCTGTAGTTCAGTGGATGCCACCTGCTCATATGGCGATGCATGGTATAGTTTCCCATGCTATACTTTTTTTCAGTGCCTCTTGATAACCTGTGTTTGCAAATGAGGCAGGTGGCATACTTTGCATTCACTTTCTTCTCCCCTCGAGGGATTGAAAAAAACTGCCAGATGAAACTGGTTTTCCGACGGGAAACACGGGGCAACTCCTGTAAGAACTGTGGTTCTTCTGTCTCCTCTTCCTCTAGTTCATCCTCTTCCTCCTCTGTGTTGGTGATGAACTGAGATGGTGGTCCTCTCTTCTCATGAGGAGGTGGAGGTGGAGGTGGTGGTGGGGGTGCAGCAGCTGAAGCAACTACAGAAGCCATTGCTCAACTATAGGAAAATGGTCTTTCTCTCACCAAGATGAAAGTCAGAGTGAGGAAAGAAGGAGGGGTTTTCATCATTTGGGAAAAGAAAAAGTTCTAAACCAATGAAAAGTGTTATTTTTAGGTCATATGACCTAGTCTTACATCATTTGGAAACCAAAAGTGAAATGAACCAATGAAAAGTTTTATAAACAAGTCACATGACTTGTTCCGCTCACGTTACGCGGTGCGCGCCGCATCCCGGATCGCTTCCGGTTCGCTGTCCGGAGCACTTCCGGGAGCGCTAACGCGGCGCGTCATAAGACGCATTACGCGACAAAGTGATACGTCGCGCTTCCGCGACGCGTCACAGTTGCGCAAACGAAACGTTTACCGGTTCGCGGACTAGGTCGCGGCATCAAGATGAGCTAACGGAAAGCTTCCCGGTTCGCGAACCAGAAGCGAAGAAAAAAAATATTTAAAAAAAAAATGATTAATAAACATCTAAAATATATTTTTGGATTTAAAGAAGAATACATTTTACAGCTACAGATGTTAGCTTTTAAAAAACCAATGAAGTTCACTGAAAAAACCATAGGTTATAGACCATATATAGTTAGGAATTAGCATTTACAAAACCTTGAAAATTCACTGAAAAAACCATAGGTTATAGACCATATATAGTTAGGAATAAGCATTTACAAAACCATATTTTACTCACACAAAACCATTGAAATTTCAAATAGAGTTAGTTGCACTAACTATATATCGCGCACCCGCAATCCACTGCTGACGATGTCACACATTACATCATTCATGACATGGTCAGTGACATCACTGATGACATCACTGATGATATCTCAAATGACATCACTGATGACATCTCAAATGACATCACTGATGACATCACTGATGACATCTCATTTGACATTACTGATCACATCACTGATGATATCATTCATGTGATAATACGATGAACCTCTTCAGACTCTAATATAACCTTAGATACAATCAGTGTAAACAGACACTCACAGACTGCCACTCATCCATGGAGTTACTCACACACCTAGTCAGTCATGCAAAGAATCATCACACCTCCATTTCCTCAACTATACAGTTATACAAACTTTACTTATTCAAACATATACTAACACATATTTACTCTCTTATATAATCCCTGATACAAGTTCACAATGATCCATACAGCCACTCACACATTCACTGGCTCTTATGCACAGTTATTTATATATGTCAACTCTCAAATGTACTGTGTTTTACACATGTACTTACTTTGACATGTAGCACTGAGATATCCATTCACTCACCAATACACTCATGCACGCAGTCAACCGCCCATACAGCTGTTTCCACATGCACTTTTGAACCCATACATATAGTGAATCAACTACTCACACATCTATGCACAGAGTCACACACCTCCCAGCCACCCACACACACACTCAGTCTCCCATACAAATACTTGGGCAACCAATCAAAAACCCATATAGTTACTCATATAGCTACTGATCAACACATGCAGCAGTTTACAGAAGAACAGGCATACTGATGCACAAATTAAGACAGTTTAGTCACTAACCCATGCACTCAGTGAGACACATTAAATCACTCACTCATACAGTCAGTCATGCACCTACTAAATCCTTCATCCAGACACTTATACATCCACTCATTCTTCAATATGTAAGACATATTTTAACTTTACAGAAGCATACAGTCACTGGATGTTGTGATCAGTGATGTCATCAGTGATGTCATTTGAGATGTCATCAGTGATGTCATCAGTGATGTCACTGACCATGTCATGAATGATGTAATGTGTGACATCATCAGCAGTGGATTGCGGGTGCGCGATATATAGTTAGTGCAACTAACTATATATGAAATTTCAACGGTTTTGTGTGAGTAAAATATGGTTTTGTAAATGCTTATTCCTAACTATATATGGTCTATAACCTATGGTTTTTTCAGTGAATATATATATATATATATATATATAGGTAGTTATAGTTAGGACCTAGTTTCCATAGGAAAAGTGTATTTTCTTTTCCCAATAACTTTGGCGCCGGTTGATGAATCTTCGCGAATTTTTCAAAACTCGTGGGGCGCTCCGGTCAGCTCCTATCTTGAAAGTTTTGGGGTGATTGGGCAAGCAGGGGACAAGAAAAAAGGGGGTCCCAAAACGTGTTTTTTCTCCATGTTAATTTCCATAGGAAACTTTAGACACGGTTACAGCCCGAACTGCGGAAAATACAATGTTATTCCCTAGTGGGGTTTCTTAGTGTGCTAGAGGCTATTGATTGTTCCCTTGTATCACCAGGTAATCTCCGGATCTCAAGGGCAGGGAGCAAGTTTACAATCAATGAGCTGTTTGCATGTGATACAGACTGGTGCTTTAACAAGCATTTTGCCAGATTTCTAGGTTCTTCCCAGTACCATTTTAGGAATTTTTATGGCACTGCCCAATATATATTTTCGGGCCTCCTTTTCAGAAAAAAACTTTAAATGTATTAACCAGTTTAAGCTAATTAAATTAAAGGTCCCATGATGCAGTTCAGCATTGATTTTAATTGAATCAGTACAGATATAATTACTGCTTTGAGGCTTTTCACCATTGCATCAGGGGAAATCTGATAATTTTCTCCTTAATTCCCTTCAGATGCTTTGTCCTTCCTTTCTCTGTGTGCACTTGTCTGGCTAGTCAGGGACCTCTAGCTCTGCTGAGTACAAGAAAATGAGAGGTAGATGACAAGAGATAGGAAGAGGGGTAATACGAGTGGTGAAACAAAATTAAGGTAAACTAGATGGGGAACGGAGTTCAAGGTAGTGATGGGAAGAGAAACAGGTAAAGTAGAGAGACATGGTAGGGAGAGAAAAAAAGGTAGGCTTAAAGAAAGATGCAGTGAGTTAAAACGAGGAAAAAGCAGGTAGACACACAGAGATAGATATGGTTTTAGTGTGATAGAGAAGTAGAGTGGTGTAGTGCAGGGGAGAAGGGAATGTGGACTCATGTAGAGAGGGTACTTAGAAAGGTGTGGTTTGGAGAGAGTTAAGGTTGAAAGAGAAGTGAATTAGAGGTAAAAGCAGAGGACGGTAGAGAGAGACCGTGAGACATGAGGTTGTGAGAGATTGATAGATGCAAAGTAGAAAAAGGGAGAGTGGTGAGATCAAGAGAGAGGCACAGGGAGAAGTGAGCCATAGAAATACACATTAAGCAAGAGAGTAATAAGTCAGAAAGGTAGAATGGGAGATGAAGGGTAGAAAGAGAGATGATATGGAAAGAGAAAGGTGAAGCAAAGAGACAGAGGTGATGTAGAGGGATGTGTAAAATGAAAGTGAGAGTGAGGCAGAGGGTAAGTTGAAATGGAGGATGAGATAGTAAGAGGAATATAGAGAGTGAGAAAGTAAGAGGTTGTAATGATTAGAGAAAAATAGGTTGATAAAGATAGACAGCATGAAAGCAGTAAGATAGTGAAAGAAGTAATATAGAACAGAGGTACAAGACTCCACAACATTGGCATGCAAGGATTTGCTCTCAAATGGATCTGTTCCTTCCTCATGGGAAGAACCCAAAGAGTCAGGCTGTCACCCTTCACATCAGATACCAAGAGACTGATATGCGGAGTCCCACAAGGATCATCCCTCAACCCCACCCTTTTCAACATATGCATGACACCACTTGCCAACTTTAGCCAATCACAAAATATCACCAACATATCATACGCTGATGACACCCAACTCATCCTCTCCCTGACGGAGAAGACAACCACTTCCAGGACCAATAACCAACTATATGACCATGGTAGCAGACTGGATACAACCCAAATGCCTGCAGCTATACTCCGACAAAACAGAAGTACTTGCAACAAGACCTCCCCATGCCTGGTGGCTGTAGAAGCTAGGACCAACACCCACTCCTACAGACCTCACAAGAAATCTAGAGGTAATCCTAGATGACAAGCTCAACATGACAGCTCAAGTCCATGCATTGTGCATCTACTGCTTCCACATCCTACGCATGTTGCAAAAGATCATCAAATGGTGTCCTCGGAACACCAGTTGGATCACTCACTCGCACACATTCCCCGCATCGACAAAAGCAAAACTGGAGGCCAATCATTCTCCTACATCGCACACAAGACATGAAATGACCTCCCTCAAGAAATCAGATACTCTTCCTCACATCTTGACTTCCAGAAGGAGCTGAAGACCCTGCTCTTTGTGTAAGCACTTTGGGCACCTCACACCTACACACCTGCCCAAGCACTTGGATACCCTCTTGAGCGATTACTGCATTATACAAATTAATATAACATAACAAAGAGTGAAGAGAGGTGGAGAGGTGAGGCATATAATGTATGCTGATATACATTGAGAGCTTACATACATGAGGTAGAATGAGAGGTGTGAGGTACAGGAAGTAGAAAAAAAGAGAGTTAGAGGTGGTGAGGTAGATGGAGGAGAAAAAGGTAGAGAGATGTAGAAATACCGAGATGAGGCGATAGAGGTGAGGTAAAAACAGATAATGGTGAGAGATTAAGTAGATGGATGAGAGATACACGGGTTGAAAGGAAAACTACAGTGAGGTGCAGAGAGAGGCGTAAGGGAGAGAGCAGCAGTAGGATGGGTGTTGGAGGCCTTGGAAGGTTGGTGGAGGGAAGTGGGGCAGAATGAAATGGCTCAATAGAGAGACATCATAGACAGAAGTGAGGTATGAAGTGAAGGAGATAGACAAACAGACAGTATGTACAGAGAGTCAGTGGGATAGTCAGAGAGAGGTATGGAGTTACAGAGGTGAAGGAAGGAGAGACACATGAGGCAACACGATATGTCAGGCAAAGAAATAGAGGTAGAGAATGGAAGAAGACATTGGGGTAGGTAGAGAGAGAGGTAGATATAAATGTGAATGTTGAGAGAAGGGCAGGGATTTAGATATTGATTAGGCAGGCAGCAGTGAGATACAATAAGACAGAGAGATAGAGAGAAAAATGAAGCAGCCATGCCATTGCCCTCTGGATCAAAAAACACTTCCCACACACTGGTCCTTTCAATCCCACCCATCTGGCATTGCCAGGATGCAAGAGTGCTTGATAGGCCAGTACAACAGTGTCAGCATTGCTGCTTCCCGCATGCCGAATGTTGACGGCCAGGTTGTGGAGTTGGTGTTAAGTGCATTTAAAAGGCATTTAAAAGGCACTTTCTAAGTTGAACTGTTTGCTTTATACATCTGTGAAAACATCGATCCAGCAGCCGTGGGTCTGTTCGTGCTCATGGAGTTTGTTTCTCAGTAGAAATCTGCATCCTCTCGTCTTACTTCGTACTGAGAGCTTGTATCGAACACCCTGGAAGGAAGACTGCGGGATGAGGCTTTGTCGCAGGGAGTGTTGTGATAGGGTGTGGTAGATAGTGGTAGTGAAGAAAGGCATGATAAGTAGTTGGACATTGACAGTAGTAGTATGGATTGCCAGAGTACAACTGTTTTGTGAGCCATCACTCCACGTCCCAGAATTCTCCATTTGGAGGTCTCTTATGGCCCACCTCTCCAACCGCAAACTCCCCTCCCATTGTCATCTCAGCTCTGAAGAGGCCTTGTTTTGACAGGAGTGCGCATGAAATGAATATATAAATAAATAATACACAGATGGGCTACGGAGGTGTCTTGTAATACCCAGATGTTCGACATCTGCTTTTAAAGTATTTCAGATTGGTATATGAAATAATATATGCTAGTAGTGACGTTTGTGTACTTTGCACATCTTTAGTGGGTGTTCAAATTTGAGAAAATGTTCCTGCAACAAAACTTCAATTTGTAGAAAAATGTTCATCCACCATCCTTTTTTGTAAAAACTATGAGGCATATTTACAAGGTCCTATTGCCACAGGAACGCCACTTTTAAAGACTTTCCTGTGGCTATAAAGTCTTCGCCTTATTTAGAAGGCAGTGTTAAGCCACTTAACATGCCTTAACACTGCCTTTCAAATAAGCCACCCTTTCACAGTATACTTTGCGTGAAAGGGGTGGGCAATGGGTGTTGCGGTGGGCGTTCTGCTGCAACACCAATTGATTTTGAGGCTGCCCCCTATTTACAAGGGTGGCATAAATAGGAGGCTGAGCCAAAATTAAGACCCAAAAAAACCTGGTCTTAGCATGGCGTTGTTTTTGCTGTTTTTAGATGTGCTGCATTGTGAAACAGCAAAATGCCATGCACATAAACAACCATTTTAAAAATGACGAGTTGCAACTTCTATGTGTGCTGCACAAAGCAGCTCGCATAGAAGTTACAAATCGCCATAAGTGATTGTATATATACAAGATGGGACACCTACCTGCACATAAACAATCATTCTCCCAACGCAGGCACCCTTGCGCTAAGGTGCAAGGATGCCTGCGTTGGCGCTAGGCAGACAAAATTAGCGCCAGCGCAGGCAGAAACACAGGGCTGCACTGTATTGTTGTAAATACGATGTAGCCCTGCGTTTTCAGAAGTGGCGGAGCACTGCGTTAACAGACGGGGCCCTTGCAGGTAAGAGTGGTGGGATCGGGTGAGGGTGATTTCGACAGACGATAACGAGGGAAAATGAATTATTAATTTAATTTTCCCATGGAGTTGTCTCTCGAAATCCCCCGCCACCCATCCCGTCCCCACCACTCTCACCTGCATGGGCCGTGACTGGTATTTAGGCCAGAAGGCTAACGCCGCGCTCCATCACTTCTTTACAAAATGCACCTATATTCTTCTAAAGTAGGATTTGTTGGGGTTCACAATACAGCTGAAAAATGTATTTTTAGACCTTTTCCACCCATTTGATTTTACTTCCTCTTGTCTAACTTTTTTGTTAGCACACTTGTTTTCTTTCGTAGTATCACATTGTACATTATTAGAGAGCAATTCTGGTTAAGCAGTGGAATGTGTAAAATTAGATATTATCAACCTTTGCTTGCATGATTCTGAGGATTCCTTCATTGTTACCATGGTGACTGCGACGCATTTGTAGTTTGGTAATTTATTCTATATTTTAATTGCACTGTGTTTTCAGATGATTTTTAAGTTATGTTTACAACAAATCTATTTAGAGAAGATGAGTCACATTTAAACAGGGTCCCAGTGTTACAGAAGAAATACAATGGAGCTGGAAGGCTGCTACTGAAGGAGTAGTGAAGGAATGTGTTTAGGAGATGAAATAAGTATACTCACAAGTAACGGAGCGCGCTATAAAATGGTTTATACATACATACATACATACAAATAAGAGGTATGACCAGGAAACCTAGCTAAAAAGCAACGAAGAGTTTGCAAAGATATAGTCGAGTGATTGGAGAGGTTACTGGTTTTCGAGACCAGAAGTAGCCCAATACTGCATATGATTCTAAATATAAGTATGCATACTCGCTATGTTATCAGATCCCGTATTAATGATACAAACTGAATATGGATCACAGTGAATCCGAGCAGCCTACCACAATGTATGAATACACTCGGTTCGTAAACACTAATGCATGTACAGTGACATCTTTAACTGGACCGTAAAAACATGAGCAAACCCAACAAATCTAAATCAGGGTCCCTGAGAATTTCAGAAACTAGTTTGAATGTTCAAATCTAATTTATTGAGTAGGCTAAGTTTCAAAACCTTGCCCCTTATAACTGTGATGGACTGGTCTTTCGGGCAGTCTGGCAGTGCCAGATAGTTCACCTTAAAAGGGCCAATGTGTGTCCCACACAATGACAAACAAGGCTTGTCAAAGTCAATAGGTGCTGCCTTTGTGACCTTTCGGCTTTTCCAAGACATTGTGGTGATGCAGTGCAGTACTGGCAAAACGATAACAAGCATTTTCAATGCAATAAGTCTCACATTTGCGACTGTTTAAGCTATTGGCATCGTAAATGACAAAGCATTTTATTTATGTGTTTTTAAAAGCAACACATACATAACAGCATTGGTATTTTAAATGCCAATAGCACAAACTCTCGCGAATGCATGTCTTCTTTAATGGTGAACACGCCCCTTTCTTTAGACGCTGCTCCCATATTCAGATTACATTGAGCAGCGTCCAAAGAAAGGGTCGCGGCAAACATTAAAGTGAAAGAGCATATGGGGCGCTTTCACCCAAAGTTTTTAAAAAATGTATTCATTTAGAAAGGTTCTGTAGCATGGCCGCTCAAGTGAAAGTGGCCTGTGCTGTCAACGAATTTAATAAATAAATAGGCACATCCGCTAATATGAAAGCGGACTGCACTGTAAAATAAATAATTAAATAAGCGCAGTCGCTAAAGTGACAGCGGAGCGCCTTAATGAAATAATTTAAATAAGCGCAGCCGCTTTAGTTAAAGTGGACCGCGCTGTCATTTAAATAAATACATTACTAAAAGTGTGCCACGTGCTGTGATGTCGAGGGGAATAGGGGAACATCATTAAAGAAAATAGTGCTCACCGAAGTATAAAGCAGACCATGTCACAACACAAGTAAAAAGTCCATTCGTTTTGGGAGGTTACAAATGCAGAAAAGGCAGCACCAGGGAGGGACTATTAAGCCTATTTACAAATGAAAAGCAATGATTTCGCAAGGACAGGAACAGGAGCCAATTGACAAGATGGGTGTGAAATGGGCGGAGCTTTCATGCCTAACCTCGATACAGCATGCCTCGCAGAGAAAGACATGTGCTGCGCAGCCTCGACATAAAATTAAAAAAAACGGCAAGATGATGGGGCCGACAGTGGCATGTGCGATGATGTATTTTTACGAATCACTCTACATGCACTTGCCTTCAAAATGATACGCAAACAAATGATGGACATAATGCTGAATAAATCATACATTCACCCCCAGTCAAAAAATCTGAGTTAAATCCATCCTTCTTCTGCTCACTATGCCACCCCAGTCTTGACCCTGTACCTCATGGAAACAGTCCAGACCGAACTGCCAAATGAGGTCCTCCCTGGACTGGAAACAAGAATCCTGAGACCGGTTTCCAGGTATTACCCCTCATCCGCCAGGCAAGCTTGAATCCAGTGGCAAAGTGAGCAAGGCACCCACAATTGGCCATACCCATCCCACTTAGGTCGAAAAGTGAAAAAAAAGCGATCCTCATGGCTAAATACACATGATCTATTATTCTGTAGCTCTCATGAATCCGCTCCGTAATACCTGCCTGACCCCTTGGTCTACCTGTACTACTTGTATCATGACTTATTTGATTGTATATGTTCCCTCTTTGTATTTTGATGTATTGTTAATGCACCTGTCTGACTTTGCACACTGTACCTACACCACCTCAACCATCCCTATTTTTGTACTACTGATGCACCTCAACCATCCCTACTGTTGTACTACTGATGCGCCTGTGTGACTATACATCCTGCACGCATCTACCTCAACTATGCCCACCTTGATGTTATCTCCAAAAACACTTGTAGCACGCTTAAACAAGTATATGCTTATTTTTGTACTTTTATATTATTGGCGGAACTGTTTGACTATGCACCCTGTACTACCTCACCTATTATCTACCTCCTGTTTTTTGACCTACCTATGTAACTATGCACCTTGTACCTAACTACCTCAACTATTACATTCTATTACCCCATACCCCCCGAGCCCTTGTAAAGAGCTCTGATATCTGCAAAGATCTTGTTCGCGCTATATAAAACTTTCAAAATAAAATAAATAAACAAACAAACGATCGATGGAATGCTGAATAAATCATACATACACCCCAATTAAAAGATGAGTTAAATCCATTGTTTTTCTGCTGACTATGTCATTCCAGTTTGGACCCTGTCATATGCAAATCAGTCTTGACCCTGTGCCTCATGGGAACAGTCCAGCCTGAACTGCCAAGCCAGGTTCTCCCTGGACCGGTAAGAAGAATCCTGGGACCGATTTAGGGGTATTACCCCTCATCAGCCAGGCTAGCTTGAATCCCATGGCAAAGAGAGCAAGGGACCCACAACTGGGCATACCCATTTCACTTAGGGTGAAAAGTGATATGCAAACAAATAAACGGAATGCTGAATAAAGCATACATTCTCCCCCAGCGAAAAGATCTGCGTAAAATCCATTGTTTTTCTGCTGACTGTGCCACCCCAACCATATGCAAACAGTCTTCACCCTGTGCCTCATGAGAACGGTCCAGCCCAAACTGCCAAGCCAGGTTCTCCTTGCACCGGAAACAAGAATCCTGGGACCGGTTTCGGGGTATAACTGCCCATCTGCCAGGCTAGCTTGAATTAAGTGACAAAGTGAGGAAGGGACCCACGTCTGGGCATACCCATCCCACTTAGGGTGAAAAGTGACAAGTATACAAATGATGAACAGAATGCTGAATAAATTATGAAGGACCTGGCTTGGCAGTTTGGGCTGGACTGTTCCCATGAGGCACAGGTTCAAGACTGATTTGCATACGGTCAGGTCTAATCTGGGGTGGCATGGTGAGCAAAAAAATGATGGTTTTCACCCAGATCTCTTGAATGGGGGTGAATGTTTTGAATTGTTTTGCATTCCGTCCATTAATTGTGTGTCTTTTGCCGTCAAAATGATGGTGCCATTTTTTTTAAATTTACAAATCCAAAATCAATCTGTAAATATATATCGTTTTTTAAACACAAAATAGCACTTTTACGTAAAGCTGAGGGCAGGAAGCCCTTTGTTGCCTGACCCTCCAAAAGAAATTAAAAACATTTTTTTTAAAAGACAAAGTCCATGTTTAATTGGAGGGGCAAGGGAGATTCTGGTCGGGAGAGTCGATGCTTGGTGATACAGTAAAATTAAAGGCAGGGTATTATGGTTAGGTTAAAGCAGCATGTGCAGAAGGTTGCATCACAGAAGGCTGGGGGTAGGGAGGGGAGATTCACACGAGGGAGAGTGCATCTTGGACTGTGAGGAGCAGAAGTGCAAACGGAGACCGTTGAAAAACACATGCAATCTCATGGAGTTGTTAAACAAAAATAAATGTTCCCTAAAGGTGAGCATTTGAATGATAGAATTTACAACTCAAAGAGAAAGAGGCTATGCTCCGGGCAAAGAACGAACACAAGATCAACAAGCTGGGACAAGGAAAGCCATCAAATTAAAAGCGTGCAAATGAGAGTGACAATAAAGCCAGTCAATAGTAAGCAATTGGTGGTCAACAAGCCCCTGTAAGTGCTTGGCAAGCCCGCAGTAGGTCTTTTGCAACTAGATAGCTTGTGTTATCTGGTAGGCCCAGCCTTAAAAAGTCCCACACACTGACCATTTCACGCTGGCTCACCTGCCAGTGCCAGACTGCATGAAAGTCCAGCCCACCACGGCCCTCGATGCCTACAAAGTACACTGACATTGGCATAAAAAAGATGCATAGCTCTTCATGTCCCTTACTCAGCAGTGGAAATAAAAAGAACATAAAAGGCCTGGATTAGTTCTGTTATTAACTTGTGGCTCACTTTACCTGGGTACATTCCGTGCAGCACGGGTTTTGTCGGTGTCACTATTATCTCATAGCCCTGTGATGATCAATGGCCTGCTTGCTTGTTAAAAAGTGTGCATTATTGCAGAGAGTTTGTGTTCTTTGTACAGGCTAGAGTCCATCAAGGCCAGGTTTGTTCCCATGGGGCCATGCTGCAGATTGCTTTAATATGTTTATTTCAAGGACGAATCTTATTCAAGGCTTGTTACTGTTTTAAACAGCTTCAGTGTTAATGGAAATATGAAAAGCAGCGGAAACAGTTGTGTGTGTGAACATTTATACTGATACATGATAAATTCACTCACAAACAGTACCTAATCCCCCGCTCGTGGCCACTACAAGTCAGTGGTCTGCTCCCAGTTTTTGAGCCTGTCCTGCTCTATGTGTAACCCGTGGAACAGAACCTTAAATTCAAGGCCCTCTGTGTCCTGAATAAACAAGCATTGGAAATGCAATAGGTCTCGCACCATTAGAGTTAGTGCTTTTAGAATTGTTTATGGGTTTTTTTTGTAAATGTTTAGCATTTTTGTTTCCTGTAGCCAATGCTAAAGAATTACAAATAAAAAAAGCCATAAACATTTCTTAAAGCTGTAACTGAAATGGTCTGAGACCTATTGCACTGTGTGAGGGTGAGGGGTTGAGGGTGAGTGAGGGTGAGGGGTTGAGGGTGAGTGAGGGTGAGGGGTTGAGGGTGAGTGAGGGTGAGGGGTTGAGGGTGAGTGAGGGTGAGTGAGGGTGAGTGAGGGTGAGTGAGGGTGAGTGAGGGTGAGGGGTTGATGGTGAGTGAGGGTGAGGGGTTGAGGGTGAGTGAGGGTGAGGGTGAGTGAGGGTGAGTGAGGGTGAGTGAGGGTGAGGGGTTGAGGGTGGGTGAGGGTGGGTGAGGGTGAGTGAGGGTGAGTGAGGGTGGGTGAGGGTGAGTGAGGGTGAGTGAGGGGTTGAGGGTGAGTGAGGGTGAGTGAGGGTGAGGGATTGAGGGTGAGTGAGGGTGAGGGGTTGAGGGTGAGTGAGGGTGAGGGATTGAGGGTGAGTGAGGGTGAGGGGTTGAGGGTGAGTGAGGGTGAGGGGTTGAGGGTGAGTGAGTGAGGGTGAGTGAGGGTGAGTGAGGGTGAGTGAGTGAGGGTGAGTGAGTGAGGGTGAGTGAGTGAGGGTGAGTGAGGGTGAGTGAGGGTGAGGGGTTGAGGGTGAGTGAGTGAGGGTGAGTGAGGGTGAGTGAGGGGTTGAGGGTGAGTGAGTGAGGGTGAGTGAGGGTGAGGGGTTGAGGGTGAGTGAGTGAGGGTGAGTGAGGGTGAGTGAGGGTGAGTGAGGGTGAGGGGTTGAGGGTGAGTGAGTGAGATGTATCTGCCCAGAATAGAAGTCATTTCTTTCGGGGGCATCTGCATTCCTTTGCAGCTCGTATTTAAAGGTTTAGAGGTAATGTTACTACAAATCTGCCTTTTAGTGTGAGCCTGTTTTGGAACCTCGACAGAACAAGTACAACAACTGCTAGTGGCCACTAAATGTATAGTTCCCACGACAACATTTTGCAGATATTGAAATTATTCCGAGTCCACTTGTGAACAATTAAAAAAAAAAAAAGGATGCTGCGGCACGGACATGCTGGATTAAAGACGTTTTACTAAACACAATGAAGCAGCGTTCGCGTTACTGAGAGACATGATTCACTAAAATCATCTGATGCCAATGCTGAAAGGGGGGAGTGTTGTTTGAAGAGTTGATATCCAAGACCGTACCTGCCATTGTAAACTTTGGAGGGCCCTCCTGCTTTATTAGAATATACACGAAATTAAAAGTTGTTCACATACGTAAACAGCTAGACTTGGGTACAGACCACTCATTCCCTCGCAAAATAGTTACTGTCCAGACCAGAAAGACAAAAACCTACATACAGGCTGCCGTAAACATTCAAGTACCGAATACCATGATTATAGCGCTTGGAACGAATACAAGTGCTAAGTATCCATGAGTACCCGTCTGCCACTGGGTAGAGCCGGAATAGTCTCCGACTAATAGTACTGCACCGTTTCTAAAAACGACAGGCACGTTACCTCCCAACATGAAGTTAAATACAGGTACTCAGTACCTGTCCAAGTAAAACTGTCCATGAACCACATATGCCGTTTCAAATGGGAGTGAGTAAAGTTAAAGTCATGCACAAATTCCTAGTACACAGCCAGTCACATCGTGCCAGGGTGCAAAGGGTACAATTACGATGGAACGTTTAAAACATGGACATTTTATTGGGAATGGATAATTGACCATATAGAAATACTAACATGTTCTAGACGCACTACAAATCCAAAAGAGAAACATTTAAAACTACCAAGTACATTTTTCCAAACCTATGTATGTGAGACGAAGCGTACGATTACTTTAAGCAGGGTAACCTGACCCAGGAGGGGGGAGGAGGGAGGAGAAATGCGTCTCGGCCGGAGCAGGGGGCGGAGCAGGGAGAGCGGGCTTTGAAATGTAATTGACACGGCCAGCCGGTCGTGAAACTGAAAGCATGGCCGGCCGGCCGTGAAAGCCTTTGATGCGGCAGGGGGAAATGCGAGACGGCGGGAAGGGGAGGGGGCGGAGCGGGTAAACAAAGACGGACGTGCACGCGCTTTTAAGCTCAATGCGCATGCGCATTGAGCTTAAAAGTCACGGGCACTGCAAGGAATCGCCACGATTCCTTGCAGTGTGGATAAAGAGTAGATAAGTCCCAATACTCTCGCCTTGCTCGATGCGCATGCGCATCGACAGGCGAGACCTAAAAAGGAAATTAAGAGTACAGGTTTCGGTTTTGTGACCACCATGTTTCAGCACTTTCACCCTGCTCTTGCGTGCCTTTCTCAGGGCAGGGGCTTCTGCAATAAGCCCATTCTGAAGAGTGTCTTCAGGAGGGTTTAGTTTATGAGCAACCAAACTCTGACTGATGCTGACTTGTGAGTTGAGAAGGGTAAGCCAACAAATGACTACGGAGAGCCGAGTTGAGGATCAGGTGGCTCTAAGAGCCCCGTTGAGCGAGCCAAACCTTGAAAATACTTCTATGTAAATTATGCAACAAACCTTTCGAAAAAAATGCAAAATCTCTTAAAAAGTTAAAAAGCGTATTTCTTTAACCCCTTGGGCGCGGCCCAGATTCTGCGCCTGTGCAGCGTTTTCCGTAGTGGGCGGGTTCATGACGGCCCCCAGCCATAATCAGCACACGCCCACCGTAATGCATGAAGGGGTTAACATGACGAGGAAACTGACATGAATCCATCACATCATATCACTGCACTTAGATGTACTTATTAAAACATAATAGTTTTTAAACAGGAAGTTAAAAACCTTCCGGCCTCCACCCTGGCGAAAGTAACTAAGAGGCAAGTCTGTTCTCAAGTGCACCTTGTAAGTGATCCAGATTCCTGTAGACAGAGTAACATTATAGACTATTCAATCAACAGTATTCCGCACTTATGTATTTGAATATGCAAAAATAAAGGGAAAAAATAGGATAGGGAATAATAATATCTGCGTAAAATAACACGATTTGGTTACGAAGAGAAAAAGGAATTAATCTTGTGTTTTCTGGTTTCACTACGTACAAAGCAGCCACTAAATGCGTCTCTGTTTGTCTCACTTTTTTTTACCTCAAATGTTAATGCTTTGTTTTTAACTCTTTGAAATGAAAGCTCAGCTCGTTTTGGGCTCCAGGACGTAGGAGGACTGTGATCTGAGCCAGGGCCAGGCGTCTGTCTCTAGCCCAGCGTGAGCTTTCATTGGCTTACACAGCTGTACTTGTAAGTCGGGTAACAGAGCCTTCCGTGGATGCTTCTTGTGTTCAGCTCTTTTAGTGCTATGTAACCTCCTAGTATTCAAGCACTTTAAAATTAAATACTGAAGCAGCCACACCTTCTTTCAGTATTTCTCAGTAATAACATCTTTACCGTACTGTAGGATGGCAAAGGCCTTTTGCATTTAGCACTAAAAACGAACAGGTGTTTACTAACGGTGGGCGGCCAGCTACGCTCCGTCTGCGGAGTGTGCGTAGTGCCGCCTACTCCGCATTTTGCGGAGCTGGCGGAGCCAGGCGGCACTACGCACGCTCCGCAGACGGAGCGTAGCTGGCCGCCACCCGCCTCCCTCCCGCCCTCCCTAAATACTTTGAAATAAAAGAATCAAATAATTTAAAAAGCACTTACCTTGCCGCCGCTGCCCGCCGCGTCCCCGGGGCTCACTATCTTCCGTCTTCCGTCATCTATACTAATGCGCATGCGCGGGCGGCCGCGCATGCGCATTTTCACGAGAAAATGCGCATGCGCGGCCGCCCGCGCATGCGCATTAGTATAGATGACGGAAGATAGTGAGCCCCGGGGACGCGGCGGGCAGCGGCGGCAAGGTAAGTGCTTTTTAAATTATTTGATTCTTTTATTTCAAAGTATTTAGGGAGGGCGGGAGGGAGGCGGGTGGCGGGGCTGGCGGCCAGTGGTGTTTGCGGAGTGGGGCTACGCGGAGTGCAGAGGTGGGCGTAGTTTCTCGCCCACTTCGCGTAGCTCCGCGAAGCCCCACTCCGCGAACTCCGCCCAGGGTTAGTGTTTACATTACACAGCCTGTGCCATGCCTTTTACCTATTTTAAAATGATGAAAGTCCGAGGCAACCCTAGCAATATTCAACCCTTTAACTTGCATATAACATGCAGAATTCCGCAACGAGTGCTCAACCAGCTGAGCTATCTTACCAGATATTTTCATGAACTCTTTGAAAATGATCATGCAATCCCTCCTACCCACTACTATAAATGACATTTGTCAGCGGAATGGCAGAATATTCTCTCGTTGTTGTAAACACGTAACACGAATGCACCTGTGATCCAGCGCCAATCAGGGATCGATAATCGATAACAATACGCAGGCCCATATGACACTTACCCAATACACATCTGCTGAAATTACGCTGAGTGAGTTTCAAGACTAATGAACACTCAAAATCAGTCGTTCATTATACAGACTCGTATTTTACGCTCTAAAAACATAACTGAGTCTGGATATCAACTTCTTTCCTCTGGTCGATGGACCTAAAGTTGAGAAGTTGATGGTAATAATAATAACTAACTATCTATCTGTCCTTATTACTGAATAACCACAAACTTGATGTCAAGTTAATAAACTTTATCACCAAATAATGCAGTAACTAAGAGCGCAACATGTACAGATTCACAGGGCAAACAATGCATTAATCACAAAGAGAGAGAACATTTATCAAATGCAAACAGTATCAAACTCATATCAAATGAACAAAAATGCATATGAAGGAGTGGATCGGTGTAAAGTTGATTACTACACAGAATAAGTTGAAGGATGTAGTTTATTAAAGGAACACAGGAGCAAGGCAGGTAACATCCTACACAGGACTTCTTCATCAGCAACTACCATAGTTGCTAGGGAGGGGAAACTAGGATACAGTGGAACACAAGAAAACATTCTGAAAAGGATTTAAAGGGACAACATAACACATCTTCCCCTTTATAAACAAAGAAGGCAAAAGAAAAAAAAACAAAATAATTAGCAAACAAAATCTTCTAGCCACTTGGGTTTAGAGCAAATGCGTTTCCGGTTCACAAATACATCACTGCTACAAGAAGGTTCATTAACAGATGTTGAATTAAAATCATGATTAGATGGAAAGGAGTTAAGTGAAGTGGAAACACTAGGAGGAGGATCTACTACATCCACATTGGAGGGAGGATCTACTACATCCACATTGGGAGGGGAATCTACTGCATCGGAAGTGGGAAGATTAGAGTTGGTGGAAAGGTTTTCAGATACACTAAAACCACCATGATCCTCACAAGGAAAAGAATGAGGAGTAGTAGTAGGTGAAAATTCAGGTGAATTAACAGAGTCTTTTGTTAAATTTTTTTTGCCTCTGTAGATAGCAATTCTTTTAAGATTCCACACCTTACCATCACTTAGAAGGACAGCATTGCGAAGAATCTTCTTAACCATAAGGGGTTCAGAAAATTGAGAATCCCCCTTACGGACTTTCCAGGGTTTCCTCACTTTAACCCACATACCAACATTAACATCCGCAGTGCTAGAGCAACATTTCTTATCAAAATTCCTCTTATATTCTAGATGTTTATCAATGACATTAGATCTAACTTTACTCATACATATATCTAAACAGGATTTTTTGTGCAACCATTTGGGATTACACTTGGTTCTTGCAACACGACCTCTCATGATCTCGAAGGGTGACATTTTTAATGCAACATGAATATTGGTTCTATAGGACCAGACAGCTTTAAAAGCTGAAGTTTCCCAATCCTCACCATTTTGCATAGCTATTTGAATGGCATTCTTCAGGACTCTGTTGAACCTTTCACAAAGTCCATTTCCACTGGGGTTGTAAAGAGAGGTAGTCTTATGAACAATACCAACCCTGTCGAAGTAAGATTTAGTTAATTTGGAAGTGAATTGAACGCCATTATCACTAATGACCTGGTTGGGAAGGCCTTCTTCAATAAAAACCTTGTCAATAAAGTTTAAAACAGATGAAGAATCAATCTTGTCCACAATAGTGATATTTGGCCATCTAGAAAACACATCAATCATAGAGATTATGAATTTGTGATCCTCTCCAATTGGTCCCATAATGTCAATGGCAACAGTATGCCAAGAACCCTCTGGTATTAAAGGTTCACACATGTCAGGTTTGAGCGTGTTGAGTACTTTATCACAATTAGAACACGTGACACATTCCCGAACAATTCTCTCTGTAAGAACATCAATACCAGGCCACCAATACCACTGTTTGACATTTTGTTTGGTTTTCACAATGCCACAATGATCTTTGTGACACAGTTCAATAATGCTATTTCTTAAAAATGAAGGAGGAATAGCTCTATCACCTCTAAAAATGGTGTTGTCACAAACAGTTAGCTCATTTCTAACTTCCCAATAGGGCTTAAAATCAGATGACAATTCTTTCTTTTCTGTCCAACCTTCCTAAATGAAAGAAATAACAGAATTTAAAATGTTATCTTTAAGATATTCTTCCTTCCATAACTTTTTCTCAATACAAAAAGGATTACTATCAAGAATATAAGCAACATGAAGGGAATCCCACTCATTCACTTCGCATTCTTGTAGGTCGGTGGGCATCCGGGAAAGAAAATCGGCAATAACATTGCTTTTCCCAGGTAAATATTCAATTTTGATGATAAAATCTTGTAAACGCATGGACATTCTCGCTATCCTAGCAGTAGCATTGTAAAGGCCTTCAGTAGTAAGGAGTTTGGTGAGGGGTTTGTGGTCTGACCTCACTATACATTCCTTTCCCCGCACAAAACTGCGAAAGTGCTCAAGAGCCCAGACCACAGCTAAAGTTTCCTTTTCAATAACGGAGAACTTACTCTCTGGAACAGAGAGTGCTCTTGATGCAAATGCAACAATGCGTTCTTTACCTGAGCTGTCGATCTGAGACAAAACACTTCCTAGACCTTTGTTGCTAGCATCAACCGTGATCATAGAATTTAGATCTAAATTAAAAGGGCATAACACAGGAGCATTAATGATATCTAACTTGATACTGTTGAACTCATCCTCACAAGAGGGAGACCAATCAAATCTTACTTTGCTTTTCAAAAGTTGTCTAATGTTGAAAACTTTGCTAGAGAAATTCTTAACAAATTTAGAATAAAATTCCACCATTCCCAGAAATGATCTTACATCATCTTTACTAGTGGGAGGAGGAGCATCTTTTATGGCATCAACCAATTTAGGTTTGGTTGAAACACCATCACAACATAAAACATGTCCAAGGTAAGTCACAGATTTGACTGCAAAATTGCATTTAGAAAATTCAATAGTTAAACCCTTTTCCTCAAGAATGCCTAAAACCTCTTCTGAGATAGCATTATGTTCATCTTTGTCTTTACCGTAAACCAGAATATCATCCTGAAAGAACTTAACTTTAGGATGTTTCCCAAATAGCTGGTGCATGATGCGCTGGAAGATGGCAGCAGCAGATGCCAAACCAAATGGCATGCGTTTAAATTGGAAACACCCCATGGGACTGATAAACGCAGTAAGTTGTCTACTTTCGGTGTCAAGAGAAATCTGATGATATGCTGAGGATAAATCTATTGTGGAAAAGAACATAGCACCGTTAACCAAGGACAACATTTCATTAATTTTAGGTAAGGGAAATTTGTCTACGACAATATTTTCATTCAAATGGCGGAGGTCAACGCAAAGACGGATTTTGCCATTAGAACGCCTTGCGATAACCACTGGCGAAATCCAATTAGAAGACTCTATTGGTTCAATAATGTCTTCTTTGACAAGTTTTTCTAGTTCTCTTTCAACATCGCCACGAACAAGAATAGGAATATTTCTGGCTTTAAAAGTTTTAGGGTTGGCATTATCTTTCAATACGATGTGGTGGGAAAAACCTTGAAAATTACCAATTTTACCACTAAACACTTTAGGAAATTTTTTAAGCATTAAATCTCCAATCTCAGTTCCTTCATTAATAACTAAAACAGGATCTGGACTGTTAGGATTTAATACAATGTCTAAATCCCACTGATCTCTCCATCCTAGAACAGAAGGTCCAGGTTTTGCAACATACAATTTGCCCAAAGATTCCCTATTTTTGAACTTAAATTTTAAGGGTTTGTAACCAATCACATCAATCTTACCGCCGGAAAATCCTTCAGCAGAAATGTCAGGAGAATAAAGGTCATTTCCTAAATAACGTACAAATTTAGAATTCCAAACATTTTCATTGATGATGGTATATGGGGAACCAGAGTCTGCATAAATATCAATAGGGACCCCACCAATAAGCATATTGCCAATAGGCTTTTTAAGGACATTCCTTTTACCTGAGTCATTAATATTAAAAATGTAAATTTTCTCAAGAGGTTTAGTAATGCAGTTATCATTCATAGAACAAGGTGTAATACTCTTTACACAATCATCATCAACATAACAATGCATAACTTTGTTACTTAAATCTTCTTCGTCATCAGAAGATGAATCATAAACGATCTTAACTTTTTTACTTTTCAGTCTATTGCAAGCCCTGGAGTACTGTCCAATTAAACTGCAGTTTGAACATTTTTCCTTAATTGCAGGACAAAGCTTATAATTAGCTAAGTGTGAACTGCTCCCACATCGAAAACATTTTAAATTATCACTCTTTTTAAATTCAGCAGGTTTGTTTTTTGATTGAAGCTTTTGTTTATAGTTGGATTTGCTTTGAACTTTTGAAACAGTTTGGTCACAAGTAGTTTTAGATTCAGAAATAGTCTTTTCTTCATTTTTAATCGCTTTTGCGCTGCGACCAGAAAGTTCTGCCTTCCTAACAATGGCTAAAATATCTTTAAGGTCTGAATCGCCATTTATCCACAGTCTATCCTGAATGGAAGGATCAGAAGCATGCATCACTACTTGATCTCTAATAAATTGTTCTTGGAGATGGTCGGATTTACAATCTTCAGCTGGTGCAGAAGAACTTCTTGACAGAACGCTTTCAAAATAATGAGAAGGAAAATTAATAAGTTAAGATTTAAAATCTCTTTCTCAGTACTTGTAATAAAAACGAATGAACAATTCCGTTTTTAATAAATGAGCGCAATGTGTTAAAAAGCGCTATTCAAACACGTTATGAAAGCGAAGCCTTGTTATGGAGGAGCGTTGTCATGGAGATGATCCACGTGGAGATGATCCTTGTGCGTGAAGCGTCAATACGTGGAGGAGGACGCTGTGTTTGACGAAGTGACGTCACAGGCGGCAGGAAGAAGGAAGCAGGTGAGCGAGGAATGGAGAGCGAGCCAGTTCAGAACGCGCTGTGCTGAACAATGACGCGCTGAAGGTAACGGTCTCGTTTGTATTTTAAAAGACGCATGCACAGGAAAAGTTGCTTAAACCTCCGATAAGTGAAATAAAGTCTAAAAGTTAATAATGGCACAAGCGGGATCAGTTACAACCGCTGGAAGGTGCGCAGAGTAAACAAAGAAAAGATTACTCACGAAGTTCCTTGAAGGCTTTACTCACGAAGTGTTCATCAAGGCTTTTAAACGACGAAGAGGAAAAATTCGAGTGAATACAGCTCGAAGCTTTGTGTTGATAGAAATTTTCCCTTTAAAATATCGTCGATAAATTCTCTTGAAGTTTCCTATCCATGTAAACAGGAAATTAAACGGAAAATTGTAGAAGAGAAAAATAATTGTAGAAATGGGTTCTTAAGATTCCTGGTGTTCCTTGAAGCCAAGTCGCCAAAATTGTAAAGTTGATTACTACACAGAATAAGTTGAAAGGTGTAGTTTATTAAAGGAACACAGGAGCAAGGCAGGTAACATCCTACACAGGACTTCTTCATCAGCAACTACCATAGTTGCTAGGGAGGGGAAACTAGGATACAGTGGAACACAAGAAAACATTCTGAAAAGGATTTAAAGGTACAACATAACAATAGGCATAGAGACAAAAGTTTCAGAAACAAATATATTGGCAAATAATTATGCAAAGTACAGCATCATTAGCTAATACTAACCAAAGGAAATAGTGAAATACCACCCCCTGGCCATGGAGATAGTAGGGGGTCCCCCGAGATAGATTCAGGGAAGAAAGATTCAGGATAGGAACAGGAAACAGGTAGGCCTCAGCAAACCGATAGTCAGCGACGATACACCTCTAAGCGCTCCTCAATGCTTCCTCACCGAGCTAACCACACCCCCAAGGCACCTCAATTATAACCTAAAATCTACTTGTCCAACCCACAATAGTTGAAACATTTTGAGAAACTTGATCTTTCATTGGCTGATTCGGGGGTTGTTCTATCACACCGCCATAGTAACAATCATATTTTCTTACCACTCTTTGTCTTTTATAACTCACACTACATTATCCACGTCCGATGACTTCATATTTCCTTTGGTAAATAACATGTTAAAAATTACTAAACATTCATTGTTCATTGCTGTCGCTTTCTGTGGAAGAAGTTGGTACATTTCTCTTGCTTCTCATGGCCATCTTTTTGTTACTTGGCAGATAAACAAACGCCTCGTGAAGGTTATCAGTTTCAGCCACTGCCACTTCTCTCTCAGAGCTTGATTTTCATCTTATTAAATGATTTCTCTTTTTTAACCCATTACAAACATGCAGAAATGTAGACCCATGCGTTTCTCTAAAATGAATGGAACACAAACATTATAAATGTCCCCAAATATATTTTCTCACTGTTTACCACCCACCATTGCACTATCCCATGTTAAGTCCCTTACAAGAGCATTATTGTGCAAAAGCAGCATTATTTAAATTTTATTTTGGAAGCAAAACGCCAATGCAGCCTAGTCTGACATACATTAGTCTCTTATTATTACACACATGCACAAAGCATTTTTTTACTCACGTGTAACTTACTCTTGATTCACTGAGCAAGGAATGTCAATGTCTTTCGTGAGTAAAACGATAAAGGTCAAGCTGGAGTATTGGGGGAATTACTTTTGAGTTAGATGTTATTTAATGTGAGGGGAAAGTAGCATAAGTTGGGAAGGATTATGAAAAAAGGCAGCGGCAGAGAAGTGCTCAGGACATTTAATGCATATTTTGTGAATACCTCAAACCTAGAAGACCAGGGTCCTTCTCCACCGAGTACAAATGTGCCTGCAATTGTTTTATAAGCATCTAAATTGCCAATGCTCGACTCTGATGTTTCTTTTAATGCTCAGGGCTGGATGGAGGATTCGCCTTACAATGCTTACTCCAGATGTGCCACGAGACTCCTTTAGCGCTTTCAGAAGTGGTCATTTATCTTTAACCACTGCATTTGTTGTACCACGTGTATGGCAGCATCTTTCACACACTCAGAGCTGTCTTAAAGCAAAACCCCTGTCTGGGTCCCAACGTGAACATGTATAACTGTGTTTACCTTCATCAAAACGCAGCTTGTTTTTCTCATCGTTAGGTGGTTAGACACAATGCAATTGCTCAGTTTATAATAGGGCTCCCGGTTTTATGGTACTTTTTTAACATTTCTGTCTGTATTTATCCACATTTATATTTTGACATTTTATCTAAATGTATCCATATTTATTTTGTGTTTTGCATATAAATGAAGTTGTAAAACTACATTTCCATATTTATTTAACTGATAGACGCACACTCATACTTTGAGTTCTGTCACGTTTTAGCTATTTAAGATGCCAAACATTACATAACAATACATCCACTTGTAAATACTGGCATTATACCACAAATGTATGTTGACATAGCTATAATTCATGAAAGGCAGCACGGAGAGTCACTTAAAAGCAGCACAATTTTCTGTATTTATCCACTTTTAAAAAAAAATGCAGACAGAAAACACATTGTTTTCTGTCTGTATTTATCTGTAAAAATCGGTAAAAACGGAAAACAGGGAGCCTTATTTATAATCCACTTTCATAACATTTGTTAGATCCGCCCAAAAATGAAAAAACGGAACAGTGATGTAGAAAAATGTGTGAAAAGTATCCAGGCCCGGACTGGCCGTTGAGGGCACCGGGCAATTCCCCAGTGGGCCGCATGGTTGGGGGCCGGTTTTGGGCCCCTGGGGCCGTTTTTGTTACAGGGCCGTTATGCTGCAAAAACGGCCCTATAACAAAAACGGCCGAAAACCGGCCCTGTCACAGAGCGCGGTCGCACCTCTCCCCCCTCCCCTCTCCTCCCGGAGGGGGTAGTGGGGCCGGCCGAGCACTTTGCCAGGGCCGGTTCTGGTTCCCAGTCCGGCCCTGAAAGTATCACGTTTCAGACGTGCAGGTTTGAGTGACATGAGATCCAGTAAAGCCAGCCCTTTTCTCTGCAAAGGAAGACAAAGGCTGAGGCCAGCATCACAAAAATATTTGCAGATTTAAGTCTGGCATACATAGTGAGATAACCATTTTGTGAATGTGAAAGTGGTACTAGAATTCTCAAAAGTCGTTGTCGCGCTCATAAAAGGATTTTTGTGCGAGAAGTTCTATTCCCTCTCTGGGCAGCGCGTGGGAAGTGGGTGTAACAAGCCTGGAATATTGTCTTCACCTGCCACAAAGCTACAAGCTACTGGGGCCCAGATTGATCAAAGGGTTGTGTTGCCCTTGCATTACGTAGGTTGATGCCACACAAAGCAATCCTTAACCACTTCAGTGCTGATGACGAGCACAGGCTCGTCATGCAGCACGGTGCTCGTGTGCTGGTGACGAGCCTGGGCTCGTCATGAGCCGTGGAACGCTCACACGCTGGGATAATTCCCCCGCTGTGCTGAGCATTCCATTGCGCGGGCGCGCTCATGACGAGCCCAGGCTCATCACCAGCACACGAGCACCGTGCTGCATGATGAGCCTGGGCTCGTCATCAGCACCGCAGCGCCGTGCGCGGCCCCCCTCCCCCCCACGCCCAATGGGAATTAGCCCCGCGGCGAAGGGGTTAAATCAGATTTACCAATCCACTGAAGCCACCTTGTATGGCCCTGCATGGCTTGGTAATCTGTAGTAATGCAAGGCAGCAGAGGTCGCTGCCTTTGGTCACTGTGCGCAGGGAAGGCATTACATGGGTGGAGAGTGTCTGTTCCGAAGAATCCAGCCATGCTTATTGGCTCATTCCCAGATTTACCAAGCGCAGTAAGCCTGTTAATGTATCAAAATTCTATGACTTCCCGCTAGAGGTTCAAAGAGGAGAAATACCTTTATTTCTCCTCGTTTCCTCAGTCTAAGTGTACTGCAGTGTCTACATGTTCTTCAGCACACTTAGAAAAGAAATACACCTCTAAGGATTGTTTTTGTGCAGACAGCCTTGCACCATGGTGCTAGGGTGGCTCCGTTGGCGCTTGGCAGCACATAGTGCACCAACGCAGTGAGAGAGCAGGAATGCGCCATATCTTAGTAAATATGTTGCATCCCTGCCCTCTCCGTTTGACCCAGCACAGCAAGTTGTTGCGTTGCACTGCATCAAATATTGATAAATTCTTGGGGGTAGATTTACAAGCCCCGTACGCCACATTTGCGCTGCAGTTGCGTCACTTTTGTGACGCAGCGGCGCAAAGCCAGCACCATGCTGCGGGGTATTTACAATGTGACACATCTGGGGAGATGCGTCACGTTGTAAAGCCCTGCGCCACATGCTGGCGTTCCGGCACAGCTGTGGCGTCCTGGCGCAGGAACGCCTCCGAAAAGTGGCTGAGTGAAATCTACAAGATTTCACTCAGTCACTTTTACAGTCATGCTGCTTCAAAACCCTGTGCCTGCTTGAAGCAAGTGTAAGGATTGACGCAGCATGTTAGGCATAGGGGCACCCCGAGCCTTGCTGGAGCTCCGACGCGCTTGCAACGCGACTCCAGCAATGCACCGCCATTCCGCCGGGGGATGCGACACACATCTGCCCATCCGTGCGCCACGGTGCGCCACATTGTAGTGGTGGCGAACGGGTGGTTTGGCGAGTCTCAACTGTTCTGGCGCATCCCCTGCTGTATAGCAGAGATGCGCCAGAAGTTGTAAATTTGCCCCTTGGTATTCACAAACTCTAGTCCATTTCTTTCCCATCATGGAAAGGTCAGCAGACATTTACGCCTGACAATAGCAGGCTGACTACCTCCCAGGGTGTGAAGGGGAAAAGACACTCTCAGAATCGGTGGGGTCGTAGGGTAAGATGTTTCTCCTTTGGGAAACATCAGCCCCAAGGAAAGAAAAGCAAGTGCCGCAGAGTTCACACTAGCCCGTCTTCATGTGTGCATTTGATCATTCGAAAAGGGTTTTCTAAGCGTATGTTGAATAAACAGATTTTTCGATTTTCACATATTTAAATGTTTGTCTTGTTGCTGCAACGTACCAGGTAACCCTAATATTCACTTTTGCTCCCAGAACCGTCAAGATTCACTGAGTGAAATCGTTGAGTAGTACACCGTTTCGTTTATTTCTCTAAGTAAAAAAACTGAAATCCACCAGGTGGTGCTAACGTGCTTCTTTTGACGCCCTCAATTTCACATTGGCAACCAGAAAAAGAAACCAGAGCGTTACTAATCGAAGCATGCACTTATCAAGAATGTTGGCATAAAGTGAACAGTCTCAAAGTCAGTCAGATCTGTGCCGCCGTTTGAAAAGTGAGATGACGCTAAAATAACATTAAACCGTGCCAGTGTTTCCAAGAGTTAAGTGGTGTGTGTGCTCGTTTCAGTTTAGTTTATTCAAGAGCTATCTTTCCCCTTTTTGTTATCTCCCAGTTTTAAATGGTATGCATATTTTCATATCATGTCACTCATTTCAAGAAAGGAGTCAAGGTAACCCGCAGTACTGTGAATATCTATAGCAACTTGAAAATATTGTTTTAGTTTAGTGTTCGCTGCCGCATCCTGCGCTTCTGGGATGGATGTTAGTTCAAACTGTAGGGAGCCATGTGACCAATTCCCTCACCCACTCCAATAATTTGGAAATCGTCATGTAAAAGCATATTCACTGTAAGAACTAAACCTTAAAGTGACCTTATAGTTAGGTGTTAAAAAAAGATGTAAACTAGTGTTTAAAATACCAAAAAAAACACTGAAATTCAACAGTTAAAGTTTTCTGAGCTAACTATAAATAGTGTAAACCATGGAGGCAAGTGTAGTTATGCATATTGAAAGTTATATGGTGCACTGTTTAAAAATCTATTAAGTTTGGGGTGCAATCAGTACTCCATATTAAACAGGGTAAAGGCTGGATGAACCTGATGTAGGTTGCAGATGTATTTTTTACAGCAGGTTATGGCTTAAAGCCAAAGCCTTTTGCTAAACATTTGTGAGTAAGGACAGAACTTCTGTTGGAAATAGGTTATCCACTGGTGGATATCTGGGTACAAACTCATGTTAAAGAGTTGTTTGAGGTTGTAAACTGTGCATTGTAGGAAGGCTTCATAGTTTTGAATTCGGTGTTAGGCAGCAATAAAGTAAAATAGGAAAGTTAGAATGTCTCCAGATAGAATATTTTGGAACTGCCTGACGGCCAACTCCAAGGCATAATTACTTTGTACAATGCACACTTTTCCACCTTTAATCTTATACTACCCTGCTTGGTTTCATTATCACTTTTTAAAGTGATGTAAGATGGATGGGTGAGCTCAGTTTCACTTTAGATTTTCCTTTCTGACCTAATCCAATCATTATTCACACCATAAGAAGTTAAAGCTCCCGAGCTGATCACAAAATAAATACTTTTCTGCAGTGTTCTGGCCTACTCTAATATGGACCATTACAGGGAAGTAACGAAAAAAATTAATAAAACGAATTTCGTCGCCAAATGTGATGCAGCGTACGCAACGAAATTCGTATTTTTTTTGTTACTTACCTGTAATGGTCCATATTCCGTATTTTCAAAACCCCCTCCCTGCCCCTCCCCCGCCTGACGTCACCGCCCCGGTATAACGCCCTGCACGGACCGGGCCTGCTGTACAGCCACTCACACACCAACTCAGAGACAATCATATGACCCATGCACAGACTCACACTCTCAAACACACAATCACATCTACTCACACAGCCACTTGCACACCGAAACACTCACACACCCATAAAGCCACTCACACACCCATTACCATACAGCCACTCACACACCCACTTACAGACCTACACTGCCAGTCACCCACACACTGACATACCCACCACCAGTGGTCGAAGTGGGGAAAAAAAAGTAGGGGAACTGTGGGCGGAGACTCTGAGGGTGGGAATAGCCGAAGATTGAATCCGTGGGCGGAGTCAGGGGTGTGGCTAGAAATAGCAAAACATACCAATTTTTAGTACGTTTAGCATTTCACTGACCAGTTACAGTTTATAACGTTATTTACTTAAAACAATGGATAAACATGTTTATTTGAGGTTTAATTCAGGAAAAAGAAAACACTCATAGAGAATACAGGTTTATATGAAGTGGGTGAAATACAATCAGGAACACTATGTTACCTTAATGCTTTTACTCTCATTGTTCAGAAATCCATGATTATTTTTTGTCTCAAACATTGAGGTCATGAATACAGGGCTCCTCATGTACACATGTGTTAAGCAGGGCTCAGAAGAGAATGGGACTCTTCAAGAGAATCTAGACTCACAGAAACCCCCAAAGGCTCCTTCATATTCATGTCAGCCACCTAGCTGCTCATCCATAATATAGCAAAAAGAACAACTGGTGGACAGAATGCAGAGCAATATCATACATTCACCCCAGTACAGAGATCTGGACTAAATCAATTGTTTCTTTGCTCACCATGCCATTCCAATTTGGACCCAGCCATATGCAAAACAGTCTTGACCCTGTGCCCCATGGGAACAGTCCAGGCCGAACTGCCAGGACAGGTCCTCCCTGGACTGAAAACAAGCATCCTAGGACTGGTTTTAGGCTTTCAGCCCTCATCTGCCAGGATAGCTTAACTCCAGTGGCATAGAAAGCACAGGACTCACCTCTGAGCATACCCATCCCACTCGGGGCGACAAAGGAAAAAAGAACAATTGATGGACAGAATGCAGAACAATGTTATACATTCACCCCAGTTCAGAGATCTGGGCTTAAATCCATCGTTTTTTGCTCACCATCCCATTCCAGTTTGGACTCAGCCATATGCATATCAGTCTTGATCCTGCGCCCAACGTGAACAGCCCAGCCCGAACTGCCAGGCCATTTGTATTCAAGTGTCCTTTCATTCAGGAAGTAAACACAAAGCAGTACCCACTGAACTATGCACATAACATATTGCTCTTTGATATGCATGGTACATGTTCTTTGCAGCAGGCATATTACCTCTGTGCACTACCTTAGATGAATAAAACAGCCACTAGACAAAACATGCACCCATCTCTCTCCAGCAGGTACATTGATCACCAAAGTTATCTTGGCACCTGTATTGTTGACCGAACCCTGCTGAATATACAAAGAACTTTGCAGAAAACTCCTGCACTTTTACAAAACTGGTCCCCCCAAACTAAACTTGCCCCCTACCCTTCCAGTCGCCCTGGGAAACTCCTGCTCCTGCCCTTTCACTGCTCCTGTCCAGTCAGTACTCCTGCTCATGCGCGATCAACACTCCTGCTTCGTCAATTCCTCTGCCCCCTCCCTTCCCCTGGCCCGTCTCTTCTCCTGGCCCATCACTTCTCCTGCCCTGTTGACTGCTCCTGCCCTGTTGACTGCTCCTGTCCTGTTCACCGCTCCTGCCCTGTTCACCACTCCTGCCCTGTTCACCGCTCCTGTTCGTTCCCCGCTCCTGCACGGTCACTGCTCCTGCTCATGCATAGTCACCTCTCCTGCCCCATCACCTCTCCTGCCCCATCACCTCTCCTGCCCCATCACCTCTCCTGCCCCATCACCTCTCCTGCCCCATCACTTCTCCTGCCCATCACTTCTCCTGCCCGGTCACCTCTCCTTCCCTGGCACCTCTCCTTCCCTGGCACCTCTCCTTCCCTGGCACCTCTCCTTCCCTGGCGCCTCTCCTTCCCTGACACCTCTGCTGCCCTGTCGCCTCTCCTGCCCTGTCCCTTTTCCTGTCCCGTCACTTCTCATGTCTTGTCACTTCTCCTACCCCATCACTTCTGCCCTGTTCACTGCTCCTGCCCCGTTCACTGCTCCTGCCCCGTTCACTGCTCCTGCCCCGTTCACTGCTCCTGCCCCGTTCACTGCTCCTGCCCCGTTCACTACTCCTGCCCCGTTCACTACTCCTGCCCGGTTACCGCTCTTGCTCATGCCTAATCACCACTCCTGCCCCATCACTTCTCCTGCTTTGTCATTTTTCCTGCCCCGTCACCTCTCCTGCCCCGTCACTTCTCCTGCCCCGTCACCTCTCCTGCCCGGTCACTTCTCCTGCCCGGTCACCTCTCCTCTCCTGCCCTGTCACATCACCTGCCCGTCACGTCACCTACCCGTCATGTTACCTGCCCGTCACGGCTCCTTCCCCGTTCACTGCTCCTTCCCCGTTCACTGCTCCTTCCCCGTTCATGCTCCTTCCCCGTTCACTGCTCCTTCCCCGTTCACTGCTCCTTCCCCGTTCACTGCTCCTTCCCCGTTCACTGCTCCTTCCCCGTTCACTGCTCCTTCCCCGTTCACTGCTCCTGACCTGTTCACTGCTCCTGACCTGTTCACTGCTCCTGACCTGTTCACTGCTCCTGCCCCGTTAACCGCTCCTTCCCCGTTCACTGCTCCTTCCCCGTACACTGCTCCTTCCCCGTTCACTTCTCCTTCCCCGTTCACTGCTCCTTCCCCGTTCACTGCTCCTTCCCCGTTCACTGCTCCTTCCCCGTTCACTGCTCCTTCCCCGTTCACTGCTCCTGACCTGTTCACTGCTCCTGACCTGTTCACTGCTCCTGACCTGTTCACTGCTCCTGCCCCGTTAACCGCTCCTGTCCTGTTCCCCGCTCCTGTCCTGTTCCCCGCTCCTGGCCTTCCACCGCTCCCGCCCGGTTACCGCTCTAGCTCATGCCCCCTCACCTCTCATGCCCTGTCACCTACCCTGCCCCATCACCTCTCCTGCTCCGTCATCTCTCCTGCATGCCACGAGGCTTAGTGGGGCTATGCCCCTATGCTCCAATGGACGCACCGTGCCTGCAAAGCAGCCAGGACTGCAGTCAGTCAGTAAGGTCATTGCTGTTCTCACATCACGCCGAGTCCCGACACAATATCGGAGTGCGCAGCGCCAGGGGGTGGGGCTGGACTGGGCTGCTGCAGATTGAGTGACAGTTCACACTCAGCTGCAGTAGTAGTGCGCAAACTGCGCATGTGTATTTTTGGGCTTTATTCAGCCCGCACATGCGCTTACTTCTTCCCCCTTAGAGAGGGACCCAAGGGGTGCTGTTTCATACAGCGCCCCCAGGGCCGCAGCCCCCGGGGTTGAAAAGGGCGAATGGTATCTGTGCCCCCCTAGCCAATCCTGGCGCTGCATGTAGAGCCAGGACTGGTTAGTCCCAATGGTCCACCATGTAGCAATCCATTATTGGGTGCCGCACGTGTGTGGTGCTACTGGTGGCACACTGCTGCATCCGCACTTTCTATGGCCCATCACTGTGTGACTTCATGTGAAGCCATGCAGTGATTGGCCATTTCGGGCTGCACGCTGTCTGTCTGGCTGCTCGCTCCCTAGTCTGTCTGGAGTCCTGATTCACCGGACAGTCTGCTGCCTGTGCCTGCTGCTCGTCGTCGTCGCTCCTCGTGGACTTCACTTGGGGTTGGACTCGTCGTCTGTAGTCTCTCACTACACTAGTCAGTGTAGAGTAGACTCTGTAGAGAGATTAGAGAGTTCCGAGATCCACCATTTCCTGCGAAAAAAAATGAAAAGTAAGAGTCTTGTGCTCTCTCTGTGTTGTTAGCATACTGTGTGAAAATACCTGGTCTGTCAGTTTTTGGGGAGTGGCGCTGGATATGCATAAGTTGATATTATCCAAGTAGGTGCTGGAACCATTTGGGGTGTCTACAAACATTGTGCTATCCCCTTGACACTCCCGGCCTCGTCACAAACTATGAAAAAGTGTGTTTACGTAGTATTTCGCAAACCCAATGGCTTTTCTAATGATTTTCTCCCTCCCTTCGTGTCTGAGAGGTTACACTCTTCTACAATACACACGGCATTACACAGTAATGGGCCACATTATTTTAACATGATTGGACCAGGGGCACATGTGCTTTCAGGTTTTCTATATGATCTGAGAGCACTCGGTACATGTAATGTAACCCGAGTGGGGCAGGTAACCTCTTTGTGCCTACAGTGGAGAAGTGTGGCTCACTGGTTAGAGGAGGCAGACCTGGAAGCAGAGGTTAGCCCGGGACCAGGGTTCAATTCCCGGCTCGGCGGGGTCTTGAGTCCTAAAATGTCCATGGACTCGACAATTCTCGCTCCGGTGCCTACTCGATTCATGGGTTCACACTCTGCGACTCTGGGCAATAGCTTGCTTAATCTCCACAATGGCCCCTCGTGGTGGGATGCCTGGCTTTCACCTTGCGGATACTCTGCTGGGGTTATCTCACAGGGGAATACCAGGACGGGTTCCCTAAGCAAGCGCTTAGAAACCGCTTGGTGATTTGCGCTATATAAATTCCTGTTTGTGAAGTTTGGTGAGCTTAGCTGAAATGTGACTGCCAGATGTCTCACATATATTCAATGATCTACGGCCAATCTTTGAGGGGAGGGGCTGGAAAGGCGGGAGAGTGATACACCCAAAGGACAGGGTCATGTTACCAGTGCCACCACTGCACGCAGGGGTCCCAAATAGAATGACCTGGCTGACCACAAAATGACAGCGTTACCTAGCTTATCTAGCTGTTCACTGTGTTCCATCATAAGGAACAAGCCAGATGTATGTTTAATTCTTTTTTACGTAAATATAGCTTACACAATTTACAAGTCCGCCCGTTTAATGACGAGCATATTTTGGTCGCTAGCTTTGAGGTAGACGCCATTTCCTTTATCAGGTGGAAAGGCCCGCCCGTCTGTGGGCCCGTAAATTGCTGAAAGCCAGAAAGAAAAACATGCTTCTAAAATCAACTGGTGATTTTTGTAAATTATTTTAATAAACATCACTGGAGAAGAGTGTGGGGGTCAATGCACCACGAGCAGTGCTTCACTAAAATGTGGGCCAACTTCCTCATTAGAACTCGCTGACTATATGGAAAGGCTGCAATTGCAAAGCACGTTCTGTAAGGGGCAGTGTAAATCACCCCAGAATTGTATTTATGCAGCGCTTACTAACCCTTACTAGGTGTTGAACACCCACATGAGAACACAAGAACCTGCTGAGTGTGCCTGGGCCGCCCATTTCACGCTTTCAGTATATCCAATGACTACATAGGCCACACAATCAGATGAATTGTATGTACATTAATCTAAGGCACAAAGGAACGACAAAGCCATAGTTGAGCACAGACTTTACTTTTCACCGATTTCATTCAGCCTGCAAACCAGGTCGAAAAGGCTCTTTGTACTTCAACTCACACAAGAACACGCACTTTGCACCCAGCGAGCACTGAGCACAGTTTTGATCTCACTGGCACTTGATATGCTAAAGGCAGACGGCGGGCGCATTGTCATTCAAAAGGGGGTAATCAGCCTCAATCGGAATGACAATGGGCCTGCCCTCATCCTGTGTGAGCTCAGGGAGGGGCTGCTGCAGCCTCTGGAGTTCAACAGAGAAGTGCGAGCAGCCCCTGGATGATGAATGAAAAAGTTAGCGTTTGCCGTTCTGGGACGATATTTTTAATGAAAGAAGTAGGGGAACGGACTGAAATAATTATTAGAAGTAGGGGCACGCCGTGCCCTTCCGTTCCCGCCCACTTCTACCACTGCCCACCACACACTGATGCACCCACTTACACACCCACACAACCACTCATACACCCACTGACACGCTCAGCCAAACTGGTTTCAGCAGAGAAACGGGAGCAACGACAAACTTGCTGGCAATTTCGCAACTTATCGACAAAGCAAGGGTGACTAAACAGGCTCTCCACCTTTGCTTTGTCGACTTCAAGGCGGCGTTTGATAATGTCAACCGGGGCTACCTCTGGAGAAAATTGGCCTCCTGGGGGATCCCCGATCCCCTATTGAACCTTCTGATCGAACTGCACACCAACACGTGGGTCCAGGTGAAGCTCGGCAACGGCACACGCCTTTCCAGGCGCATTCCGACCACCAACGGCCTAAAGCAAGGTTGCGTCTTAGCACCGACCCTTTTCAACCTATTTACAGACGACTTACCACCTGCCCTAGAAACCTGTAACACGCATGCTCCACGCTTGGGGGGCAAAGCGCTGCCTAGCTTATCCTACGCAGACGACGTGGTCCTGGTCAGCCACACTAAAGTAGGTCTCCAAAATCTCATTAATGCACTGCATGGATATGCCGAAGCGAACCTGTTAGAAATAAATCTTGACAAAACCAAAGTTCTGTCTATAAATGGGAACAAAAAGCTGCACACTTGGTTCCTTGGAACAAAGGTTGTCGCAAATTGTTCAGAGTGCAAATACCTTGGAATATTGTTCGATAAAGGAGGTCGCTTCTCGAACCAACTAGAGGCAATCAAGAGGAAAGGGATGCTGATAGCTACTATGCTTAAACAACTAAAGTCCAATCTGAATGGTCCCACTCTTCTCCCACTGCTTCTTGTGGCACAAGTTAAGCTAGAGTCATCAATTACATACGGCAGTGAGGCTCTAAAAGGCATAGATGAGAAACTGCTGGACACAACCATTGCAAAGGCCTACCGACTTCTCTTTAATCGGCCAACCTACACCTCACAAGCCCAGATCCGGTTAGAGTTTGGACTGACCTCCCAAAAGCTTGCAAGAAGAGGTTCATACATAAAGTGCTGGCAGAAAATAAAGAACTCGCCAGAAAATTCACTAAACCATCTGCTATGGCTAGACCTAAGCAGCTCTCTTCAACTGCCAGCGAAAACTTTTCTAGAGGAATCCCTGACTGGCACAGGTCTAAAAGAACTATGGGAAACTCCGCTACCGCATGTGCAATTCAAGCGTGTCGTAAACAAGAGCATAAAAAGTCAATCGCACTTGGAAGATAAAGCGACCTTTTCACAAAGGTGACACGCATGGATGACTTTGTCCACATACAAATCGCCTGGGTTACAAGCATACTTTGGACTGGGGTACAGCAGGAAATCAAAAGAGCCTTCTTAAAACATAGGCTAGGAATTCTACCCTGTATTCGCCGTTCACTGCTCCTTCCCCGTTCACTGCTCCTTCCCCGTTCACTGCTCCTGACCTGTTCACTGCTCCTGACCTGTTCACTGCTCCTGACCTGTTCACTGCTCCTGCCCCGTTGACCGCTCCTTCCCCGTTCACTGCTCCTTCCCCGTTCACTGCTCCTTCCCCGTTCACTTCTCCTTCCCCGTTCACTGCTCCTTCCCCGTTCACTGCTCCTTCCCCGTTCACTGCTCCTTCCCCGTTCACTGCTCCTTCCCCGTTCACTGCTCCTGACCTGTTCACTGCTCCTGACCTGTTCACTGCTCCTGACCTGTTCACTGCTCCTGCCCCGTTAACCGCTCCTGTCCTGTTCCCCGCTCCTGTCCTGTTCCCCGCTCCTGGCCTTCCACCGCTCCCGCCCGGTTACCGCTCTAGCTCATGCCCCCTCACCTCTCATGCCCTGTCACCTACCCTGCCCCATCACCTCTCCTGCTCCGTCATCTCTCCTGCATGCCACGAGGCTTAGTGGGGCTATGCCCCTATGCTCCAATGGACGCACCGTGCCTGCAAAGCAGCCAGGACTGCAGTCAGTCAGTAAGGTCATTGCTGTTCTCACATCACGCCGAGTCCCGACACAATATCGGAGTGCGCAGCGCCAGGGGGTGGGGCTGGACTGGGCTGCTGCAGATTGAGTGACAGTTCACACTCAGCTGCAGTAGTAGTGCGCAAACTGCGCATGTGTATTTTTGGGCTTTATTCAGCCCGCACATGCGCTTACTTCTTCCCCCTTAGAGAGGGACCCAAGGGGTGCTGTTTCATACAGCGCCCCCAGGGCCGCAGCCCCCGGGGTTGAAAAGGGCGAATGGTATCTGTGCCCCCCTAGCCAATCCTGGCGCTGCATGTAGAGCCAGGACTGGTTAGTCCCAATGGTCCACCATGTAGCAATCCATTATTGGGTGCCGCACGTGTGTGGTGCTACTGGTGGCACACTGCTGCATCCGCACTTTCTATGGCCTTCACTGTGTGACTTCATGTGAAGCCATGCAGTGATTGGCCATTTCGGGCTGCACGCTGTCTGTCTGGCTGCTCGCTCCCTAGTCTGTCTGGAGTCCTGATTCACCGGACAGTCTGCTGCCTGTGCCTGCTGCTCGTCGTCGTCGCTCCTCGTGGACTTCACTTGGGGTTGGACTCGTCGTCTGTAGTCTCTCACTACACTAGTCAGTGTAGAGTAGACTCTGTAGAGAGATTAGAGAGTTCCGAGATCCACCATTTCCTGCGAAAAAAAATGAAAAGTAAGAGTCTTGTGCTCTCTCTGTGTTGTTAGCATACTGTGTGAAAATACCTGGTCTGTCAGTTTTTGGGGAGTGGCGCTGGATATGCATAAGTTGATATTATCCAAGTAGGTGCTGGAACCATTTGGGGTGTCTACAAACATTGTGCTATCCCCTTGACACTCCCGGCCTCGTCACAAACTATGAAAAAGTGTGTTTACGTAGTATTTCGCAAACCCAATGGCTTTTCTAATGATTTTCTCCCTCCCTTCGTGTCTGAGAGGTTACACTCTTCTACAATACACACGGCATTACACAGTAATGGGCCACATTATTTTAACATGATTGGACCAGGGGCACATGTGCTTTCAGGTTTTCTATATGATCTGAGAGCACTCGGTACATGTAATGTAACCCGAGTGGGGCAGGTAACCTCTTTGTGCCTACAGTGGAGAAGTGTGGCTCACTGGTTAGAGGAGGCAGACCTGGAAGCAGAGGTTAGCCCGGGACCAGGGTTCAATTCCCGGCTCGGCGGGGTCTTGAGTCCTAAAATGTCCATGGACTCGACAATTCTCGCTCCGGTGCCTACTCGTTTCATGGGTTCACACTCTGCGACTCTGGGCAATAGCTTGCTTAATCTCCACAATGGCCCCTCGTGGTGGGATGCCTGGCTTTCACCTTGCGGATACTCTGCTGGGGTTATCTCACAGGGGAATACCAGGACGGGTTCCCTAAGCAAGCGCTTAGAAACCGCTTGGTGATTTGCGCTATATAAATTCCTGTTTGTGAAGTTTGGTGAGCTTAGCTGAAATGTGACTGCCAGATGTCTCACATATATTCAATGATCTACGGCCAATCTTTGAGGGGAGGGGCTGGAAAGGCGGGAGAGTGATACACCCAAAGGACAGGGTCATGTTACCAGTGCCACCACTGCACGCAGGGGTCCCAAATAGAATGACCTGGCTGACCACAAAATGACAGCGTTACCTAGCTTATCTAGCTGTTCACTGTGTTCCATCATAAGGAACAAGCCAGATGTATGTTTAATTCTTTTTTACGTAAATATAGCTTACACAATTTACAAGTCCGCCCGTTTAATGACGAGCATATTTTGGTCGCTAGCTTTGAGGTAGACGCCATTTCCTTTATCAGGTGGAAAGGCCCGCCCGTCTGTGGGCCCGTAAATTGCTGAAAGCCAGAAAGAAAAACATGCTTCTAAAATCAACTGGTGATTTTTGTAAATTATTTTAATAAACATCACTGGAGAAGAGTGTGGGGGTCAATGCACCACGAGCAGTGCTTCACTAAAATGTGGGCCAACTTCCTCATTAGAACTCGCTGACTATATGGAAAGGCTGCAATTGCAAAGCACGTTCTGTAAGGGGCAGTGTAAATCACCCCAGAATTGTATTTATGCAGCGCTTACTAACCCTTACTAGGTGTTGAACACCCACATGAGAACACAAGAACCTGCTGAGTGTGCCTGGGCCGCCCATTTCACGCTTTCAGTATATCCAATGACTACATAGGCCACACAATCAGATGAATTGTATGTACATTAATCTAAGGCACAAAGGAACGACAAAGCCATAGTTGAGCACAGACTTTACTTTTCACCGATTTCATTCAGCCTGCAAACCAGGTCGAAAAGGCTCTTTGTACTTCAACTCACACAAGAACACGCACTTTGCACCCAGCGAGCACTGAGCACAGTTTTGATCTCACTGGCACTTGATATGCTAAAGGCAGACGGCGGGCGCATTGTCATTCAAAAGGGGGTAATCAGCCTCAATCGGAATGACAATGGGCCTGCCCTCATCCTGTGTGAGCTCAGGGAGGGGCTGCTGCAGCCTCTGGAGTTCAACAGAGAAGTGCGAGCAGCCCCTGGATGATGAATGAAAAAGTTAGCGTTTGCCGTTCTGGGACGATATTTTTAATGAAAGAAGTAGGGGAACGGACTGAAATAATTATTAGAAGTAGGGGCACGCCCTGCCCTTCCGTTCCCGCCCACTTCTACCACTGCCCACCACACACTGATGCACCCACTTACACACCCACACAACCACTCATACACCCACTGACACGCTCAGCCAAACTGGTTTCAGCAGAGAAACGGGAGCAACGACAAACTTGCTGGCAATTTCGCAACTTATCGACAAAGCAAGGGTGACTAAACAGGCTCTCCACCTTTGCTTTGTCGACTTCAAGGCGGCGTTTGATAATGTCAACCGGGGCTACCTCTGGAGAAAATTGGCCTCCTGGGGGATCCCCGATCCCCTATTGAACCTTCTGATCGAACTGCACACCAACACGTGGGTCCAGGTGAAGCTCGGCAACGGCACACGCCTTTCCAGGCGCATTCCGACCACCAACGGCCTAAAGCAAGGTTGCGTCTTAGCACCGACCCTTTTCAACCTATTTACAGACGACTTACCACCTGCCCTAGAAACCTGTAACACGCATGCTCCACGCTTGGGGGGCAAAGCGCTGCCTAGCTTATCCTACGCAGACGACGTGGTCCTGGTCAGCCACACTAAAGTAGGTCTCCAAAATCTCATTAATGCACTGCATGGATATGCCGAAGCGAACCTGTTAGAAATAAATCTTGACAAAACCAAAGTTCTGTCTATAAATGGGAACAAAAAGCTGCACACTTGGTTCCTTGGAACAAAGGTTGTCGCAAATTGTTCAGAGTGCAAATACCTTGGAATATTGTTCGATAAAGGAGGTCGCTTCTCGAACCAACTAGAGGCAATCAAGAGGAAAGGGATGCTGATAGCTACTACGCTTAAACAACTAAAGTCCAATCTGAATGGTCCCACTCTTCTCCCACTGCTTCTTGTGGCACAAGTTAAGCTAGAGTCATCAATTACATACGGCAGTGAGGCTCTAAAAGGCATAGATGAGAAACTGCTGGACACAACCATTGCAAAGGCCTACCGACTTCTCTTTAATCGGCCAACCTACACCTCACAAGCCCAGATCCGGTTAGAGTTTGGACTGACCTCCCAAAAGCTTGCAAGAAGAGGTTCATACATAAAGTGCTGGCAGAAAATAAAGAACTCGCCAGAAAATTCACTAAACCATCTGCTATGGCTAGACCTAAGCAGCTCTCTTCAACTGCCAGCGAAAACTTTTCTAGAGGAATCCCTGACTGGCACAGGTCTAAAAGAACTATGGGAAACTCCGCTACCGCATGTGCAATTCAAGCGTGTCGTAAACAAGAGCATAAAAAGTCAATCGCACTTGGAAGATAAAGCGACCTTTTCACAAAGGTGACACGCATGGATGACTTTGTCCACATACAAATCGCCTGGGTTACAAGCATACTTTGGACTGGGGTACAGCAGGAAATCAAAAGAGCCTTCTTAAAACATAGGCTAGGAATTCTACCCTGTATTCCGCATCTGCAACCATGGCTGAGAAGGGACTGGGGGACAAAATGCAGGCTGTGCGGGGAGAGTGTGAAGACTTCGAACATCTACTATGCACCTGTCCAAGGCTGAAAGAGGAAAGAGTAGCCCTGTTAAAAACTGCCTTCAATGAACTAATAATCCGCACACGCAGACAAGCGGTTCTTGCTTGTTTCGACCCAGGCCTTCCCCCATTAAATGGGAAGTTGGTCAAATTCCTGAAATGTCTAGAACTGAAACTAAAAAACCTGGAAGATGGCACCAGACCGGATTAGTTGAATATTGGCCAAGACACCACACTTCGAACTCACACCTGCACCAAACTGTTTTTATCAAAGTTCTCTTGTTTTAAAAATAATATATTTTTCTTACAATCTTTTATCCGAAGGTATGAGCTATCAATGTATTTTTGTAATGGTTTTAATTAACCGAAAACAATAAAGTACTTACTACACTGACACGCCCAGGTTACAGGGACCTTATACTAGAATGATGGTGAAACACATGTCAGGGGTTGCTTTGATTTGGTATTTTACCCTTTGTAAGCTATAACACTGAGCTTGGGTGGTAAAAGGCTTTTGTCCTTTTACAGCTCGACGTGGATAGCACTGTGCTAATCTTATGCTTAAAGACTTTGCTGTAGAAATGGTTAACAACTTTGTCCCTTTCTATTTTGGCGTGCTTGGCACTGGGCTAATCCTGTGCTTAAAAACTTTGATAGAAAAGCAGAAATTTGAGGCAAGCAAATTTAGTGTTGCTAGTGTTATATGGTGCTCCATACAGGAGCTGTTCTCCATCTAAACTTGGGAACTTCCCAGAGTGTTATATATATTCCTAAAGAGTCAAAGTGAATTATTTGAATGTAATATTTTCTATAGAGTTCTATTTTAAGTCCATCCCTATTGAAGGGTGTTCCAGTATTAGTAGTTGCCATGTATGGTGCTGGACTTACTACTTCTCTGTTTTAGCTATAATAACTTCACTCTTGTAATTCCTGATCCTTCATCAGTTTCAGGGGGTGGAGACATGTAACGGTACACTTTTGAGAAACATTACACTTGTAAATAGTGATTAACCAAAAGCACTAAAGTTATTCACAAGTTTAAGAATAAACGTACATGTGTAGATTTACTAACATGAAAGTTTACCTTTATGAATAGGCCCATAGACATATTCTGATGCATAGTTTCATGGATGATAGACTCTCTCTTAGAACATGTGCTTCTAGCAGAAATGCTCTTGGTGCATGTTTTATTTGCGTAGCGAATTGCCTTTCTTTTGGCTGAACCTTCTCACTTCTTCGGAATCAACTATGTCATTGCTTATTGTTCTCCTCTCATGCTTTTCTGTCTTCTGTGACACAGTGAAGATGTACGATTCCTTCCATCAGGGCACATAAGCACTCTGAAGAGTACTTATGTGCCCTGACGTTCTTTTTATTGCCCAGTTTTTGTCACAACTTACAAAACGTATGCCAACCTTGCTAGACCTTGCAGTTTTCCTGCAAGTTTCTGTAACTCTTAGAGACCATGGGGCATATTACCAAGCAATAGCGATAATTATCGCTATTGCTTGGTTAGCGTAAAAAATTAACGCTCAGCTGCGGCGATTTTTATCGCAGATAAACCTTGGTATTACTAAGGTTTATCGCAAATGCGATAAAAATCGTCCGCAATGCATGAATATCGCTGAAAGGTCAGCGATATTCATGCATTAGCGAGCTAATGCTCTTAGCCATGTTATCCACCTCTCATTGGATAACATGGCTAAGAACTGCTCAGGGCAGGTGTTAGCTTTTGGAGATATTCGCGCTTAGCGCGTATATCTCCAAAAGTTGGTAATAGGAGATAGCGATGTTAGCGACTGTTTTCAGTCGCTAACATCTTGGCACGCCCACTTTGCATGTCATTAGTGATAAATATAACTGACATGCAAAGTGGGGCCCAAGATGGTTGCTATCTCCTACTAGCTGTCGCTAACTGGTGTTAGCGACAGCTTGGTAATAGGGAGTTAATTTTATCTCCGCTTTCTTGGCTTTTAAAGCCAAAAAAGCGGAGATAAACCCCCTTGATAATATGCCCCCATATTCCTTTGGATCTCATTATATTTCCTCACTTACACATGGGAGGTTCCTTCGTTCCATCAGCTGTATGACACCCGTGTCACCCTTATAACTTGTATTATTTCACCCTCCATGATAGCTAGCAAGTGGATCATGTCATGTCTTGTCATGCGTGACACCCTAAGCCAATCCTGACATTTTAGTCAAGTCAAGTGTGTTGCATGCTCTAGTTTTTCAACTTATAATTACAAAATTAAAAACAAAACTATCAGTATGAGAATGCAGAAGGCTTTTGGCTAAAAGGACTCTACCGGTGGAAGTGTAAAGGGTTAAGAAAGAGGCTACTTGGTTGCTGTTCTCATTTACATCATCATTTTCCACTAGTAACGACCTGTTTTTTGATAAGGGAAATTGCGCACATCCAAGAGGCAATACTTATACAGTTATGTTGTAGGTTCATTGACACTACGTGCATTTGCTGGGGATAATCTGTCATCAGTAGACACTACTGTTGCTCTGCGGTCATGTCAGCACTACTATTAACATTACAGGGACGGTTAGGGGTGCTGTCGGTCATGTGGTGTCTGCTGCCAATATAAAGTGGGGGGCAGCGTAGGGGAAAAATAATAATTTAAAAAAAAGTACACTCCCCTTCCTGCTGCCTGAGGCCGCCTCTGTGCTCCTCTGCTTCCGCGCCTCGCATGTTTCCCATGAGCACAGGCTCTAGACTCCCTGGTGCCAAACCCAGCGCTTTTCGAGAAGTGCTGGGATTGGCTTCAGTGAGCCTGTTTCCCACTCCAAAGTGGACTGGAAACTTTCACCTGCTGTTCTCTCGACACGACTGTGCAGCTCGGGTTGTGGAAAAGTCAGTGCGCATGTCCGTTTGGCCATCCTGTGATGAAGCCAAACCGACATGCACACTGACAGCAGGGACCTGTGCCCCCAATTCCTGCTGCTGATGGCGCCACCCCCAAGACTCAGCTGATGGCTCCGGCACCTACAGGTACAATAGTTTGATAATAAAGCTGTTCTATTCATTTTACATGTTTTTCTGCTGCTTCCAGCAGTAGTGCGACGTTCCGCTGCCATAACAGAGGAGCCGCCCCTGTTAGTCATATGCTTGTTAAGTCATGTCTGCCAAGTGGCCCCAGTCCAGGAATGAGATGGTCAGAAAGTTCTGGGTTTTTAGCAAACAGCACATTACACAATCTAGGACTTGCAATTATTCTTTCAACAAATGCACATGGGCTTAGAATTCCCATCATATGACACGCAGTTTCCTTAAAAGGGATCTCTGGAGTTGAACTCTGTACTGGACCATTGGAAGCTGGTTGTAACTGTTTTAATGTATTTTTTCACAACCAAAGTATTAGTTGTAAAATACAGGGCGGGTAAGAAACATTGCATTGCGTTACTTTGAATAGGATCAGGCACTAAAAAGTAAATTACGATTACATGATATAAGTTCTGTTGTCCATACGCTGCAGCTACTATGGTGGCCAATTGGTCCCATTTCATAGGTAATGCAATACACCAGCCTTGACTTTTTAGCTTACAGCACTTTGGGACATTTTTCAATTTGTTTCATGCAGTGCAGTGGAGCAACCAAAGTTGCTGCATTATGTAAAAGACAGAGAGACAGAACAACACCATATCTATAAAGATGTGTTGCTGCTGCTGTGTTTCCAGGTGCTGGTTCACTATGTCTGTAGATTCTCACAAATACACACACACACACACACACATATGGACTAGAAAGGCAGCCTTCGAGTGCAGAATACTGTGCTTAGACTTAGTAGGAAACTTTTCCCAATTTTTCTGTTAGAAAAATTTGGAGAAGCGAATATTTTTCTCCTTCTTTGCACCTGGCTTGAGGAAGAGTAATTTTTGGTGCAAAGCCCTTTCTACAAATATTAACAGATAGGGCATTGCATTCAAAATCATGGATGGTCACATGGGAATGCCCATGTACCACTCATCAGTGTACCCATGTACAAAACAAGTTTTGCACTGGGAGCACGTTGTGCAGGGTTGCCTCACTTTTGGTGACTTTGCATCAGTGAAACGTGTTGAGAAATCTGGCCCTTTGTATGTTGCATTTGTGAACACCTATGTACTAAGCTAAAAGTGTTTTTAGGCAAAAACTGGATTAATTGTGGTCTGTTGCTGATCCACCACAGACTCAAAAGCTCTACAAGTTGGTCAGATGCTCAGCTTGGCTAAGAAACTGGGGTCGATTGGTTTCTCCAAGAGGAGGTATGTGCTATGCTACCTCAAATCCCAAGCTGGAGAGAACACTTGGGGAATATTGAAATAAATGCTCAATTGGAGGTTTTCCACTGCAGTTTTACTAAAGGTAGCCATTTGACTCAATGTTATTATGGACACTGTTTGAGGAATACTGTTTTAAACAGAGATCAAGGCAAATTATTGGCATTTGCTTTGTTTTCAGCTACGTGAATATATTCATTGGCTGGTGGGATGAGCAAGTCGTCTGCTTGCAAGAACGTGAAGAAATGTGCAGTAATATTTTACTATGGGAAAGATAAGTCGATGATTTGTTTTCATCTGGAACTGCAATAAGCGTAAAGTTGAAAATGTCATTGCACATTTACAGAATAATTACAATAATATACATTTCTCCAATGAGATCAGTGACTGTGCCAGAGATTTCCTAGACTTAAATAATTCAGTAAAGGATAAATCATTAGTTACTGAACTATACAGGAAAATTACAGCAGGGAGTTCCATATTGCATGTCACCAACCAGCATCCCGACAATCTAAAATGGAGCATCCCTTATGGTGAAATGCTCCGAGCCAGGAGAGACTGCAGAAGTGAATATTCCTACCACAAAGAAGAGAATATTATGATCTCCAGGTTAAAAAGGGGGTTTTCTGGACATGGTAATCGAAGAGGCAACCAAAAGAGGCCAATGAGAACATTATGGAAACAATAAGGGTCATTACTACATTTAACAATCGATCTAATGAGGTCAGAAACATTTTGAGTAAACTTTGGGAAATCATACAAGCTGATCAGGTGATTGGTAAAGACTGTAACCCTCAGGTATGCATAAGTTACCGAAAGTCTGGGTTGTGGCCTGGCACTCGGCAAGATGGCTGCACTGTAGTGCTGCTCTGCCGGCCACCGAATATAATCCTACAGTTATCCTGCCTAGACCGTGCCATCCCTTCTAATGAGCCCCATGACTGGTTTGCTGGGCATCTGTGTGACCTGCTGCTGAGATTTGGGCTGGATTGGCCTGAGCTGCGGAGAGTTTGACACAACGTGGCGGGCGGCAGCGCTGCTGTAATGGCGCCGCTGTGAACTGAAGTCGGAGCTTACCGGAGTCTGTGGCGGCGCGGGCTTGAACTGCCAAAGCTGCTGAGGAGCGTCGCTGTGCTGGACGAACAAGGCCGTGAGTAAAGTGGCTCGCTGAAGGTGTGTGGCGATGTCCCGGCGAGCTGAGCGGGGAGCCGGAGCGCCGTGTCACGCCAGCGGCCGATTCCGGAGCTGTGTGTGGGCCGCGACGGAGACTCCCCCCCCCTCCTGGCGGTACTATTGAAGCTGGACTCCCCCAGATGTCTCTGCTGGCACACAGCATTTGGTTTTTGGGCCCCCCCTTGCCTCCGCGAACTGCTAAGCGGGAGTGCTGGGGATTAGGAGGTCGCTCGGACTGCTCCCGGACGTTGTCGCGCTAGAGGCCTCTCTCGAGGTGCTTGAGGGCAGACGAACTGCGGGGCGCCTGAGGCGGAGTATCACTGCCCGTTGTTTGTATTCCTGCCACTGGGGGACACGTTGAGAACACCGGAGGTTGCCGTCTGGAGCTGCTGGGGTACCCGGTTGTCTGGCCGCTCCCCCGCCCAATTATCCTGGACTGAGATTCATGGGCCAAGGAAGGCAGTGATCCTGCTTCTTCTTCCGCTGGTGGGTGTTCTTGACCCCTGGGCCCATTCCTGGAGCTTGTGCATCGGAGCAATTGGCCATGCAGATTGCTTGTGTTTATGTGGGCTCCTTCTTGACTGTCACTAGGAGGCGTGGAGAGGCACCGTGTGTCCTATCGCTCTACCTCCTACAGTAACTCTACACAACAGTGCACTCCGCAGCTGATTATATTTTACCGGCACAAGAAACTGGGCTCTGGTGTCATCAACCCAGGGCTGATTACACTGCTGAGTGACACCAAAAAATGGGTAAACCAGACAAAACCCAGCCGCGCCTCACATTTGAACTGCGCAAGGGGGGCAAGTCCCCCAGAATGCGGCCTCTGACTCGGAATTGGAGGCTGCAATGCCAGCTTCTACAGCCCTGGAAAAGTCACTCGCCTCCATCCAGGCCAGCCTCCAAGCAATCGATGGGAAAATTGAATCCCTCAACGGCAGGATGGACCACTTCTCTGCGAAACTGGACAAGCAGGCGGTCCGCATCGGAGAAGCAGAGCAGCGTATCACGGACACAGAGGACGGTCTACAGCAGGTGGCAGAGAAAACATCTGACCTCACGAAACTATTGGAGGTAATCCAAGCAAAGAATGAGGACATTGAAGCGCGGTCGAGACGCAACAATATTCACGTTTTGGGCCTTCCCGACCCCACGAATGTGGGGTGTTTAGAGGACTTCATGGAGACGCTGCTACAAGAGGTTTGCAGCAAGGATGAACTGTCGCCCTTTTTTGCTGTGGAGAGGGTGCACAGGTCTCTGGTGGCGCGCCCGCCGCCTGAAGCTCCTCCGAGGCGTTAATTGTTCGTCTGCTCAATTACAGGGATAGGGACACATTATTGCGCATCACACGTCAGAGGGGCTCTATAGTTCATCAAGGCAACGCACTATCCTTTTACCCAGATTTTACCGCTGCAGTGCAAGCTGCTCTGAAAGAATTTCAAAACATCAAGAAAATGCTGATGAAAGAGCATATGCCATGCTCTATCCGGCGAGACTGCGGATTGGAACTGCGGAGAGTGGGAAAATGTTCATGAACCCCAAACACGCCATGGAACATGCCAAGTCTTTGCATCGCCAGCGGACCCCTCCAGCTAATACGTCAGATGTCGATGAGTGAACAGCAAGGGGGTGCAGGCTGTATAACATAATGGTGCACATCTGGACAGCTAAGTATATCGTAACTTCAGTGGAGATGTTACATGACTACTCCAATAGATGTGCTACTTGCTGGTAGGCCTGTGCTACCTCCAGGACACACACTGCAAGCGCTGTCATTTGAACTTCACTGGGCCCGGACCTTTGGTGTGGTTGGTTGCCAAATAATGTCACTGTTGAAGGCCTGGGCCGCAGATGATGGTATCACGCTATAGTAATGTGATGGATGCCTTACGAGACTTGTGCATCGTGTGTTGTCATTTGGGCACGGTCCCCAGCATCATCAAGTGGCAGGGTTGGCTTTTGGTTGTGGGAGGTGAAAATGTGTCCGCGGCCCCCTCCCTATTAGATTGGGGAGTGAACATGGCCGCTACGTCCTCTAATGGGTGATCCCCACTGGACGTTTCCATTTCTATTGTGTTTTATGGGTTGGGAGTTATACATGGGTCAAGCCTTTGGCACATTGGCGATTCTGAAGTGGGTGGGTGGAGGGTGGTATGTTCGATTGTTTTTTCAAAAGTGGTACTGTACTTGGTGATTGTTTACCTATCCCAGCTCGACAGCTGCATGGACACGTGCTCTGAATCCCTCATTTATTGTTACACAGATGAGTACTGTAATAGATGACAGGAGAAACGTATAGTTGTATCATATAGAACGTCTGAGGTTAAAATACCCCTAAAACGACAGGCATAGTATAAAAATTGCTCTGATGCAGGAAACCCATCTTAGTAAACATACAGAAAGTACGGTGGCGTATCGCTGGGCGACCTACAGGCTAGCGTCTTCATATTCAACTTATGCATGAGGGGTCCTCATCCCGATTAAAAAGGGTGTCCACTTTACAGCAATCCAGACTAGTGTGGACACAGAGGGCCGGTATGCTATGGTATTGGGAAAATTGGGGGGTGTACTAGTGATTATTGTCAACATGTAAGGACCAGTGATAGATGATACGACACCCTATCTACAAATGTTTAAAGCTTTGCGCAGCTGGCCGGAAGTGGCGATCATGTGGGGGGGGGGGGACCTCAACACATATCTTAATCCGAGTAAGGATAAATCTAGCTTGACTAGTGCACGTATGGTTAAAGTCGCTCAGTGCGTAAGGGATGCCATGTTGGAACCGGGATTAGTGGACACCTGGCGCTTGCAAAATGAAGGGGTACTAACGGGGACACACATAACACCTGCATTTAATGGTTGGTCTCGCCTCGACTACTAGCTGCTGAATGAGGAGGTGAATGGATGGGTAGCTGCGATCCACACGCTTCCGAGGACTCTGTCGGATCATAATCCGGTCCACCTTGAATTGACTGTACCTGCCACTTTACACACGCCATTCACTTGGCGATTCAGAACGGAGTCACTCCTAGACCCGATATTTGCCGACACTATAAGAACGGCCATCATACAATACTTTGAGCTAAATGTTGGCTCGGTGGAGAGCCAGGCGATTCTTTGGGAAGCCTATACGGCAGCGATCAGGGGGACGTGTATTGGCACATCAGCGGGAATCCTTGAAGACACTAGGGGCAAACTCCACGCATTAGAAAATCAGCTGGGCGAGCTGGAGACTGAATGCCATCACAGGCCGACTAGGGAATTACTGGCTAAAATTCATGAGCATGTTGAGGAATATAGCGCTTTGGCAGAAACAGAAGTAAAGAATTTATCCAAAAGGCATGTAGCAAGGACATATGGAGAGGGCGGGAGACCGGGTAGGATGCTGGCTCTAAAGCTGCAGGAAAGGGCTTATCATTCCCCAATATATCACATCAAAGATGCTGACAGTGTGGAGTATTATACTTAACATGCCATAGTGGAACAATTCCAGAACGCTGACATGTACACGACTCGGGCGGGATGAGCGAGTGTGCTATGAAAGATTACTTAGACGACACAGCCTGTGCATGGCTATCTGACGTTCACGGGAAATACCTTAGTCTTCCCATTGAGGAAGCAGATTTTAAAGATGCCATACAGTCATTACCGAATAATAAAACCCCCTGGGTCTGACGGCCTTTCTGTTGAGTTTTATAAGGCATATGCTGACCTCCTCGCGCCGCATTTGTTGAATATGTATGCAGAAGCTCATTAATCAGGCATTCTCCCACCTTCGCTACGTCAGGCCTTGATTATCACATTATTGAAGAAGAATAAGCCACTGGAGCGCTGCGATTCATACCGTCCCCTGTCCCACATACATTTATATGCCAAGATACTAGCAAATATTCTTGCCACAAAACTGCAGCCCCTGATGCCACTCCTTGGTACTTCCATACCAAGCTGGGTTCATCCCAGGGCGTTCTACTTCCCTTAACGTACTTACTATTTTTGCCATGTTCCACGTACGTAATCCTGATTTTTCAGCCGTTGCAGTGCTTCTAGACGCTGCGAAGGCGTTCTATTCTATAGAATGACATTACATGCTGCACGTTTTGCACAGAATGGGATTCCTTTAGGTCGTCGTACATTGGATACAGATCTTATATACTGAGCCCTTAGCTAGGGTTAGGGTGAGTGGCCTTACATCCGAGCCTTTTAAGATAGAGCTGGGCACTCGACAGGGGTGCCCGCTTTCCCCACTTCTTTTTGCCATTGTTCTAGTGCCACTGGCGTGTAAGATCCATCAGTCCCATAGAGCCGCAGCCCTCAATTTCAACAACCGGCCTGTTGGGATCTCTTTATATGCGAAGACATGGTCCTCTACGTTCGGGAGCCGCAGCGTTACTTATCCCAGGTTCTTCGGGAATATATTACATTTGGTCTGCTCTCAGGCCTCCTAATAAACTGGATGAAGTCAGTCATTATCACGCTGACGGCGGTCACAACCCCACCTCAGGTTGAATATCCTTTAGTCTGGTCAGATGAGCCAGTGAAATATTTGGGAGTGTGGATGCAACGAGACCCTGGGGTAGTAATTAGAGAGAACTATGGCAGGGCCTACACAGCGTTGGTCCAGCAGGTAGACCGTTGGGTGCGTTTGCCACTCTCTCTGGCGGACCGTATTGCCACAATAAAGATGGTCATCCTGCCTAGGTTTCTTTACTTATTCTGTAACATTCCAATCCGGTTGACAATGCCCTTTTTCAAAATGATTCAAACTCAATTACTTAGATTAGTCTGGGGACCCAAACAGCCGCTTTTAGCTGGCGAACGCTGACAATGGCATATGAGAAGGGGGGAGTTCAACGCTCCAGATGTTTATGTTTATTATTTATGTGGTCAGGCACAATACCCGTATTTCAGGTTTAAACCTCACGATTATATCCCACATGTGGCAGTAGAGGCGGGCGACGCTCACCTGATTCCGTTAATTAGTATCATCACACATGTTCATAGAGAGACGCCTAGGGAGGAGATTAACACGCTAGACGTTACGATTGCGGCGTGGCAGGCAATCGGTAGGTGGGCAGATAGACTCCCTATATATACACCTGCGCTGCCAATAGCGGGACACGCTGCTCTGTCCGTTAATCAGGACCAGGGCTCGGTCAAAGAGGTGGGCCTTGAATGTCTAGGTGACCTGTACCCAGAAGGGTCCTACATCACAAGTGCTGATCTAGAGTACATACAGAATCCTACTTTCCTGTTTCAATTCACCTGTTATAGGTTGAGACGAGCGGTGAAAGATCACTACACTGGATTCCCTGAGGAACCAGAAACACTGAAAGCACTGCAACTGATACTGGCGGCATCGACACGAAAGAAACTGATCACAAAACTATATAAAGCAGTTCAGGACGACACAACTCGAATCCCAGATAAGAGTATGTCGCGATGGAATTCGATTATAGACCCCCCTATCACGGAGGAAGAGTGGGCTCAGGTTTGTTCGCTGACGGGGTGCCTGACATCAAATAACAACTTGCGAATTATTCACTTAAAATTTTTACACCAAAGTTTATCACACTCCCAAGAAACTATGTAGTATGAGGCTTAGGGAGGTGGACCGCTGTGAAATATATGGTACTGTTGGGTAGGTTTGTGAGAGTGGCCCTCCTTTTGGCAAAAAGGCGGACCTTGTTTACATGGGACAGTAGACTGTGCCCAAAGACTGATGGGTGGCTCAAAGACATGGTATATTGTCAAGAGCAATTGGAACTATATGCGGAGGAAGTGCCGGTTTCGTCGAGACCCAAAGATATATGGGCCCCTCTGCGAGAATATCTATTGGCCTGCAGCGAAGTGGATTCGACATAAGCAACATCTGTAACGGTGCCGGGGGAGGGGTCTAGAACACCCGGACGCTGTAGCTTTCCTTGTGATCTGTTTGTAGTAAGAGCACACGCTTACTTGTCTGCAACAATTAGGTAATGAGTAGGGGATTGTACCACCGTTCAATTGCTGAGTATGCTATCACTGTATTGTTATGTTTTTGTTCGGCTCGAGCATGTTCCTACACTGTACGACCATGAGATACTTCTGATGTATAATTCTGAAACGCTCAATAAAAATCTTTACATAAAAAATAAAAAAAGTTACAGTATGTCTAAACCTTTGAAAGGAATACTGGTATCCATTTGTCATAGCCTTTCGGAGTCTGTGAGTAGTACTACTTTACATACTACAAAATGCAGTTTGTGAATAGGCCCTAATCATACTAAAGCAAGTTCAGATGAGAAAAGGTCTAGCTAATGTTTTCTTGTACTGTAAAATGAACATGCGTTTGTTTGCCTGTGGCTGAAAGTTTTACATTTTCAATCGCCGCTCCAGACACGACACTTTGCTATTGGTCTAAGTTTTGTTGAAACCATTGCATGAATTTGACTCAGTCAGCATTTTCTAAAAACAATCATTTGCCCAGTCACACTGGCTACACATCGAACGTAATGTTGGTCAAAGCGGAGCTGGTTTTCACTCATGTTATATTTGCTGTGTCCTGGCATTAATAAAATCGGTACCCTGTATATAAACCATGAGTCTTTTCAAGTGGCTGCGTTTTTGGAAGGCGAGGGAGCTATATCGATAGGAATAACAGTTTTATTGTAGAAAACAAAACTGGCCATGTACACCTCGTCACATAACGCATTGAACTCGGTTTGCAGATTAATTAAAGCGGCAGACTCCAGGATCGTGCCCCCATCAGCTACTGAGAGCACACGCGTTGCATTTCAGCAGGTTGCATCAAGCCACGGTTGGCACACTATCTCTTCCCTGCAGAAAAAGCAGCCCGTTGCACCCTGTCTAACGTCAGAGCAACATTAAGGGAAGCCCAGTACTTTCAAAATCAAACTCATTCTCCTCGTGTGAACACTAAGGGGCCCATTAGGATGGCAGGCGGATCGCCCCAGCCAGGCTGGCGGTAGCCACCGCCGGCCTGGCGGGGGCAATCCTCCCGCCATCCTTGCTCTAAAGACCCCCCCCCATATTAGGATGGTGGGGGGACCGCCGCCTTTCCACCCCGGCCGCCTTGAAAAGGTATAATATGGTGGCGGTGTCTATCAGACACCGCCAGCGATATTATGATGGGCAAATTTGAATGCCTTTAGGCATGCGGAGAATCCCTGCGGGGGCCCGTTGCAGGCCCCCAGGGACTGGGGGAGGGGGTTGGGGGGGTGCACATGGGAGGTACCATACCCCCCCACGTTTCAAAGTGCAACTGTGCTTTGAAATGCACAACGTGCATTTTTACCATTGCGGCGGGTGGCGCTTTCAGCCCCGTCTGCCGCAATGGCGGGGCGGGGCTGGCGGGCGCATCCTACTTGCCAAGGCTGGACCGCCGCTCCTATGGCGGGCGGGCCCGTTTTGCAGGGGGATGGCGGGCGGGCAAAGTCCGCCCTCCATCCTAATGGGGGCCTAAGCATGCATTTAATCTGCGTGTGTAATATTTAGAATCGCGTTTTATTAATGCACACATCTTGTGGGCATGTACTCTAGCATTTGGGAGTCATTAGGTTCAAAGGCGCTGTATGTCACCTATTGGAAGGCGGGTGAAAGCACACGTGGCGTCACTTCCGGTAGCTTCACCCGTAGGGGTTAAAAGATCATGTCCTTTAACAGTCTCCAAAGCAGGCTGCGCCCAAATGACTTATTCTAGCACCGAGAGTCCAAAGATCTAGACATACGAAAAATCACCTAAATCTTTTGTTAACACTTACCCAAGCAAACCATACACCCAAGAAACAATGAAAGAACACTCGCACATCTGACAGTTCTCACACTTGCACACCAGGCGGCTGTGTTTCCACGTTTTTTACACAATAATTGTTTTTTTATGTGCCAGGAAATGTGGTTACTTGCAAGGTCCCGGGTAATTCTCACTTATGGACTTGATTTCCGTGTATCAGGGGACGTGTCGACAAACACATAGCGTAACCAACTAAAATGGAAACAAGCGCAAAGCGTGACCTGTTTATTTATAAGCTGTCAGAAGAAACGCCAAAATGTCAGCCATGTATTTTGTTTGGTTCTGGCCTTGGCTCTGATGGATGCCGCTGAAGGCTGAAGTGACTTTATTCTAATTGCCAGTGAAAGATTGCAGATTTTGAAAGGTTACTTAGTCATGGCTGTTTTCCTTGGATCTTCAATTATAGCCCGCTGTTTTAAGACTGTTCTAGTCAATCCTTTATTTTCCTGCTGGCCAGCGGCTCGTGGATTAGTAAACTGTGAGCCCGGGGATGGCTGCCAGGTTCTCTGAGGCCTTTAATGCATGTGTGACCACGAGGCGCGTTGTTGCGAGCCAGAGCCAGTCCCACTCCCACGAGCTTGCTTCTTTCACGCCTTATTAATATACAAGCACATTGCAAATATGACGGCAGCTTTCAAGATGGGCGAGGACGTCAGTAGGCCTTCTGGCTCAATGACTGCCTCTGAGGATTCGCAGTGGTTGGAAACGCGCTTTCATTTAGCTTTGAGCCGCTAGAGAAGGGCAGGCTTCTCAACTTAATCTGTGACCAACCCAAATCAGTAGAAAGAGTAAAAGACTCCCTCTGCTCAGACCTCGCTAGTGAGCTGCACGCTTTGGATTGACTTAAAACAGTTCAATTTGACCCAACCGGGCAATGTGTCCAGACAGACCTTTTATTTGCACTTGGCCAGGGAAACCACGGCTATTCCCATTAAACGAGAACACATCTGCCTAGGCTTGACAGGGCTACACACTACACCAACCGCTGACAAAGCAAGCAGGTGTGTTCCGGAGCCGGCCTCCACTTCCGCATTCTAAGCATGTGTGCAGTGATTGCCAGCATTCCTATGTTAATGAGCTGTCAGTCACGCATGCTCATTCAGTGGAATGTAGTTTAAGCTGCATTTTCAATAGTGTATTTAAATGGAAGCTGGGTATGTTGGAGTTTACATTTAGTTGGAAGTTCTATTGCTATGGTTAGATCTTCCTGTTGCCTACAAGACGGGAAAACGTACTGGGAAGAGGAGGCATTGTACCCCAACACCATCCTCTTCAATAGAGAGACCACCTGCCAGCACCTCCCGCTAAGAAAAAAAAGTTGGGTGAGGAAGAGAAGCTCAAGAGGCTGGTTTTGGGCACTTTCTCTACTTTAAAAAAGAAGAAAGCAAGATCACAGTCTGTAGGTGGGCAGGAGCGGTATTCTGACATTTGCAGCTCTGGTCCGCCAGAAGAGTCGTCTGTGGGCTCAATGGGACTCAAAGGCAAATATGTTTCCAAAGAACATTTGATTTTATTATTTCTAGTGACCCCCTAAGAAGGGCTCTGCGTAGCCCGAATTGCATTGGGTTTTAAACAAATAAACGCTGCCTATGATGAGCCTTGCATCAATCATATTTATTCAAGAGGTCCGGAGGAGCACAGTTTAAATATAAGAAACTTGAAAATAGGCGACATATTCCGCATGTGGATTTGACCAACCGAAAGGGAGAAAAGGATTAAAGTTGAATTAAATGGATTGTTTAATAATGAAGATTTGGATCAAAATTGATATATATTCGACAATGCCAACGCGGCACAGAGCTGTGCATTGGGTTGGGGCATAAAACATGTCCTATTCATAGTAATCATTGTTGAATTCTGGGGTACTTGGGCATGCCACTATACCTTGTTGCACGCATTCATTAGTGAAAGAAAATGGAAAAAGTTATGGAAATTAGGTGGGCATCCCATCTCATTGAAATGTTTGTCCAAAGAACATTTGCCAGACATTCTGACCCTTGTTAGTTTAAGCATGGGATTTCTGGATGAGAAAGTGGCAGCAAGTCTACAGAGCACAATTGAGAAAACGGATGAGGAAGGCCCTGACCATTCATCCTTTCATAATGGACGTTTTCTTAAATGAGTGGAAGAATCAAGAGAGCATTCTTACGCCTCACTTCATGTCCAAGCTTTATTCTTTGTGGATTATATTCTGATCAGTCTGATGGGGTCCCCGTCCATGGCGGAAGACAATGTTCTTAAAGATGGGAGATTGGCTCCTCTTTAAAGAAGGCTTATGCTGGATCCCATTTGGGCATTCGTTCTGGAATATATGGAGTATATGTTGCACAGTCTTTGCTGTCTGATTTTAACATTTTGTTCACCACTATGCAAGTGGGTGGGCTTGGTCCAGAATTGTTGGAATCCATGGAACGGCAGACTGAATTTCTTCAGTGAGGGCTCGGTGCTGTCTTGTCGTGCATCCTTTGTTGAAAGGCGCAAACTGTTTCTAAAAGGATGGAACAAGTATTCTGCAAAGAGGTCTATGGCATTGAGGTGCCATATACTGGAACAAGACTATTTGGTATGGACTTGGAAGATAAGCTGTATAAAGGTTTCAAGGGGCGGAAACTTTTTTTCATGGAAAACAGAAGCAGAATAAACAATCTTCTCCTTGGCAAAGTCCTTACATCAGCCTTCCCGCCATAGGCAAAGGAATAAATTCAAAGGTCAGAAATTCCAGGGGAAGGGCTTTCAATGCAAGTTCCAGAAGAAGCCAAGTCAGTATCACAGGGAAATCCTAGTCAGCACTCCTGACTATGCTGCCCCAGTTTTTCCAGTTGGCGAGTTACCAGAGGTTGGTGGGGGCAACATAATTTCCTAAAGAATTGGCGTTGCATTACTTCCGACAAGTGGGTACTGAGTATTTTTGAAGGTGGTTACCAGATCGAGTTTGTGTCCTTTCTTCTATCAACAGGAACGATTCAGTCACCTCTTCCAAGAGATGCACTCAGAAGGACCACTTTGATAGAATGTATTTGGTTGCTTCTCCTGAAGAAAGCAATTTTCCAGTTCTGAAGTCAGAGAGGAGGCAAATAAGTATTCAATTGTGTTTCTGGTCCCGAAGTTAATGGAGTTTTCGGTTCATGATCGACCTCAAGTCCCTAAACGAATATGTTCAGAAGATCCCATTAAAACTGGAGACCCTGTAATAAATTATTCCTTTATTCCAAGCAGGTGTTGTGATGACTACTCTGGGTCTCATGGATGCACCTCTCTATGTTCCTATGGCCTCGACGTTCCAGCAGTATATGCAATTCTCTCAGGTCACCATTGGCAGTATTGTGTGCTACCATTCGGCCTACAACCTTCACCAAGGGGGTGGCATCCTTAGTGGCTCGCCTTCATCCACAGGGGATCTCAATATTTCCTTACCTGAACGACTGGCTGCTCCAGGCCCCTCATGTTTAGGTGATGCAGCAACAACCTGACTTGACCTTACTTATGCTAAAGAGACATAGATCTCTCTTGAATGTAAAAAAATGCAATCTCCAGCCCTCAACCAGAAGAACTTTCATAGGGGCCAAATTAGACTCTGCTCTGTACAAAGTGTTCGTGTCCCAGTCCAGAATCCAGCGTCTGCAAGAACTGTGCACATCTCTGTTTGTCTCAGGAGTCTGCCAGTCTGTTTGAGTCGATGGAGGTGTAAGGTCACGTGGTGGCTTCCATCTTCACAGTGCTATGGGCCATATTACACCCCTGGCCATAACTGTGGCACCTGCACCGTTTTGTCAGCTTTCAAGTTCAGGATATTAACATGATGATTACTGAATCTCATGACATTGTTCAAAGCCTGCAATGGTGGCTGGACTCATCAAATCTCACCCAGGGGATGAGAATGTATCCTTCTCCTCCAACAGTATTGACAACGGATGCCAGTGTCCTGGGTTGGGGGCAACAGTGAAGCAGTGGTCCATTCAGGCTCGTTGGGACAGATTGGAGGTCATGCGATCATCCAACTGGAAGGAACTGTCAATAGTGGAGTGGGCCCTCTGGTTTTTCGAGCCTCACCTGTCCGGTTGCAATGTCCTGGTTTGATCAGACAATATGGTGACTGTGGCATATGTCAACCATCATGGAAGCATGCACAGATAATCAGTAAATCAGGTCGCTTGTGCGAGTTGGGCGAAACTTCATCTCCAGGCCATATCTGCTCAACACATCAGGGGTATGAACAATGTGGTAGTGGATGTGCTGAGCAAAAAGTTTCAATCCTCTCAGGATCTGTGGCTGTCCAAAAGGGTGTTTCGCCTGGTCTGCAGGAGGTTCAGATGTCCAGAGGTGGATTTGTTTGCTGACACAACCAATGCAATTCTGCCAACCTTCTGCTACAGGGGTCCAGAAGTGGGGACGTGGATGCCTTATTGATTTCATGGCCTCAGGTGTTGCTGTATGCTTTTCCTCCCTTTTATCTCATTCAAGCATTTCTGCTGAAGATCCAGTGGTGGCGACCTTGCCTTACTGGCCTTGGAGATCATGGTTCCCGTTGTTGAAGAGTTCGGCCATGAGTCCTCCTTGGATCTTGCCACAGAGATCATCTCCTCTGCAGTTGACCAGTCCACATCTGCTGATCCCTCTAACATTAGTAGTTTGGAGGTTGAGCGGCGGACTCTAGAGAGGGAAGGTTTGCCAGCCCGCATTATTTTGATAGTTCAGGGTTCTCATAGGGTTTCTACTCTATCCTCTTACTCTAAGCATTTGTTTGCTTTGTACACTTGGGGGTCTCTCCATGATCTTTCTCCCACGTCATGTTCAATTTCTTATTTCCTTAAATTCTTTTTGGATGGGTTTCATAAGGGTTTTGCATTGTCTACTTTGAAAGGTCAGTGGGTGGCTGTCAGAGTTTTAGGGGGTTCAGTTTCCTTTTCCTTCTAATGCTGGCCTTTTGGTTACCAGATTGCTTCGCAGTTTTTCCCTCACTTTGCCTGCTGTTCTATCTTCTGTTTCATTATGGGATCTTTCTCGGGCATCTCCTTTTGAGCCTTTATCTGTGGTGGACCTGAAGTTTCTTTCCATTAAGGTGCCATTCCTGGTGCCTATCACATCTGCCAGGCGATTTGGCGGAGCTTTCTGCTTTGAGGTGTTCCCCTGCATATTTGATGATTATGGAGGATGCTGTGGTGTTACTGTTCGATTCTGGATCTCAAGATCTTTGTGTGGTGTACATGCTTTTGGTATACCTCATTTTTTTATGAATGGGTCAAGGGATGTAAAGTTAATGCCTTGATTACTTACTGGTAATCATCATTACTCTTACTCATAGCCCTACACATCCTTGACCCAGCCATGCATCCCACCCACTCTCCCGATATCAGGTTATGTTATGTTAAAAATGTATTTATTAAGCGCACGTACGCCCGTAGGCTTCGAGGCGCTATAGGAAGAGAACATAACACAAAGTAATACTCTAGAAGTAAGCCTGTTTAAAGAGCCAAGTCTTGAGAGAGTGTCTAAAAGTAAGGAGGTCAGGACTCTGCCTTACAGGTAGAGGAAGAGAATTCCAAAAAGTGGCTGCAAGATGGTCAAAACAGTTACCCCCAAGCGTTTTTTCTTGAAAGTAGGAACAACTAAAAAAGATGTATGCGCAGAGCGAAGATTTAATGAAGGATTATACCTAGAGACGAGTTTCTTGATGAATTTTGGGCCTGTGTTGTGTAAAGCTTTAAAAATAATACATCCAGTCTTGAACGCAACCCTTTGCTTTACAGGTAGCCAATGTAATCTTTCCAGACCAGGTCTAATAGGTTGCCATTTAGGTTGTCTGCAAATCAGCCTGGCTGCTTGATTTTGGACAAGCTGAAGTCTTTTCAGCTGGCCTACTGGAAGTCCCAAATAAAGACTGTTGGAAAAATCCAGTCGGTAAAGAACAAGGGCAATAAATACCTGAATAAGAGCAGATTGCGTCAAGAAGTGGGCTATTTTCTTTATTTTCTTAAGTTGAAAAAAACTAGCAGAAACTACTGTTCCAACTTGTCCTTTCAATGAATGGTCTGCACTAAGCGTGACCCCCAGACTTTTAACAGAGAGGGATTTTATGGGTGGGGCTCATATATCAGATCGCCAGAAACATGGGCCCCAACTCAATTCACTTTTCCCAGGCAAGATCAACTCTGTCTTGCCTGGGTTAAGGTTTAGATGGTTAAGGTTCATCCACCTCTGTATACGTGTCATGGTATTCTGGAATTCTGTCACAGAATCTGCAGTGTTAAGAGGGAAGACAAGTTGGAGATCTCCGCATAGTTATAAATAATATAGAATATAATAATGGGCGAAGATAAAGATTAAATAATAAAGGTGATAATGAGGATCCTTGAGGGACCCCACATATAGTGGGAATTCTAGGAGCTGTGAAGGTATCAAGTCTCACTGATTGCGTACGTCCTGTTATAAAAGAGGTGATCCAATTTAAGGCAGGTCCACTGAGGCCGGCCAGTTCGACACGGTTGACAAGGATGGTATAATCAACCGTGTTGAACGCGGCCGACAAGTCAAGGAGAACAAGAGCCTGATGTATGCCTCTGTCAGCATTAGATCTTAAAGATCTTAAAGGTCTTTGTGTTGCTTGGTATTTCAGGATGTGGTAAAGTAAGGCTAGTCAATTATAGCCCTTAGCAGGGGGTGGATTGGGTCAGTAAGCGTTTCCTGTTTTGTTTCCTGTCTGTTATTGGAAACTACCTAATTTTGTTATGAATGGGTTGAGGACGAATAGGACTAAGATTAATGAGAGTATTCTACAACCCGGAAAACCTTAGCTAATGACTGGCATCTGCTTTATAGCCGAATGATTTATCATTTTGGCACTGACTGTCAGTGCAGAGCAACACCTTCTGACCCAGGTTTAGAGAAGATGACAATAGGGCACGATTCATGGAATTCAATGCCACACAATTAAAGAGAGAATTCATATTACTTCTTACTCTATGCATGTGGTGCCACAGACACTGCAATATCTGCCCCCCTACTACCAACACCCAACCTATTGAACTGACATTTATATTAACACCATCGATGCTAGTGTTATTTTCCTCCTGTGCTGAGCTTTTGGTTTTCCCATTGTTTCATGACGAGAGTGTAAGGGGTTGTACCTCATGACAAGCTGAGCTCGTCATGAGCGTCGAAGGTGTTAAACACTAATGAACCAGAGTAGACAATGGAACCCTGTGGGTCTTCCCTTACACCAAACCATGCCCTCCTGGATCAACCAGAAATTAGGGGAAGGCCACATTCTCCATGATGCTGGTAGACCAGTGCGGCAGGAGATGCAGTGGAGCACACAGAACTATATGTTGTGGCGCTAGGCTCTTTCTTTAGGGAAACCCTTCTTACATATACAAAAATGAGCCCTAATCAAGTCAGTTCCTGCTCTAGTACCAGACAGGACTTCACCCAATTTTTAATGACTCATGCGAACCTGGAGAAACCTGTTTCTGACTGACATTGTTTTGGGAAAGAAGCTGTAGCAATTAGGCAGCTAGTGAGATTACTCCTCTCTGGTTTGGCATATTACTTTCAAGAAAGTGAGAACTTTGATGAAGAGGAACAAGATTGTAATGCGCTCCTTCACCATGTCAGCCCTTTACTTTCCTTAAGGAGCTGGCAAATAAGTTGTAGCTAAATGCATGTAAAATTAATTAAATGTTCTTGATACGATTACAGGGGCATATTACCAAGCCTGGCGATATTAGATTATCGCCGCTTTAGCTGCCGTTTTCGGCCGCTAAGCGGCGATAATTATATCATCCTAATAGCAAGCTGTCGCTAACTGATGTTAGCGACAGCTTTGAGGCGATAGCGAGCGGTTTGGGGCCCGCTTTGCATGTCAGCGATATTTATCGCTAATGACATGCAAAGTGGGCGTACCTAACCTGTTAGCGACAAAAAATATTTGCTAACATCGCTATCGCCTATTATCAACGCAGGCCTAGCGATGGAAATATTCGCGCTAAGCGCGAATATCTCCAAAAGCTAACGCCTGCTCAGACCAGTTCTTAGCCATTATATCCAATGGGAGGTGGATATTATGGCAAAGACCCTATTGGCGTTAATGCGTGAATATCGCTGTATTCTCAGCGATATTCACGCATTTCGCAGCTATCGCCGGATATTTTATCCCTTTAGAGATAAATGTTGCTAATAGCACGTTATCTCAGCGACAATATCCGGCGATGCTTTGCGATAAAAAAAACTCGCTATGCCCATTTAGAGATAAATGTCGCTAGTTGTTGGTAATATGCCCCACAGTTCGGTAGGAGATGCTTTGTAATGCTCCTTTGAGAGCATCTCTTCTTCTGATGCATGTGGTAGAGTGGGCGTGTGTTGCTGTAGTAACGGTGGCTTCTCTTGCAGAGGACCTCGATGACCTGAGGATGGAGGGAGTCACCAGCCTGATGCCGTCTGGCAGCAAGTTTAGCCAGGGTCGAAACACGTACGCCGCCGAACCCCAGGCGAAGGTCACCCTGAACATCTGCTCCAGGTGTGCCAGGTAAGACAATGGCACAGCAGCTTGCACTGTCGAGGCGGATTGTACCGTGTGTGTGTTTAGGCTTCAGTGCTGTTTGTGGAAGGGCCTAGGTGTGAGCCCCTCGAAACTGGAGTAGCACCACTGATCCCGGCCGCCCTTTGGCCGAATTCGAACAAGTGCATTGTATGGTTTTCAGATCATCACGCTGCCCTTCCGAATTCTTAATCAGCATGGAATTTAGACAATCCTTACCCTTACTTCAGGAGCTATTTGAAACCTGAATGGGTAACTTTTAGTGTTTGTCTGCGCTTCGGAGGCTCTTACTCTAAAGAAGTGAGACGAGTAGAAATGAACAAGCTATTTTCTGGCACCAGTGTAAGTGGAGATTTGGATGCCCAGGCGCAGGGCACATTTCTCTCCTTCACATTTAACAGTCTCTCACTATTTCAGCTCTAGGCAGTAATGTAATCCTTAGTTTAGCACCAGGATGCACTCTGAATTTACTATATATAGTTTCCACTTTAAATTTAAAAAGTTATTTTGAATCCTTCAGTCAAGGCAGCTGTTCTTGCTCTGCAAACGCTATTCAAGTTTTAGATCTGATCCTCCATTTAAATAAACATATTTTGACAGAGGGGTATTTTAGCTTTCCTTGAAGGAGACATCTTTTAAGATCTTGTTTAAATAAAGCAGATTATCAAAATGCATGCAGGTGGGGCTGCTGGTATTGTATTTGTCTCTTTGCTGGACGCTGACTCCTCCTGCTGGATGATGGCGGGTATTGTAAAGCACTAGGGTGACCGCCCGTTATGGACACACATTCTGGACAGTAAGTGTAAAAAATCAGAAGTGCAAGTCAAAATCGGGTTATGTTCTTTTACTCACAACAGCATTGGACAACTATTTATATGTATTTGGGCTTATTTAAAGTTTAAAAAACGAGCATAATGCAAACATCCACCTCCTCAGGAACTCTGGACCACAGATCTGGGTAACTTTTCCTCAAAGTCTTCATTTGACCTCTCAACATGTTCAGAAATGTAATGTTGTAGGATTCATAAGAAGCCAGAATGTCAAACAACTGGTTAAAAGAAGTGATTGAAACTGTAAACATGGTTACAAATGTCATAGCAGTCATTGCTGCACACTAAACTAACAAAGTTTGAAAGAATATTTGTAAGCAATTCCTATTTACATTGCTAATCTGTTCCGATTGTTTTACACCCTTGTGCATGTGAATAAATAGTATGAGAATAACAAGGGCCCCCTGATTGAGAAATAATATAATTCCTAGGACAGGGAGAAAACAGTTTGTATATAACAATCCTAGGCAATCATAACAACAACTTAGGAATAAAGGTTGCAAAAAAGGAGGACATGCAAAAACACACTATTAAAAACCTTTATTTTGTATTTTAATACATATTCATATTACAATCATAAATCATACACTTTAATAGCACATTAATAATTGTAGAATTAAATTAAAACCATTGTTGTACTAAACAACAAGTATACAGAGAATCGACTTGATAACATTTAATTAAAAAAGTGGCAATTAATACAATCAATGTATACTATACTATACTGTGTATGATTTTTGATTGTAATATGAATATGTATTAAAATACAAAATAAGGTTTTTAATAGTGTGTTTTTGCATGTCCTCCTTTTTTGCAACCTTTATTCCTAAGGTGTTGTTATGATTGCCTAGGATTGTTATATACAAACTGTGAATAAATATACATGTGTATTTTGACACTTGTGAATAGGCTCCATGTCCCTTGCTGTCATTGTCCAGGCAGTCCACTAAACTGGGGTGGTACAGATACAGACGAAAAGGCGAAGGGACTACCTTCCCAGGGAAAGGTCACTGCATTGTGGTTCCTGTCTGGATTCATAACTCAGTATTAATTTATAGCACAATTAGGTAAAATGATGAAGCCAGGATTCGAGGCCAAGAGTAATGGTGGTGTCTGTATACCTCAGTGACTTGTCCACCTAGTTAGGGGCCCTGTCAATGTGTTTTTATTAGCACTTTATACTTGATTTGTGTTTCTTTCTAAGCCCCTCTCCAATAGTTTGAGAAATAGAAACTAGATTATAAAACTTTTTCTTTACTTTCTTGGGCAGTAGGTGGTAAGAGAACTTTTTCCTTTTTACACATACCAGGTAGCGGAAAACAGAAAAAACTATTTTTGAACAACAGGAAGAACAGGAGGATACTTCATGTGCAGATATTTTTGATAGAGCAGAACATTTAGTTAAAAAGAAGCGCCATAATTTACACTGGACATTCAAACAAATGCTTTATAGAATGAAACGTAGAAAAATTAGCTTTTTCATAAATGTGCAAAATTAACGTGTAACATGGTTTTGCCATAGGCACTCATTTCTATCGGAATGGCACTACTAGACCAGACTAGGCCTCTACAATCTTCAGTACATTTTCTTCTTTAACCCCTTCGATGCTGATGACGAGCTCAGCTCGTCATCAGCCACGGGTGGCGTGTGCGGATGACGAGCTGACCTCGTCATGTAACGCGGTTTTGCGAAAACAGCCGCAAAGCGCAAAAATGACCGCAGCAGCGATGCGGTTAATGAATAAATGCTTTTAGGAAATGCTGAACAATGCAATATTTTTTGATAAACGAAGCACACTTAACTTGCTTAAATATGTCATCTCTGGAGAATATGTTGACTTTAAAAATGCATTTCTTTTTTTTCTAAGCCACATGCTCTCATCGGGGCTTATCTACAAGCCCATTGGGTGGGGCCATATTTACAAGGCCTCAAAAAGACAACCTGCGCGACTTTTCATGACCATGCAAATATGGGCCCTTTTCACGCATTACTTTGCGTAAAAAGGGGTGTTTCGTGGGTGTTGCTGTGGGCGTTCCATGCAACATCCATGGAACTTGACACATTCCCAAATTTACAATATTTTGTAAACTGGGAATGCGTCAAAATCCTACACCTCACCAGAAGAGGCGTAGAAATGGCACAAAAAGGAGAAATGCTGTTATTTCTCCTGGTTTGTTCCTATTTCGATGCAAGCTACATTCTGCAGCACGCATAGAAAAAGGAAAATTACATTAATCATCCGCAGCTCAGGTACTCTTACAAACTGACGCAAGGGTGCCTTGAACTGGTGCATGGCAGCCAATTGTGCGCCAGCGTAAGGGAAAGCACTGGATTGCGTTGTATTGTTGTTAATACGACGCATCCCTGTGGTTTGAAAATGATGCAGCACTATACAGCTAAATGGCTTGTGTCACCACGCTGTGTCATTGTCTTGCAGATGAGTTCCATCGTATGAAGGTAGTTTTCTAGCAGCCACACATTCACACAGCTGAATACTGAATAGTATATTAAAACAATAATGCTTACATGAAGACGTGAATGTCATGACTTCATTTTGTAGATTACAACTAGAATGTTCTGCCTTTAGAATAGTTCATTGTTACGCATTGGAATACTGAATAGCTAATAGTTTAGACTGCAGAGTTATCGTGGGAACTCAGAGTGAAGCTAACGCACATGAATGGTCAGTAACTAAGTTGACACTTGTAGGTATGTAGATAGCACCTTGCCGACTTTGTACATTTACGGTGAGAATGAAGGAAGAAACAGCAGACCATTGGACTCATTGACTTAAGATGACCTAACACCAGCATGGATTATTTCATACGTTTATGTGCTTATAATATACGTGTTCCCAGTTAGAATTAAGGCAGTGCTTTCCAGACCGGTCCAGTCCATTCTTCTGTGACCATCCCTTTTGCCTTAGCACTTTTTGCACTATTTACTGTGAGCTACTATTGACAGTGATTTCTGCCACTTACTACTTTGTGGGTGTCTATTTTCTTTAACGGATATGGCTACTGCTGTGACTACTATATGAGCTTAAGTATGAACAGTTTTTACTGCGACCGTTTGCTGATTGCTTCTGGAACTTCTCTTCATGAAAAGTTTGACTTCAATTTTATTTTTTTTCAATGCTCCTTTAAATCTTGCTCTTTTCCAAAAGGACTCTTTATGGGTTCTGGTAGGTTAAGATCCACTTAGAGTAGAGTAGGGACTACATTTCTTTATGGAACAGGCTGTAATTTTATTGATTGAGCCTAACCATGATTTTCTTGAAATTTCTGTAACTAGATTTATCTGATTTACAAATTTGAATAAAAAGACAAAAACTATATACAAAACTCTTATCGATAAATAAAGGTTTCCAACCTGATACAAAACTCTCATTATTCACTGACCTAAATTACTAAATTAACAATGTTTATTGAAATAATTTTAATTGATTGTCCATTCTAAAACGGTGGCAAAAATCCATTGCAGAGATGAAGATTTCAGTGCTGGAGCCCCCTATTGTAAGTCACGAAGGTTTCTGTGTCAGCACTTTCCATAGTTACCTTCACCGTGGAAGACACACAATTTACTTTCAATATCAGAACAATTATATCACTATTCTGGAGGCTGTTAGCAATTGTACCTTACTGTGTCAAAGATTCCAGTCTATGGCAAATGCATTTCCCAATCCACCTTTAGCAACATACTGGAACAGGTGACTGCATTGATTTGTTTACAACTGTATGTAGGAAGGTGGAATCTGACTACATGTTTGCCCCCACTTTTTTCCTGGTGTTTTGATGGTGTTTGACTTAGTTTGGCTGGGATCCTGCTATTCAGGGCACCAGCCTATCTGCTTCCTCTTCTAAAATGATTCCATGTACTTTAGGTACACTCCAGTTTGGTTACTGGGGTACCCGTATGAGTTCCTAGTATATGCTAACCCTAGGTACCAAAGGCATAGGCACCCCAGAGGCCTACCAGAGGCTGAAGCATGAATTATGCCACCCCTGGACAGCCTTCCAAAATGACACCACAGGTCTGCTACTGCAGCCTGTGTAAGGTGGTGTATGCACCCCTTACTTAGATATAGGTTCCCTCTATCTACTGTATATCAGTACATAGATAAACCTATCAGTCACCCCTATGGCAGGCCTTATCAAACCTGAAGGTAGGGTGCTGGGTTTTGTGTGAGAGGGTGCCCATGCATGAGCACGGCCCCTCTGCAGCCTTCGGAATCTATTCTCCGGGGTTGTTCTGTGATGCAGCTAAACCATATACTCTTAAGTGCATTATAACCTCGTGGTAAATGCTAACTTTGGAATGGCTGCAAGGAAACATGTTGTGTTTGGTATCAAACACTTTGGAATCATACCCCGCCAGTTCTGGTGGCGGGGGTATGATTCCACCCTTCTAGAGGGAAAGACAGGCACACACAGTACACCCGGTGCCAGTTTAAAAGAACCCTGGCATCAAAACTCTGACAGGGGAGGCTTGGACAATAGGTTCACTCTCACAGGAAGATGTCACCACTAACCCTGGGCGTAATATGCGTAGTTTAATAAAGTACTAAAGTTCATGTAGGAAGTCATGGCTCTGATGCTAAGGGGAAGGGAATTTCAGACACCAGGGGCCTCATTTATGAGAAGTGACGCATCGCTGCGTGAAAGCATCGATGCGTCACTTCTCAGTGCGCACTCCTTGCAACATTCCTGATGCGTCATATTTAATGTATGACGCATCATGTCGCAAGGAGTTACAGATACGGCAGTATTTCTGACGTATCTTTAAGCGCAAAAGTGACGCATTGCTGGAGTGTGTCACAAAAGGGACGCAACTCCAGCAATGCGTCCTTTCACATGGGGAAAGCCCCATGTGAAAGGGCTTGCATCAGTCTTACGCCTGCTGTGAGGCAGGCGCAAGATTTTGACGCAACAGCATCCTAAAAGTGACGCAGTGAAATCTCATAGATTTCACTGCATCACTATTACGAGGCTTTTTGCGGGGGAATGCCCCCTCTGCATACATTATACCTGACGCAGGTATAATGTGGCGCAGGGGTTCAAAAAGTGACGCATCTACCTAGATGCGTCACTTTTTAAATATGGCGCAACAAGGCGCATATTTTACGCCGCTGGTGCATCACAAAAAGTGACGCACCGGCGCCGCAAAACTGACGCAAGGCCTCATAAATAAGGGCCCAGGAGCAAGCACAGCAAACCTGGTTCCACCCAATCTCTTCCTTTAAAAATGTGGGGCCTCTAAAACATTTTGGCGCACTGATGTAAGATTTTGCTTAGGAATATAATTACAAAGTCTGGAGGTCACAAAAGTTGGGCTTTTACTGTGTCGAGATTTAAAAATAATACACTCCGTTTTAACTGAACGCCAGTGTAAATTTACCAGCAGAGGTTTGGTGTGGCATATTCTATTCTGATGTCAGATCAATCTAGATGCTTGGTTTTGGATCAGCTGAAGCCTCTGACTTAAGCCCTTGGGAATGCCCAGGTAGGGAGCAGAGCCTGATGTCTTGGCTGGTCACAGCTGCCCTGCCGCATTTCCTGCCTGCCACTTGTTGCCTGACATGTAGAGCCCTTGTTATTGTATTGCCTAGCAACTGCCTGCAATCGCTGATCGTGTCTCACTGACGTATAGTTTTCCCACCAGTTCTCCTCCTGTCAGCCCCTCCCACCATCCAGGACCATTAACTCCAATCCTGTATGCCAACGCATTTCGCCGTGGGTAAGGAAAACCACCGGCTTACTCAGGGCTCAAGACTTCTAATATTGAGTTCCTCAGTGATGGTATATCACCACCCAGGATCATTAAAAGCTCTGGTATTTTTGCCGATTTGTGTAATCTTTGCCCGTCTCAATCTTCTAATACTGGTCGCCTGTACTTGGTGCGGAGAGTTGCTTCAAATAGGCACCGGCGGGTGAAGACCGAAATGAGACAGGTGGCCGTGTAGTTGATTGCGGTTAAGACGTGGAAGTCACCGTTTCAGATATCTTAAATAAGTGGGATCAGTGGCAGACGCTAGAAGGCTGATGCAGACAATGGAACTACACCACGCCAGAGCGTAATATTAGAAGATTGAGACGGACAAAGATTACACAAATCGGCACAAATACCAGAGCTTTTAAGGATCCTGGGTGGTGATATACCATCACTGAAGAACTCAATATTAGACGTCTTGAGCCCTGAGGAAGCCAGTGGTTTTCCTTACCACAGCAAAACGTGTTGGCATATTGGATTGGAGTTGATGACATTTAAAGAAAAAAGAGCATCAAAAGCCCAACTGACTATTGTTTTTGTGATTTATATGTTCTTAATTGTGTACTGATAATTGGTGTGCTCCAAAACGTTAAAATGGAGGTTGCAGTGCGGCCTCTATGAGCAATGCCTGATCTCTTGGCCATTCACAGCTCTCCTGCTGCATCTCCTGCCTGCCACTTGTTGCCTGCCCCGTAGAGTGCTTGTTATTAGGTTGCCTAGCAACCACCTGCAATTGCCGATCACATCTACTTTTACCGCCGGTTCCTCTCCCGTCCTCCCGCCTCCCTGTCGGCCCCTCCCAGGACTATTAATGTAGGCATCAGCACGCCTGCACAGTAGCCATGCACAGCGGGTGTACTGAAGACATGTCCGTCTGTGGCTGTCCGTGCCTGGGCCAAGCCCAGTGCCAGATCCCTGGTCCTCCCACCATATGCTGATACATCCCCAAGGAGCTTCTGGCCCTGAAAAGAGGACAACGCAACAACATTTTCTTCATATCCTTCCCACGATAAACCGAAAGAACCTTCAACTGCCACCACTGCCACATCTCCTTTGATAGGACCATTGGCTCACACAAATACTGTGCTGCCTCCTCATTGAAGACTACAACATCCCAGGAAAGCTCCAATGCATCCTGCTCAAAACCTGCTCCCTCTGCTAATATGCCAGCAAAATCTGGGACACCATCACCACTCTCTCCACAAACTTAGCAGTCATCATTGAAATGTGGCTCAACCTTTCCTCGAACCCGATACAAGATGGTTACAAGATAATACACCAAGACTGCACCAACAAACACAGCGGGGGCATTGGCATCGTCTTCAAGGATACCATCCAATGCAATGTCACCAACAACGACCCAATGCCTCTCATGGAACACCTCAACTTCCGACTATAGACCAATGCTAAGATCACAATACGAACCACCCTCACTTACAGACCCTCTGGACACCAACCGTCCTTTTGCGAAACTATCTCCAGCCTCATCACCCCCCACTTGCCATAGTTTCCCTCCACTATGTCCTACTCGGTGATCTCAATTTCCAAGTCGATGACCACAATGACGCCAACTCCAATGCCCTCCTTGAGAACCTCAACAACATCAGCATCAACCAACTGGTCACCGAGCCCACGCACAAAGCCAGACACACACTTGACACTATCTTCACCTTCAGCAACAGAATCAAATTCATCTATGTCACAGAACTCTCCTTGATCGACCACATCGCATTACCATTTCTAGCTCCCAGTACACCATCCCCAAGTACCACGTTTCCATCCACCGAAGCAAGGACAAGGTAACCGAGACCCACTGAACGCAGGCCCTCGATAGCTCACATCTCGAAACCACAACAGACCTCATCCAGGCCATCCAGATCTTCACTGCCTGGATCATCAAAAGCGCCTACAGAGTTGCCCCGCTGAAACCAACAAAAGCTAACTACACCTTTAAACAGGCCAGATGGTACACCCAAGAGCTCATACCTACCAAACGGCTGACTTGAGAAGCAATGGCGCTTTACTAGGGACCCCACTGAAAGATCCACTCACAAAGCAGCCCTCAGCAACTAAAACCTCTGCATTAAGGAAGCCAAGAGAGCAGCAATCTCCAACTGCATCAACCCAGCTGCCAACCACACAAAATAATTCTTCAAAATCGTCAAGGAATTCTCCAACCTAACAGCCACAGAGAACACTATCCTCCCCTGCCAATATATCTGCAACACCCTCGTAGACTACTTACACAGCAAGATTGCCACCATCTACACCAACTCCGACCCCAACCCACCACTATCAGCCTCGACAACCTTATTAAACCAGTGAATTGCAGCTGCACGATTACTAACTGGTCTCTGAATACCACTTAGACCACCTCAGCCATCTTATCGTCCTTCCACTCTGGAGCACCCACTGCCCCCCGCCCCCACTATCTCTTCAACCTCAGAACCAATCCAGTCAGTATGGAACTCACCAGCATTCTCAACATCTCCATCTCCACTGGAAACGTCCCAGACAGATGGAATTACACAGAGATCCAACGCCTCCTAAAGAAACCCACTGACGACCCCAGCGACCTAAAAATTACCGACCAATCTCTCTGCTCCCCTACCCAGCTGAATCCTTGAGAAAGCCATCAACCAACAGCACACTGAATATCTGGAACTAAACCACCTTCACAAAGCCTCAAAATCAGGATTACGTACCAACCACTGCACTGAGACCATGCTGAATGATGTCACTGATGACATCAGAACTCTCCTTGACCGCGGAGAAACAGTGTCCATGATCCTCCTCAACCACTCGGCTGTGTTTGATACATTCTCCCACCACACCCTCCTCGACAGACTACGCAACATCAAGTGGATCGCTTCTTTCCTCTCAGGATGCACTCAGAGCATCTGTCTGCCTCCCGTCACCTCTGGACTCAAGGATATCATATGCAGCATACCCCAAGGATCATCTCTCAGCCCCACCCTGTTCAACATCCAGATGACCCTCCTCACAGACATCGTCACATTCCATGGACTCAAGATAATCTCCTAAACTGATGACCCTCAACTTATCCTCTTACTCATCGAGGACCCCTCCATGTCCCATAGCCAACTTCTTTCATGCCATGACCAATGTAGCCAAAGGAATGAGAGATAGCTGCCTCAAACTCAACTTGTACAATACAGAAGTACTGATCTTCGGGAACAACAACTCCGCAGGGGACCACAGCTAGTGGCCAGCAGAAATTGGAAGAACACCCACACCAATAGACCATGCATGCAACCTCAGCATCATCCTTGACAGCCAACTGACCATGAAGCGACAAGTCAATGAAGTCACCTCCATCTGCTTCCACACCCTACGCATGCTCTGCAGAATTTACCAGTGGATCACAACCAACACCAGAAGGACCATCACATATGCCCTCATCACCAGCCGTTTGACTGTGGCAATGCTCTCTACACCGCAATGTCCACTCAGCTCCTCAAAAGACTCCAGACCATTCAGAACACCACAGCCAGACTCATCCCGAATCTTCCAAAACAGACGAGCATCACCTCTCACCCCAGAAACTTCTACTGGCTACCCATTCAGAAGAGGTGCCAGTTCAAGATCTGTATGCACACATACAAAGCTCTACACAACCAAGGACCATTCTACATCAACCATCGACTAAGCTTCCACCTACCCACAAGACACCTGAGCTCTGCCTCGCTCACCCTCGCAAACACACCCGCATTCATTGCAGCCACTGCAGGCCGCTCCTTCTCCTACATCACCCCTGGACCTGGAACAACTTGCCCCTCAACCTCTGAACAGCACCCTCCTTGGCAGACTTCAGAAGGATAATCAAGACCTGGCTTTTCGGCCGAGACACAGCAGCCTCAGGGCCCAGATACTCTTAGGAGTGAGTGCTGTGCTATACAAATACTGATTGATTAAGAGAGTTAGGGCCCGATGTAGGTAAAATTGATTTACCGATTTTAAATTACCGAATTTTACCGATTCGGTAATTTAAAATCGGTAAATCAATGGGTCCGATATGTAGGTATTCCAGATGTGCTGGAATACCGAATCGGATGAATTCGGTATTTACCGATTCGGTAAATACCGAATCGGTAATGCCCATTCATTCCTATGGGCTTTGAAGCCCATAGGAATGAATGGACATTACCGATTCGGTATTTACCGAATCGGTAAATACCGAATTTCTCAAGGGTGCAGGGGGTGTCACTTTGACACCCTCTGGCACCCCCAAAACAGGCACGGGTGCCATGTGGCAGGCATACCTGCCCTAAGGGCAGGTCTGCCTGTCACATGGCATAGGTGTGCATGCACACATGTGCATGCACACCGGAATCGTTATTTTACCATCAAATAGGATTTGATGGTAAAATACCGATTCGTTAAGGCTCCTGGGACTCTGAAGAGTCCCACCTACATATGGGTGGCTCCGAATCGGTAAAACTACCGAATCGGTATTTTACCGATTCGGTAACTTTACCGAATCGGTAAAGTTACCGATTCTGTATTTTACAGAATCGGTAACTTTACCGAATCGGTAAAGTTACCGATTCGGTAAAATAGTGCACCTACATGTCAAATCATGTATACCGATCGGTAACGGCCGAAAATACCGATTTTCGGCCGTTACCGACCGACCTACATCGGGCCCTAAGTGTGGTGAATTTGGGACCTGACGAGGGTAATTTTGATCTGTATGATGTCCTAGATGGAAAAATAGTTCCTGATTTTTATTTTTATTTTTTGAACATTAAAGAAACAGGACAAGGTCACTGTACCTATCTGAGGCTTCAGTGAATGGTCTTCACTGAATTAGAGTTTTCAAACAGCTGTTTTTGTAACAGAGGGAGCAACTATCTCCAATGGCCAGATAAAGGGATTCCAACTAAGCAGTTTGTTTTGAGTCATCATAATCTCAGTTTTGTGTGGATTCAGCTTAAACTGATGGCAATTCATCCCTTCACGGATGTAGAGCAGTGTACTCAAAAGCCTCTATGGATTCTGGCGAGTCATCCATTTTAAAAAGTAGTTACATATAGTAGTTATATATTTTCACCCAGATTTACCACTTTTTTGGTAAACTGGTCACTAAATATATTTAAGATCCAATAACAGTGAACGCGTTAAAACCTCTTAGTGAAATAAGAACAACAAGAAAATGTGTTATATTCAGTGTTCTGGAACATGGGGTGGAATAATGTAATTAGAATGTTCAAGAGAGAAGGTTGGATACATTCTGGGAAAGACAGTTAGAGATAAGTTAAACCTCTGCTGTGCGATGATCGTGGTCTTCTCCATATATGTTTATATGAATACATTTGCCTGTATCGCAGTGAACTCAGAGTCCCTTTTTGCCACATATTTGGTTATGACAGGGGAGCAGGAGCAGCCATGAGATCTTTGCTGGTATTCTGGCACAACGCGACGATCAGGGAAGCCTGAAGATATTTACAGGTTTGGGGAGCCTCCTGCACTTAATTCATATTGGAGGTACCGGTGTTGTTGTGTGGAAGACCTGAAGAAAGCTGTGAAGCAAGTTTGTCCTGCAAGCATTTTGTGGCTAGTGCTGCTGTAGAAAGGCTCATGCTGCTTTTATCACGTGAAGACAAGGGGTCCGGACATCTCAGAAAGTGAGGGTGTCATCAACGTGGTACGCTATATGAGGTTATGTTGAGAACATGCATTTTGGATTGATCTTGCTCTCCCATGCACTGAGAACATAGCATTTGGTGGATTCATTCTACAGTGACTCGTACTCCAAAAAAAGTTGCGTGTCCTCGAGTCTGATGGAAGTTATCTTGCAGTGACACACACCTATTGGGAGGTAACCTATGAATAAAGTTATTGGGCAAGACTACAAAAATATACAATGTGATCACAAAGGATTATGATGGTGATTCGCACACCAAATAGATCTGTCAGGCAGAATTATCATTCTATGGTGACCCACACCAGTAAATATAGTTATTGGTGATACGCTCACCATATCATAGGGATTTGTTTGTCAACACATTTTGTTTCGCAGTGACAAGCACATTCTGTGAGTTACTGGTATTTAGTAACATTTGGTTGTTTCTCCACAATGTCCAACATTGCGCCACAACCATCATTTTTACAAGTTAAGGATGACCCACCCACAGTATCCAATGTTTTTGGCATACATTGAAGTTTTAGAAGGTGAGAACAGTACTCCTCAAAGAAAGTTAGCTCTATTTAAACAAACATTAGGTGGAGTGGGTCTCAAAGAATTCAAAACTTTACCTCCTCCTGAAAATCCAGCGAATATAAATGTGTTTGACTATGCTATCAAACAATTGACTAATAGGTATGGCAAAAAGGTTAATACTGTTATGGAAAAATTTACATTGAATTGAAGAGCACAAAGAGAAGAAGAAAGTATAGAGAAATATGTATCAGCTCTTAGAGCATAGCATCATCCTGTGAATTGGAAACCATAACTTATGACTAGGATTTGAGAGACCAATTCATGATGAAAACCAAAAGTTAGAAAGTGCAAGAAAGACTATGGGTGGGAACCATCATAACACTAAGTGCAACTGTTAGTATTGCCAAGAGCATTGAAAAGGATGTTTTTTGCAAAGAAGGGCTACCAGAGGAGTTGGTTTCGGATGATGGGTTACATTTGTAAGTGAGGTGAGATGACTTGTCGAGATGTGGTATAAAACATATGAAAACTGCAAGCTATTATCCCCAATCAAATGATCACACTGAAAGATTTAATCGAGCAGTTAGAAAGTCCATTCAGTTGGCTTTTAAAGCTGATTTACTTTACTTTGGAGGCCACATTATTATCGTATCACACTATGCCCAATTCCGTTACAGGTTGCTCGCCGTTGAATTACTTTGTGGCAGGAAGCAGGGGACCAAGTTGGGTACTTGTTGGTTGAATTAGTGTGGTAGAGGTTCTGATGTGTGTATTGATGATAAGAAAATCAAGGACCCTCTGGAACTTTATCAAAGAAAAACGAAGAAAGTTCTGAATAAAAACAGTGGAAAACCTGTGGGTGTCTCCATTTGCCCTGGTGACTAGGTTCATGTCAGGAAGACAGTGGTGTTGGGAACAGAATTACTAAAATGGTCCCACCCCTTGAAAATTGTGATGGTTTATGGCAGAGCTGTGAAAGTCAAAAGAGGAAAGATTTGGAATATGAGTAGAGTCTGTGTGTAGAGGTGCCTTCGGTTCTAGTTTGAGTGGTATCAAGCAGTTTCCAGAAAGGGTGGTTGAGAGCAATATCTTCATGGAAGTACAAGTATGTGATAATGCTGTGGCTTGAATGAATCTGAATGTGACCAAAGAAATTGCACACATTTAAAAGGTGTTGAAGATATTTTAAGAAAACGTTCACAGATTATTCGTCCTCCTGCTAAATATGTGGAATATGTCATATATTAAATCCTGGTATGCATTTAGCCTATGATATGCTGTATGGTTATTTCTGTTACTCTGGTATTGTGTATATCTTGTATATTTTGTTTTGATTATTCATTAATGTAGTTGATATGTATTTTGTTTTTATTGTTGGTATGTGTGTTAGTTTTCTAAAGGGAATAGGTATGTTCTATATTCTGGAACATGGGGGTGGAATGATGTAGTTAGAATGTTTGAGAAAAAGGGTTGAGTCGGATCTGGGAAAGACGGTTAAAGAGAATTTCAAACCGCCATTGTGCGATGATCGTGGTCTGCTCTGTATATGTTCATATGAATAAAAGTACCTGTATCATAATGAACCCGGGGTTACTGTTTGCTAAAAAAAAACAATAAAGACCTTGCAAACCCAACTCAAGGCCCCCGACATCATTACCAAACCAAGACTGCATTTGAGGGGTGCCTCACCGCAAACACCCCCACTGAAGCTACACCCCTACCCATCCCACCCGGGCCTGGTAGTTTCCCTTGGGAATTCATGAATTCAGCAGGCTGGAGACTCTGCCTGTGGATCACTTACTTTTAAATGTATTTTTACTGAATGCACTCTTCCTCGTCTCTGCTACAAGAAGCCTTGATTGTGGAGTTGCCAAATTGGTTCATGTGGTTAGGGTTCCATATTACTAGTCCCCGCCTTTCGCAAATCATTTCATCAAGTTACTGACGTCCCTTTGTACTGAGCCCAAGTCACAAATACAGAAGGGCACGCAGGGAAGTTAGTATTGGAAGGTGAGCCAAGCCATGAGTGTGACTTGGCTTTAGGAATTCATGCACTATCCGAGCCCTGAAAACGCTCTGCAAGTATATCATGCAACAAACATAATGTAAAAATATTATACAATTTTTCATCAGATTATATCACTACATGGACAGACATTTATTAAAAGTGGTAGTTTGTAGAAACAGTCATGGCTCACGCCTCAGTGACAATGCCATTAGTGAACTTAGGCAAGTCAGTAGTCATGTAAACCCTAATTGTGGCCTACATTCTTATTGTAGATGGGGAAACCTTACAGCCTATTAAATCAAACATAATATGTGCTTATGCAACACATATCCTAAATTCAAGTATTTAAGGTGCACTCATATCTGATAGTAAATCTAAAGGAGACGCCTCTGAAATGAAATATGTGCCTAGGGTCACACAATTAGGAATAGGAGGAAAGTCAGTATTGATTCCAGGTTATTTGTTTTTACCTTTTTTTTAAAAAAATTCAGTCACCAGGGGCCATATTATGGATGAAGTGCATTTTCCTGGATTGCGTTGGGCGCACCTTCCAAAAGGAGCGCTCAGCACAATACAGTAAAATGCGCCGCATTATGGTGAATGCGCTGCCCCCAGGGCAGCCCATGCATGAAAAAAATGGACGGCTGCTTTAAAGCCGCTCCATGTCTTCAAAATGCAGGAGACAGCCCACCTGCACTTTTGAATGCGATTAGGGATCCCCTTGCAGGCGGGTGCAGTCAGTAGCAGTGGTACCCCTGCCAGGGGGCTGCAATCAAGGGGGGGCACTGACAGTGCTCCTCCTGAGAGCTTCTAATCTTTGTGCTGTATTACAGAATTTATTCATTTATTGTTTTTGTACATAGGCATGTAATGTAATTCGCATATATGCTTCATAGCACGTAACAAAAGTTTCATGATTTTGAAATTATTTCTTGTATGCTTTAACATTAAGTTTATGATTTTGTGTAAAGGTGATGTTGAAACCTCGTTTTCTAACCAATGAAAGAATGCTAACAATGTAAAGATGTTAAATTTACCACAAGCTTTATAATTCACGTATAAGCTTAGTTGCTGAAAATTAAAAACAGCACCCAAACTCGAGACCAGGCACTTGTCTTTCTTCATGTATTACAGAAGCGGGCACAGAGGCAAAGGGTTTTCCTAACCTGAAAATAAGGGAATGGCCTCTTGAGGAAGTGCAGGCGCTGTGTGTGCGACAGCGCTTTCAGTATTACAGAAGGGGACGCACGAGTGTCTGCTGCCCCTTCTGTAATACAAAAGTGCCCTGGGGGTGTCAAAGTGAACGCAAACTCCTGTTGCGCCCCCAGGGCACTTCTGTAATATGGCCCCTGATGGATATAAGTCTCCCTCTCTCTCCTGTTTGCATCAAAGGTAACTGTTTTGTCTTTCATTCATGGTTCATGACGATTCTACACAGAGATAAAGACCTGATTCAGGGTTCCCAGACCGACCTATCAAGCCAAGAATACATATATTCGGGGGTTGTCAGTGGCACACCCTCAGACACCCATCACTGCAGCTACACCTCTGTGCACGACAGGAAGTGAGAAAAGCACACGAAGGAGAGCAACGAAACAGAGAAAGATAGCAAACAGCAGGGGTTCGTGGAAAAACCTTTCCTGGAGAAAGCAGAGGCCGTGGGCCAATTAGACTTCATAATTTGTGTCTGGCATCATTGAAATGAGGGACGGACAAACCATTAAAAGTGTCATTATGTGCAATGGCACTTGGACTTCAAATATGGACGATCCATGCAAATTATAGACGGGTAGATAAACAAACGCAGCTGTGGTCACTTACTGCAGTTCATCAATGCACCTTTGATTTTTTAATTTACTGCTTTTAAGAATATGCCTTGACCTGCTGTGACATACACCGCCATAAATCAACACTGTATTTTGAACTAATGTTGTGAAGCTGTTCACAAAAGACTTTAAATACACAACGCCAGTGCCTCGGACGTTGGGAATTGGGACTTTGCATTGGCAATGTGCAAAAGTAATTTGTGATTCAGAATTGGCTTTACAAATCCACACATTTAATTCCCATGCCGGTCGGTCGCAAGGCAAAGGGGACTGCCAAGGGTAGTCTCTCTCTCTTCAGGCTCACAATGAAATACTCGAATGTTTTGTAACTGGTTTTGTGGTTGTGAAGTATGGAATGGTTAGCCCAGTGGAAGGCAGTTGGTAGCCACCTTTATTATGAGTCAACTCCCGGGTGCATGTCGGTGGTGGTCTTTCAACCTCTCCTTTAGGACCAGGGCAATCGGGCCATCCTGTAACCATAGCAATCACTAGGAGTCTGGCATAGCAGTCTTGAGGGAGCAATATTCTATTACGAGCTTCCTCACCTGCACACTTTTTATGGTGGTGCGACTGCCATGAAAAGTGTGGGGGTAAGGAAACAAAGCGGCCTGCAAGGCCCCCTGGTGCCTCACGCCATGTGGATGCACACAGGGGGTTACATGTGCCACCATGTGTGCACGCCCACCACTATCTTCACAGCAGTAGCCTGCAGCAGTCCATGCCATGCAGGTACTGCCTTTGACTTTCCCATTGCGGTGCCTATTTCATAGACACCACCCTGGAAATGCCAAATGACTGTCTCCCAAACAGGAGAAAACTCCCTATTTGGCAGGCGGTTCATACATGGGTTTGGCGGTGCGGGAGCGGGGCGGTCCGATTCTCGCACAGCCAAATTCCTAATAAGACCCTCAGCATCGCTACCAGAATCCGACAACTTACTTTGTGGTTATGTAGGCTGGTGACAACAGCAGGTGAATGGCCTCCACAATGTCAAATTAAGAGCGTCACTCAAGGACAAAGGGGTCATAATGCGGGCTCACTGCAAATGTGAGTGCAGGAGTGGAGGTCCACTGTCACGTGTAGGTCTCAGGGCCAGCATTTACCACTGTTTGTAAAGCTGACTCTTCCACCGCTAACATATATGAGGTGGGTACTTTGAGTCTCAATACGAAGAGCCCCTTGGAGCCTTGAGGGATTGAGAATCCTTTGCCCCCAAAGGGTAAGCCTGGCATCAGCAAAAAGCAAGGAACTGCTCTGCGACCAGACTTTTCATGCATCAGGCTTGATATCTTTGCAATAGGAACTCTCCAACTTTCATGTTTTTACAGAGTTACTGGGTGGCTTATCGAGAGAGCCAAAATAAAGTTAGCATGAAGGTTCTTACTGCTTTCATGAACTTTGAGAGTTTGTGTTTTCTTTACAAATTGAAACATAGTGCTGTTTGATTTTTCATGGTGGGAACATATCCTATTGTTTTCTTTTCTTTTTTTAATGCTTGTAAGTGTGTATTCAACTATAAATTACATTCTAAAATCTTTGTTAGTGTTTTAGTCTTGTTTTGCAAATTCTCGTATGGAAAATCCAACTGAATATAATAGAATGAAGAGCTGGATTGCATGTCCTGCCCTGGTAGTGCTATTGTGCAGAGAAGTTCTATTAGAAGCATTCTGCACATTATTAAGAGTGTGTGCTATTTTGCTCCATAACGTTTTGAATTAGGCAGCACTGTTTACTGGCAGCAAAAATAAATGTGAGTATTTTGCCTCTGTAGATCAAATAGGAGCTTTGCCCGAGACCTGACACCTCTGCTTGTGTTGGCTTCCTACTCAATAATGTTGTTGCTGATGCAAAAAGCATGTAACAAACATTAAGGAACATATTTACAAGAGTATTGCACCACAGAACGTCACTTTTACTGACGTTCCGATGGCGCAGTGCCCTGATCCATATTTTCAAAGTGGCGGTAAACCCCTTTGTAGCTTAACACCGCTTTGTAAATATGGTACCCTTTCAAGCAGGTATCTGTGTGAAAGTGGCATGCAAAGGGTGTTGCTTTTGGGGTTCCACCACTACACCCATTGCTTTTTGGCACTGCCCCAGATATATAAGACACTTGTAAATCTGAGGAAGCACCAAGAACTAACACCGTGCACAAGCAGGCAGTAGATTAGTGCAACGAGAGGAAATACTTTTATTTCTCCTCGTTTTTGCTCTTTCTATGTGCTGCATTCAGCAAATATAGAAAGAGCAAAACGTCACTAACGACTATTTTAGTACTAAATGGTGCACACATAGCAGTAGCAAATCACCATTATTGATTCTTTATGTGCAGGAAGGAACGCCTTCCTGCAAATAAACAATCATCCCTGCAACGCTCTCACCCTTACACTATGGCGTTAGGGTGTCTGTGTTGGCAGCTATTTTTAGCGCTAAGGAAAACATAAGGGTGTGCCATGTTCTTGTAAATACAGTGCATCCTTTCATTTTGGAAATGGCGCTATGCAGCACTGCCAAATTTGCCACAGTGCCATGCTGTGCCATTTCCTGGTACATATGCCCCAACATTTGGACATAGACTTAACATAGATCATTTGTATCACAAAGGAGTAGTCCTGACCTCCCTGGTCTGTGCTTTGCTCCCCGTAGCCTCTGCTAACCGCCAAAATCCGGTGCCACCCCTCCTACCACGAGTACTGAGACCTTCAGGTTCAGCCCCACTGTGGCCTCCAGGTGCTAGCTTCACTTTTGCCTATTTTGATCTGTTAGTTGTTGTTAGTTTTTGCCTATTTTGGAACCCAGTTTCACTGGCCACTTGTGCTGATGACTCCCCTCAGCGTATTCGTCCCCACCCTTTCCCGCCATTTTCCCACCACTGGTTTCCCTCTACCAGCCTCTTGCCTTCCTGGCAGTCCCGCCCACCTTCCAGGACTACTTATGACGACCACTGCATGGCTACAGTGAGTAGCCCTGACCTCCCTGGTCTGTGCACCACTCCCCATAGCCTCTGCCTCACACCAGAGTCTGGTGACCCTCCTCCTGCCAAGAGTCTTGTGACCTTCAGGTTTGGTCTCATCATGGTCACCTCCGGGTGCGCTCTTCACTTTTGCCAATTTTGCTCTGCTATTTTTGTGGTTAGTTTCGTTGTTCATTTTTGTTTATTTTAGTACCTGGTTCCTCTGGCCACTTATTGTTAGCTGCTTTAGGCCCTTCTGCTGATAACTTCCCTCAGCGCCTCGTCTCTGCCCTTTCCTGCCGTATTACCGCTGCTGGTTTCCCGCTCCCAGCCTCTCGCCTCCCCTACAGCCCCTACCACTCCCAGGACTCCTCATACAGGCCGCTGCCTGACTGTGCTGAAGGCACATCAAAGGGAAGCCTGTCTTTGACCATCCATGCCTGGACCACAACCCGTGCCAGGAGCATTTGCTCTCTTGCCATCTGTCGCTACACCACAGCTGAGCTCCTAACCCTGGTCCCCAGAGGCCCAAAAACTGCTGCATCTCCTCCCCAAGACACAAGGAAGGACCCTTCACCTGCCACAGATGCTGGTTCACCTGCAGCACCAAATTTTTCAGCACACCTTCACAGCCGACCTCCAATCCTTTGGAACAATTCCAAAGCTTGTTGCTCAATGTTCGATCCCTCTTCAAGCATGCCACAGAAATCTGGGACACTTCCAACCCCGACGTGATGTTCATCACTGAGACCTGGCTGACACCATCCTCAACCTCTGACATAATACCGCAAGGCCTGTGGCTACAAGATGTTACACATAGATCAGAGACTCTAGGCACTAGATTTTCCTCTGTGACCTCAACTTGCACCACGACGACCACAAAGACACCAACTTCTCCAAACTCCTGGAAAGCATGAGCAACATCAGGCTCACTCAACTGGTCACCCGCCCCCACACTGTGCAGGACACACCCTGGACTCCATCTTTACAGCCAGCAACAGAATCAACTTTGCTCATGCCACCAATCTCACTTGTGCTGACCACAGCATCATCCACTTTACCATTGCAGCCTCACCACAACCCATCACCATGGCCCCCACCCCTGCTTGTTGCAGGTGGAACGAAATTACTAAGACCCAATGGACTACCACTCTCAAACACCAACAGACCCCACATCACCAGAAAACTTGAGCCTCAAATCTCACCACCTTCAAAGCAGCCCTCAGCAAATACCACCACCACCTCTAGAAAGCCAAAAAGGACGCTCTAGCTAACTGCATCGAGGCAAGCACTAATGACACAAAAGAACTCTTCAGCATCATCAGAGAATTCTAATGCTCCTCATGCTCACTAGGGCGCACCGACAGACCCCTGCCCCACCACACCTTCCACCTGGGACAGAAGAAATTTAGCAGTGCACTCACCATCACCATCATCCTCAACTCGTACATCACCACTGCCACCTTCCCCGACATCTGGAAACATGCAGAGATGAAACCCCCTCAGAAGAATCCCTCTACCGACCCCAGTAAGCTCAAGAACTACCATCCATCTCGCTGCTCCCATACCCAGCAAAGGGCCTGGAGAAAGTCATCAACCACCAGTTCACTAATCACCTGGAAGGAAACAACCTACTTGATGCCTCCCAGTCCAGCTTCTTCTCCAACCACAGCACTGAGACCACCTTGATAGCTGCAACCGACTACATCAGATCCATCCTCGACTGTGACAAGAGAGTAGCCCTGATCCTTCTTGATCTCTCCGCAGCATTCAACATCGTATCCCACCACTGCCAGATTCCACCACATCAGCATAAGAGGAAATGTCCTCAAGTGGATTGCCTCCTTCCTCACAGGACACACACAGAAAATCAGCCTACCGTCAGTCACCACTGAACCAAAGAGCATCATCTGCAGAGTCCACCAAGGATCCTACACTCTTCAAAGCCTGCATGACCCCATTGGCTGATATCATCCAGGCGCACAGACTCAGCATCAAGTCATATACGGACAACACCTAACTCATCTTCTTCCTCGTGGAAGAAACCGCCACCACCACCATATGCATTTTTCAGAATGCCATGACCAAAGTCACCGGCTGGATGAGATCCAACTGCCTCAAACTTAACACAGACAAGATGGAAGTTCTCATCTTCAGAAGGGACACTTCCCTGTGGGACAACACTTGGTGGCCCACTGCACTCGGACCCTCACCTACCCCCACCAACCATGCCTGCAACCTCAGCATCATCCTGGACAACGATCTCTCCATGAAGTGTCAGGTCAATGCAGTAGCCGCCTCCTGCTTTCACATACTCTGTATGCTTCTCAAGATTTTCAGATCAATCCCCATTAGCACCAGGAAAACAATGACTCAATCCCTCATCACCAGCCAACTGGACTGCGGAAATGCAATCTATGCTGGAACCACGACCCATTTCCTCAAACAACTACAGGCCATACAGACACCACAGTCAGAATCATCCTCGACCTCCCCAACTGCACCAGCACCACTTCAGAAGCCTCCACTGGCTCCCTGTCCCAAAGAGGTGCCAGTTCAAGCTGTTGACTCTCGCCTACAAGCCCCTCCACAACACCGGACCCTCCTACAACAGCCATGCCTCGCCTACCACCAACCAACCAGACAACTCTTATCTGCCTCTCTCACCCTCACACACATCCCCCGCATCTGGCGAAGCCACAGTGGTAGTGTTTTTTTCCCCTACCTCACCGCCGAGTCCTGAAATTACCTCCCACTCTGCTTCTGAACCTGCCCTACACTCGCCGACTTTAGGAAGGAACTCAAGACCTGGCTCCTCGAATGAGGCTCACTGTACCCCAGCGCCTGGATACCCCCGGGATGATAAGCCGTGCTATATAAATACAGATTGATTGATTAAAAGAGCACAGTCAATTTCTCAGCTCACAACTGCTCCATTCACAGTAAATAAGATGCATAGTTCCACATGGCTCCACACACTTTACTTGTTAGTCAACTTTTACCACCAAATATTGCTGAAGCCATCTACAAATTCTGTATGTACATTTTACTACTACACTGATAAAAGACCTCCATTTCCTAAGATTAACTATTAAGACCTCCATCAATATAGAAGGATGTCTCCTCCCTAATAAGGATTGAGACAAAAACCAGGAAGCATTATGAAATTGAATTCATTAGACATTTACAAAGTTGTGTAAAATGTATTCCAGACCTCATTGATATAGGAGCGATATTACATAGATATTTTTTTATAATTGAGGAGAACAATTATTGTGAAAATCCTGCAATGAAATAGAACAATATTTTGGTGCATTTTCTTTGACCATTAAAACTTACGAAGCAGTGATGAATCGATTATCATAGATTTGGGCTGATAACAGTCACGTCCCCATGCAGTAAGTGAATTCACTGACAATGAGAGTTGTTAAAGACAAAAATGAAAGCACATCAGATAATATGATGGCCAGTCATCCAATACTCTGTGACACAGGACAAGTTTTACGAGGCCTTAATATGCCAGTAGTGATCTTGCTATTTATTTCACAGCATACTTTCTTTCTTAGGAAGGTTTTGAGTTTGTTTTTAAATGCTTCCCAAAAAGGAGTTGTCCTCATAGCAAGTGATGGGCAATTTTTAAGTCTTGGGGGGCTACGGAGAACTTTATGTAAGGGGGCATGGTTTCAGGATTTTGAGGTTTTCCTATCACAGTCATTGTTAGAAATGGGGGTCTCTAGTTGGCAGAGGTAGATGCCTTTGTCTAAATAGGGTCTCTTGCTTCTAGTCAGGGTAAGGGGATACACTTCTAAAATAACCTCTGCTCACCCCCTTGGTAGCTTGGCAGGAGTAGACAGGTTTAACTCAGAGGCAGTGTGTAAAGTATTTGTGAACACATACAGTAATACAGTGAAAACACTACAAATGGACACCACACCAGTGTAGAAAATAAGTAATCTTTATCTAAACCAAAACGAGACCGAATGACAAAAAGCTCAGTTTCAAGCCCTTGGAGATCTTCCTCAAGCAGGGGACACAGCAAACAGAAAAGTCCTTTTCTCCTTTCCTTGGTAGCAAGTAGCCACTGCAGGCCAGCCCCAGACAGCAAACAGCACTGGGGCAATATTCCTCCTCAGCATTGTAACATTCTGAGTTCAGGCATATCAAACTTTATATTCCTACCTTGTTCCCATGGGTAGTTATGTTTATAAGATGTTATAAAGAAACTCTCCATTCCATCCCATGGGAGCAGGTAGTCTTGCAATAGTGAAAAACTAAATTGGCAATATTTCACTATCAAGGACATGCCACACACATCCGGGCATGTCCTACTTTTCACATACAATGCACCCTGCCCACAGGGGTACCTTGGGTCCACCGTAGAGGTGACTAACATGTAAGAAAAGGGAAGGTGAGGGACTGGCAAGTGTGTGTGCTTGCCAAGTTGACATGGCAGGACCAGACTGCACAGAGTGTCTGCAATGGCAGGCCAGTTTACATTTACAGGCTGCTTATGTGGGTGGCACAATCAGTGCTGCAGTCCACTAGCGGCATTTGATTTACAGGCACTGGGCATACACAGTGCACTGTACTAGGGTCTGACTAGTAAATCAAATAGTCCAATCATGGAATTACCAATCCATAACAACAATTTATAAAGGGAGCGCTTGCACTTTGGCACTGAACAGCAATGGAAAAGTGCGCAAAGCATCTAGACCCGCAAATCGAAGTCCAACACACAGCAAAAACAGTGGAGGCAAAAGGCAAAAATACAGGGTTAACCCACACCAATGATGCCAGGTCTAACCGTCATCTTTTATTTCTAGAACTACTTGTGCAGCCCAAGATCTTTATCTTCCAAGTCCAGTATTTGAAAGCATTCAAATGAGCTGCCTTGTATATTATACTGCAACCGCAAGATGATAGACAGAGTGCTGAAATGTTTAAACCACTCACCCCTGGTCACAGATCTTGGTTTAATCCATCCTTCTTTTGCTCACTATGCCAAATCAGTTTGGACCCAGCTATATGTAAATTAGTCTTGACCCTATTTCTCATGGGAACAGTCCATCCTGAACTGCCAGGCCAGGTCCTATCTTACCCGGAAACAAGCATCCTGGGACCGGCTTCGGAGTATTACCCCTCATCATCGAGGCTATCTTGAATCCCGTGGCACAGTGAGCAAGGGACCCACGTCTGGGCATACCCTTGGCCACTTAGGGTGAACATAACAAGATGATGGACAGAGAGCTGAAACTTTTCAACCACTCACCCCAAAGATTAAAACCAGAATCTGCAAGCACTTCTGCAACCTTAGGTGTGGTCACCCAAACAATGAATGCCAAATAGGTGGTCACTGTAGATATTTGTATTTTTCTGCATGCAATTGGTGTGCATCCAGTGTGAACTGAAAGGATTGATACCACAGAACTCGTTTTTTGAGGTCCTGAAGAAGAGCCAACTAGGGGTACGGCTTGAAACAGTCGACCTTTTAGGAGAATAGATCCATTACAAATCAGTGGTCCTAAACTCTCCCTATTTTTTAAAAATACCGACTAGATAGACATCTACTTGCCAGGTATTTTTAATCATACACCAACAACCCCCACTCCCCCTCTTTTTTTGATCAACTTCTTTATCATAGTATCTAACAACAAAAACGGCTTCCACATAGGTCGTAGGTTGCAGCACGCCTCTGATCCGCAGTGGAACGGGATGGATCCGATGATGAAGCACGCAACCAAGGGGTAACCCTGCTGGGTGAAGGTTTACAAGAAAAATCTTTGATTTTCCTTCAGTGGAGAGTTGCTTGAACATAACTGAACTGTTTTTTTTAAATAAGTTACATGTAGAGGAGGTCCAACCCAGTGTATCCTCTCACGTCCCTCCTTGTTCTTGGTCACCACTCACTATGGTCAGAATTGCTTATTTGGCCCATGTGCATCTATCCACCAGCGGCTATAATGGTGGCTTACACCCTCAAAAAAGGAGAGGTACTACATCACCACCATAACCCAATAAAGATACCATCTGGAGACACCACCTGAAATGAACCACTGGTTCTTAACTCAGAGTAAGACACCGAATACTTAACCCTAGCCAAATTAACAGTTGTACAGGCCTGGCACTGCAGAGGTCTGACTGGCAATACTGATTCCCAGTCCAGCATGTGCTCACAAACTTAAATAGGGTTCCAAAAACCATTTTGTTGCTATTAGCATTGGCACCATTATATGGATCTGCAGTTTCATGAACATCTATCAATGGGGAACATTATTGGGATGGTTATAAAATGCAATGTTTCTCATTTTAACTCCCCTAGGAATCTTTCCTCTGGATTATAGAACAGAACACTGAATGCAATTACTTCAAACTTGCCACAAAACAAGAATTATATGCAGGGAAGTGCCTTTACGTGGTTTGATGTATTTGGTGTAAATCTGTTCAGTAGTGTATGAGAAATTAGTATTACAAAAATGTGTTGGTGGGTTTGGAGTTAATCGTTAGACATATATGGACCGCTAGCCTCTGTCATGGTTTGTCACAGGTGCACACCTCCCCTCCCATTCACATATGGTCCTGGGAATCATTGGCAGCTCCTTCCATTTCTTGCTAGCCAAAGGCTTTTAAAACTTATCATCAAAGATCATTCAGATGTGTTGCACAGAGAAAATTATGACATTTGAGAGTTAACATTGAATATGTTCTTAGTTGTATGCTAAATCCAGATACTTTGTTATTTGTGCAAAAGCAATGCATGGTTATGAGGTTGTAGTTGGAGTTGCAGTTGAAGACCTTTTTTTTTTAGGCCTTTGGGTTTAAAAAATCTACATACCTGAGGTTCCTATCTGTGCTAGGGAGAGTGCTTTGAATCAGTTTGTAAGTGTTTGTGCAGCTGTCCTGATCGGTGACTTGCACTTACCTCCAATCATTAGTCCAAGGATGTCATCTCCCCACCCACTCAAAAGGCTCCACCTTAGATTGGATCATAGCTAAAGAGAAAGCAAACGAGAACATTGTAATCACACCCTGCGATTGGTCGGATCACCACATAATTACATTCGAAATTACCCTCAGAAAAACAAAATTGTCTTCACCAGCTATTACACTTCAAAAATGTACCAGGGACACTAGAGGAATTAATATGAAAATCATAGCAAAATAGATTTGCAGCCACCCAAGAGCATGGTTAACGTCAATGACCTCACGTTGCATTATAATAAATCAATGTCCAGCATTATTGAGGAAACAGCCCCACTAAAACTGTAAAGGGTCTCGGACAAAGACAAAAACCTGTGGTTCAATGGTGCCCTTATTGAAGAAAGAAGGTCACTGAGACTATCAGAACACAAATGGCGACAACACCCTTCTTCGCCCCATCTAATCCTACTGAGACAATCTAGGAAAGCTTATGATAAAAGCATTATTGAATCAAAAAAGAATTCTTCAGGAAAGAATTGGATAACGCAGTAAATAGACATAGGAGATTTTTCGATCTACTTAAAGAACAATCGAATAAATCGGCCAAAGTGGCACCAGTCATCACCAAAACAAGCTTAAATAGTGAAGATTTCTCAGTCTTCTTTACAGACAAAGCTAACTCATTGGAGGGGGAGCTCAAAAAAGCAGCTGAAGACACTGAAAATGAGAAGGGTACGTGGGATGAATTACTGGATGTACAAGAATTAGTCAAACCCAAAAACAGTGCCCGATGGTCAGGATTTAAACGGGTCAGTGAATTAGACATTTCAAAGATCATGTCGACCACTAAACCTATCAATCACTATAAAGGTCCCTTACCGGCAAAGTGCTGGTCTTCCATAAACCACCTGCTAATCCCGTCTTGGACTAAGGTCGTAAATGCCTCATTATCACAAGGCCAAATACCGGCCTGCTTAAAAACAGGGCAAGTCATTCCTCTCCTTAAAAAACCAACAGAGAACCGCTCACATCCAAACAATGCCAGACCTGTAACTAACATTCCCATCTTGGCCAAAAATCTGGAAAAATGTGTCCGACAAAAACTGAGTCTGCACATCTCTGATTTCAAGTAGTTAAATGATTGCCAATCTGGTTTCCGTCCAAACCATAGTACAGAAACTGCAATTCTGCACGTAGTAGATGACGCATTACTGGTTCTCAACCAAACATGCCTCTTAATCTTGTTGGACCTGTCGGCAGCATTCGACACGGTGAACCATGCCAAAATACTTGATCGGTTAAAAAACAGAATGGGAATTGAGGTTACAGTCCTAAATTGGTTTAGCTCCTTTCTTGAGAATAGATCACAAAAATTAATTGTCAACCAAACTCTTTCAAGCCCAACCAATAATACTATAGGAGTTCCGCAAGGGTCAAAGCTATCTCCGGCACTTTTCAATCTATACGTAGAACCTCTCACGGAAATATTACAAAAAGCTAGCATTGCTTTCCACATGTGCGCTGATGACACTCAGCTGTACATCAAGGTCGCTTCGACTGAAGATATAAAGACCATGAACCAAGAGCTAACGAGAACCCTCCAATGGCTAACCAAGAACCACCTGAAGCTAAATCCTCAGAAAACTGAATTCCTGCTGATTACACCACAGAAAAGTAAAATAATGATAGCAGAATGGTCCAACCTTATGACTGCTCTAAAATGCACTCCGAAGATTGTTGACTCGACTAAATCACTGGGTATTACTCTGGACAAAAATCTGAACATGTCAGCAAATATCAACACAATGGCAAAAAACGCCAGGTTCCACTTAACCTACTTGCGAAAACTAAAACCATTTCTAAATAAAACAGACCTCAATACAGCAGTTTAGGCACTGGTCATATCAAGGATTGAATATGGTTGCACTACCTTGGCAGGGCTCCCCAAGATCTCAACAGCCCCATTGAAAGCATGTCTTAATGGAGCCACAAGACTTATAGCGGGATCCAAAAGATTCGACCATATCTCCCATTACTTGAAAGCTCTCAACTGGCTGCCCTCCGAAGCACAAATTCATTTCAAGCTGGCATGCATCACTCATAAAGCAATACACAACAAAACACTAGTCTACGTTGCTCAGAAACTCATGCTTTCAGGAAGGAACCGGTCCTCCAGGAGCAAAGCGGACCTACTACTGAAACCAGCTCGTTTCTGTAAGAAAAGAACTTATGACCGAGCGTTCTCCGGGGCAGCACCAAGAATTTGGAACGACCTCCCCCCAACATTAGAAGAATTCCATCCATCACAGCATTCAAAAAGGAAGCAAAATCGTTTTATATGAGGAAATATCTCCCCTAAATCCTTACAGCTGAATGTCTGGCTATTAACCTGTCATGTTTGTTTCAAAGTTCACGCAAGCTGCTCTTTAACCATTTATGGACTTGTATGTACGTTTTCTTGTGGTTTTATGGTTCAAGAGGTTTTATGGTATCTATCTGTTGACTATTATATATGTTTATATGCTTTCCTGAAGTGTAAATGTCGTAAACCAGTAATGTCTTGTAATATATACGTTTTGGATTGTTGAAATGCTCCTGTAAAGCGCTCTGACACCCTATGTAGGGTCATGTTCGCCCTATCGAAAACACTTAATAAATAAATAAATAAATAAAATACCCCTTGTGCTTCACTATTGCGAAAGTGCAGTACTCCGAACTGACTGATGATGCTCTCTTCGGAAGCAGAAAAGTCCGGCAGTGTGCAATGATTCTTGGCAGCATTTGGACCGAGGCTTTGTTTTGAAGCTGGAGTGCAGAGTCTTCATACCAGAGACTGGAGCCACTCAGTATGAGTTAAGGTATTTTTTCATGTTAGACCCGTAAGTTACAGCAACAGCAAGGAAGGACCTGTCAGGGCTCCATCCTGCCTCCAGCCATCCCCATCTCCTAGCTACACACCAACTTTCTTTTACATTGTTCACTGTCAGCACTTCGGGCACCAGCTCAGACATACATGGAATGGGAACACACGGGATACTGCTCTTGGCACTTTCACAAGCCACCAGAGATCAGTCAAAGAAACTACATATCTGATGAAGCCATAGGACTCTCATAAGGTTTGCACATGGTGGCAGCCATTTAAAGTCACAGAGTATAAATTCATTGCGATCCAAAGCATCATGCTAAGCAATCTAGATACACAGTTGCTGAAGCGTGTTCTTGCCAGTTAAGAGAAACCTTGAAGACTCTTCGCAGTACTTTTGGATTTGACTAAAGATTGAACTTTTAATGAAGTAATATGCTAGGACAAAACTTCTGTTTGAGGATTTAGACTATATTTCTATGAACTGTTTCAGAAACCATCCCTTCGGGATTATGGACTTGTACTTTGCACACCTTGTTATACCATGCGAAACGGAAAGTATCCTCATCTCTTCACAGACTTTTATAATATATTTTTGATAATCTTATAATGTATCCAGGTATTGAAGTGGGTTGACAAATCGAGTCCTTGTTGTCAGGTGGACATTATAATCCTAATATGTTTAAATTATGATTCGGTTTATGAATCTGTGACAGAATAATTTCTTCTAATTCATAAGGTAGTTGTCTGTGATGAGAAAGGAATATTACCTCTAAATTGCAT